>NC_138182.1:135753981-136389504 GCF_964194105.1 Spermophilus citellus | reverse complement strand
TAGCTATACAAAGTTGGGTATGTCTAAGGGAAACTATGGAGAGAGACCTGAAGGGGAGCAAGTGGGTTGAGAGTTCATATTCATGACCACAGGAATAGAGATGCAGGAAAAGTTATTACACCTCCTACTGCCTAGTGAATAAGAGACTCTTGCCTCCTGTGTTCCCTGGCTTTGAAAAGAACCACATAATGTGACCTCTACACCTTCTTTATGATTTTCTATATTAGTTTAACTTCCACCTTTAGAAACGGTGAGGAAGATGCAAATGAGAGAAAATATTCTTCGCTTTAGGAATACTTGGGGACAACTGCACATTTTATGCTGAATAATCAAAATATTGGGGATATCAGTATATCCACTCAACATAGTGTAGTAATAAAGAGAGGAAGGATCCTCTTTAGAAGCAGGAGGATCTGATCTCCACCTGGCTAGTGACCCCCCAGGTTAGTCACTTCTCTCTGATCTTGTTTCCTCATTAATAAAATTGGAAGGGTAGACTCTTATAAGAAATTGCAATTATCAGGCTGTAGATCTCTAGTTCAGCATAGGGATTGTGTTTTGGTTTTCTAATTTTAATTAGCAGTTAATTTTATACACATTGGTAGATTTTTGTTTTTGTTGTTTATTAGACGCCCATTCTTACCAACGAGAATCAGGGACATCCAAACAGAACTGCTGTGTCCAGAAAGAATGGGTGGCCTGTAATTCTCCCCAGTCTCTACCACTCTTTGCTGTCTCCCTGACACAGATGGTCAGTTGCCATTTGTCATTGGACTTGCAATGACTTCTATCGCATTTCACCCCTACATTCCCCACCTGGTCGCTGGAGACATTTGTCATTATGACTGGACCTTCTGTACCCTTGAGGTCTTGGAGGTTCTGTGGCCGCCTGGTAAAATAGTACATCCCAAATGGCTGTGGCTGCAGAATGTTGTCTAATTAAAGTATTCCTGCTGTGGAAGCTCTGGGGACCAAAGGGCAGAACGAACATTTTTGCCCAGGTCACTGTAATTTTCCAGAGGAAAATACTGACTCCTAAATCCAGGAGTGGAGGTGAGCACCTTGGAGTCCTGTTTTCTGTTTAATTACATCTCCCAGGCCTTGGCTTTGGATTAGCATTCAATCAAAACTTCTTGGGTATGATGTTCATTCAAATCTGAACCATAGTCATCTTGATTATTCTGGCTGTTTGCTTTATCGCCTTGTCTTTGTTTAGTTTTCTCAACTCTTTACTAAAAATCATTGGCTTTTCCCACTGACTTTGTGAAACAAGAGGCAAAAATTGTACCCACCTTTCAAAAGAGAGGAAGATTTGGATGCTGTCAAGGAGGGACTTTGCACTTCAGCCTTTTTCCTTAAAACAAGCCCCAGTACTTTGTTTTTAAAGCTGTTTCCTAAATACAAAGATAAAACGTGCTTAATTAAAACATCTTTCTCCAAGGCCTAAAGACTTCCAGACCACATTATTCTCCCTCCCCACTGAGACATAATTGAAGACTGATATGATACGTTTTATTAATTAGGCCCGTCTGCTTTTCCCACAGAGAAGAGAGAAATGTGTCATCTATTATGCCAGCTGATTTAAATAAAAATCCACTTGGATTTAGCCTTTTCATGCTGGTGCTACCCCAAAAAGACCGAAAAGTGAAATGGGAAATATTAACCTTCATCTCATTCTTTGAGAGAAAACTGAATCATTGTTGCAAATGTATTTTCTCCAGGAGTACTGAGTAACTGAATATTAGGATTTGTGTGTTCTCTTTTTTATTGACTGCAAACCAATCAAAGTGAGTTAAATAAAATGTACCAAAAATAATACAGAGTGAATAGTTCCCTCTTTAGAGGACTGGACAGCGTGTAGGTGTGTTGGTTAGTTTTATGTGTAGAGGTGGTTGAACTTCTGTACCCAGAAGGTGGGTCAAACGTTATTCTGATGTTTCTGTGAATTTATCTTTAGATGATTCCAGTTAGAGATTAACATTTAACAGATTTTGAGTATAAGAGATTAGCCTCTTATACTCAAAATGGGTGGGCTTTTTCCAATCGTTAGCTGTGAGGACCATGTGATCTTTGTTGAAACTACTCAGCTCTGTTGTTGCTCCATAGTAGCCATAGACAATGGCCATAATAAATGGCATGGCAGTGTACCAATAAAACTTTATTTATAAAAGTAAATGGTAATAGGTTAAATGTTGCCAACTGGGGCACCCAGTGTTATTTCCCTAGGGCTTGTCCAGAGGGAGCATGTCTATATGGCACTCATATCTTCTGCTCATGCTGATATTGTCATATCTGGGCCTTTGTCTTCATGGGTACCACTGGCATACTCCTGGTTCGTTCTTGCAAAGCTCCTTCATGTCCAAAGAGGCCTTGTATTCCCTGCATACCATTCTCAATAGTCTTTCTGTTCTTACACCAGGTGAGGGCAGGGAAATCTCCTTAAATCAGTTGTGTGCCACTCACCAGATCGCCAGTCTTAGACTGGGTCTGGCCCCTCCTGGAATCCTCCTTCCACACTGTAGAATAAATTAGATACTATAAACTTCTCTCATCTTTTTCTCTTCAGTTCTCTAGACATCGCCTATGGAACATAATTCAGGAACTGTCACCCCAATGTCTAGCTTTTTTCCCTTTCAACCCTGTCTACTGCACTTTAATTCATCACATCTTGATTTCTTTCCATTCTTTTCTGACCTCAGCTTTCTCAAACTCAGAAAGTAGGAAAAAAACTATCTTTTGGAATTATTATTATTATTAATATATTGTAATATGTCTTTCCCTCAGCAATGAGCAAACATGCCGTACTCTTAAATGAGAGAAATGGCCAAAATGAGAAAGAAAATACCAAGATAAGCCACTAGTAAATATTTGATAAATACTATCCTGTCACATTCAGCTTCACAATACTCAGAGTCAATCTCCATGTCTGTTTAATAGAACTGGAAAATAGAGTTTGGAGAAACTGAGCCATTTGCCCACACAGTAGACGCAGGACTCAAATGAAGGTCAACCTGACTTCAAAGCCAGGACTTTGAGCCTTTGATGGGTTATATTAACCCATGTTTAACAGGATGTTCTGCTGTCAAAAATAGTACCATCTGTTAAGTCTGAAAAACAATTTGTGAGTTAAGATCGAAAGAGAATAAGCAATGCAAGATATTCTCCTAGAGAAAAATGAGTGCGTACACAAGGACTGCACACTTAGAGAAGCAGAGATTACTGTGGGTTAGCGTAAGGCTTTAAGAGGTGGAAATTTAGATTACTGTCCAACTACTAATAGGATTCCATTGACGGGACATGTAAGTTCTGGAAGGACTTCTGCACCTCTCTGTCTTGCAGAATGATGTCTGTCCATGGCCATCAGTTCCTACGATGAATCATTCCTTTTAGGCATCAAGACATGACCCAGGAATGTGAACCACCTCCAACCATGTGACCTCTCAAGGCCTACCTGATAATTCTTAGTCACTTAACACATTTTTGGGGTGCTTGAAAATATTTAGAATGCCCTTCACCTTGAGATTCTATGGAAATGTGCTGGGGGACCCTGGAGAGGAGAAAATTCCTTCCCTGGTTGCACCACTCACTGGTTGCTCCTCGGATACAAAGGAAGACCTGGTATTTCTCACTGAGACTTTTGGTTTCCTCTGGTGATAACTGTGCAGCTAAGTAATGGTCGCTTTGTTCTGGGAACCCTCCCACAGAATTATGCAGAGTTCCAGTCTGCTGACCCTGTACCGCTCTGTCTGGTGTCCTGGAGCCCTGAGATCTCTGCATTGTCTAAGTTTTGAATATGTGCCCCCTCTACTTCTATTTATTTATTTTTATGTGGTGAGGATGGAACCCAGTGCCTCACACATGCTAGGCAGGCGCTCTACCACTGAGCCATAGCCCCAGTCCACTCTAATTCTTCTGTCATTTGTTGAACTGTTTCAGGTAGCAAAACTGTTCTTATGTAAATGTGCAGGATTGGGGTTTACAAACTTTTCAGATTATTTAAAATTCCATGTTTTGGGCATTAAGAGAAAACAGTACCTCTCAAATGATCAACTCTTGTGATTAAATATTTCTGCTTTCAAGAGTCTATTTTTGTATTTTTGGTCTGGAAGAATCTGGCCCATTATTCTAGGACCTCTTGGAACACTTTTCTCTCACCATCCTTCTGCACACGCTCGCGCGCACGCACACACACAATTTCACTACTGCAATTGACATAAAGAGCCATCTTTGACTTTAGAAGTTTGGCTTCTATTTATTCTCTAAAACTATTAGCAATAGGCATGTACACATTTTTCATACCTGAAGATCACTTGCAAATTTAAGAACTGATTGCCTATTGTCTTAGGGGGTGACAGCTGAGGGGAAAGGGGTTTCCTTCTGAGGAGATGAAAATGTTCTAAGTGATTTCAGTAATAGTTGCACAATTCTAAATATAATGGAAGCCCTGGATTGTATACATTAAATGGGCGAATTACATGGCATATGAATTATATTTCAATAGAGTTTTTAAAAAAACAATTTAGATTAAAAAAAGCAGCATAGCTTCCGAGACCCCTAACTATGGGTCTGAAGAAGTACATCAAAACTGCTAGGAGATATTCTGTTTCCCAAACACTGTACTTTGCTTTCTTTTTCACATAGTTCATAGTTCCTATGCCACCCAATTCTTCCTAATTCTTTCCTTGTCCCTCTTTCCCAAATTCTGTATATTCATAATGGGGTTAGAACACTGTGAATCATCTTTTGGGAAAGAATTTAGACATTAGCTACTTCAATGAAGCTCTCCTTAACCAGCCAAGTGTGAGTTAACAGCCCTTGCCATGGGCTCCTAGACTTTATCACAGCCTGTTGTATCATAACTGCCTGCTTCCTGGACCGTGAGCTTTGCAATTCATCAGGTCCATCAGAGTCTCCCAGTTCCTGGAAGATAGTTCAGGATGGATGGATGGATGGATGGGTGGATAGATACATAGACAGATGCATGAATAACCTGCTCACTAATATACAGCTAAGGATTTTATTTCCATGGAATAGAAATGGAAAGAAGCTACAACAAAAGGTATTTCCCCCTCTTTAGTCCGGAGAAAGAAAGATGTTACAACTCAGTCTGGTCATTTTGTAGTTTTGGAATCTCAATTATTTGAATGGTGTGTAATGAACTCTTTCTCTGGGCACCGTGTCTCATCTACATTTGCTATTATAATTGACCCAGCTCTGCTTTCCTGCTGTTCTCCCTGCTTGTTTATAAATTAGGGAACATCTTTCAACTTGGTGGGGAAGCTGTATTCTAACACAGGAATGGTAAGAAGGCAGTATGTGGAGGACAATTTAGAAATATCACTGCAGCTCAGATGGAAAGTCCCACACTTCCTAGGCATGAAATCACTCACTGAGACAGGAACAAACAGAATGAGAACTTATTGGGAGGACCAGCAACTTCTAACCAGGAGTAGTGATAACATATTGTAAGAGAAAAGCTTTCTCTAGATGACTACTTCTCCCTTTCTATCTGTTTCCCTTGATAGTCTCACATAGACACCAACTCACTCCTCCAACCCAGCTCTCAAGATACACCAACCCTTATCCTCAATATAAGAATCAGAAGGTAGCTCTGAGGCTACATGGTTCAACCTGCTAGGAATGGAGGTTATTCTGAACCGGTGGCACTCAGCTCCTTCTTTGTGCATCTCTAGTGAAGATGACCCATTACTGCAGAAGACAGCTGATTTCTCGGTTAGGCAATGACATGAAAAGGTCATTTCAGACCAGCAGAGTAGAAAGTGCACAGGTCTGGAGACACACCAGCCTTGGAGTCCTGGTTTTATCTCAGCTGGATGCCCTTCAGTAAGTTATTTAACTTCTCTATGCCTCAACTTTCTGTCTGTATCAAAGAAAGGACCAATAGTATTTGATTTATTATATTTTGAGGATTAAATGAGAAACTATGCATAAAACATTTAGTGTATTGGCTGCCACACAGGAAATATCCAATAAGTGGTAGCTTAAAATTCAAACTAAGAGTTGTAAAAAGGTCATGAGTCTGACAGGAATTTTGCAAATACAGGTTAAATAAAGAATGATCTACAGTTATCATGACTGTCAAAACCAAGCTAATGAGTTACTGTACTATATATGGTATTCTGTGATTTTTGCCCAGAGTTGAAATGAAGGACTCTGAACTCACTTGCAGTCAGAGACTTAAGGATAAGAAATTACTAAGCAGAGACTGTGTTGCATAGGAAGCAGTTCCATAGCTATCTGGATATTTAAATGGTGTTTATTTGTGGCAATCACAGAAGAAACTGGCCTGATCCATTTTCCATAGAGAAAACTGGAACAGATGAAGGTGAAACTCCTTGGGAATCCTGTCAATTCCTTAAAGCCACTTACTTTACCAAGGTGGCTGTCCACTACCTCAAGGGCTAGTGAATATCCCAGGTCAATACAAAATCAAATGCATCAATTCATTTGGAAAGAAAGAACATGTCTTTGCTGTGAGTACCTGTAAGCAGGTTTTGATGACTCCAACTGTGATTTCAGTTAATTTTCTGATGTTAAAGCTTAAAATTACCCAGCTCATCAAGGTGTTAATGGGGACTTTGTACCATCTCTAAGAACAATTGGATTGTTCTTCTCACACAAAAGATCATTGTTCTTGATTATTTTTTTGCCTGAACTCCCTTGTATTATCATCAAGAGGTATCCTTACAACATGGCTTAGGGATGGCTGTCATTTCAGCAAACCAAGAAAAAGAATCAGGTTTACAGTGATTATATAAGAAATGCAATTTGCCCACTTTTATTTCCTGGAAGACAAGTCATCCCCAGGACCTGTTTCTTAAGTGTAGTCCTGAGATAAGGGGACAGAGCTGTTGAGATACATCCTCAAGTACTTCTTAGGTGGGCCAAGGACACATCAGTGTTTCCCACCATGCATAATCAAGCTCTCAAACAAGATCACCTACCTCATTTAAAGCACAGCTTGTACCTTTGGGATGAATATGAATTTGGTGTGAAGCAGACTTCCCACTAACCAAGAGTGAGGGCTGCAGAGTTTCTTTCAGGACCACAGGGGTCAGTGTGTTCTGCTCAGCCATTTCATCGTGTTATGCCACTGCCTCTAACTGCAAACCACCCACCACCACCACCACCGGGGTCTGATTCCACTGGTGATACTGTCACGCTCAGGAAGAATGTGAATTCTTCCTGCTGAATTGAAAACATTTAGAAAAATCCAGGTTTCTTTCCTTTCAGTGATTTGAGCCATGACAAAGTCCTAGAGCACCTCAGAGTTCTGATTTTATTTCTTCTAACCTCTATGCTTTTGAGCCTATTATTTCCCCCTCCTTTATAATGTCTGAATCCTACCCCCTGATGCTCTTTATCAGGATAATTCCTATTTATCTTGAAGCATCACCCACTCCTGGACTCCCGAGCATCTCCATCTATGTCCGTTTGGATGGAACCACATTGTCATATTCCTCATCCAGGAGACAATGAGCTGCACCTGTGTGCCCTCAAATTCATGGCACATAACTTCCCAGTAATGGTTTTGCCGAGTAGCTCTGAAAGAAATACTGTTCTAATTGAAGTATTTTCTTCATTCAACTCATATTTATTGAGGTTTTATACTTAAGGAACAGCAAATTATAAAAGAGTGAGGTTCTAAAGTCAGCAAGAGAGCAAATTTTATATATTTATACACACACACACACACATATGCTTGCAATGCCTTTCAAAACCTTTTAAATTGCACTCTTAGTACTTGATTTTAGCATGCTTAACCCAATACAATAATTCTAATGCACTCGAAGGCTTCGTGGCTGCTGAGTTAAAGAAAGAAGCAAAGGATATACATATCTTTATTTGGATATCCAGGAAGTCAATTCATTCTGCATTTAAATAACTAAATTCTTGAAGATGAATCGGGGAGTATAGTTTTCCTCTTCACCTAAAAGTCTTTGCCATTTTCTTCATCATATGTATGTATGTGTGTGTGTGTGTGTGTGTGTGTGTGTGTGTGTGTATATATATATATATAAAACATAATACCTTTATTTTTTTATATGTGGTGCTGAGGATTGATCCCAATGCCTCACATGTGCTAGGTTAGTACTCTACCACTGAGCCACAACCCCAGCCCTGTCATTTTCTTTTAGGAGTTTTTTTTTTTTTAATTGATGCATTACAATTATACAAATTAGGATTTGCTGTTACATATTTGTGCATATACACAATATAATTTGGCTCCACAGTACTTCCTCTTTCTCCTCTAACACCAAGTCTCTAATACATGTAAACATACCTGTTGTAAAAATTAAATGAGATAATACTTACAATAACACTCAGTCTAGGTTCTAGCACCTTGTGGTTTCTCAATATTTGCTCAATATAAAAGTCGTAAGCACACTTGTCTTGGAAATTAGTAGGGGAAAGTCAGCCACTTGCCTTTGGTTGTTTCCACTATATCCCCGCTGACTGGCTCCCATGGTCAGGCCTGGGCCTGAAGAAGCAGAGAGCTTGGTTCTAATGACAGAGCTTGCTTTGGATGCATGACTTGCATGACGACTGTGCCAGGCAGGCATGGCATGCTCTGTGCCAGCCTCGGGTGAGACTGGTGAGTGAGGTGGGTATGTCCTTGACCTTGAGAAACTTCAACTCAGACATGAAAGATGCATACATAAATAATTACCAAGGGGTGTCTGTTTAGGGAGAGTCAGAGTGGCCAAGAAATCTGTTCCAGGCCAGGCCAAGGGTCTAGGAAGGGTTCCTTCAGGAAGTGGCATTTTAAGATAATGTCAGCTAACTGAGTGAAGGGTGGAGGACATTATTTAATAGAGGAAGACCTAGAGATAGAATAGAAAAAGAGAAGTCCGATCTGGTTGGTCTGTGGAGAGTGGTCTTGACTTGGCCTCCTCTGACCCTATCATTCTGACCAACTAAACCCCAACTTTGGTTAATCTAATTCTCTACCATCTGTCTTCACCCAGGTAGTAGACAATGGTCAGAGAAAGACATACCAATCTCTTGACCAACCTCTCCTTAAATCCACTGTCTCTAACCTCCAGAGGGTCCTAAGCCCAGAAACCCTTAATCATTTCCAATCTACTCCCTTTCCTCCTCCTCCACTACCTTAGCTTCTCCTTTCCCTTTAGCCTGAACACCCCCTTGCTACACCTCCCACTCTTCTTGATGGTTTGTTTCATGCTTTTAAGGAAAAAAAAGATGGAACAAAAAGAGAACCTTTCACTGCACAAATACCTGTGTGATTACCATGTTCCTTCTTCTAGCTGCTGAGATAAACTGGTCCTACTCCTCTCCAAACCATCCCATCTATTCTTGCAATGGATGCACTCCTTTGCAACTATTCAAGGATATTGTTCCAACAGTTAACCATCGTCCCTTCACCTGTACCTTTAACTTCTCTCCCTGGATCATTCCCCTCAGTAGCTAAATGTACTTTCATCTCTTTATCAAAGAGAAGAAAAAGAGAAAACCTTCCTTTCTCCTCCATGTTATCCTTGGCAAGCACCCACTGATCTTCTCTCCCCTTAGGGAAACTCCTTTAAGAGGTTGTTTCTACTCGGTGTTCATTTCTTTGCCTTCTGTTTTTCCTTGATCTGCCCAGTAAGCGTCCCCAGCCCTCCAAAGAATACTCTTTCCACATTCACTAGTGACTTCTACCAGTGGGAGATTTATCTTTAAAAGGTATCCCCAAATTTCATTCATTTGGGTGATACAAAATGTATCCACCTGACTTCCACAATGCCATGTCAATGCTCAGATGTTTTATTATGGTTGTTTTTTTTTTTTTTTTGTGGTGTTTGGCTTTGGTTTTGTTTTATTGGTATTGATCATTCCTCATTATTTGACACTGTTGATGGCTCTTTATTATTAAAAGAGTTTCTTCACTTTGCTTCACATTCTTTTTCTTAACTCCCCTCCATGGTTTCTTTGTTGTCACTCATTCCTGCCCCTCTTATCATTGTTAAGTTCCTACCTTCAGCGTTGTACTTACTTCCTCTTGATGATATCATTTATTTTTATGGCTTTAAATACCATTTCTATCCTGTCGACTCTTAATTACTTATTTCTAGCCCAGGACTTCTCCTGAGAACTCCAGATTGCTACATCTGACTAGGTACTTGCTTTTTCTGTTGGATGTCTAATAGGAATTCCACATGCCAGTGAGTTCCTGATTCCCAGCCTAAACTACTGTAGTCCTTCCTGTCTCAGTAAACATCAACTCCATTCAGGTATTCAGGCAGACAAACAACAAAATCTTCTCTTTCTCTCATGCTTTCTGCTTCCTCAAAATAAAATAAAATCCTGTTGCTTCTCTCTTGAAAGTTATATCACCTCACACCATCATCATTGCTACCTTCCTAACCCAAGCTACTAGGTTTTGCAGGGATTGTTGTAAATTTTCTTTCTTCTCCCAGAGTTAACCAGAATCCACCCAGGTTTTAATCTTAAAATGATGTTTCAATAATATGTTCAGACCTGGAGAAAAAGTCGCAGAATTTTCAAATATCCTCTATAATGTGAGGACTTGGAAATATGCAATAACCAATATTGTCATTTATGGTTACAAAGAAAGCTAAAAGCAATAGCATCTGCATTAATGTTTTTTAATAAGGCACTAAATAGATTCCATCCCTTCCAATTTTTAATAAGTACTTTTCCAAAAAGACAAAACCCCCAAAATTCAAATAGATAGACTGAAAAATCCATAGAACTAATTCAACCTTATTTTTTGAAATTACTCTAGGGTTGCTTCTATGACTTGAGTCTCATAGACCTAAAGGATCTTATCCCTCTCACTCTACTGTTTGCCTTACTTCTGAATGAAGCATACGTAGGGACAGGGTCTCCCTGAGTTGCTTAGCTCACCATTGATGAAGTTGACTTTGAACTCATGATCCTCCTGCCTTAGCCTCCCAGGCCTCTGGGATTACAGGTGTGCACCTCCATGACTGACCTCATCATGCATTTTTGATGTGTATTACAAGATGCTACTGGAAATTTAAAAATAGTTGACATCATTTCAACTATTGTTTAAAACTCTTCAGGACTGGGTGGCTAAAGCTTCCTTCATTCATGCCATTTGCCCCCTACTTTGGGTTAATTTTCTAGCCTCCAAGGTACAGCCTGCCTTTCCAGTCTTCTTCACAACTCCTGTTTCTCAGCTCTACATTTTTCTCTATGTGAACTCTTCTACCCTTTCATCATTAAATTCTACCTGGGCATCAAGTTAATGGTCCAGCAAAAACATGGCTGCTTTCTCTCCCTATGTCAAATATGCTATGGGATAAATGTATTGAAACTCATTCTAATAAGACCAAAACCAAAGGAACCCAACTTTTCCCATTCAATTATTCTCAATAAAAATCAATATAGTTTTTGCTTTTTATTCTTCAGTAACCTCCAGAATGGATTTGGGTTTTATATAGTACCTCTATCTGATATAGTAGTTCTATTCAATGGGAAATTAAATGTGTAAGGTTTAAAAAGTCATACCTTAATATTTTAATTTAGATTTTCTTATTGCCTCTTTTTTAGAGGTTGGAGACGTTCTGATGGGACTTTTGTGTTTCTGCATGTCTTTAAGTGAGATGCTAGCTGCCCTTGTTCCAAACTATCTTCTCAAACATACAGAAATATTATCTCTCTCCAGAGCAAAGGGTAGCCATGCACCCTGCCAAATGTCATAAAAATAAGATCTTCTGGTGCAAAGGACAAGCAAGCTACTTACTGCCCATTAAAAATGATGTGGGTTCCTAAGCTGAGGACTCCTCCCTTATAGCACAAGCCAGTGTTTGCAAGCATTCATCTGGGCACATCTGTGTTGCCCTTGCCTATGGGTTTGGAGGCATAGGAAATTATTCTGTAATAATGCTGCTTATGGTGCTTGCTGTGCTATAAGTAATAAAATCTCCTGTCTCTGACTCAGGATTCCAGGTCTTCTTCCAGCATCCACAAAACTGGCAGGACACCTTGGTAGTTTGCAAGGAGGGTAGAATCTCAGATTCTTAGGCTGCTTCCAGTTATAAAAAAGATACTTTAAGCCAGGGGCAGTGGTACATGCCTATAATCCCAGTGGCTCAAGAGGCTGAGGCAGGAGGATTGTAATTTCAAAGCCAGCCTCAGCAATTTAGCAAGACCCTAAGCAACTTAAAAAGACCCTATCTTTAAATAAAATATAAAAAAGGCTAGGGATGTAGCTCAGTGGTTAAGTGCCCCTGGGTTCAGATCTTGGTATAAAAAATACTTTAAATAATGTTTAAACAAGGAGAAATACAAGCCTGATTTAAAAATCTAAAAAAAAATTAAAAAAATCTATAGCAGGGTGATTCTGGAACATGAAACATATGCCTCTGAGTTAGCCCATACTTTTCTTTTTCCTTCTTTTTTTTTAATTAAGCTATTCCCTCTGCCTGGAATTTCATTTCTTCCACATATTTATCTAAGTCTTTTGGCAGCTGGCATTTGGAAGGTTTTTTGAATGGCATTACTTTTTAATATGCATTTGAAAAATCAATGATCCATGCTGTGAAAACTGATTGAAGTAAAGAGTTTCATCCTTAGTCTCATTTTTGTACTGTGCTAGGCAACACTTCTAGAGAATATTCATTCATTCCTTTGCTCAAACATTTATTATGTACCTAATTTGTGCCAGGTATAATATTGGATCTTGAGAATACAGAGATAGGGATTCTCAGTTTAATGAAGCCGAGAAGCAAATAAATATAAAATGATGAGATAAAGATGTAATAAAACCCACGCCAATATGGGTTTATAATCTTTTCCCACCATTAATGCCTGATAGAGATCAAGATCTCTGTGAACCATGGCTTTTGGGTCCCAGTGTGGTACTCTGACTTTCAACTTGCCATCCCTTCTTGGATCATTATCAAATACCCCTGAGGGAGGAATAAATTATGCATACCATGAAGACAAATTATTAGTAGAATGTTGGTTGCAAGTGAAAGAACACCTAACTCAAGAAGATATACCTAGGGATGTTTTCTCACATTTTATTTATTGTTAATTCTGCTGCCATACCTATAGGACACCTCTGTAGTTATCATTCAAGTATTATCATCCACTCCGTGGTAGCTTACCTAGGACAAAAAGAAAAAGCAAAAGTACTAATCTCAAAATCCTATTCATGTATTTTTTTTCTGTTAATATTAACCCAAGGAACCAAATCTTATGTGAAAACTGTAGGTTGGAAGAAGAGGAATGACATTTTAGCTCTTTAATTTATAATCATTTGCACATAATAACGAGTCAGCAAACTTTTATTAAAAATTACTATGTGCCCGACACTATTACAGCCATCCTCAATAGGACTATTAATCAAAGTGGATACTCCTTTTCTCACAAAGTTCTGATTTATAAATTGAGCTATCTTCTTCTAACACTTTTTATAAGTAGATTGCCAAAGAAATCCTCTTACGATAACAGAAATGAGAACGTCTAAGGGTCTGAGTATCAACTGCCAGGTATCTGCCTGCACCCCAACATAATCTTTGCCTTTAGCATTGACAGATAAAAAGCGCAGCTATAGCAAAACACTATTGTCTTATGGCATCCTGTGTAGAAGCTCCATGTGCGAAATTATAGTCATATCTATAACCTTAAGTGATTAATATGAGCACATTTATTTTTACCAGTGAAACCATCAAGGATGCATATGTAAAACTAAGAGTTAATATGAAAAAAAAATGATGTTCAAAGTAGCAGTTCTTGTTTAGCATGTTACAAAGTTTCATCTGTTTTATTTTTTTCCTTTTCTTAGTGCATTATAATTATACATAGTAGGGCTTCATGGTGACAGGTTCACATATGTGTATAGCATAATTTGCTTTAATATATTTTTCCTTCCTTTCTGCTGTTCCCTTCCTGTGATCTTCTGGACTTCCTTCTATGTATTTTCATGTATATTTTCCATTGGTGCATTATAGGTTTATAAAAAGGTGGAATTCATTGTGATATATTCATAGATGCACATAGTATAATTTGGTTGATTTTTATTCCCATGTTCTTCCCCTTTCCTCTTTTTTCTTTCCCCTTGATCCCCTTCCTTCATTCCACTAATCTTTATCCTATTTTTGTGAGAGTCCCCCAACCCTTTTTTAAATTTCTTTTTTTCCTAGCTTCCACATAAGAAAAGAAAACATTTAACTATTGACTTTCCGAGTCTCACTTTGATTCCCATAGTGTTTGTACTAACTTGAAGTCCCACCAACAATATGTTTCTTTCTCCCCACGTCCTCACTAGCATTTGTTATTGTTCGTAGTCTTGATGGCTACCACTCTGACTGAGGTGAGATAGAATCTCAGTGTAGCTTTAATTTGCTGTTCCCTGATTGCTAACAATTGTACTTGTTTTTATTTAAAGCATTTGCTGAAGGTGGATGCTACCAAAAATGGAACATTTTCCTATGATAGGCATCTCTTTGCATTATGAAGTTTGGATAGTTAGCTGCTGCAGTATTACATCCTTTTGGTCCCAGCCAAGTATTTTACAGAAATCAAGTAGACAATCAATAAATGCTTGCTCAAGGAGAAAAAAGAAAACAGAATATCTATGGTAAATTGTATTATTGCAAACATATATTTGCTGCCCTTTCCTGCAGCAGAGTTGCATTGCCCTTCCCCTATGAGGACTTTGTGATTTTCTTTGATCAATTAAATGTGAGCAGGAGTGACACATTCAACTTCCCAGCAGAAACTCAAAAAGCCACTGCATGGTTCTACCAGTTTCTCTCTCCCCACCTGCTCTTGTAGCAGCAGGTTGTTTTTGTTGTAAGTCTCTGAAATTCAGGGTCCTTGGTATTACAGCATATGTTAGCCTAAACATTTAAAAGGATTTTATATCATCTTAAATGGGATTACTCTTTTGATCTACAAATAGCTTTTTTAGCCCCTTGAACTTGAAGGTCAGAGAGATGTACTCTGTATTAATCCAGATGAACTTGGTATTTTGAGGACTGGCCATGTGTTGTCAGCTCACATTCATTCTGCCGAGACATCGTCACTCTGTGGTCACATGTATGGAATAGTCCCTTACCAGTTTAATTCAAAGGACTTTATTATCTCTCTCTGTGTCTTGACCCCTCCTTTAATTGTGTGATGTGGTTTAGACCTCAACATAGTAAGTGTGTTGTAATACTGTGCTGTTGTACCTTGTTTTTATTCTTAGGAAGCTCAGATATGTGTACTTTAATCAACCTGATGCAATCATATTCAATTTGCTAAGAAATTCTAAACTACAGTTACTTGAAGGATATATTTCAACCCTTGTTTTCTCTGCCATCTCTGAAGGATGTAGAAGCTTAGCGTGCTGGCTGGGTATATAATAAATTACAGGTGTGGTAGGTTCTATATAACTGCTAACCTACAAAGATGGTCTAAAAAGATGAACTTAAAAATGATGTAAAATCCTCATCCTTATAGATAGCATAAGCTTATTATCAATTAATTCTCTTCTCTGATTGTATCTCAATTGTGATGGCCAGTCAAGGTTGAATCCTTGTCCTGCTGCACTTTTCTCCTGATCTTTAGTGGTTGGTGGGGGCACGATGTTCCCACATGCCCCTGAGCCTGATAAGGAGCAGCGCTCTGCCTGTTCTCTAGGTTCCCACTGCCCTTTGCCATCAGAAAACACTGTGCTTCTCCCTGTGCCATGCTCAGAGGCACACTGAAAGCCCTCTGTTTGGTGGATCTCACAGGAAGCCCTTCCTTTGTGGAATGTTGGCACTTTGCTGGCCTCCTCAGGAAGGAGGAGGCTGGGGGATGCATGTTCCCTGTATTCTCAGACTCCTAAGTGCTACCCAGAAGTACTAGTGGTCTGCACTGAGACCTTGCTGGGGGAATTGAACTGGGGCCCATTTTAAAAAATGCCTCACTGTCTAAACCTTTTTTACTTCTCACTTACCGTTTCTTCCTTCATCCAGAGTTTCCTGATTCAGTCTGGTCATTGTTTAGTTGGACTTTTATCTGGTCTTTCAGAATTCATTAAGAATTCATTGCTCAGGCCAGGCAAGGTGGTGCACACCTATAATCCCAGCATCTTAGGAGGCTGAGACAAGAGGATTGAGAGTTCAAAGCCAGCCTCAGCAATAGCGAGGTGCTAAGCAATTCGGTGAGACCTTGTCTCTAAATAAAATACAAAATAGCACTGGAGATGTGGCTCAGTGGTTGAGTGCCCCTGAGTTTAATCCCCAGTACCAAAATAAATAAATAAATAAATAAATAAAAGCATTGCTCAGATCCTAATCCAGCCTTTTTGATACCAGATAGGTGATCTATAAGGACTTTTCATAGAATCCATTTTTATTTTGTTTAATCTTGGTTTTCCTTAAGGTGAAAACCTGCTTGGCATGAACAGTGTCCCCTTACCCTACTTTCAGCTAATGAAGTAGAGGCAAAACGTAAAATTGGTTTCAGAGTAAACAGAATGCATCTTCTGGAAAGTCAGTCCTACCTGAAGATTTCAGGGGCTGGCTACACACACTCATAACAGATGTGCATTAGATGTCCTCAGGGATAAATGCTTAATTGGTATGAATTTGTGAGATAAAGCACTCATCTTTAAATACACACACTGCTAATTTTTAAGTAGGCAGAATTGAGCAAATGGGAAAGTCCATTATTTTGGAGAAGAGAAATTTGTCAGAATATGTTATGAAGTATAGACTCTGGGATGCCCCTAAATCCGGGATGTCATAGAAGAGCTTTTTTTTTTTCTTCCCTCTTAATTATATTCTGGCATTCTGCAAATTAAAAAAAGACAGTAATAGAATAGGTTTATTTTATGTTCAGACAAGGGAACCTAATAGAAATGAATGGAAAAGCCCAAAGAAACAGTGAAATCCAAAGGCTTATGTACTATTTTTTTTTTCAAAAGAACAATAAATTTGTAGAGAAATAACAAGACCAGGGAAAAGGGTTTTGAGCTTCTAGGGAAGGAAATATCTGAGGGAGACTAATGGAAGGTAAGGGTTATTTTAATAAGGTTTATTGTTATTCTCGGTGCCATCTCTGAGCTAATCAAAGCCTAGGGTTTTTCTGAGGGAGGGAGGTGGGGAACCCCTCCATAAGGGTAAATGTATGCTCTACTTTTAAATAGGGAGAGAAAAGAAAGCATCTTTCTGTTTCTCTGTTGCCTTCATCTCAAAATAATCCTCATGCCAAAGTGGCATATTTGGGGATGGCATATTGTGATCCCTTTCAAGGCCACAAAGACCATCTGGTGGCAAAAACAATAGGAAAAGATACAATTAAAAACTTATCATAAGTATACCTAGGTCCTTATTTACCTTCTCTCCACACAAACAGTATTGTAGAGGGCGGAACTGTATACAGATAAAGTGTTCAGCAATTACAAAATACCCAGAGGCCCGGCCAGCTTGACCTTGTGGAATACAACTTCCAATAGAACAGGGGAAAAGGGATTTGTCCTGAAGACAAAGCTGAGGAGACTGTGCTGTGATGGAAAAATTCATAGTAGTATAAAAGAATTAAAATGATCCTGTGAGAGTGTCTGAGGAACTGTTTGTACCTTCCCTGAGCCACAACTTAGATACACATTGTATTATGTTCTTGAACATTTATTTATTTTTTCCTCTAATGTTCATTAGTGATGCTACCAGGAAAGAACCATAGCTTAGAGAGAGTAGAAATTCATTTCTGGTGATCTGAATAGGGGTTTAGCCTGGAACAGTTAAAACTTCCTCTTGCTTGGGTCATTTCCCCTATCTCTAGGGAGCACTCAAGGGATTCAACCTGAGAAGCACAATCCATTCCTCAGTACCAACTTCCCAGGTCCCTAGCCAGGCAGGGACTTGTGATAGAAGTAAGAGAAAGGGTCCAGACTTAGCAGGCTTCGAGTTCTCATGTAGCATTGCAGCTGGAGGTCTTGGGAGTTTTCTCACATCCTGCAGCCCAGTTTCTTAACAGTCTGTCCACTACAGGCACCTGTTGGACATGACTTGTGAGCAGGAAATGCCTGGAATATAGTGTCCTCTCTCCAGCGCCCCCAGTGGCCACAATAGTAATGATTTTAAAATGTCTTTCTACATAGACCAAGGCTCACCAGAGAACAGATGCTCAGTACATACTTGATACAAGCTTGGCTGCTAATGTCAACACCATCGGCAAAATAGGACAAAATATATACAAGAAAACACGCTTTTTTTTAACCTGGGGTAATATTATATTAAACCTGGTACTTCAGAAAATACTCCCATGTTCAAATCCAGAGCAATTTTCTGGAGCATTTTGCAGTGTTTGCCCCGTAGAACTAGTGTCCTAGGATTTCCTATTTCAGTAAACACTGTACATCCTCTGACAGCACCGAGCCTGTATCACTAGCTTCTTGCCAAGTTAACATTACGTTCTTGCAAATGTATCTTGCAATCTCTCCCTTACGGAGCAGGCAAGATAAGAGGGAAAATGAAGTTGGAGGAAAAAATAACTTTCTGACGCAAGCAGCTCTGGCAGCCATCAGCATCAACATAAGTACTTTTTAATCCATTGTATTTTGCCGGAGGATGACTCTCTGTTAGGAGTGGTAATTGCTATACTTTACCTCTTGCCGTGACTTCAGGGAAAGGTTGTCCCCAGGCCCTGACCTGGCTTTGCTCTATGAGAGATCCCTGGGTGCTTTAATCCTGTACATGCAATTTTTTAAATCAGGTTTTATATTTTGATGACTTCCTGAAGCTTCCCAAAGCATAATACATCATAAATACATATCTCTGCAGAGGTGCGACAGTCTAATACTCTGGCCAGTGGTTGTGGGTTCATTAAGGCCTGCCAGTGCCTCAGCAGATCTTTAAAAACACTTAAGGTGAGCTGTAGGTATGATAAAGTATTATAGCAGTTAAATAAGATACTCATTTTATCAACTCAAATTTAACAAATTTTGGGTCTACTTTCTCAACCAGGTAAGAAATATTACTACTTAATTTTACCAACCAATTTTCCTCTTGCATATAAGCTGTTTTAGTTGCAAATATTAGAAACTAAAGAGAATTTGAGTTAAAATGAATGAGAAACTTGGCAAGTTTATATTTCTCTAAGCATTTGAGGATCAGCATCTAGTTTGTAGGAGACACTGGGACAAGGTCTGGGCTCCACACCTTCTTCTCTGTCTGCTTCCCAGGCCACAGCTTCATGCTGTGCACAAAGCCCTGGTTCTTCTCCCTCTACTTCCTGTGTTCTTTGGACTCTCAAGCCCTTCCCCAGGTGGCTCCTCCTAAGAATAGCATACCCCTAACCCATTTCCAGAACAGCCCAGTTTCCTCCATCGTCTCATTATTTCCCTCATAACACAACAATGAGCAACTGTCCTGTATGTGTCTTTGCTGTCTCACACTCAGAATTCAGCCTTCACGGGGAGCTTGTTACCCCTATGTTCCCCTCATCTACACAGTGCTTCCCTTGGGGCAGATACTCCACCATACATTGACTGCATTCATATATAAACACAGGCTTAGCAGTGAGGGGCCCATTGATATGACTCCGGGGACTGGGAGGGGGATTCTGAGGACTGCCAACAATGCACACTCCCACTAGGATATCTGAACTAACTTCTAGTATTTTCTCAACTAAATCAGAGAATCTTTCTTGTACACAGGTGGTTATGGTTTGGGTGTGACATGTCCCCCAAAATCTCATGTGTGAGATAATGCAAGAAGGTTTAGAAGTGAAATGATTGTTATGAGAGCCTTAACCTAAACAGTGAATTAATTCCCCAACAAGGATTAACCGTGTGATAACTGGAGGTGGGTCATTGGGAGTGTCCCTTTGGGGTATATATTTTATATCTGGTCAGTGGAGTCTTTCTCCGCTTCCTGGTGTGGTATATTGAGCTGTTTCCCTCTACCATATTCTTCAGCCCTGATGTTCTGCCTCACCTCAAGCCCCTAGGAATGGAGCCAGCCACCTATGGACTGAAACCATGAGCCCCCCAAGTAAATTTTTCCTAAAATCGTTCTTGTCAGGTCTTTTGGTTACAGCCGTGAAAAAGGTAACACTGGCCCTGCCTTTAAGCTGCTTGATCCTGATCCCTTTACAAATCCAATCAGCTACTTCACTAGCTCAAAGTGCTAAGTAATTATGTCATGGTTTGGGTTCCGATCATGCCAAATAAAGGCCCCAATTACCTAATCACTACACGACATATGATAGAGGTGTCTCACACTTCAAGTCTGATCAGTATTTACAGATGACCCTCATTCTTCACAGATCCTACATGTATGAATCTGTAGTTCTATCACCAATGTTCCCTGTGCTTATGCAATTACTTCCGGACATGTGCAGGGCAGCAGGAGATTTATGTCACCCAATGCCACATTCCCAACTGAGGTTGAAAAAACATCAATGTTCTGCACCTTGATTTAGTCCTCATACTATAAGAAAGCATCCCCTTTGTGGGAGATCCATTTCCTGTGTGGTCTGGCGATCCTATACACACTAAGAGGCTCACGTGCACTTCTTGGAGAGGATATGTGTGGTCTGTGGCTTCATCAAGCATGTGATATAGAACTGTTGGCCAGGAGCTCAATGCTGATGAATCAACAGTGTATATTAAATAAGGTGTTTTAAAAATAGGGACCGACATAAAACAATGTATGTCTTTATTAGGTTAAAAAAAAAAAAGTGAGAGCAGAAGCTTGTGGGAACCTGACCCTGTACTTGCCTTGGGAGTGATGGCTTAGTTATTTGTTATTCCAGCAATCTCCAGGACTTCATAGAATTTCACTGTTGTGAATCGAATGTGTGTGTTCATCCAGTAAGACTTTAGTTCAAGGGATTTGTATCCAACACACAGGTAGACCTTTCTTCACCATATTTTTTTTAAGCCCTTTAGAACACAAGTCCTTGAAAAGTGTGCATCCTTTCAATGAATCATTTCGTTTCTCTTTACCACTTACTTGTCCAAGTCGATCCCAGGCCACTGAGGTCGGGATCTGTGGAAACTCCACACACACAAATCCCCATCAGTTCTTGGGACTGAACATCTGTGCTGTTGGCAGGCTGGGAAAAGGGCTCCCTGAGTGGTAAATCTTGACTTTTGGTACAGAGCCACTCACTCTGTCGTGGTGAAGCCACAGGAAGCGTGTTACATTCTTTCTAATGTGTCTTGGTCCTAAAATGAATTGGGACGTAATGGGGGACTGTAGGAATAGATACAAAGTCAATGCAGTCATTATAATTTGACTATCTGTAAGGTAAATGAAAAGGACAGGAGATTGAAGCCTTTAACGCTGATAGAAGCTCATTGACAAAGGGTGATTTAATTCCTTACGTCAAACTTCAAACTCAATGAGGATTGTGTAGTGGATACCTAGAAAGAGGTACCTGTCACACTGGCATATTCAGAGTTTGCAGATGTCTCCTCTGAGCCAGACGTGGCGTGCTACCCACGTTGGCTTCTCCCATCATGAGTGACTAATCCATGTTCCCACCTCATCATCATCCACCCTTCATGCAACACGTGGTTACAAGACACCAAGACGAAGTCAAACCTGGGCATGCTATACTGTCTCACTTAAGCATTCGGGGTATGAAGCAGGAGCATATGGGTATGAATTACAGCTTTACCTCTTATTAGCTGTGTTTTCCTATGCCAGTTACCTAACCTATCAGGGCCTCAATTTCCACAACTGTAAAGCATAGATAACAACACCAATACCCACCTCATAAGGCTATTGTGAGGATTAAATGAGATAATCTGCATATCACCACTCAGCACAGTGCCTGGCATAGTGAGTACTTGTCTGACAAGCAGAAGGGTCACCATGGTGCCAAGGTGTCCTTAGCAAGAGAGTGGTTTGAAAGAAGAAGAAAAAAAAAAAGCACTTGGGCCAAATCGTACAGGGCCTCATACGTAGTTAAAAAATCCTCCCTTTGGCTAAGTTTTAGATGTTTAACTTTGCATGATTTTAAGTGATACACAGACCACTTTGTTTGCAAGAAAGGAATGTTGGTACTTTAAAAGGGTACTGCAGAAATTATATTCCCTGGAAAAACTTACAAGACAGCCTTAATATGTTAATTGCCTGAGTTCCCCACACTGTGCTCCAAAAGACCCTGACTTCAAATCCTGCTGGAACCTACTACCCTCAGCTGCTTTGTATCATGAGGGAAGTATCTATGCTGTGGCTACTTTTGCTAGGCTCACACACATTATTTCACTCAACCCTTACAACTGCCTTCCCAAGTCATCTGATCCCATTTTGTAGATGAGAAAGTGAAACTCCTTGTCTAGAAAGACCCTGGAACTGAGAAGCATGTTTCTGCTCCAGGACTCCCTGGACTCTCACTGATGTCCAGAGGGACCTTGAATGTGATAGAGACATAGCTCTGAAGTCTTACGAACTACCTTAGTTCAACCTCTCACTTCTGGGACCTCATTGTTTATTCCTACTTTAAAAGTGGGAATAACAACATCTATCTTGCAAACTGGTTGTGAGATGTGGCTATGGTGTTAATACATAAAGGTCAGCACAGTGACAGGCAAATAGTAAGCACTCCATAAATGTTGTACTACTGCAGTGCTACGTTGCCAGTGTGTTCTCAAGATGTGTAGAAATATTTCCACTACTACAGAGAAGTTGTAGAATCTTTGTTTCCTTTAACTCTGCTTTTTACATTAGCCAGCTTCTGTTTTCTAAGATAACAGGGCATGAATGGGAACATGCAACCCTGATTCCCTGTTGAAGGTTGTTTAACATGTATGTTTGCTCCATCCTTAGCAGAGATGGGACAGGGAAGCTATATATGGACACATGCAGGAAGCTAAGCCCCGATTGCTTCTAAACTGGTTTTCTCCAAATGATGCTTTTTAATTAAACCTTGAAAGGTTTAATTAGGGAATGACATGAGTCATCTTTGTTTCTGAGAATGTATTTGTGGTTTGGCTAATTATATAGTGGGATTTAATATGATTTCTCTCCTCATGTGTGAAATTAATACATGGAATATTTTACAAAGGAAAACATCTAAGGCATTTACCTGGGCAGCAGGTGGGGAGCAAATAAATAGTTGAAAGGACATTCGTTTAAAGTCATGCTAAGAAGAGCTGGGCTGGTTTGAAATGGGTCACTTAAATGTGCCTCAAAGAGAAAGGCAGGCTTTTAATCAGTGTGTCTCATTGTGCAGCCTTTGATGTCACCTTGTTGCTTGGAGATGAAATCTAGTCTCCTCATCAAGGTGCTTAACTTGCACACAACCTTATGCATACTACTGTCTAGCTATATCATGCTCTGCCATTTTCCCAAACTGCCAGGCTCCTTCATGCATAGGTGGCTCTATTTGGTGTGGTCTTTCTTGTAGTGCCTTGGTTACTCTCTTCTGGATAAATTCTTCCACAATTTGCATGAATATTGTCTTTATTTTCTATATTCAATGCTTTGACATCATGGGTGTGGCTGACCAGGAGGAGCTTGCCCTTGCAGTGCTAGTGAGTTCCTAGAGAGCACAAACATTGCCAGGCCTGCAAGTTTGACTTCCATATCCAATCCGGGGCCCAAATCCCAAATACCTCTGTTACCAGGCTTTCACAGTCACGACTCCTATCTTCCTGCTCTAATCGCTGAACAAGAGGGACAGCCCCTGCACCCCAGCCCATTGAAGTGATCCAAATTAGCCAGTCTCAAACATTAATATGCACACATGAGCATTTCAATGTGCTAAGACGACTTCCACGTCACTAGGTATTTTTCAGCTTCATTGTTATCTTATAGAACCAGCTCCTGGCCAGAGAGAAACACTTCCCAACAGAGAGGCTTACTTAGTGGGGCTAAAGCATTGGGACATCCTAAGTTGAAGGGTGGGCTCCTATTCTGGTAGTTCTAGAAGCCGCACCCTCCAATCTTCATCTGTATCCTTGACATTTTTGTTCTGAACCCTTCCATGAATATTAACTGAGTATTAATTCACCAAATATTGAGCATCAGTTATGTGGCAAATCCATATGACAGACGATATAACTAATAAACGTATGTCAGATAGTGGAATAGTGAGCACGGAGTGGAGGGTGCTATTAAAAGTGGGTGGCCAAGGAAGGCCTTTCTAATGTGAAGAGGCCAATGGAAGGAGTGAGCCAAGTGTACATTTGGTAAGGCGTGTTCCAAACAGCAGTAACTGAGTACAGAGGCCCCCGGGGTGGGAGTAGGCTTTGTTGAGGGAACAGCAAAGTAACTTATGTATCTGGAACAGTGAGCAAGAGGAACATGGAGAGGTAGCCAGAGGCCATAGAACATTCTGGACAATGTGAAGAATGGAGTTTTTACTCTGCCTGAGATGGGTGCCACAGGTGGGTTTTGAGCAGCACAGTGATATCAAGGCTGCCAAGAATCAACGGATGCCCAGCAGAGGGCTGTATTCTCCCAAAGAAAGGCTTATTATCTCATTCACTCCAGGGTACCTTTTGCTCATCAGGTGTGCACTCCCCGGATCACACTGGTCTAGTCCTGCCTGTCACCTTATATAATTTTGGCTTCTGTGAGGAGGAAAGCCAGGGCAGCCATGTAAAAGGATCTTGAAAAATCTCAGGAAGATATGGTGGGGGTAGTAGAAGATATTTCAAGATGTACTTGGATTCTGAATCTATATGGAAAGCAGACAGGAGGATTTTCTGATGTATTGGAGTGTAGGTGCAAGATGAAGGAAGGAAGGGGTGTTGCCCTCCAGGATTTTGGCCTCAGCAACTGGAAAGTGAGGTTGCAATCAACAGAGGGGGAAAAGGCCACAGGAGGCCACAGCATGGGGCTGAGGAAGCAGAAATCAGGAGTTCAGGGGGAGTGTGTTCAGTGAGCCATCCACATGGAGAAATCAAACAGGCAATTAGGCATACCCATCCAGAGTTCAGGGCAGAAGATGTCAATGTCGGAGTCATCTGCAGAGATGGTACCAGGCGATGCTACTGGTCCAGATCATTTGGAATCAGCGTATTGATCAAGATCGGGGAGATGAGAAGGAACTTCTATACAAATCTAAGAAGAATCGAAAGAGAAAAATGTTCTGGAAGCTACACATTTTAAGTTTCAAGGAGGAACGGAGTGAAGAGAGTCAAATACTGTTGAGATTAACTAATGAGACCAATACTAGACTATTAGGTTTATTCACAGGATGGACGTGGCAGAGCAAAAGTAATCAAATAGTTAAAGGAGTTTTGATATCAGAGGGAAGAAATGAGGCAGCCGTTAGAGGGGTGTTTGTGAATAAGAAATTAATGCAGCAAGTCTGGACGCTGATGAGAATAAGGCAGGAGAGGGGGGAATAGCAAGGTGATAGACCCTGGGAGGGGATCTATTCGAGCTGAAGGCCTGAGCACTCCAGGGGAGCATGGAGGTCTGTGTGTGGTGAAAGGAGGTAAGACAAAGTAAATGCAGATGTGGGTGAATTGGGTGGTGGGAAGACATGAATTGTTGTCTTTTTCCAGTGAAATAGAAGGCAAAGCCATTCACAAAGGAAAAAAGAGTCACAAAACAATCCCTTTCTTCTTGATTCTAGTTTCTGCCACACTGGATTCCTAAAAAGCAGGAATGATCCAGCCCAGAAATACTCATTATTTCTTAAATGGCCAAGTGAACCTTAGACACCTAGAGTGTCTATGGTGTACTATTCCTAGAGTGGAATCTTACTGGACAGGTAAGGGGAGTTAGGGAGGAATTCCATTCTTCGTTCATATCTGTCAGAGAAGGAAATGGAGAACAAGTCTCCTGGTCACCAGCGTCCTATGTTAGCATCCTCATCTTCTCCCACCAGTTTACCCCTTGAGGCTGTGAACCTGCGCCTCCTAGTCCCAAACCCATTCCACTAATATTAAAGTCCCCTGGGTGTTCGGTTCTCCTATTCATTATTATTATTTTTTTTTAATTAGAAAAACTCAACCTCTCAAGTTTCTCTCCCAATACTAAACATTCCGGAAGAAAAAAGCAGTGGCAAGGACAAATTCTATGAAGGAAGGAAGAAGTTGGGCAAGAGGACTTGAGCATCCAGGCCCAGGTTTATTTGGGGCAGACATGGCAGGGAGGGGAAGCTGTGAATACTCCCGCGTTAGTAATTTTTGTCTTGTCACAACTATAATCAAAGTCCTGATGACACTGTTGTCATAAAATCTACTCAGCCACTACTCTGGGCTCAGGTTTAGTCTGTATCCTGGGCATTCACAATAAATTCTCCCACGGCTGTTCAGGCTCCCCTTGTCATACCATGTTTTACTACCGATTCCTGACCTTAAAATACAACATGTACTTTATATGGAATAAAGAATCTCAGAGAAGGAAACTTGGAGGGCATCTTATCCACCCCCCAGAATTTCCTATGACTTCCCTGACAAGCAGCCATTCAGACTATACAAAGGACCTGGGGACTATTTCACCTGTGGAAAGGGCTGTATTATTACCCACTGAAATCTCTCCCTCTGCTTCCAAACTTTCAATCTCCAGCTCCCCTCTGGAACCCCAGAGAACAAACACATTCTGTCCTCTTTTTGTGGGGAACCACCCTTTTCCTGTCTTGCTAAATGTCTAGTCACCCTCTGAATCAAAAACATGCCTATATTTGGCGTAGTCTTTGCCAGCTAGTAAATTAAACATTGGAGAAAAAAATAATACCTACTTGAAGTCAGATTCCAAATAGTCCTTTGCCTAAAGAGGATTAAGAGCTGCTTTTAGCAAAGCCCTGAGCAACTCAGCGGGACCCTGTCTCTAAATAAAATATTGAAAAGGGCTGGGGATGGGGCTCAGTGGTTAACGGTCTCTGGGTTTAATCCCCAAAACAAAACAAAAAGAAGAGTTCCTTTATAGTCAGCACTATCAAATCTGATGGCAAGGCTAGAGCTGGGTGAAATTTTATGTTTAAATGATAAATCTTCTAGGACTGCTCCAACGACTGAAAGGGTGGGAGCACCATGGTTACCTAAGACTGAGGTCAGATGGGGTGGATCCTACACATTTCTTCCTTCTACCAACTGTAGTCTCAGTTGAGCTCCTCTGTGACTTCCTTGCAGGTCTTAATCCTTGAGCTAGGTGATAAAGTTTCAACAATGAGCATCAAAGCATAGTGTAGACTGCAAAGCTTCCAGCACTATCTCAACAATGGGATAGAACCGGGAACATAATGATCAGAAAAAAAAAAAAAACTTATTTGAGCAGCTATATTTTGGTGAGGAGGAAAAATGAATTAGACAACCCCATAAATATATGTAAAACTGCAAGATACTAAGGCTATGAAGGGAAGCTTTGTAATGCTAGGAGAGCACGGAATAGGAGGAACTAAGCTAGTTTGAATGAGGAGGAGAAAGCCTCTGCTGATGAAGTCATGTTGGAATTGGCCTCTAGAAGAAGTATAGGAGAAGGTCTCTGGCCAAGGGCAGCACAGTGGATGTTGGAAGCTCTTGGCATGTGTGAAGGTGGGCAGGCAGGCAGTGTGGAAGAGCAAGGTCCGAGATGAAGTTTGAGAGGCACAGGGAATGCAGGTCATGGTTGGCTTTGTGGGCCAGCTTAAGATTTTCCACGTTTAACTGTGAACAGTCAGAATCCACTGAAATGTTCCAAGCAGTGTGTGAGCCCTCATATAATATAGTCAAATTTATATTTAGATCATTCCTGATGAAATGAAGAGAATGGTTTTGAAAGGATCATGGTGAAGACAGAGTTACTATGGCAATGGTACAGAGGTGAGATCTGGTGACTAGGACCAGGGTAATAGCAGTAAACATGGAAACAAGGGGACACTGATTTGCAAGAGTTCTAGGAGAGGAAATAATGGGTGGCATGGTGATTTGGATATGGGAAGCAAGGGAAAGCATGATGACTTTTGGAGTTCCTGGCCAGGCCTGCCACATTCACCTGCCAGATAGCCTACTTACCCATGACTCATTCCAGAGCCAAACATGACATTCATGAAGGATGCCTGCCCACTATTATAAACTGCTGGAAAGTGGGGAACTGTGGCATAGGAATGTATCATAATTGGATGTTATTTCTGGTGATGTGGTTTTCTAAAGTCATATTGTTGTTTGTAGATATGTTAGTTGGAGTTGCAGAATGATACATTTAGGGATGATAAGTATTTGTTAAGTCCTCATTTAGGTCTTTCTGACAGGCCCCACCCTAAACAGAATCTCATAGCCATCAAATATTCATATCTTCTGGAATGTTCTGGAGAGACTAGAGCAATTTGTCTCCTGAAACATACCCCAGCTTGAGATCTCCTGGTACTTTGCTAAGAATGTGTCCTTCTCTACGACTGATAGGCCAGTGTGCATTTTTACTAAGCCCTTTACCTAGTGCCCTGTAGGACTTGTGCAGTATGGGGAATGAATCCCAGGTGGCGACCGAGAGTGGCAAAGCCACACTCTGGGATAGGAAGTGCTCTAAGAGAACTGTTGAGTCTGGAAATCTAAAATGAAACACAGCCATGAGGTGACAGTAGACAATATCAACTTGGAGTTCTAAGGAGATGCCTAGAATGGTGACTCAGAGCATCTCGGGGGAGGGTTGATCTCGATCAAGGAATACTGTGCATTGGAAGTGCTGTCACAAGGTACTATTTATGAAAGGAAGGCTGGGTCAAAGCCTCCCTACTCTGAGGTTTTGCAATTCATTAACTCATGGTTTTCAAGCCACTCGGGTGTCTGATTAAAGCCCTCTTACTCCTGGAAAAATTGGTTACAAAGAAAGGAGTATGAGATAGAACCCAAAGGTAAGGTGGCTGGACCTCTAAAGGAGAACTGGCTCCCATCTGTAAGGTGATGTTTCCTACTTCTGTTATAGAAGAAACAGAATGGCCACCCCATCCTGTACAGAGTGGTCAACAGACATTGGCTAGGCTTGCATTTTTCCCTGAAGAAAGAATCCTATTGGTTGATGTCTAAGCATCTAAGTCTAAGGAGTATTCTCACACCCTCTGCCTATTCAGCAGAACAAAATTTCTAAGCAAAGGCACAGGAGCAACAAATTGGCTCCCATGTCTGCTTTACAGTATAATTAATGGTCTTCCAATCTTGGAAGAAAAAGAAAAGAGAGCTTTTTGCTTTATAATCAACAACTCTTAATTATCTTGATGGTTATTAATTTGTATGTCCATATTTCTCCTTGGTTAATTATTAATCCTATGCTCTCTGTCAACTCTATTTTCTGTCACTTTCCAGTACTAGATATTAAGATTTGCTTTTTCAAATTCCAGTCGTCTCCCAAGAATTTTACACTTCTCAATGGTATTTGTGTCACTGTTTGATCTTGTTTTCTGCCTAAGTACTTATCATCATGTAACCCATCTTGAAGGTGGCTAAAATTTTAAAATTCTGCAAATCCATGAAGGATTTTAGATATATTGGCATGCTTTTTTTCCTCAGAGACCTTGCCTATGGCAATAGTTTCAAGGGTAATGAGCTTCAGACCCTAACCGTACTTCATTAGTGTGTCCATCTCTCCTGGAAGTATTACAGGTCCTATTACTTCACATGTCTGAAACCAAGCCCCCGGGGTTCCACCCTATTCTTGCTCCATGTTCTGTGAAGTCAATATTAAAAATTAGCAACATAGAGACATATATCTGGATGCCATCTCTTTCTACTTTAGCCTTAAAATATCACTGCCTTTTATCTTACTTGTCAGCTCCTTTATTTTCTGTGCCCTGAGGCCAGGTGGTCTAAGCCGTGTCCTACCAAGTCACTCCCTGTTCAATGTCCTTCAGAGGAAGGACCCTCAACCCCATTCCTGGCTTATAAACTCCTGAAGGCCTATTCTCACCTCCACCCTACCCTCCCTGAAAAATTAATTCTTTAACCTCACTCTGTCCAAAGCCAACCTCTCATCAGATCTATTAACATTCTCCTTGGGAAATCTTGCTCAACTCCTCTGGTCAGATCCTCACCCCAATTCTAATTATCTTACAATAATTGTTTTCTGCTATGTTTTAGTTGCCATTTTACAGGTTTCTCTTTCCCAGGAAAGGCAGTATGATAAACACTGATTAGAGATGAGAGTACTTGATTTCAAATCTCAATTTTGCTCTTCCTAGCTGTGTGAATGTGGGCTAATTATTCAACTTCTCTGAGTCTGTTTCCTCACCTACAAAAATCGGGATAGTAATAGACTATTAAACCATATATTCTCCACACACAGAATGATGCAAATACATAAACAAGCCTCAAGAAATATCGAAAGGACAGTGTCAAAGGTTAAGTTCCAACTTTATTGGGATCATCAAGCTAGGATTTTGAGGTAGGGGGAGAGATGGAGCTCAATCCCAAATAAAGCATGGGGCATTAGGAGATGATAGTCAAGAAGCAGGGTGGGTGACAGTGAATGGAAAATTACGAGGAGGAAATTGGACCAAGGGAGAGCCTAACTAAATCCAGCCAACAGGATCCCTTCTGAAGACACACACCATCTGGGGGATGGTAGACCTGACTTGATAAGGAAGATGAGGACTTCTTTCTAAAACTGGCTGAAGTTTGGCCAAGCATAGAATCTTTGTCAAGGGTCAGTCAATGAACATTATTTGATTAATACAGGCTAAAAACAAACATGTTACAATGTAGATAAGTAGATCCTGTCTTTTGGTTCATTCTTTAAGATACACAGGACTCAATAACACATTCTTAAAATGACTCAAATTGTTGACAAGAATTCAGCGGAAATTGGTAAAAGAACACCAGAATAGTGTTCTCTCTACTATTTTACCTGTGTTCCCTAAAGTAAATCTTTTTTGTTTCTGTTTTCTCCACATATAAAGTGGGAATAATATCTTAAGTCATGAACTAAATAAGATGATCTGCACAGGTTTCCTATCACAGTGAATGGTATTTCCCTTGATAAATCACCTTCCACTCTTTATAGAAGCTAACTTTCAGTGTAAATTAGAGAAGGGAGTGTGAGGAGATAAGAACAGGTAAAAATTCACTCTTTATCCTATGAATGCTAAATTGTTAAGCTCCGCAAACAATAAAATAACCGATATCTTTGAAATATCAAAGCGTGCCAGGCACAATTCTAAATAGAGTAGCTCTCCTTAGCTGCAGATTCAGGTTTTCATGGTCCAGATATATTACAATGAGGAATTCAGGTATTTTGAGAAAGACCACATCCACTTACCTTTATTATAGTATATGACTATGATTATTCTATTATTATTGTTAATTATATCTTGCTAGTCACATGTATGTATTGGACAAAACATAATATCTAAGTACACAGGATTTTGCACTGTCTGTGGTGATAGGCATCTCCTTTGGGTCTTGGAACACATCCCCTGGGGAAAAGATGGGACAACTGTATCTTACATTCAGTACCTCAGACACGGGGAAGAATGGCTTCGTGACAATGAGTCTTTTTGAAACCCAGGGTAACACAGAAGGAAAGAAAGTGGCCTCAATACCATGCTCAACAGCTTCTCCTTGGCTCAGAAACTGGCATCTTCAAAGAGATGGTACCTTTCCTTTGCCCCCCCCCCCTTTCTAGTTCCTTGGCAATAAAATAGCTCTGTTCAGGGAAAAGTTGCTGTCAAAGGTGGAGCACTCTACACAACTGGCCCTGGAGGAAGTTGGGTCTTCCACAACAGCCCCCCAATTAGGCTTTTTGAAACTGTGATTGACATTTTCCTATGATAGCTACTCACCTCTTGCCAAATAGGTAGTAAACAGTTGTTTACAAGCATTAGTTTTCCACTTCACTGTGCACAAAAACCCATGTGACTTCTTCCCCCAGGATTTATCCACGTTAATAAACACACTCCAAAATCAGCTGGGTTGCAAAAATGTCCCCATTATAACAGATTTGCACCATAACTGTTGGAAATTACCTGATGATTAATGTTGCCTAACCCAGAAAACTCTATTGCAGAGAGGTTGAGGATTTATCGATAAATGTGATCATAATCCTCTATCTTTGTTTATATCAGTAATTAATGCAGTTCAGGAGTGCGTCTGCAAAACCTTGGATAAGCAAGATTTATTCCCACTGGAATAGATTACAGCCATATGTCACCATTCAGAAGGTAATTGGTACATTTCATTAGAAAGTAATTGAAAAACAGATTTATTTTAATGCCCCATAATAAATAATCTTGATAAACATTATTGTTAGCAGAGATATCTTCACTGTGTAAAGAATTTGCTCTACATAAAAATATAGTGCATACTATATATCGTTCTCACATTTCTCTGAAAGATTTTACTTACCTTGTGACTCAGAGTAAAGAAGATCATGATCTTACACTATAAGGTTTCCTTTGAGGACAAGACCTCCTCCTCATGGCCACATGCCTTTGTCATTCTCATGACTCATTTGGCAATAAGACCCTGGCCTGATCGTATCCCTCACCGGTAGCCTGTGTCTAAGAGTTGGTTAGAGCAAAGACTTGAGAGATGGTGAGACCACACTTTGAGGTGACCCAGTCAGACTAAAGGAAATATGATGGGACATATCTCTTAGTGCTTTGACAAGCATGAAGTGGTGTGATAAACATAGAGCATTTCAATAATTCCTGGAATAAAGTGCACAACAAATATTAATAAATACTGTCATCATCTCTCAGTGCAGCTACCTTGATTTTGGGAGACATCCTGTATTCTAAAGTCAGCTTTCACTCAAATCTCATTATAAAAGCAAGAGTTGTGTGTGCAAGCATCTCTCTCCCCATTTCCATTTTAAATGTAATAAATTTAACAAGTACATGAAAACAGTGAAGTGTGCAATATTCTAGTTCCAGCCACAGGCAGGACCCAAAAGGACCCAACCTTCCCTGACCCCTCAGAAGGCCCTAATGTTAAATTGATAATTCTTTCCAGAGTTTTGCAACTCTGTTGATCTACTATGTAGATTAAAGCCATTTCCCCTAGTTCTTCAACAAACTTGAACAAAGAATAGAAATCCGGAAAGGCCATCCACAAATTGAAATGAAATTACACTCTGGCAGGGAAGCAACTATAACTTCAGAACAATGGCTGGAGAAAAAGTGAGTTAAATAATTTTCATTGTCTACCCCCTATAGTCATGCCATGTTGGAGAGCTTTGATTCAACCTGCTTTCTCAATAATGATACTGACTTGTGCTAAGCATGGCATATACATAGATTTTAAAAGACTATTAGAGTCCTCATTACCTTTATTTCATAGGTGGATAAAGTTGAGGTTCAGAGATGGTGAGCACTTTACCAAACTCATTTACCAATTAAATGATTAAAATCATTCTACTGAGCTGAGTGTTAAACCTCACATTCCGTGTTTCTTACTCTGCCTTATTGCAGTTTCGTTCTTCTTGAATTAGGTTATAGTAAGCCATAGGATCAACTTAACACACCTCCCTGGAGGATATTTTGCCCCAAGGATGGAAATCAAATAATCTAAATGATAAATTAAGTCACTATTTTTTCAATTAAATACAGATATTTTATGTGGAAGAACACCAAATTTATATGGCTTTTTTTAGGTTGAACCCAGGAGACTTTAAGGAAATGCTGGTCTTTTCGAGAGTCTTTGCCCCAGACCCTCACAGGAACATACTCATCCTCTATGGTAGTTGGTAATTCCATATGGTGTTTGGGAAGACTATTTATCTGAGTCATCGAGCCCTATCCATCCATTAAGGACTCTATAGGACACCCTGAGGACTCTCTGAACCCTGTAAAAGTCTGAGAGCATAGTCGATGCTTAGTACCCAGTGACTACTTTCCAAACATGCTCTCTGATTCCTTCAGCCACCAGTTTTCATACCATCCTACAGCTAACCATACTAAGCCCAAGGCCAGAACCATCAGTCCATATCACTTTCAATCCCATTATTAGGTTTCCCATTCCCTTCACTAATGAAGCCCTGGAAATGAATCACACAGAATGCAAAGTATGAAGGCTGAGTACTACCTTTTATTCCCCCATGGCTGGGCCAAAAAACAGAGGTTTTGCAATCAGTAGAACTTTCATTTTAAATGGATACATTCGCATTAACCAAAATATCTTAGAACACAAATAAGTACCCCCTAAATTTTATTCAATTATAATTTGCTTTGCCTGAATTGAACAGACACTTCAGAGAAGAAGAAATATGATTGGTCAAAAATATATGAAAAAATGTTCAGCATCTCTAGCAATTAGAGAAATGCAAATTAAAACTATACTGAGATTTCATCTCACTCCAGTCAGAAGGGCAGTTATTAGCCATACAAGCAACAATAAGTGTTGGAGAGGATGTAAAGGAAAAGACACACTCATACTTTGCTGGTGGGACTGAAAATTGTAACCACTCTAGAAAGCAGTATGGAGATTCCTCAGAAAACTTGGAATGGAACCACCATTTGATCCAGTTATCCCACCCCTCAGCATATACCTGAAGGACTTAAAATTGGTATACTATAGTGGTGCAGCCACATCAACATTCATAGCAGCTCAATCCACAATAGCTAAACTATGGAACCAACCTAGATTCCCTACAACAGGTGAATGGATAAAGAAAATGTGGTACATATATATAAGGTGACATTACTCATCAGAAGAATAAAATTATGGCATTTGCCTGGAATTGAATGGAACTGGAGATTATCATGCTAAATGAATTAAGACAATCCCAAAAAACCAAAGGCTGAATATTCTCTCTGATATGCAGATGCTAACCCACAATAAGGGTAGGGAGGGAAGAATAGAAGTACTTTGGATTAGACGAAGGGGGATGGGAATAGGGAAGAGAGTAGAATGAACCAAAACTTTCCTATGTTCTTATATGAATACATGACCAGTGTAACTCATCATGTACAACATGTCAAAATGCATTCTACTGTCATACATACCCAAAAAGAATAAAAAAATAATTTGCTTTGTTCCCAAAACCTTAAACCTTAGTCTATAGCTCATTATCCGTAAATCCAAGCAGATTTAGGGCAGCATTTAAAACTATATGTTCTTTAGAAAGAGCTGTGGTGGGAACCTCCAATTTCCTGATGGCTAGTCGCTGTGTAATCTGATGCTTCACATCTCCAAGCTTCACTTTCACTCTGTCTAAAATTAGGAGGACAACATTAATGGTAGTATAATGACTTTTGTCCAGAATTGTTTTCCTTAGTATGTTCACAATAATTGTAAGCTGGAATTTCTTAAATACCTTTTACAAAATTAAGCTAGAAGTGTAACTTTTTGCATATGCGATATTTGTATTTTTAGTCTTCTCAGGACTGTGAAGCTCACCTGTTTTGGTCCCTGCAGGCAGGGATTCCTGTTCAAAATCTACATGGGTGATGAGGATGTCTATTGAGCGTTAGCATGGAGGATGAACAGAGCTTGTTATGATCACTTGATTCAATGCAAGAGTTTTTCCTTAAACTATAAGCATGACAGGCAGTACACTTATTTATTAATCTTCCAAAACCTGTATAGTGATGATAAATGCGGGTTTTGTTTTAAGGCTTTACCCTTTCAAATGCTACTACAATTCCCACTGGATGGAGAAAAGTGGGTCTCGAGGGCCACATGACAAGTTAATGGCACACCTGATGATAAGATTCCACTCCAAACTCCTTGTTCAGTGTTTCTTCTGCTCTGACACCCTATACCACAGGGTCAATGGACTGAGAATTCTTATCAAAGCTAGAGATTTCATTTCAATGAGAATTCCAAATAGCATCTCTGAACTTCTTATTTTGATTTTGAATTGCACTCATCAGTAGCCTAGCTCTATGTGACCCAAGGAGTCAGGTCTTACTGGGAAAACTGGAAAAGTAGCATTCTGAAGAACAGCATGAATGCGGGAGTGTACATCATTGCTATGATATTCAAATCAATTATTTGGTTTCTGTCCCACATTAGAATAAGTACGGAGAATGTAATGGTTTGGGGATAGCAAGGTACAGGGAGGACTAGAGTTTCTCTGGAAACTGCACTTATCATGCCTGTAGTTTCATATGCGGTCACCTTGGCAACCTCCACTTTTGAGAAACACGATTTGCTACAAAATCTCAGTTTCTTATCACAATTCAGAAGGTCATATTAAACCACTACAGTTTAGTATTTGTGATCAGTTTTGAGCTCTGAAAAGGTCATTGACCAATTCCACAGAGAATCTATTGATATTCTACCACCTCAAAGTCCTCGACGTTTTCGTAAAATCTTTTAATAGCCAGAAACAAAGCATGAAAGAAAAATGGACTTCTTTAGCCACTTGCCTTTGACTCTTTTAGGTCGAGATTGTTCTCTGCACTCAAGCTCTTTGCTAAGTCTGTCATGCTGCCAGGATCTACAACAGGGTGCTCCTTGTGGATCACATGGAGTTAAAGTCAGAGAGGAGATTAGAAGAAATACAAGAAATTATCAATGCTTACCAGGTTAGGAAGGAGAAGAAGAGGGATGGCCGAGTTTGTATCTCAGTGAATTCAATAATGACGCCTGTCACGGATCGCCTCACCTGTGTACCATCTATCTGAGGAAGGCTTTGCCTGCATCTCCACACTCCACTTCCTAACAGTCCTACAAGGGAGAGACTGCCATCCCCTCATAAGCACACAAAGCAGCTCAGCCTCAGGAAGATGGACAACTTCTCCAAGATGGCACATCCAGCAGATGGAGGTGCTTGGGCTCATCCTGCATCTGAAGCTCTGTATTTAAACCAGTATCTTATATTCCCACTGATGGGAGAATAAAGAATCTAAGGCATTTAAAAGGGGAGAAACTATTGTGCTCCCGGAAAACCTAAAAGATAGCCTGGCAGAATATGGGTCCAGCTGCAGCTTTTGCTTTTGGTCCAAGTTCAGTACGAGACAATGCTAGTATGACTCGAACATGATCAAAATTAAGAAATCACAAATTGTTGAAAATCATACAAAGATGGTAAGAGGAAGGAAAGTGATGTTTTTGGCCCTGGACCTTGTTTGGAACATAAAAGCATCATACTCAATGCTAGATGATGGGCTCTCAGGAGGACAGCAACTCATCTCAGTGAATATTCATTGAATACTAGGCACATCCTTTATACTGGGCATGAGTCTAGCAGAATCACCACCTTATAGGCTTTATTCTACAGGATGAGAGAGAGAAAACAAATGAACAGACACATAGTTACAAACTATGCCCAGGGGCATGAAGAAATGTCAGTGTTTGAAGGGTAGTCAGGGAGAGCCTCTGAGAGGTGACATTTCAGTGACACTTGAAGTAGACAAATCAAGAACAGAGGGTAAGCCAACTCTCTGCTGCAAGACAGGATGATCAGAAATACTACATAAGACATAATACTGTATACAGGCCTGCTTGCTGTAGGATCTGTTGAAGACCCTGTGCAGGCTGGAAAGGGAAAACTTCAGGACTATCCAGATGCTCATGTTTTAAAAATTGGGTGTATCTATCAATGGAAGTTCCAGGTGACATGGTAGATTACACGAAGAGTTTTCTACCCAAAATGTAAAGTTACTTTTTATTAAATAGAAACAAAGAATATTGTAGAATACACTTGCTAGGAGTCTGGAGAACTGAGTTGATCTATAGCTCTCTGGGCCTGTGCTTTTTGGCCACAGTGTTAAACATTTAACTCTTTAGATTCCAGTTGTTCCTCTCACCAAATGGGGATAGTAGTGAACCCAAACAATACTATACAGGAAAAATGCTTAATGTGCATAGCATATGTTATAGAATCTGCTACATCAATGCTATAATTGATCCAAATCTGTTGCTGGAGTTTGACAACAGACTTTTAAGTGAAAACCCTAGGCTTCCAAGTTCCTTCAGAAAAGACTGAGAGGCTTACTCAAAAATACAGGGTGAGAGACAAGGGATACAAGAAAATAAAGTGGGGAACATTATTAATTTTCAAACTGAAATCGAGTTGGACCACAGATTTTAACATGACGGTAGCCAATACCCTGCTCTTAAGATTATCTTTGTCTCAAAATCTCACTCAGCATTTCTTGAGCCAATTATGTTGATAAAAATCAGTTTCCTCAAAACAGCTGCTAGTTCTTTCAGTGTTTGTCAAACAGTACAAATAAAATACAGGAGCTTTTTCTAAGTACTTTTCTTGAAATGGCAAGTAAACTTCAAGCTCCTAGAGATTCAATAAGAGCTAGTGAATCCCTTCAAATCCATGAAGAAATCGAGAAATATTTAAAAGTTGCTATAAATAAAATGCATGCCCTTTGAATAAAAGATTCCACTTGAGTTGCTAAAGTTTTATATGCACAATCTCATTATATTGGCAACACAGAAAGCCAGTAGGCCCACAGAAGAGGCACTGCAGGTCATTTTATCTGGTACAGACATGCATCACATACACAACAGTGGGCCTGTAAGGTTACTGTAATGAAGCTCAAAAGTCCGAATTGCCTAGTGATGTTGAAGCCTCCCTAGGTCAATGCACCACACAAGTGTCTGTGGTGGTAGTGATGTCCACAGGCCTGGCTGCAGCACTATAAATGTGTACAAAATGGTGTACAGTACCTAATACTTGGTAAATGACTTATTGGTTTATGCATTTTACTATGCAGTACTTTTATTATTTCCTACTTATGGAGAAAATGTTTACTATAAAATGGTATGCCATGTTAGGCTTTGTCTTCATAAATCTCATGTTTACTTTAATAAGGGACTGTGCTGAGTGGATAGCCTAGACCATCTAGATTTGTATTAGAATATGAGGTTCACACAACTACAAAACTGCTTACCAACACATTTTTCAGAACGCATCCCGCATGTTAACTCAGCTACTATGGTTTCAACAAGGGTTGCTTGTTCCCCAGAAGTGATACCAGAATATACTGTTTGCATCAGTGGAATGGTAGGGATTCATATTATTAAAGTCCCAAGATCTGCAATACACACAGGTCTGCTGAGCTAGTATATGTCTGTGGTTGTCTATACCTTCTCTCTGGAGAGAAATTTTAAAAATATATAGATGCCCCAGAATTCTGATTTAATTTGTGTGAGGTATGACCTAAGATTCAAAGATCCCCTGTAATTGTGACAATGACATTTCCCAGTTAATTTGAGAACTCCTTAGGTTCAGCTACTTTGATTGATCAAAACTGCACCAACTTAGCTGAGCATGGTGGCTCACACCTGTAATTTGAGCAGCTCAGGAGGCTGAGGCAGGAGGATTGCGAGTTCAAAGCCAGCCTCAGCAAAAGCAGTGCACTAAGCAATTCGGTGAGACCCTGTCTCTAAATAAAATACAAAATAGGGCTGAGTGCCCCTGAATTCAATCCATGGTATCCAAAAAAAACTATACCAACTTTATAGCTTGTTCTCAATTCCTCCCCTTTCAATAACTTTCTCTGATTATGTTAAGTATGAGGAGAAAACATAGGGAGTAATCCTAGGTGTTGGTAGGAATCTGTTATTTCTTAGGAAAGTCCGGAGCTAACTCCCTTCCGTTTCAGCTATCATATACATTCCTCGATTTTTATGATGTTCTGAAGGTCACTCCCCAAAGTAACAAAAGCCATTGTCTCCATTCTCTGAGGATCGGAGCAAAATATGATCTAAAAGCTTGTCTAGGCTTGGAAGTGATTAATGTAGATGCTTATGATGAAGGAAATGAAAACGAGAAATCTGGATAAGTAATCACTGTTTCAACAGAAACAATTTCAACAAAAAATGAGCCTGAGACAGAGAGAACAAACTGATAATGCCAACAGCAAATAAATTATTCTCAGAGTTTTAAAAACAGGCCTTGTGATAGCATTTAAAGTTTTGTGGGGTTTTTGATTCATGAGACTTCTGAGTAGAACCAAGAAGGAAAGGGTCGTGGTTGCTGACCATGTTTCACAGGTACTTCAGACGGAGCTTGAGCAGAGAATGAGAGGGTGCAAAGGAGCACAGAACTGTAGCAGCAAATGACGATCTGATAGAGAAACATCTCCTCGGTGCTTCATAAACATAGAAGACAGGACCAGTTTTCTCTTTGTCCTGTTTCCTGGGCCAAAGACCACAAAACTCAAAAAAGAGCTATGTCAAAGGGCCACAAACGGAGGCCGAGCCCTTTGGAACTCTGGTCGGGATGTTGCCCTCTTTGTACTGTAGAATGAGAACTGATTTCAAGGGAAATCTTCATGCTGGCAGAATGCAATCTACACCGTGAAATAGCCACACAACTCGTTCCCAGAGTGCACTTTCCTTACTCTCACCAGCCAAAAATAGACAGCTGCAACTCCACAGAGTGTGATGTTTTCAGAGATTTTTCTTTTGAGGTTTTTATATATGCAATACCATTCACTCACCACTAACCACGATCAAATGTACCACTTTATGTCCTCCTCTAGCCCTTCATGTTTATATTTCCACTTAACATCTAAAAAATTCAACGTATCTAAAACTGAACTCTTAATTTTATAGCTTTGTACTCTTTTCTCCAGTGGCTGACCCTTAACTACCTACCAGTGACAAAATCCAAAACACTGGAAAAACTTTTGATTCATTCTGTCATCAAATCCAAATCCCCATCTTTGCCCACCTGTAATAGTGACAGACTCAACTAGTTCCTTTTCAGTCTTCTTCGCGGATTTTTTGCATTCTTCACTCTGTAGAGAATTTAACTATCAGTCAGAAAAACAGAAATGTTGGGAAATATAGAGGAATTCTATGAGAAATTGACTCCCATCATAAAAATCAAGCTGAAAAGTCCCATGATCTGCTGTCTGTGAGACACCTAGGAGAATGGGTGGTATGGTTTCAGCCTGTGTCTGTGGTCTCAGGAGATCAGAGGACAAAAGTCACAGTATAGGGGCAGAAAGCTGATGTCCTAAGTAGTCAGCCATGCAAAATTCCTTCTTACTCAGCTTGCCATCCAGGTGACGTACACCTGCATTAAAGACAATGTGTTTTACTGAGTCTACACATCCATAAGTTGATCTCACTCAGAAACATCCTCACAGACACAACCAGAATATTTGACCAAATGTCTGGCCACTCCATAATCTAGTCAAATCGACAAATTAAATTTAAATTAACTACTATCCATTAAAGTCATCTTTGCAACATGGAAATCAGATTATGTGGCCTCCTTTTTGCTTCTTTCCACATTTGTCCATATAAGTCTTTATTATCTCACCACATTCTGCCATTATGCCTCATTTACCTTCTACCTCTTATTAATACCACTTTCTCTATCTATCTCCTTTGAATTTATCTTAACCTACAAAGTTATCTTCCTCCTAAAAGTCTTCAGACAGTGTGCTAGTCCATCTGCTTGGAACTTTCCTCCCTCCTGAGGCTAATTTCTTCCCATCCATCAGTTGTCAACGTAAGCCTTCCAAGATATGAATTCCTCCTAATACTTGGTCCACAGTTATGAATTCCTATAAGGTTCTGTACTTTCTGTCAAGGACTTCCCACCACCGTGAACAAATAGTTACTTAATCTATGTCATCCTCAATAGCAAGTAAAACTGACTAGGACAAGAATTGGTGTGTCTTGATTTTAACTGTAACCTCAGCCTTCTTCTTGGTACTAGGAACTCAGTAAAAGTCTGCTGACCAAATTAATGAACCAATTCATAATGGACATTCAAAACCACCCCAATCTCTACCAGTCTAGGATACAGAGTACCTTATTAAACCAGGGCTAAGGTGACTTCTCCATAGGCCTAGTTTAATAAGTGTTTGTTAAAAAACAAATCCACAAGTTCTATCCTGGAAAAAGAGGACCGATTCAAAAGGATGTTATATGATGATCAGAGTTGCCTTTCATAAAGGTAAATCTCATGATGGGTCTACTCTAGAGGACAGAATGCTGCTTTCTCAGAGAAATCATCTTCAAAGGAAGCTATCCAATCCATTTTAAACTTTTAGAGCAGAACCCTGGAATATTTGGCATAACTTTTTTTTTAACTTAGCTCTTTACAAACTCAATAACTTCATTCATAAAATTTAAATACCAACTGATCATTAAAGGATCTTGAGTTTCAAAGTAACCCTTGTTTGACTTAAAAGTAGAACCTATGTAATTGGAAAAACCCATGTTTCTTCTTACTGTTTTCAGGTGCTTATTTTATTTCTACCACTTTCTGTAATGCAAGTTGAAGTGAGTTCCAATGAGTCCTGTGTGTTCAAACCAAAGCAGATGTTTAAAACAAGGATGCCATGGTGGGGTGGATATATAGTGTGTTGACTTCTATAAGCTGAAATCGTAGCCCTGGAATTCCTTCCCTGTCTGGCTTGGTTTGAAGCAACTACCATATACTTCTTGTGCAATGGAGCATGATGCACTATCACAAATCACTTGCTGGGGACTGGGGATATAGCTCAGTTGGTAGAATGCTTGCCTAGCATGCACAAGGCCCTGGGTTCAATCCCCAGCAACACACATGCACACACAATATTACTTCCTGGCTCAGTTTGTCAGCAAAGGGCAGCAGCCAAGACTTCAGCTCTTCTAAGAAGCTCCCAGTGAAACCCTTTCAAATTCTCCAGCTCTTGGGCCATGTGCATGCTTAGCATCAGGGATAAAGATACAGTGTTTTCTCCCCTACATCAGACACTTCGAAGTGCTAAAAGACCTAGGTACCACTTTTTCCTCACTGTCCCCCACTTCACATTCCATTTCTCCTTCCTAACTCCCTCCTCTGCTGATTTCAGGCTCCAGCATCGGACACCAAGATAACAGCCTTAAACAGCCTATTAAATCAGCTTCCCCAGTCATGAAAGGTCCAACTCTTATAACCAACTTGAACAGATCTCAATGACAGAGGTTCTCTTCCTTTAGTTGAGCCCTAATCAATAGAGTTTTCAAGCAAATTGGCAACTCTTACATTAAATATCATTCTCAGAATGTTGTCATACCCATGGTTTAAAAAGATTAAAAAACAACAAATTGCTGACCTTTAAAGATGAAATGGTTTCATTTAAAAATATCAAGTTCTCGCTTGTTTTAATAAACCAGAAACCTAGACCTCTAGTGCAATCCTAAGTAGTCTAAGTACTCTGACCAGCTTACTCACTGAAATTAAGGAAGAATGCTGGATAACATATGTCTTAGACACTTTTTAAATGCATTGCTGGCTGGAAATTAGCTAAGATTTTATACCAGTGTTCAAAAAGTAAAGAAGCATGGAAACCCACCAAAGACAAGAGTATAGAGGCCAGCTTTAGTTTTACAGATTTTGTTAAACGAGATGAAATTTAATTTCAGTTTTCCTGACCATGGGAACAAAATTTCTCTCAGCACCTATAGAAGTTCAAATAAAAGTGTCAAATAAAAGATCTCACAGATGAAACTGGTGCCAGGTCCCAAACCCCTAGTGCAAAGGCACGATTCCAGGAATTCCCCACCTGAGCCTTCTACCCAGAGGACCTCTAGGGAAATGATCTATCCTGAATCTCAGCACCAAGTAGGAGGGAAAGACAAAATGTTCTGTAGGACCTGGTCACCTCAAATAGGGCCTAAATCTGTTTTGAAGCCTTGAATTCATCTTACCTGGTGGGCCTGACCTTAAGGAAAGAGATCAGCTTACAGTGGGCTCAAGGTGAGGGTGGTGCCAGAGATTGATGGAAATAAACTCGCACCCTCTCTAGAGAAAATGAACTTGAGTGCCCGTTTCAAATAATTTCAGCAGGTAAAGCCCTAAGAAGTATGAACTCAAGTTAAGCAGAAGAAGAAGAAAAAAAAAACCAGAAAAGCAGGCACTGTGAGCACGCAGGGAACCAGGGCAGCCGGATTACGCCTTCCAAGTCTTCAGTGTAGTAATTACAGAAAACAAAATGAGTAAGACTTAGTACACGTAAAGGAATACAAAACTGGCTAATAAGTTAGAAAATGAAAGCAAAATTTCTAGAAATGAAAATAAAGATCTCAAGAAACAAGACCTCGATGGATCTGATGGAAAAAAAAATGTAAATCAATGTGAAAAGGTATCTGAACTCCCCAGAAAGCAAAGAGGCAGAAATTCCAGAATGAGAATATTTAATGCAAGTTCTAGAATGTGGAGAGAGAATAAAGAAAAAATGAACAATTTGGAAAGACACATCAACTGAGTGTTTCCAGAAATGATGAAAGACACAGAAGCACAAATTTAGAGAGTTAAAAAAAGTCAAGTAGGGTAAATGAAATGAAGTTCACATGTATAACAATAACACTGCAGACCATCAAGATGAAATGCAGGAGGAGAGAAAAGGACCCCAGAGAGGTTTAGAATTGTAGACTGACAGCTGACTTCTCAATCACAGTGATGAGGAGCAGAGTAAAGAAGAATAGCTATAAGTTCTGAGAGCAAGGAGATATTTAAGCTGAGAATCAACCACACGTGGGTAGACGATTTCCAAACTGTATTCTATTTATCTGAATTTTATCTTCCTGCTAATGCTCATACTGGCCATCTTGCCTTTTTTATCCATGTAAGTCCATGTGAAGTTGAGATTCAGCCAAAATATCTTTCACAAGGGACAGCAAATTATGGATTTATTCCATAAAAACAAAATTATGAACCTACCCCAGAAGACCTGCAGTACAATGAAACATCAAGGATTGTCTTGATGTGGAACCAACCTAGATGCCCCCTCAGTAGATGAATGGATAAAGAAAATGTGATACACACACACAATAGAATATTACTCAGCAATAAAAGAGAATTAAAATCATGGCATTTGCAGGTAAATGGATGGAGTTGGAGAATATCATGCTAAAGTGAAGTTAGCCAATCCCCAAAAATCAAATGCCGAATGTTTTCTCTGATATAAGGAAGCTGATCATAGTGGGGTAGGGAGGGGGAGCATGGGAGGAATAGACAAACCCTAGATAGGGCAAAGGGGTGGGAGGGGACATGGGGGGTAAAAATGATGGTGGAATGAGATGGATATCATTACCCTAAGTGCATGTATGAAGACACGGATGGTGTGAATATACTTTATGTACAGAGATATAAAAAATTGTGCTCTATATGTGTAATATGAATTGTAATGCATTCTGCTGTCATATATAACAAATTAGAATAAAAATAAGAAAGAAGGAAAAAAAACTAAGATGACAGAAGGAATAAGGAAAGTGTAAATACATAGATATACAAGAACTCATTGATTGCATAACCTTTCAGAATCAGGAGCCTTGCAAAACCCAGAATCATGATATGTAACAAAAGCACATAAATCAGGAAGAGTAAATTTGAACAGTTGGATTAAAAAGAAAATCTACTGGAGACTCAAGTTTGTTAAGTTTAACTCCCCAAAACTCCTCCATGAATTCAAGCAATTCTCTCAGACTTTTTTCCCCCTGTTTTTAGAAACTGACAAGTTAATTCAAAGATTAATATGAAATAGGGAAGGATCTACAATGGTCTAAACAATCTGTTTTCTTTTGCAAACATTAAAGAAATGACAGTAATTTTGAGACTTATTGTAACATTATGACCAGCCAAGAGGATAAGGAAGCCAAGACAGCCAGTATGAGCATTAGCATGAAGCTATAATACAGATAAATAGATTATGGAAATTGTCCGCCCACATGTGGTTAATTGATTCTCAACACAGCACTGTGATGTTCAAAAGGGACAGGATTTTTGTTTTTACTAAGTGGTGCTGGAATATAGATGGATAAACTTACTGCCAAGAATGACCCTCAACAATATTCTAAAAAGTTAGCTCAAAACAAATCATAAATTTAAAATCTAGAACTGTCAATCTTTCAGAAGAAAACATAGTAGAGTGTCTTTGTTATCTTGGACTTTCTGTAATAAATCATCACCTGACACAAAAGCAGTAAACATACAAAATATCGATAAATAGAAATTTATCAAAATTAAAATCTCATCAAAAACAAAAATAAAAAGTCATCAATTGGGAGAAAACACTTGATTTATATGTATATATGAAAAATACTTTCCCCCAGTAGATGAAGCACATCAGTATCAAAAAATGTGAAAAAAAGGCACTTGGAAAAAGATTGGCAAAAAAAAAAAAAAGATTTAAATAGGCCCTTACCAAAAGAACACATTTGAATAGTCAGCTACCACATGAGTGGTAAGGTGTTCAGTATCATTATTCATCGGGGAAGTGAAACCATAATAAAGCACTATTTTATAGTCACGAGAATAGCTGTAATTAAAAAGGAGGTTAGCATCAACATTGGCAGTAGAGACATAAAATTGTGAACTATCTTAGAATGTAGTTGGGCAATTTCTTATTACGCTATTAATCTACTGATGGGTGGCACATCTCCTCACAACTTAGCCATTTAAAACAACAGTCACTTATTATCTCCAGTTTCTGAGTCATAATCCAGGTGCAGCTTAGCTGAAACCTCTGACTGAAGATCTTTTAGGAGGTTACAGTTAAACTTTGGGCCAGCAGCGGGATCTATCTCATCAAATGCTCGACTTGGGGAAGACACAGTTCCAAACATTTCTGCAGCTATGGACAAGACTCAGTTCCCTGTAGATGGTTAGTTCGAGGACATTAGTTCCCCATGGGCAAATGTCCTCCCTGTTTCTTGGGCCCCTTCACAGGGAAGCTATCAACAAAACAACTGACTCCCTGTTTTAGTCAGCTTTTTCATTGCTGTAACCAAAAGACCTGACGAGAACAATATTAGGGGAGGAAAAGTTTATTTGGGGGCTCACTGTTTCAGAGGTCTCAGTCCAAGGACATCTGGCTCTGTTCCTTGGGGCTCAAGATGAGGCAGAACATCAAGGCAGAAGAGTATGGTGAAGGAAAGTAGCTCAAGGACATAACAATCGGGAACTAGAGAGAAAGAGAGAGTGAGTGCTCTGTTCAACAAGGACAGAATATAAACCCTAAAGATGCACCGCAATGACCCACTCCCTTTGTCTACAGTCTCCAGTTAATACCTGCCAGTGTATTCACACACTGATTAGGTTATGGCTTTTGTAACCCAATCATTTATTCTCTAACCACTTTTGCATTGAACTTTAGGGGGGACACTTCATATCTAAACCATGACACTTCTCTTAGACATCTCATATCTAAACCATAACACAAGCCAAGTATGGAAATCAGTTATTATATCCTAATTTCATGAGTGATAGACCATCACTTTGGCCATTTTCTATTTGTATAGAAGCACACATTCAGCTCACACTGAAGGGAGAGAATTACCTAAGAACATAAGTACCTAGAGGAAAAGATCACTGGGGACCAGCTTGGATGCTGCCTTCCCACAGTTATTAAAAACTCATCTATTTTATGACCTAGTAATTCCACTCATAGATATTAATTCAGGAAAAACTTTTCTCAAAAGACTTGCTATGTAAGTCAGTTTTTTGTCTCTGTAACCAAAATACCCAACAAGAGTTTATTTGGGATCACAGTTCCAGAGGTCCATCTGTGGTTGGTGAAACCACTGCTGTAGACCCAAGGTGCAGCACAACACCATAGTGGAAGGCCTTGGGCACTGTTCCATTCGTGGCAGCTAGGAACAGATGGAAGGGGCTGAAGGAAAGATTTACCCTTCCAGGGCATGCCCCACCTGCCTGCAGTTACTACCCAGTCAGTCCCTTCAAACTGATTAGGTAACAGGTCTCTTAACCTAATCATTTCACCTTCTGAATATTTCTGCCTTAACACAGCAGCTTTGGCAGGGGCTACCTCATATCTAAACCACAATACTTGCATTAAAATGTTCACAGTACTTTACACAAAATAGCCCAAATCTGGAAACAATCAGATATCTATGAACTATTTATTAGATAAGCAAATCATGGTCTATTCTTGAATTGACCATTACTAACCAATAGAAAGAATCAAAACAGCTATATGGAAGAAAAACAAGAGTTTCAAAAGTCATGTGAGTATAAAAACTGACTCTCTTTATATCAAGTTTGGGAACAAGCAAGATCGAACTGTTGTGACAGAAATGATATGAGCACTTGCTTTTGGAGGGTTGATCAATATGATAGAAGATGCATATGTAGGATGTTTGGTAAAAAATCCATCAAAGAAAATATTTGGCTTTTGTTTTAGGGGATTGGCTTATTTTGCTTAGCATGAGAGTCCCATAATTTCATTTTTTCTTTAAGGCTGAGTAATATTCTATTGTGTGTATTTGCCACATTTTCTTTATCAGTTCATCTATTGAAGGGCATCTAGGTTGGTACCATAGTTTAGCTATTGTGAATTGAGCTGCTATAAATACTGATATGGCTGTGTCCCTGAAGTATGCTGATTTTAAGTCTTTTATGTATAAATCAAGGAATGGAATAGCTGGGTCAAATGGTGGTTCTATTTCAAGTTTTCCTAGGAATTTCCATACTGCTTTCCATAATGGTTGCACCAATTTGCAGTCCTACCAGCAATGTATGAGTGTACCTTTTTCCCCACATCCTTGCCAACATTTATTGTACTTGTATTCTTGATAATTGCCATCTGAATGGAGTGAGATGAAATCTCAGTATAGTTTTAATTTGCATTTCTCTAATTGCTAGAGATGTTGATCATTTTTTCATATATTTCTCAAAGTGTATAATTAAGATTGTGCATTTCAATGTATGGGAATTTTATCTCAGTAAAAAGGCATCTAAAATCAATAATAATCCAATGGCATGAGAAATACATGTATAATATAAACATACAAAATGGTTGGTATTTAAGTATGGAAAATGTGTTTAAAGGAGATACTAGTGGAAATAGAGTTGGAACAACCATATCAAGTGGCAAAGGATTACAAAAACTAAAGAGTCCCACATGTTTATAAGAAGATGATCAAGATGATAGAACCATTCTAAAGTTGTATGCATCTAATAACACACCTCTTTTGGTAGTTGATAAAATGGATGTGGCTATAAAAATTTGAACAATTTACATAGCCTAATAAGGCCAACATAGAACATTTTCTATATATTCATGTTCAACAATTGAAGAACACTTTTTTTTTTTTTTTGTAGCGGTATGGAGATTAAACCCAGGGCCTCGTGAGGCTGGGCAAGTGCTCAACCCCTGAGCTACATCCCAAACACATACTCATTGTCATGGAATTTTTATGAAAATTGACATATTATGGGCCCAAATGCTAGTTTCATTTTTTTAAAAAAAACTCATTTTATGATTGTCTATTTTAAGATTGTTATTTCAAAAAAATATTCAAATTGATGAAACAACTATGTGTAAAGAAATATCTAGAAATCCATAGTTGGAAATCTTGTAATTGTAGAAATTAAGGAATACCTTTCTATAAAACTCATAAGTGAGAGGATAAATCATATTAAAATTAAAAAATATTCAGACCTTATTATAAGTATTCCTTTGGGATGCTATCAAAAATGCTTACCCTTAAATGCACATATTAAAATTAAGAAAGGCATCAGACTGCGGCGGAGGAGATAACTTCATTGAAACCTGCGGCTATAGCATCAAATAAATTTATAGGAGTAAACAGTAACTCAGCAGTCAAACAGAACAAGAAGTAACATGAGCAACTTCAAAAAGCAAGGAAGAAAAGGAATACAAACAATGCAGGACAGCCTAAATATTCAGGAGGACCTAGAGTCATCAGAAAAATGGTCATATAAAGAACTCCAGGAACACCTTAGACAGATGGAATGGAACCTTAAAGAGGATACAAGACAGCAAATTCAAGCAGAGAAAGAATGAATTACATAAACAGATAAAAGAAGAAGTTAAGCAGCTTTATCAGGAGATAGAGATTATAAAAAATAATCAAACAATAATTCTAGAAATGAAGGAAACGATAAACCAAATTAAAAACTCAATCGAGAGTATCACTAACAGAGTGGAGCAAGTAGAAGCCAGAACGTCAGATAATGAAGACAAAATATATCATCTTGAAAAGAGTCTAGCCAACTCAGAAAGGCTGGTAAAAAATCACGAGAAAAACATCCAAGAGTTATGGGATAACATGAAAAAACCAAACTTACGAGTCATCGGGATAGAAGAAGGTACAGAGATTCAAACCAAGGGAATGAGTAACCTGCTGAATGAAATAATTACAGAAAACTTTCCAGAAATAAAAAAGGAAACAGATATACAAATTGAAGATGCATACAGGACACCGAGCACACAAAATCACAGTAGACCAACGCCAAGACACATTGTTATGAAGATATCCAATATACAGAACAAAGAGAAAATATTAAGAGCTACAAGAGAAAGGAGACAGATTACATTCAGGGGTAAACCAATAAGGTTAACAACAGATTTTTCATCACAGACACTGAAAGCAAGAAGGTCATGGAACAATGTATTTCAAACACTGAAAGACAATGGATGCCAACCAAGAATTCTGTATCCAGCAAAATTAAGCTTCAGGTATGACAACGAAATAAAAATCTTTCATGATAAACAAAAGTTAAAAGAATTTGCAGCCAAAAAACCAGCATTGCAAAGCATTTTGAGCAAAACACTACACAAGGAAGAAATGAAAAACAATAACCAAAACCATCAGTGGGAAGTGCCTCAGTAAAGACAGAGGGCGAGGGGAAAGATAATCATGGAGAAACAAACTAAATTTTTTTTAAAAAAAGGATAAACAATCAAACATGGATGGAAGTACAAACCATATATCAATAGTAACTCTGAATGTTAATGGCTTAAACTCTCCAATAAAGCGACATAGGCTGGTATCATGGATTAAAAAAACAAATCCAACAATGTGCTGCCTCCAGGAGACACATCTGATTGGAAAAGACATACACAGGCTGAAGGTGAAAGGATGGGAAAAAATATACCACGCACACGGTCCTAGTAAGCAAGCAGGGGTGGCCATCCTCATATCGAATAAAATCGACTTCAAGACTAAGTTAATCAGGGCTTGGGATGTGGCTCAAGCGGTAGCGCGCTCGCCTGGCATGCGTGCGGCCCGGGTTCGATCCTCAGCACCACATACCAACAAAGATGTTGTGTCTGCCGAGAACTAAAAAATAAATATTAAAAAAAAAAATTCTCTCTCTCTCTCTCCTCTCCTCTCTCACTCTCTCTTTAAAAAAAAAAAAGACTAAGTTAATCAAAAGGGATAAATAAGGTCCTTATATACTGTTAAAAGGAACCATTCACCAACAAGACATAACAATTATCAATATTTATGCACCAAATAATGGTGCTGCGACATTCATAAACAAATTCTCCTCAAGTTCAAGAATCAAATAGACCACAACACAATAATTATGGGTGACTTCAACACACCTCTCTCACCATTGGACAGATCCTCCAAACAAAAGTTGAATAAAGAAACTATAGAACTCAATACCACAATCAATAACCTAGACTTCACTGACATATATAGAATATATCAACCATCATCAAGTGGATATACTTTTTTCTCAGCAGCACATGGATCCTTCTCAAAAATAGACCATATATTATGCCATAGGGCAACCCTCAGTAAATATAAAGGGGTGGAGATAATACCATGCATTTTATCTGATCATAATGGAATGAAACTGAAAATCAATGATAAAAGAAGGAAGGAAAAATCCTACATCACATGGAAAATAAACAATATGTTACTGAATGATCAATGGGTTACAGAAGACATAAAGGAGGAAATCAAAAAATTCTTAGAGATAAATGAAAATACAGACACAGCGTATCGGAATCTATGGGACACAATGAAAGCAGTTTTAAGAGGGAAATTCATCGCCTGGAGGTCATTCCTCAAAAAAAGAAAAAACCAACAAATAAATGAGCTCACACTTCATCTCAAAGCCCTAGAAAAGGAAGAGCAAAACAACAGCAAATGTAGGAGAAGGCAAGAAATAATTAAAATCAGAGCAGAAATCAATGAAATTGAAACAAAAGAAACTATTGAAAAAATTAACAAAACTAAAAGTTGGTTCTTCGAAAAAATAAATAAGCATGGCTAAAGGTCTGTCGATCTAACGAAGAGAAGAAGAGAGAGAACTCAAATTTCTAACATACGGGATGAAAAAGGCAATATCACAACAGATGCTACAGAAATACAGAAGACAATTAGAAATTATTTTGAAAACCTATATTCCAATAAAATAGAAGATAGTTAAGACATTGATAAACTTCTTAAGTCATATGATTTGCCCAGACTGAGTAAGGAGGATAGACACAATTTGAACAGACCAATATCAATGGATGAAATTGAAGAAGCCATCAAAAGACTACCAACCAAGAAAAGCCCAGGACCGGATGGGTATACAGCGGAGTTTTACAAAACCTTTAAAGAAGAATTAATACCAATACTTTTCAAGTTATTTCAGGAAATAGAAAAAGAGGGAGCTCTTCCAAATTCATTCTATGAGGCCAACATCACCCTGATTCCTAAACCAGACAAAGACACCTCAAAGAAAGAAAACTACAGACCAATATCTCTAATGAACCTAGATGCAAAAATCCTCAATAAAATTCTGGCGAATCGAATACAAAAACACATCAAAAAAATTGTGCACCATGATCAAGTAGGATTCATCCCTGGGATGCAAGGATGGTTCAATATGCGGAAATCAATAAATGTTATTCACCACATCAATAGACTTAAAGATAAGAACCATATGATCATCTCGATAGACGCAGAGAATGCATTCGACAAAGTACAGCATCCTTTAATGTTCAAAACATTAGAAAAACTAGGGATAACAGGAACTTACCTTGACATTGTAAAAGCTATCTATGCTAAGCCTCAGGCTAGCATCATTCTGAATGGACAAAAGTTGAAGGCATTCCCTCTAAAATCTGGAACAAGACAGGGATGCCCTCTATCACCACTTCTATTCAATATAATTCTCGAAACACTGGCCAGAGCAATTAGACGAAAGAAATTAAAGGCATAAAAATTGGAAAAGAAGAACTTAAATTATCACTATTTGCAGATGACATGATTCTATACCTAGAAGACCCAAAAGGGTCTACAAAGAAACTACTAGAACTAATAAATGAATTCAGCAAAGTGGCAGGATATAAAATCAACACGCATAAATCAAAGGCATTTCTGTATATCAGCGACAAAACTTCTGAAACGGAAATGAGGAAAAACACTCCATTCACAATATCCTCAAAAAAAATAAAATACTTGGGAATCAACCTCAAAAGAGGTGAAAGATTTATACAATGAAAACTACAGAACCCTAAAGAGAGAAGTAGAAGAAGATCTTAGAAGATGGAAAAATATACCCTGTTCATGGATAGGCAGAACTAACATCATCAAAATGGCGATATTACCAAAAGTTCTCTATAGATTTAATGCAATGCCAATCAAAATCCCAATGGCATTTCTTGTAGAAATAGATAAAGCAATCATGAAATTCATATGGAAAAATAAAAGACCCAGAATAGCAAAAGCAATTCTAAACAGGAAGTGTGAATCAGGCGGTATAGCGATACCAGATTTCAAACTATATTACAGAGCAATAGTGACAAAAACAGCATGGTACTGATACCAATACAGGCGGGTGGACCAATGGTACAGAATAGAGGACACAGAGACTAATCCACAAAGTTACAACTATCTTATATTTGATAAAGGGGCTAAAAGCATGCAATGGAGGAAGGATAGCATCTTCAACAAATGGTGTTGGGAAAACTGGAAATCCATATGCAACAAAATGAAACTGAATCCCTTTCTCTTGCCATGCACAAAAGTTAACTCAAAATGGATCAAGGAGCTTGATATCAAATCAGAGACTCTGCGCCTGATAGAAGAAAAAGTTGGCTCCGATCTACATATTGTGGGGTCGGGCTCCAAATTCCTTAATAGGACACCCATAGCACAAGAGATAATAACAAGAATCAACAAATGGGACTTAATGAAACTTAAGTTTTTTCTCAGCAAGAGAAACAATAAGAGAGGTAAATAGGGAGCCTACATCCTGGGAACAAATTTTTACTCCTCACACTTCAGATAGAGCCCTAATATCCAGAGTATACAAAGAACTCAAAAAATTAGACAATAAGATAACAAATAACCCAATCAACAAATGGGCCAAGGACCTGAACAGACACTTCTCAGAGGAGGACATACAATCAATCAACAAGTACATGAAAAAATGCTCACCATCTCTAGCAGTCAGAGAAATGCAAATCAAAACCACCCTAAGATACCATCTCACTCCAGTAAGATTGGCAGCCACTATGAAGTCAAACAACAACAAGTGCTGGCGAGGATGTGGAGAAAAGGGTACACTTGCTCATTGCTCGTGGGACTGCAAATTGGTGCGGCCAATTTGGAAAGCAGTTTGGAGATTCCTGGGAAAGCTGGGAATGGAACCACCATTTGACCCTGCTATTGCCCTTCTTGGACTATTCCCTGAAGACCTTAAAAGAGCATGCTACAGGGATACTGCCACATCGATGTTCATAGCAGCACAATTCACAATAGCTAGACTGTGGAACCAACCCAGATGCCCTTCAATAGATGAATGGATAAAAAAAATGTGGCATCTATACACAATGGAGTACTATGCAGCAATAAAAAATGACAAAATCATAGAATTTGCAGGGAAATGGATGGCACTAGAGCAGATTATGCTTAGTGAATCTAGCCAATCCCTAAAAAACAAATACCAAATGTCTTCTTTGATATAATGAGAGCAACTATGAACAGAGCAGGGAGGAAAAGCAGGAAGAAAAGATTAACATTAAACAGAGACATGAGATGGGAGGGAAAGGGAGAGAAAAGGGAAATTGCATGGAAATGAAGGGAGACCCTCATTGCTATACAAAATTACATATAAGAGGTTGTGAGGGGAATGGGAAAATAAACAAGGAGAGAAATGAATTACAGTAGATGGGGTAGAGAGAGAAGATGGGAGGGGAGTGGAGGGGGGATAGTAGGGGATATGAAAGGTAGCAGAATACAACAGTTACTAATAGGGTTTTATGTAAAATTGTGGATGTGTAACCGATATGATTCTGCGATCTGCATTTGGGATAAAATTGGGGGTTCATAACCCACTTCAATCTAATGTATGAAATATGATATGTCAAGAGCTTTGTAATTTTGTGAACAACCAATTTAAAAAAAAGAAAAAAAACAACTGACTAGAAAAAAAAATTAAGAAAGGTAAAAAATCAACAAAGTAGGACATTTAGAACTCAGAACAACTGGAGAATTACCTGCAAAAAACTTGAGAACTACAAATAAAATAGAAATGAAAAAGACAAAAGTTAGCTCTTCCAAAGGACTACTAAAATAAACCTCAGGTAGTACTGTTCAAGGGAAAAGGAAGACTAGACTATAAACACAGGGGATATTATGAAAAACTTGCCAAGAAACTTAAACCTTAATATAAAGTGGGAAATATCAAGAGAAAGAGATAATTTGTAAAAATTAACCTGAGATAACATATAAAACTGTTTGATTCTATAATAATGTTTTATATAGAAATATTTTTCTATCCCAGAGGATTTATCAATTAGTTTAAATACACAAAGGACAAATAATTCTAATCTTTCATAAATAATTCTGGAATTATAAAAGCTGACAATGGCATTATAAGAAAAATTTACAGAATACACTCATTCTGGAATGCAGGTGCAAAATTCTAAAAACTATTAACGCATGGTTTCAGATATATTTATTATATATATATATATATATATATATATATATATATATATATATATATTAGAATAGGTGATAAATAATGGGGAAGCTAGGTTAATGACAAAGTGTTATCAACACATTAATATACTAAAAATAAATATATTATTTTAATAGATAATATATCCTTATACATTATAAAATATATTGATAAATTTCATAATACTCTTAGAAAATTAGAAGGGAACTTTTTTATTTTGTGTATTTTTTTTGTTGTTTTTTTGGCACCAGGGATTGAACCCAGGTGCACTAAACCACTGAGCCACATCACCAACCCCTTTTTCCTTTATATTTTATTTGGAGACAATATCTCACTAAGTTGCTGAAGCCCTTGCTAAGTTACTGAGGCTGGCCTCAAACCTTCAATCCTCCTACTTTAGCCTCCTAAGCTGCTTGGATCCATATTTTGTTTAAAAGTGTTAAAGGGAAAAAAATCCCCCAGAGCAAAAAACATACTGAATGGTAACTGCCTTGTTGAAAGTTTTCTTAAAGTCAGGAAGAAGCAAGATTTCTATTTCCTTACTTCTAGTCAATATCATATTGCGTAGTATGTAGAGTATGAAAATAAAAAGAAATAAAAAGTCTAAAAATGAAAGGATATAAAACTGTCATAATTTAAAATCAATAGTGACTATAATGGAATGGAATATATAGAAAATAATCTATACACAAATTATGAAAATTAATTTATCTAAGTGTTGACCATATGATCAACATACCAAAAACTAGAATATATGTATGTGTATACACACGTACCTACATATACACATAAATACATACACACTAGGGAAGAAAAAGGAACAAGAGAAATACTTTTTTAAAACTACCATTTTCATCAACCACAAAGGATATGCTAAACTCAGAGAAAATTGCTAACAATTAGGAAACACAATGTATTCAGAAAACAACTAATAAGACACAATGTCCATGGATTGAACTTAAATCCAATCAAAATCCTGACAGTATTCCTTGTGAAACTTAAGTTCCAAATTTATATGGAAGATCAAGAATAGTAAACTATTCTTGAAAAAGAAGAAGATGGTAGGCAGGTTTGCCTTATGAAATATAAAGAATTTTAAAACCTCTAGTAAGTTAGCTAAAGTATTTAAATAATTTTGGAGGATGGGCAAATAGAATAATGTAATGACTAGAAACCCTGAAAAAGAACCATAAATGTATAAGCATATCATTATGACAGAGCTAAATGTGGGTTTTTCAGCATATGGTATTGAGATTTCCTGCGTTCTGTTCAGACCCCAACCTCACACCATATACAGAAATCAATTCATGATGAATTATATTTCATGAAAAAAAGCATAAAACTTTTGAAAACAATATAGAAGAACATCATGACTTCAGTGTAGGGAATGACTACTCAGATAAGATATAGAAAGCACAAATCCTATAGGAAAAAATAGTAACAATAATAAATGTGCCTGCACTAAAATATAAAATGTAATTTCTGTTCATTCAAAGATATTGAACACAGAAGTCAAACCACAAATTGAAAGATGAAATTATCAGTATATAGAACTACTAAATATTTTTCAGCATATATACTTTACAAATCACATCAAAAACATTTAATGTAAAATAATTGAAACAGCACAAAAAGAAAAAAAAAAGAAAGCATATTAACTGAAGAAAATCCCAAATGGCTTACGAATGCAAAGATGCTTCCCTGCTAATTAGGGAAACACAATTTTAAAAGACAATAGCATCCTATTTCGCATTCATTTCATACTTAATATTATCAAATGCTAGCAAGAAAGTGGAACAACTGGAACTGTATGCACTTCTAGTGGGGAAGTCAATCGGAACAATCATTTTTGAAAGCTAACTGGCATCATCTAATTATGCTAAAAATATGCCTCCCCTAGGAGTAGCAATTCTGGTCTCCTCTAAGTGTCTCAAAGAGATGTTTGCATGAACACACCAGGAGCATATGCAAGAATGTACATAGGTAAACTATGTGTAGAAACAAAAACCTAGAGCCAATGCAAACATCCAACAGAGGTGGACAAGTAGCTCCTGGGGTTATGATAACATCAGACAAACAGAATAAAATAGAACCATGTGCCAGAACATGGGAACATAACAGGGAGGGGGAAAGAGTGACTAAAGAAATGCTTAATTGCTCTGTGCGTAAAGTTCAAAAAATGTTCAAGAGGAAACAGTATATTGTTGAAGAAAGTAAGCATACAATAGTATAAAGAAAAGCAAAAAAAGAAAAAAATAGACACAAAATTCCATATAGTACTTACTACTAGAGAGGGACAGGAAGGGATGGGATCAGGAAGATGAGCTCAGGGCACTACCAAGGTAAAAAGTTCTTTTTTTTTTCCCCCCCATGAAAAGGATGATGAGTATACAAGGCCCCTTGCATTGTCATTCTCTTTATAGTACTTGTGCTTTTATAAATGTTCTTTTGTATCTATGAGTGAAACTTCATGTATCAGAATAAAATTAAATTTTTTTAATCAGGGGGGAAAAAAAGTTAGAAGCTTTGGCAATAGGTGACCAGGTTAGAAGAGCAGCTGACTTTGATGGACAGCATCTCATCCTCTCTTTCATATTCAAATCAATGTCATTTGCCAGATATCACTGTCCTGGGACTGTTGTTTTATTTACAGCCTTCTTGTGGGTGCCTCCTTGACATCACCCAAAGACTGTTTCAAAATGGGAAACACTGCATTCTGGGAAGTGCGCATCACTCAGCTGTCTGTGGCGCCATCCTTGTTCTCATTGACGTGGACTAGCTTTGGAAAGATGAGCATTAATTCCACAAAAATTAAAAAGTGACATTTAATTACAGATAACAGGGTAGCGATATGGATAGGAAAAATAGCTTTTCTGAAAGCGGCGTGGTACAGTAAACAACACCAACAGCTTTGGTTTCTGCTACCTTTGAATCTTGGTTCTGCCATTTAACTACAAGTACAATCCTGAGCAAGTCACAATCAGGATTACAGGAGCACAGGGCTGATAAGGCTTTGTGATGATTCAATACTGTTAGCAAGCCCTTTCACACTGCCACGATCTAGTCAACCCTTCATAAATGATAGCTGATGTTTTCAGCAAGAAAGAAGACGAATACAATAAGGTGAACCAAACCCTAAATGGTGAGTAAGCTCAGGAATTCAAGTTCCTAAGGACCTTGGGAAGGTTTTAACTAAACAACAAATGACATACTCAATACTGACTTCAGGGAGATATATTTGTGGGTAAAGTACATTTCAAAAAAGCGGGGGAAAAATAATGAGACAAAGATTGAGGAACAGGTAAGCAGATTACAGAAGTTCTGGTCTCCTGAGAGGGAGGAGTTGAAGGCTGAGTTAACTGATGCCATGAGGGAGGGAGCAAGGGAAGGAAAGAAGGAAAGAAAAGAGGGCTCCACCCTGGGGAAGGTGGAGCAGGCGGAGCCATGGGAGGGCAAACCTGTGCTAAAAGGAGGTGCATCACTATTCGTGGAATGTCAGAAAACTCAGAATAAACTGTGTAAATCAGCCAGACTGTACAGGAGGGAAACCAGGAGAAAGTGGCATAAAACTATCTTCATATTTCAAAACTGAGAGGTGGTCAGGAACATAGGAGAAGCTCCACTGAGCTGGACTGAGGTCTAGGTGGCACTGCAGCGCTACTGTTGCCCCGGTAACCAGACACCTTGTCCCACCAGCATTATCTCATCAGGAGAAAAAACACATCCTCACATATAATGACGGGTAGCCCCACCCAGCCCAGGCAGCCATGGTGAAGGTCTCCTGAGAAGTAGAAGGTCAGGATAGGGGACTTTTGCCACATACAAAGGAGCAAGCAAAGAATGAGTTTGAGAGAAGATCAAGTAATTGTGCCTGTTGCTTCTCTTTCTGACTCTGGCTGAGTCACTGTAGGGGAAAAAACAAATCAGGGGAAAAAACAAATCAAGGGAAAAATCTATGGCCTGGAAGCAAGCATTAAGAACCCAGAACCTTATACCCAGGCACAGTGGTGCACACCTGTTGTAATCCCAATGGCTCCAGAGGCTGAGGCAGGAGAATCCAGAGTTCAAAGCCAGCCTCAACAACTTAGGGAAGCCCTAAGCAACTAGGCAAGAACCTGTCTCTAAATAAAATATATATTTAAAAAAGGGGTTAGGGATGTGATTCAGTGATTAAGCACCCCTGGGTTCAATCCCTGATACCCACCACCAAAAAAAAAAAAAAATAGAGAAGCCAGACCCAGAAGTGTGGCAGCATTCTCCAACAGCCATGTAACATGACCATCGATTGCTAGGGGATGGCATCATACTGGTCACTTTGTTCTTCTTGGCCCTTACTGAGGCTCTAGAGGGTTTGCCTGCCCCAAGGGAGTGATGGAAACACAACAACACGGGCAGAAGGGATGATGTTCCTTTTCAGCATGTTCAGGGTGATCAAAACTTATAGATGTTGACTAGGGAAATTGGTCTTAATAAAAGTGGTTTGAAAACCACTGCTGAGGCCCCTACTTCTACTTTGAAGTAATAGAGAAGAGGATCTTCATATATTGCCATCTAACAGGAATGTTAAAAATCTAGAATATTCAGGGGACGGCTGAGTTTTAGTTAATGTTTTTCTCATTAAGGTGAGTTAGAAAAGAAAAAATACCCAAGAAATACTATCCTCTATTTTGGCATCATAATTAGAATAGAGCATGACTGATTCACCTTCTCTGGGTTTACTTCTTATCCTTCATACAATAAAATTTGCTAAATCCAGAGAGACTTGTAACCCCCACTGCAATCAAGATATGGAACACAGGTCCACTGTCTACAACATCCCCTCCTGTCATGCCTTTGTCAACGAACCACCTCAACTCCCAGCCCTGGCAACCACTGACCCATTCTAAATCTTTTGACAACTACATTGTAGAACAGGGCTCAGGACTGCTTTATAATTTGCTGGTACAATAACATTAGTAAAAGCAGTCTATTTTGTGTTCCCAATAGAGAAATCCAAAACGCTCCAAACAATTAAACTTTTTGATTGCCGACAGGAGGTTCCACAAGTTTCACATTTGGGAGTATCTTGGAATCTGGATTTTTTCAATTTGTAAAGTCTACACAAGTATCCCCCCCCCAAAAAAAAAAACCCTCTGAAATACTTCTGGTTCCAAGCATTTTGAATACATAATTTCACCTGTTATAGTTAATACATATGTGCATTTCCAATGTGACAGGCATTATTTGAAGTACTTTATAAATGAAGAAACTGTCACTTTTTGAAATTATAGAGGAAAAGGAAGAAAGATTTGCCCAGGATCATATAGTGGCCACACCATGACTCAATTCCAAGCATGTCTTGCTCCTAGATCTATTTTCTTAACTTCTATCTGATTTCACATCCAAAGAAGACACAGAAAGTAAGGAAAAGTGGAAACAATATCTACCAATTTCAGGAAGCTCAGTTTAGACCTAGGATTGTCCTATTCTTTTGAAAAAATGCCCATGTGGGAGTTTGATTAACATACCAATAAAGCAATAATGGAATGGGTATAAGATAACATGAAGTCATGATCCTGGAACACCTTCCTCATGACCTTTGTGGAATGTAATAAAGATACAGCCTAGACCCCTTATACTCTCTGTCAAACTTGTCCAGGTTTCTAAAGCAAAACTAGAAACATCCTCTGATCAAATTCTGAAATGCTCTTTTGATGCCCTGAGCACCAACCTTCTCCGAAATTCACCAAAAAGGGAACAGGATCTTTAATCTTCACCTTGTGTGTCTTTCAGGTTGGAGTCTCCAACCCGTTCTCTGGTGATGGAGGCCCCAAAAGGAGTCGAAATAAATGCAGAAGCCGGCAATATGGAAGCCACATGCAGAACGGAGCTGAGGCTGGAGTCCAAAGATGGAGAGGTAAGTGCTAGGAAGAACAGAAGCCCAAAGACAGACATGTCCTAGAGGCCGACCTCTCCCAGAGCTGGTTTGCATCAAGATTGATCCTGCACTGCTTCAACCAAGGGAGTCAATCAGAAGATTTTATTTCATGACACAAAAAGTTGAATAACATGATTACAAGCCAAAACCATAGTACTTAAAAGTTATGATTCATTATTTGTGAAGGGCTACCATAATGGAGTGTGTTGCAAGTACACAACTATATGGCCAATTTGGAATGCTATTTCCAAATTCTCTCTTGTTGCCTTAAAATAATATTTATTTAGCCAGCAGAGTCAAGCTGAATGTCTCACCCATCTGGCTAAAGATGAACTTAATTTACATGCACATATTTTATGTTGTATGTTTCTATTTTCATTGGGAACGGACAGTCAGCTCTAACAGCTATTCTAAACCACAACAAGCAAAAAATTAATAGGGTAAAACCAGGTAACCAGAGAATGAAGGATTACAGATATCCATTCTCTTATCCCATCACAATTCAGTTGGATAAATAAAAACACTTCCTGTGTTTTTGCAAACAATGCAAGCTTCATTGCCTCTACAACATTCTTCCGCCCAGTATGATTTGACTACAAACTTTTAAAAATACTTTCAAAGTATTCACTTATGAGTGAGGCTTTTAATTTAAGAATAAAAATAAGAAGGACAAAACCCGAGATTTTTTTAGCATCTTTTTCTTTTTTTGATGGTGGTGGGGATTGAACCCAGGGCCTTGTGCGTAGAAGGCAAGCACTCTACCAACTGACCTATATCCCCAGCCCAGAATTTTTTTTTAAAGGTAAAACTATTCTCCCTGTTGTATCCACTCACAGGGAGTCTCCACCTGCTTCCCTAATCCACCCCATGGATATAACACCCTCCCTCTGATTGGTTTGGTATTTAATATTTTATTTTAAAATGGAGAGAACATTCAATTATCACAGCTGCCTCTTCAAATAGCCACAAACTGTAAACCACACACATAAAAATAGTGACCATCTCACATATCTCAGAATTTGAGCTCTGGAGGAATAAGTTGTAATCACACTTCTATTGGTAGTCTCACCACTGCTAATTTTTTATAGTAATGTATATAAGTATATTCTATAGAATATCAGCAACATAAATTGTTCAAAAAGGAAAATGGAAAGTTCACTCATCATTTAAAACTTGGAAATGCTGTTTATTCCCCTCCTCTTGAAGGTTCATCTTATACAGGGACATATGTAGAATCTGAGAAGCCCGCAGGTAATGAAAACCATTACATATACCACTATTCACATTCTACACTTTATATTTTTTGCAAAACTGCTAATGTTGGTCGGTGTAGCCTTATCTTGCTAGGATGTATGTTTCTGGGAGAGGAGCAATTTCACCTGTCTTGAGCATCTCAGATCCCCAGTGCCAAGACACTGTAGGTGCTGGTGAGGTTTAAATGAAGCTGAACATTCATCTGCTCACTCTTTCTGCAAGTCCAGAGTAAAGATGGCAGCCTCTGACTCTTTCCTTTCTATTCACTCTCTTCAGATTAGGTTAGATGCTGCGAAAATCAAACTACCGAGACTGCCTCATGGATCCTACACGCCCACAGGAACGAGGCAGAAGGTCTTCGAGATCTGCGTCTGCGCCAACGGGAGATTATTCCTGTCCCAGGCGGGAACTGGTTCCACTTGTCAGATAAACACAAGTGTCTGCCTTTGAAAGACTATCCACAGTGGACCTTGTCGGCAGCATAAAGGCCTTTTTTTTGGCTTTAGACACTGGCTGCCAGCTATTTTTACTAGAACACAGAAAGCCTATCAAAGACCTTGTGTGTGTGTGTGTACGCGTGTGCATGGGTGAGTGTATGTGTACACGTGAGAGTGTTTGCCTGTGTGAGTGGATATAAATATATATAAATAAATATAAATAAATAAATATATATATCCTCTGTATAAAATGAGGTTTCAGTACAAAAGGAACCATGGGTGACCCTGTGATATCCACTGTCATTTTCCATCCCATCCCCACCACCTACATGTCAGAAATCAAAACACTCATTCAGGCCCAACATCCCCGAGACCATTCAGAGTCACATAGTGGACTGAACACTTGAATATGCATCAACATGTTCAAGTGACAGCATATCTTCTTTTTTTACATCATTACAGGCAGCAGCGATGGCGGGAATCGCCAAGTCTCACTCAAGTGCTGAGATCCTTGTATGAAACCCACACACCTTGGACTGGGGGGGGGGGTATGGCTCAGTGGTAAAGTGAGAATTTAGCAAGTGCAAGGTCCTGGGTTCGATCCCCAGCACCAGCTCTCCACCAACACCAAAAAAAAGATGTTTGGTTTCCCTTTCTTAGCTTTAGTAAATCTATAAGGCTGGCCCAGGGCCCCCCTTCAAATCAGAGATGGGTCGATGCCATGGAAGTCATCAAAGGAACTCAAAATGCCTGTCCTACCCCTGCAGCCAAGTGTGTTGGGATTTTGTCATTGCATGAATGAGGAGCATGAGTTTTAACAAATTTTGAACTGCTCACCCAACTTCAGCTTATCTTAATTCCTTTAAACTCACATATTCTCCCATAGTCAAAATTAGAGTTGTAAATCAGCACAAAATAGGATAACAGCTGCTCCTCAGTCAGCTGGTAGCAACTCAGTGGCCTGACAGGCAAAGAATAAATGGGTGATATGTCTCTGTTTAAAGGAAAAAAAATGGCTCCAAAGCTGTTATATTCTCACTTCTTCCTCCAATAGAATCTGATCCAAAATGATGTCAATCAAAATCCCAAAGAGTGGAGCCCTACCCCAAGAAAAATCATTTTAAGATGGAAATCTAAGAGTAGCATAGGGAACCCAATTGCCATTCATGCATTTTGGGGTATCAGGTAGGTAATTTAGACACACTTTGTATTTTTAAAGGCATTTACCCACTCTCTAGTTTTGATCTTATTTTTTTTTTCAGTACTGGGATATGTATATTCCTAAATCCACTATTATGTTTTCTCTAGAAATCACAGGTTTAAAGCACTATAATGCTGCCAAAATTGCTCACTGCAAGTTAACGTAAACTGAGTCATGTGTCTTCATCAGAATCATTGTGTGCCGTGGGACACAGCAGCACCCACTGCCCCGTAAATGGAAGCATCTCTAATTCCCGCCATCAGCTACCTCTCATTTTTCCACCTTCATCACCATGCTCCAGGGTCACCCTGGCCAGCTCTTGTGCTGGGACAGGGGATTACACCATCTCTGTTCAAAGAGGGGGAAATGTGCCTATGCCTTAAGTCAATGCACTCAGCAAGGAGAAGCACATCCTATTTATCTTGTTACCTGTAGTTTATTTTGGGTGATTGGAGAGGAATGGTTTAGTTATGACTGGGCATCAACAGCTGGTAGACACACCAAATGGTTAACAGATATGGACTCTACGGAGTGGAGATGTAACTGGCTTAGACCGTCCTGGATGCCATTTGACAAGCAACAGCCCCGCAATTCTAAAATGAAGCCGTATGTATTGGCATGAATGGTTTTTTTTTTCCTTCTTCAACAAGGTTCTAATTTTTCTTACTTCTCAAGCAGAGGAAGGTTTGTCATGAAAGATAAAGAGGTTTGATATTTTTGAGGTGTCACTCAAGCATCAGGCTGAGGTTGGAACACATGGGTTGTCAAAGCAAACTGTGTGTTGCTTGGTTTCTTGGAGGGTGGGATGGCCAAGTGACTCAGCTGGTTTCTCCCAGGCTTGCTCCTCTCATTCTTGCTTGGATGTCATGCAGAAGATTGGGTTGGTCCATCTTAGGTAAAGTCCATAGTATTGCTAAGTTAGTAGTACTAAGGTCTAAAAATGAATACCATAAAAGACATCGGGATACTCTGGATTGGGATTACCAATATCCTGTTGGGTCACCCTGCCAGAATCTGCATGTATCACACCCAGAGCTTTTCCCAGCCAGGAAAAATCCCTAGTTGGATATTCAGATCACCTACTGCATAGCATTCAGATAAACCATATAGCTCACAATAGATTGTGGCTAAGTACCTTAGGACAGGTTTGTACTTGAAGCAGACAGACAAACCATCTCTGCATTTTGCCATCTCACATACATCATCTATTGATGAGGAGGAAACAAGAGTTCCCTGAACCTCTTTCCTCTGATTTTGTTTTAATCGTGACAAATGTCTGAGATGAGCACCTTGGGACCTCTATGCCAATCAAGAAGAAGAAACACCGGTATAGTCCCCTTTCAAAATTTAATTCTAAAGGTAATCAGATCACAAGTAGAATTAAAAAATAATAGCAATCACGATTATAAATGAAGCACCTTTGCGGGACACGGGATAGAAGCAGAAACTCCAGTGTGGATGAAATTATGCATTTCAGTTCAGACTTTAGAAATTGGTAAAATATACTCAAAGATCTTCAATGTACTTTTTTCCCCCTCCCAATGCCCTCTAAACAGAATCTCTTTCCATGGTCATAAGAAAAAGTTTTATTTGAATTCTGGGGAAAAAATAGATTTTACATTAAAATCTGCTAATCCCTAATTTTAAAAAACAAGATTCTTTCTAATCTTTGTATAAAATACCTGCTAGACAATCACACTTTGGGGTATAGTAAACACCTGGCAATATAATAAAGAGTTCAAACAATTCTTCAATGTACTGGAAGTTCTAATATGATACTATTCTCCAGATTTTTTATAAATGAAAAAAAAATGATCTCCAAATGTTTAACATTTAGTTCTTTTTGATCTCTGCTTGATAAGTCATGAAATTTCCATCTTGGGAAAAACTTCAGTGTGATGGAGGTTTTTGAAAGCCACATGTCAAGTTTCCACCTTGACATGTGGCTTTGTGATTGTTTCATTGCCCAAGAGATAAACCTTATAAACTTGAATTGGCTTCCAACTTCTTTTAAGTCATATTCCCTTTGGATAATTTTCACTGTACATCCAGCAGCCATAGACCAAAGATTGCTTGAGGTTTGACCCTAAAGCAAGGGTCAGCAAACTCTAACCTGGAGACCAAATCTGATTCATTACCAGTTTTTGTAAATAAAGATTTATTGGAACACAGCCATGTGCTTTAATTTGCATGTTGTTTGTGACTGATATTACTCTGACACCAGGGTTGCCAGAACCCATGTGGCCCGCTAAACATAATGATGGCTATTTGGATCTTCATGGAGAAAGTTTGCTGACCCCTGACCTAGAGGCCATTTGTGGTACATGTCGGACATAGCAGGAGAGAAAGCAGATCCCCTAGTAGCCAGGGTAAGCCTGCATTTCAGTGTGAGCATGGGAATATAAATACTTGGCAAACTAATTTAGGAAGGAAGAGCTTCCTTAAAACTACATGAAGAAATGATTCATCTGTTGGAGAAACATAAGATCAGAGGATTTGGGGGGTCAGGGAGAACAGAATGAGGGGCAGCTTAGGTGAACAGGAAAGTTGTGATAGGTCCTCTGAATCTTTTCGGGGGATTCTTAATAAATGGATCAGCATCGTTGTGTGACAAGAGGTGAAGCAGGGATGCTATGGTTGAAATGGACAATCTCTTTCCTGAAAACTCTTTCTGGAACTCTCTAATCTCACACAGAAGTTCCCACCTCTCCTGCCCATTCTCCAGAAAGATGACCACACCAAGGTCCTTCATAGACTATTTTTTTACTTCATTGTCTTTTTTTGGTCTCCGTTACCTTGGTTATCCATATCTCCAGGGTACTTCATGGTCCTCTAGCCATGGTATGCCTCAAGAAATGGTCAGAAGGAAGGATAACTGGAAGTATCAGAAGAAGCAGGATTTTAATGTGTGTAGGAAGAAAAATACAGGAAAATTCTTTTTATGAAGCCATTGGTGAGAGGAACCAGAGTAATGCCAGTTTGCTTTTGTTTCCAAGGATCTCAGTATTTTGTTCCTTGGTGCCAAGTGCAAAGAAAAAAAAATCAAAACAAAACATGTTTTGGATTCTACTACTCTGCTTCTGTGTGGGAAAGCGGGTTCCTACCAGAAATTCGTCTCTCCAGTCAACACCCCTTTTGCTAATTGAGGGCTTTATACTCATTATTTTTTAAAAAAACATGAGTTATGAATGACCCTCTGTAAGTATGAGTATTCATGTTTGGGAGGAAGGATCTTTTTAGTGAAAATGATCATCATTTACTAGTCCCTAATCTCTATCCAAAAGAGGCACCTCAACCTTCCATGTAGATACAGTTGATAGAAGATTACGGGGGCAGCAGAATAGAACATGTTGCTTTTATTTTAGGCAAAAGGTAGCGTGATGTTTGGGTGCAAAGAGTAAATAGATACAATTCAGCACCTGACCCTTTTTTTTAAATAAGGATCTATGAAAGCTGAAAATTTTTCATTTAAGCAAGTCACAAACAACATCAGTTTGCCCCCATCCCTACCCCAGGAAATGTTAGGTACAAAGAGGATAAAGTAGCAATTCCTTGAATGACACGTTTGCATGGTGCACCAGTAACCAGTGGGGAAAAAGTTAGAATGAAAGAAACAACCTTAGAAAACAGGCCTTTTATCTCCAAGATAAAATGTCCCTCTTGTGGTCTTTCATCACTTTCTCCTTGGTAGAAAGTTCCCCCAGTTCCCACATTATTTCCATTAAAATAGTCAAAGCTACTGCATTGGGATGTCAAATGCATCCCTTTCTTTGTGCTAATCGGAATTTAAAATTATACAGTTGCCTCTGAATTTCTCATTCACAAAGCCAAACCACTGATAAGAGAGAGAGCTGTTGGGAAGCTGCTCCCATCAGCACAGCTCTTTCGCAAGCACTGTGATTTCTATGGTCCTCAAAAGCTTTCTTTATAATCGAGTCCTTGAAATTTCTCCAGGAAGTCTGAATGGCAAAGGGAAAATAATTACTTGTGGGAGGTCCTTTTGAGTATTGTTAGAGCACAAGTGTAAAAGAAAACACCTCTTTTGGTGCACCCTATGCTCACACACGTGACTTGGGCTTTCCCCCACTCTCCTTTTGTAGATACTGATGGAACAGGAAATTAGTATCTTCCTTTGAGAGAAAAAAGCAAGAATGTCATGAGCCCCCATGCACTAGAAAGTGTGATATGTAACACAGTGTTAAAGATGCCTTCAGAGCATAGGTCAGCAAACTCCCTCACACCAACAGCAATGCTAACTACAGTTCCTTTACTTTAGCACAGCAACTGGTAATATTGGTGCCTCTTTTGTGGTTTTCAATTGTAAGAAAACAAAGGAAGAATTGCTGTAAGTAAGAAGTAGTTTTGAGTCCAAATCTACTTATCATGGTAAAAAGGCAGAGTAGTGTTCCAAACACCTCGTTCAGGATGTAGACATCCTGGATAGAAAGTGAGTTGATTCTGCCTCATCACTGAACACCCTATAGCTGAGATCAGTTAAGTAAAATATGATTCTGCTCTCACTGGGAGAAGGGAGAAGAAAACATCTGTTTGATCTAAAATCTACCCTGCATACTTAGAATTTTCTAGCAGGCACCAGTCCAATGTCTTCGCAGCCTACTTCTACATTTGGGATTTTTAGCAAAATCAGAGATAACTCAGATATCATAAAGTGAGAATCTCTAAACTGGTCTGTTAGCTTACATGGGAGGGCTACAGCATCCGGTTGTCTGAGAGCAGGAAAATGACATTTGTCAACAAGAGAGATGTCTCTTTAGTTTCCATATCCATCTAATTCACAGGATGCTTAAGTCTTAAGGGTCATGGATTCTTTTAAGAATAGAAGCACAGCGATGAAACTTCTCTGCAAAAAGAATCATATCCACACAAAAAAAAAATCGCATAAAAGGAGGTTTCCTTTGATCCAAAGCCTTACCCTAAGACACAGAAAGAGTTTGATTATTTGCTCCTATAATTGCTTAATTAATATTCACTGAATATGTACGATGTGCTAGGCACTAGGCTAAGTGTTTCACATGTATTCACTTATTTCATCCTCAAAACAATCCTTTGAAATGGGTTTCATTACAGTTTCAATGTGCAAATGCAGGGATGGAGCCATGGAAAGGTTAAGAAACTTGTCCAAAGCCACTAGTTAGGAAATGACAGAGCTGGAAGGTAGATCTAACTTCTGACCACCATACTAAGAAGTCACCAACATGATGAACTATGTTTCAAGCTGTCAGGAAGTATCTTCTACTAGATTTTAGAGTAGATCTTCTTAAACAAATGAGACTGCAGAACACTTATCTCCCTGCTTTCTGTAGCTTCTCATGATGATAACAATCAATACTAAATTATAGACCCATGGGGTGAAGACCTGCCTGGATAATAGAATCTAGAACCAAAAAAAAAAAAAAATGTGTTTGCTCTGGATGTAATGCTTGTTAAGCCAGGCACCTTATCCTTTCAGATTGTCAGCCTCATGATTAGGACATTTTAGTAGTAATCTATGGGTATAAACAAAGCAGCACTCCTGCACACATACCTTTTGTTCTCTCTTATTTTAGGTGAGGTCTTTGAACCATTTGGTTGTCATTCTTCTCCACCTTTGTTTTTGGCAAAAGTAAAGGAAACAATCAAATAGAATGGCAGTCAGGAGAGTGTCACTGTCCCTGTTCCTACAGTAAAACAAGACTACCGATACAGGGTTTGGTTAGCATTGGCCACTCAATAGGGTTGGAGCCAGGGGGTCATGTTGGCTCTGCCAGGGCTTGAGCGCCTCACCTCCTCAGCAGTCACGAATGGGCTATATTCTTCCTCGTGTGCAGAATTCTTTTCACCAAAGCTTTCAGGCCACAATTCCCAATTTGTCCAAGTTGGAAATGAGAGCCATTTGCCAATTTTATTTTATTATTTAAAAAAATAAAAACAGCACTCTTTAACCAGAGTAGGTCATACACTGGCGTCCTAGATTCAGCAATGAGGCTGGTGGCCTTCCAACCAGGAAAGGAGACAATGCGTGCACCTGAAGTTCATTAGAACTGAATAGCTTTGCAGCATTTTTATCTTCTGAGTGAAGACATTGGGCTTTGAACTGCTAGAGTTAAAAGACAAAGTCCTTTTGAAGAATTAACTCAGCCAAGGACCCCCCACCCCCAAGCTGAGAGGGCCACAGTCACAGGGCTGGTGATCCATCCTGCTGGTATGTGCTTTCTATACATATGCACATATCTGATTTACTGGGGAAGCTGCAGATCCACTCACTATACCCAAATACACTCAGCCCCTGAGACGTTTTTACCTGACTCAACCTCCCCATAAAAACCTTACTACAGGATGAGCTAAAAAGGTTTAAGTCCCTATTTCAGAGTCAGTCTGCCAGGGATTTGCTTTCTATGGGTGTAGATGTTCAAATGGCAAGCCAGGAATGGATGACTGTAAGGGTCTCATGGAACCCACCTCACCAGGGCCAGAAATCTGGCTTCCTGAAAGAGGGGAGATTCTAGCAAAGTGAAGGGAACTGTGTGTGCACACTTGAATGTGGGTGACACAAAATGAAGATGATTGTTATCCAGTGTTTTAGGGATTGGGGCTGAAGTTTTCCACATGTAACCCACTTTTCCTGGCCAAGACTTTTCCTTTTGGAGTCCATGAAGGAGCAGAGGCACCTCTTAAGGAGGTCATATTTGAGAAAGAAAAGGCAGAGGCCATCCATCATTATATGGCTAGACGTACTTCGGGAGAAGCCAGATTCTGGTGCTTTTCATAGGAAAAAAAAATAAAAGAGGTCATAGAAGTCCCATTGGCTTGGGAATTCTGAATTTTTTAAAAAAGGAGACCCATTCCCATGAAGCAATGGAGGCCAACCTCTGTATTATTTTTTGGTTTGGTTTTGTTTTTGCTCTGGGTTTGGGTGTGATGTAAGAAGAGCTTTTTAGTTTTGTTTTGAATAACATCAATCCTTGCACACTCTATGCAAAAATTTTGTAAGCATTGCAATAATGCTATGAATTACAAGGAACTATTTTAACTTTATTACGCTTTCTGTATAAAAATTTGTATTTAATATTATTTCAATTTCAGTCTTGTAAAATATATTAATAAAAATAATGATTGTTAAGAAGGAAAGCACCCTTGTCCACTTCTTCAGGGAACTCCACTCTCTCAGCTAATAAACCAGTCACTCTTACGTACTGTGCTTCAGAAACAAATTTTCAGATCAACTTCTCTTCTACATCTCTTAGATGGGTGGCCTAAAATGTTGGGCTAAGCTATTTTGGCTTTCAAGAAGAGAGTCACACAGGTAGAAGCCATCCAGCCTTTTAAAAGAAAGATAATTATAAGGTAATACATAACCTGGAATTTGGAGTCCCCAGGATTTGAAGCAGGTCAAGGGAATAGTTAATATAGATTATTCTTTTAATGACTTATATGGGTTCCTCTGTTTGTGGCTTACAACTCCCTTCTCTAAGTCTTTGAGGAAACCAGTCTGAATGGTCCTATTGGGTACAACCTTTTCAACCAACATTCCTGGTCACCTGTGGATAAACCATTTTAGTTACATGTTCATCCCTGGCCCAATTAGTTTTCATCCAAAGAAAATCCCAGTACTGCCCCCCTAAATGGAGCCTTGGGTGAGACCGTGTATATGATGGACAGCATCATGGCATAACCACATTGCCCTACCCACCAGAACCAATCCTTCACTGTGAGCATCTCATTACTCCTAGCCTACCACAATGACAAGTTGCGGTGACACTGTTTATTCCACCTGCCAAGAACACCCTTCCATCTAGCACTACCCCACCTCAGAGTATCATCATTCTCCTTATCTTCTCTCTGTGATCCTTTTCATTCTCCCTCAAGTCTCTAATAATTTATTTTGCAATTACTACATTGTACTATGGTTTGCCTCCTTATCCATCTGAGAACCTAGAATACTTACAATCATTTCTAAAGTTTATACAGAATTGATCACATATCTAAACTGATCTTCACAATAATGTTATAAGGTACACAGGTAATTTTCTCATCTAGAAAACCCAAGACAGATTTTACATAGTCAATGCATGAAAGAACCAATGTCTACTCCCAGCTATATTTTCATCAAAGGCCACATCTTGTTAAATTTACCTCCTGAGTCCAAGCAACACTGAGGGAACATTACAGAATCTTCAAGGTAAAAGGCTGTATTAACATCATCCCCAGGCAAGGTGAAATTTATGTATAAAGATGCAATCATTTTGTTACCTGGCTTCACTTTGGGGAAAATTTACTCCCCGCAAAAAAGCAAAATCAGAGAAAGTGAAATCTTATCTTAGCTAAAAAAGATAAAGGTTAATGTGATATGAGAGGAAGACCATTAGTACAAGTCACACAACTAGACATTATTTTTGATTAAAAAATTAGGAAGCAGACGGAAATGCTAGGGAGCTAAAAAGAGCTCTATTCCTTTTCATACAAGCGAATTTTTAAAAGTAGCAGTTAGGTGTAAATCAGCAACTTTTAGGTTTCTTCTGATCTTAACTCCTTCAAAAAAGATGAAAGGTTCTATGGCACAGTTAATGCTGCAGCCCACATTATCCTCGGATACAGGGGAAGCGAACGGGCATCGGAGTACCAGAGAATAAACCAACAGTTAAAAACTTGTGAGCAACATGTATGAATTGGCATCTCCAATTAAGTGCAATAACAAGTTGATTTTAGTTTGTGAACACCAGATTTTAATTCCTCTCAATAATACTGAACACTTGCAGCTGAGAATCAACTTACAGCCCCCAGTGAAGAGCCTCATTGAACTGACAAACAGATGAGCTTTTGGAACTCCCTGACACAAATAGATATACCTAAAGACAACTTGTGATACTTCAAGAGAACTCCTTCTGGAATTTAAAATGGGCACACAAAATGTGAAATAAAATCTTCCAAATTGTAGCTTGTGAAGATAGGATAGTAAGTATTTGGGGTCAGCAAAGTTAAGGATAATAGATATTAAGTCAGAAGCAGTAATCAGTTTTAATCTACTAGGAGACCAAGTCAATAGTTGTATTTTAAAATGCTGGGCAAAAATTAACCAAGAAATTTGAATTAAAAGAAGTCAGTGTTTTAGTACATGTGCTGCCAAAATTAGCATAAGAAATCAGTATTTTGAAGTAGAATATTAAGGTAAAAAAATTGGAGCAATTCAGTTTAATAATGTAGAATGAATTATGCCCTAATTTATGGATTATACACAAACCACTATACTGAACAAGCCATATCAAAAAACAAAAATCAAAACTATGAAAAAGATGAAAATTAAATATAATTGGAGGAAAAGTTTTTTACCACTCCATTCTTATAATTATCAAAGCATGAAAAATGAACTATTACATATATATACACACACACTCCTCTGTATAATAGCAAAAAAAGTTCTTCGACCATGCTCATATAAAACAAAGAAATATAATTTCAAAATGAAACAGTTAAAAACTTTTCAGACTATTTTCTCTGAAAATAGAAACAGTTTATTTTTATACAAACATAAAATTCTAGAAATTTTAAAACTGAACATTTCCCTAACTAATTGGTGATTTGGAAAAAATAACCAACCTAACTAAAGAATCAGAATTAAAAATGCTACAAATGACATTATTTGACCAAAGTAATATTCAATGTAATAAATATATTTAAACTTATTAACACAGAAATAAATCAAGCATTCAACTTAAGATTTTAGAAAAAGTAGCCAAAGGTTGGGGGGGGGGGACACTATAAAGCTGAGATCACTAATTCAAAATTTTATATTTAAAAAAATGAAACCAAGAATCTAGAAGATAAATCTTTTAAGAACATAAAAATCAACTTAAAACACACATATAATTTTTTTTCCTTTAATTGTAAAACTTTATTAGAAGAACTCTCTTTCTTCTCTTTTCTAAATCCTCACTTGACAGAGACAAAAGGAACTCACTCAGCCTGAGAATGCTCTTATAAGAAAAAGTAGCTGAAAGCCATTTAGAAAAACCACATATAAAAATTTAAAGTGTGCTACAGCAGCATGTTATTTCCTTATAAGAAAAATAGAAAACCTCAATGACATGTACAATTCAAAAATTTAACTAAAAAGAACAAAGTAAAAATTGGTTCTTGTTTCTTAGGCAAACAGATCAATTTCCGGTTAGGAAATCCTACCAAATTTCTTAATATAAATATCTATGTATTAAACATAATATGTACGTATACATTCATAAACTTATCTGTGAAAAGATCTCATAAGAGATCTGTTCAACCTGTACGAAGTAACATATAAACTTTTGAAAGAAAAATATAAAATGAAGTGATTAGCTCTTAGCTGTTTGACCAAAATTGTTTTCCTTCAAGCTAATTTACATATTTGAAAAAAACACCCATCAAAAATCCCAACAGATCTTTCTGGAAAATAAACAAGATTTAAAGTGGATCAGGCAAAATAAAATAGAAAAATTAAAAGATGAGGAATATTCTCTCCACAAAGCATTAAAATGACAGAAACCTAACAGACTGTTGAAAATCACAAAATAGCAACACTGAAGATAATATTTCAGAAACAAATACAAATTGACTGCATTGAGCATTATTTTTCTACCTGGAAAACATCCTCCTCCTCTGGCTTCTTCCTGTTCACCCTCTAAGATTTCAGGGGACACCCGCCTCCAGCAAGTCTTCTCTGAATCTTCCTCTCAATCTTTATCAAGCAATCTTTCCCAGGCACTCTGCCCACATCTCCACCACAGCTTCCACCGTACTGAAGCAACCTGTTAATTTTTACACTTACCCCACTAGAATATGGTCTATAGAACAAAGGCACAGCTTCCTTAGTACTGACAAAATACTGAGCCTAGCAAAGTGCCAGGCTCCTGAATGGAATGGATGGAAATGACCAGAAACCCCAGAAATAGATAATGAAAATGAATGAAGGACTGTCTTACCAGTTTAATGTACCACTCATTTTCTCATTCCCAAACTAGAGAGCAAGAACAACTCAGTGACCTCTGCCCTCATTTAGCTTGCAAATGGGCAATCTTGGCAACAAAGCAGTCACAGATATGAAAACCATGGCAGAGAAGTTGATGGCAGGAAAGCAGAGAGCAGAATGTCTTTACAAACCAGTGAAAAAGGTCACGATTATTTGATTGGTATTAGGAAAAACTGACCACCTATTTATTTGGTGAGGCTGAGGCGGCTTCAGATTCACACCTTAAATTAATTCCAGTGGACCACAGTTACATACATTTGTCTATTCAGTGTCTTTTGAATTTCTTTTGTAAATAAGTCATATCCTGTTCTGGCTCTTGAGTATCTCAGAGCCTATGGATACTCAAGGGATCTAAAATGATCAGGTACCACACAGTATGGAAGAGTTCCACAAAAGAAATGCAAAATAACAGGATATGGACTAGCAACCCACCTAGGATTTGTGGAAGAATGCTAAAGGAAATCTCAAAGACAAAAGACTAGCCTGTTCAAGTATATTTAGTTCCTAAATTCCTTCTTCCTCCACCCCACTGCCATACACAGGAGACTGTTATAAAAACAATAACAGCAGTAAAGAAATGGTTAAAAAAATTGAACTTGAAGACATTCATGCAAATTAATAAGAAAACTATCAAGGCATCAATAAATAAATGAACAAAAGAGATAATAAGCACATAATTCACACAAGTAAACATGTTAATTTTTTTCTTAATTCTGAGACACCGAAAGATGTAACAAAATTAATAACCACTATCCAAGGAAAACAAAGATGCTACCACATTAAATATTCATTTTAAGATGCAGCCTGATTTTAGAAATATTAAAATCATAAAAAGTGGAACATAGAATCTACTAAATAAAATGTGGTTACACTTATCATATAAATGTGGTTCAAATGTTCATATCCTTGATTTAAGAATAAAAAATGAAAAAAGAAAGTTTAATCGACAAAGCTTTTTTCTTAATCTATTGGATTTTTTGTTTTGTTTTAATTTACCAATCAAATTATTTTTAATTTAATAGATTAGTTAAATAGTGTCTGCTACATTGAGGGACATGTAATAAGGCTGTTTTATACTTTGTTTAATCCTGAAACAAAGTATAAAAAGTAGGTAGGTATTAGCCAGGTGCAGTAGCAAATGCCTGTAATCCCAGTGGCTTGGGAGGCTGAGGTCTAGGAATAGAGAATTCAAAGCCAGCCTCAGAACTTAGTGAGGCCCTAAGCAACTCAGAGAGAACCTTCTCTAAATAAAATATAAAGAAAGGGCTGGGGATGTGGTTCAGTGGTTAAGCACCCCTGGGTTCAATGATGCAATAAAAAAAGGTATTAATTCCCACTATATAGAAATCTTTAAGAAAACTTGCCTAAGATAATTCTACTACCAAATGACAGAGCTGAGCATTAACTTCCAGGAGAGTTCCTTCCTTTTTAAGAGTTTGTGCACCCTCCTGTCAAAAAGAAGGCAAATAAGGCAAATGTATCTCTGCACTGAAGGGTGGGCACTGTTGTATTCTTTCAGGAAGTAACTGGTCAATTTTTTAATGAGTCATAATAAAAAATATTTACCCCCTTGGTCCCACCAAACCCATTTTCAAAATTCATCCCTGCAATGATTTTTAAATAGGAAAAAATGGTTAATAATACGTATTGCACAAGAATTTAAAGATGGAAAAATTAAGCAACGTTGCCTAAACACATAAAAGGGAACATCAATTAGATCATGGTTATTTTGACTTTATGGAATATCATGCTGCCTTTAGAAAGATTTGGAGGATTTTATTTTGATACAGAAAAACTGAATATTGAATATGTAAAAATAATGTTTACACATGAATGGAGACTTCTGGGGAAACTGAAAGACAAAGCAAGTTGATTTATTTGGATGATGGTATTGTGGGTTTTTCTTTCATTCTTGTGTTTATAATATTTGTAAAATAAAACTTTTTCAAAAAAGACTTGTATCCGCTCTTTTTCTATGAAACAAAAATGAAGACACATAGTTTGATCCTAGAAATAATCCGTAAGAAACAAAACCTTTGACCCAAAATTATATATTGCATGTTTAGCAGGAAAAAATATCCAGGATTTGCCTTTTTAAATCAACAATAGTAACAATAGGTAAATACATCACTGTTCATCCAGTCAATGGAAGACTATAAGTATTAAAATAATATAGAAACCACAGAACAATTTCAGATGTTTAAAATAAGTTTAAAAGATCTAGAATTGCATGAAACTTAGTGTCAGCTGCTATCATTATGTACTGTAGAATGGGGAGCTGATAAGGAATTTATATTTCACAGTTCTAAGGCCAGAATCCCAGGATCAGAGTACCTGCCTGGTTGGGTTCTGGTGAGGGCCCTATTCCAAGATGGAGAGCATCAAGTTCCTATTATCTCTTTACATGGGAGGGAGAGGACAACAGAACTCCCAGAGGACCCTTTAATAAAGACACTAATCTTATTCATCAGGGCTCCACCTTCAAGAGCTAATCAACTCCCATAGTTTTCACCTCCTCACAACACCACATTGGAGGTTAGGATTCACCCTATGAATTTTGGAAGACACAAACATTCATTCACTACTTGAAAGTGGGGGAAAAAATAAAAATAATAAATTTAAAGATGTAAAAAGTATCCCCGATCATTTTAAGATGTTGTAGTAATATAAATATGACTGTTTCAGATTACTTAAACTTCCTTAAGTACCACCATTAATTTTGTAAAATAAACAAAGATAATTTTTAAATTGAGCTTTAAAAACTGTTTCATTTTCAACTTTCCAGTCCATTTATTCAAGTGTACCAATAGGTCAAATTTGAAAAGACCTCTGAACACAAAGAATACATTGCGATTTAAGGTTGCCTCTTCTTCCATGCCACAGAAGAATGAGACCTTTGAAATTGTCATGCTTGCCCCTGTGATGGTTACAAAGCTCTTCTATGCATGGACATCAAATACCAAGCCATACATCTAAGCTCTATGTGGGCACCAGGGTTGTAGGAGGTTGGCTCCCCTACTGGATTTCAAGCAAGCAGAAGGTGAGGAAGGGCCCAACCCTTTCCCCTTAGGAGAGACATGAAGAGGAACTAAAGAAAACTTTATCCACAACTTGAAATGGACAGCTAAGTTTTGACAATAATGAAAAGAGATCCCTTCTGATCCCTGTTACCTTCTTTCACTTTCATTCCTCAATGTTCCACAACACTCTCCTGCCTCAAACACTCCAGATTTGTTTTGTTAAGTTAGACATTATACTCTCTAATGTAAAATGGTTTCATTCAAATTTGGTGCATCTTGGCCTCATCCCTTCCATGATCTTTAGACATCATAACCCCCTTCCCTTAGCTCTCATGAGACTGCAGCTCATGGTTCCTCATCCAATATCTGACTCGTCTTTCTCCTCTTCAGAAAAGACTGTGTAATACATAATGCACTCAGGTACCCAGAAATCTGTAGTTAACCTCTCCTCCAATTCAGTAGAGAGTTACCACAAAAGTTCTCATCTATTCTTCATAAATATTTTTTTAAATAACTGATATAGATTGAACATTCCCAAGTTGGAAACCTGAAATCTGAACTACTCCAAAATAAGAAACTTTGAATGCCAACACGATATCACAAATAGAAATTCCATACCAAGCATCTTTCATGCACAAATTTATTTAAAATAGTGTATAAAATTACCTTTAGGCTATGTATACAAGATATGTGGTGTGTGTGTGTAACATAAATCAATTTTGTATTTAAACTTGGGTCTTACACTCGAGATCTCTCATCATGGATACACAAATATCCCAAATTCCTTCATTAAAAATGCCACTGAGTTCTGATTTCAGCAATCTGGCTTCCTGACACCTTCAGCCATCCCTACTCAGTTATCTTGTTTAGTCTTCCTAAGCTTTGGAAGAAGGCTAAAATTATTCTGCATCCTACTTTTCTCCCCTACCTCTAATGTGATGTGGTTCATTTAAAAAGTTCCCATTGACCTGTTACTGATGAAATCAGAAGCCTTTCCAGGGGCCATTTTTCCCTTTTGACACAATCTAGTGCCGAGTCCAGTCTGTAGCTCACATTATTGGTGGAATCTCAGCCCTCATTTAGCCATGTGACTTATTTACAGAGCCCTAGCTGGATCAGGAACCTACTGTTCTTCCACGATATCCATGTAACTCAGAAAAGCATAAAATATTATCCATAAATAATAGTTACATTAAATGAAAGCCTTCAGAGTTCCTTAGCTTTCATTTTTCCATCTTGAGAAAATTTGGTGATTTCATGCCATGCTAGATAGATCTCTGAAATGTTTTAAAATATGCATAGTTGATTTTATTCCTTCTGACAGATGCATCATGATTCTGAGGGTTATAAAAACACTCCTTCAATCATGATAGTAAGTTTACAAACACTGCCCTTTCCTAATAGTGTTCTCCTTGCCTGTTAACTCTTTCTTTAGGCTTTAGGGCTCCTAATAACTCCTTTCCCAGCTCCCGGCCATCAATCTTTCCCTGTATAATATGTCTGACTGGCACAAAGGCAGTAATATTCCCTTGATATTTCTTTTTTCACTGCTTCTATCAAACTCATTTCTCACATGCATTGCCAAGTAACCATTTAAATTATCTCATTAAGTTACCACAGTATATCTATAAACTACACAGGACACCTATATCATGTGCAGAGGGAAACTGACCCCTAGAGAGACGTAGTGATGATCCAAGTTGACGTGTGTAAAAGCAGCAGAGGCAGATCTGGAATCTGTTTGGTGCATCTGTATTTACTGAGGTTTGGTTATGTGGCAGGGCCCCCCAAAGCTCATGCTCCTTCAAAAACCAGTCATACGGCATGGATATAAGAAACTAACCGTCGTTTCCCAGTCTGGTCAATAGTTAGTTATGTGATTGTGACAAGACTTAAGCCTCAGTTCCTTCTCCTCTGTAAAATGAAAGTGTCAAGGAATGATCTTCTCTAGCTCTCACAGCTTGTGATTTTTCACAGTGCTCTGGAAATTACCATCAGAGTGACCAGGGTTGAATCATGGTCATTCATTCACCAGTCAACTGTTTAATGAACATGGGCAGAGTGTTGGCCATGCTTTTCTGTGTCTAGAGAGTATAATAAAACACAAACAGGTGTGGCCTGGGGAGTTTATAATCCAGTGTGAAGTAGCAATGCAAAAATATATGAACAAGATCGTCTCCACACAGCGCAAAGTGCAATAAGAGAATCAAACCCTTCCCAAAAGAGGTGATAAGAGAAGAAATCAGGCACAGAAATACTTAGAAGGGGGCTGTCGTAGAGGAAACAGTTTGTGGAAAAGTAGAGGTTGTTAGTGTCATTACTTAGCAGACTGAACATTTATGGCTTTGCTCATCTTCATTTTCTTCTGTGAATTAGACACATGGAATGCAATTCTTGCCTTTCACCTGCTGGGAGAGTGTGAATATTAATCTGTCCTCCAGGAAGGAAAAGTGCTTTTTAGGTGCTAAGGATGGCTTCTATAATTGACCATCAAGGACTAGAAAGAGAGATCCAAAGGATAGAGTGAGTACCTTTGAGGCCAACAAGAAGGGAAAGTAGAGATCCTTTGAGGTTAAAAAGAAGGAGACACAAGTCAGAAGTCCCTAGTCTCCGACATTTCATACCGCGTCACCACAGAGGCCAAAGCATCAGAAGTCAAGACACGGCACATCATGGATGTCATGGGGGGCTGCACCCCAGAGAGCAGCAAGGTCCTCCACTTCAAAGAGATGACTGGTGCTTCAAAGTCCAGTCAAGGTGATATAGTGATATTGCACCTTGAGGCCGACTCTCTGATCTACACACGCATCACAATGAAAAAGAGGAAAAGAGTGAAGATCTCTGAAACCCAGCATAATCCTAAAATTGAAGAAAATGGAAAAGTGTGTCAAGCTAAAGCCTTGAGGTTGCTGGGGCCCGGGACCAGGAGGGAACAGAGGTTGTCTGAGGGTGTGTTCACTGCTTACAATCAGGGACAGGGAGGAGGAGAGAAGCCTGAAGACGATTGCAGCCTGCACAATAGGTAATGAAACCTTCCCCATCCACAGCACGAGATTAGACAGAGCCTCCTCACCAGCACCTGCAAGTGTGCAGAATTTCCCTAATGCTGCTCTAGGGGGAAAACTCTAGCAAGTGATGTAAAACCCGGTTCTGCACTAAGGACTTTGGGGGATCCTAGAAACAAATGAATTTACAAAATCATTTGAGTCAGAGAAAACCATCAAAACAAAGATCCCAAGCTGTCAGGGGAAAATCTAAAACATGAAGAAAACTAATATTAAGACAAGCAAGCCATGAGTCAACAACTCAGAAAATGAAATCTGGGTAAATTATTATTATAGGTGAATCTGGAAAAAAAAGAAAAGACTTTGAAATAAGTAATGGCAAAACCCTCAAAGAAAAAATGAAAGAAAAACATGCTTAAAAATGGAAAATGTATGACGGCTGGGGCTTTAGCTCAGTAGTAGAGTGCTGGCCTAGCACGTGTGAGGCACTGGGTTTGATCCTCAGTACCACATTAAAAATATATAGAAATAAAATAAAGGCATTCTTGTCCATCTCCAACTATATAAAATGGAAACTGTATGAAACAAAAAAAATTCCTCCCTTCCCTTTTTCTCTCTCAGAGACATACACACATATACACATGTATAATACACATATATATGAAAGAATCAGAAACAACTTTTAGAAATAAAAAATGCAGTCACTCAAATAATAGTTGGAAATAAAGATAAAATCTGAAGGGACACAGGCAAAAAGAAAATCAGTTAATTCAAGAAAAATAGTAAAGAATTCAGCCAGAGTACAGCCAGGGGGGAAAGGAGATAAAATTGACTAAAGTACAGAGATGAGCATTCAGGGATACTAATAATTGTCTGATTAGAGATTTAGAGGAATAGAGGGAATGTTTTAGAAGTAGTATTTTTTTTTTCAGTACTAGGAATTGAACCCAGAAGTACTCTACCTCTGAGCTACACCCCTAGCCCTTTATATTATTGTGAAACAGGGTCTTGCTAAGTTGTGGAGGCCAATCTCAAACTTGTGATCCTCCTGCCTCAGCCTCCTGAGTTGCTGGGATTATAGGCCGGTGCCACCATGCCTGACTGAGAAAGCAACATTCAAAGAGATATCCACTAAGGATTTTCTAAAATAAAAAAAAAATACTATATATGAATCCTCAATTTGGACACATGCCAAACATGATAAATAAAAATTTATTTAAAGATAGAAACCTTAAAATAAAATTTTAGAAATCATGAATAAAGAAAAATCTTAAAGGTTTCTTGAAAGGGTTATAACCAAGAGAAAGAAAACAATTGTAAACATCAGCAACCTGTGTCATTTAAAGTGCTTGGGAACATAATTATAAATGTAAAATTATTTACACATTTAAACTGTAATTAGAGATGGAGCAGGAAAAAAATTAACACCAATGTTTATAAACTCAAGGCTTGGGAGGATGGAAAACTCTCCTTGAACCGCCAAATAAGGAACTCACAGCAGAAAATTAACCTTAGGTGGAAAAAATAAGGTAAAAATTTAGGTATTAAAAAATATGAATAAAATAGAGTATGTATTCAAACCTAAATGCACCAGCAATTATTTTAAGTAAAAACTGATTACTATTCCAACTAAAAATTAAGACCATTGACTTAAATTCTTCTTAAAAATATTTGCTACTTGGAGATATTTGCTACATGGAGAAAGCCCTCCCATGTAGAAATTTTCTGAAAGAAAGACAGCATCATTCTCATAGTATAAGACAAAACAAACTTAAAGACAAAAAATTATATAATTTCACATAAAAGGAGATATCTCATGGTGATTAATGGATCCAGGTTAGTGAAAGACAGCAAAATGGAATTTCCCTAGTGATTTAACCTCCAAATTCATGAAACAAAATATAATTGCCAGAACTAAAAAAAAGGCAGAAAGAGTCATGATAGAAGAGACATAAAAATACCTCTTCAGAAACTGCAGTAATTCTTTAAAAAAGAAATGGAAAAACTTGTAGGGATACGGAAGTTTTCAGTAACACAATTAATAAACTTGACGTACTTGACAGAGATGGAATATTTCATGGAACAATCACAGAATATGTTTTATTTTCAAATTAACATGGAACCGTTACCAAGGCAGTCATTTGCCATATCATAAAGAATAAACAAGCATAGATGTTATTTTTACACTCACAAACACACACACATACACACACGTACCACAATGTCTGCAAATGCCTGCAATATGTATACATATATCTCTCAGAGAAAACCCTCAACTTCCTAGAAATTGAATCGCATATTTTTAATAATCCATGCTTCATAGAAGAAATCAAACAAAAACTAGAAAACATTTTTACCCAAATAGTAATGAGGATATGAGTATCCACAAATGGTGCTGGGACAACTGGATGGATATTCTCATTCACAAAAGTAAAAATGGGAACGAATGTTTTGTGATATACAAGTAGTAACTCAAAATGTATCAGAGACCTAAATATTAATAGCTAAAATGATGGAACCCTGAGAAGAAAACAGGAGTAAATTTTTTGTGACTGGGGTTAGATAATGAATTCTTTGGTAGGATGCTAAAAACATGTGTAATTAAAAAAAAAAAAAGCAATTGGAGTACATTAAACTTTAAAACTTCTCTGCTTCAAAGCCACCATCAAGAAAGCAAAGCACAACTTAGACAATCCAAGGAAATATTTGCAAAACACGTGTGGTGCAAGGATCAAGATATTTTACTGATAAACAAAAATAACAAAAGGACAAGCAACCCAACAGCTACAGGATTTGAATAGACATTTCTCCAAAAAATGTATACAACTGGTCAATCAACACTTGAGTATCAATACACAATGAGGTGCCTCCTCACATCCTCTAGGATGTCTAGACTCAAAAACAGGAAGAATAAAAAGTGCAGAGAGCATAGGGAAACGCAGAAATCCTCATACACTGCCTCATAGTATGAAAATGGCATCACTGTTTTGAAAACCACATTGGCAGTTTCTCAAGAGTTACCATAGGACTCAGAGGTTCCCCCTCAAGTATATACCCAAGAAAAATGAAAACAAATGTCTACCGAAAAAAGTACACAAATGTTCATAGCAGCATTATCATAATACACATAAGTGGAAAACCCTGCATGCCCACTAATTATAATGAATGGATAAATGAATGCAAGCTATCCATACCATACAGTATTGTTCACCGTAAAAGGAATTAATAACAGATACATGTTTCAAAATAAATTTTGAAAATAGCATAGTATTGAAAGGAGCCACACATAAAAGGCCACATATAGGGTGAAATGAATTCATATGAAATGCCTAGAATAAGCAAATACAGAGAAACAGAAAGTAGGTCACTGTGTTCCAGGGTCTGAAGGTAGAGGGGAACAGAGAAAGTAGGTAGAATGGCTTGTGTGTAGTGAATTTATTTTTTAGAATGAAAACCTTGTCCTTAATCTGGAGAGAACTGGTGGTTCTATAACTGCGAGTACACTAAATCTGCTAATGGTATATTTTAAATGGTGAATTGTCTCTCAATAAAAGTTTTATTTTAAAAAATTGAGGGTGGTTAACTATCACTGAAACAGTAGTCAGATGAAAATTTATAAACTAAAGTAGATATATTAAAAAAGGATAAATCCTGAAATTCATTTCAAGATGGAATAAAAACAGTGAATCAAACACAAGATAAAAAAAAAGTGATCAACAAAAATGGAAAGCAAGAATACATACAGAAATTTCAGCAGTTATTTCTGGGTGTAAAGATTAGTAAATTGATGCTCCCTTACAAAATTGATTAGTAATAGGAGGAAACACAAATTAACGATTTCTAAAATAAAAAGGAGGCATTACCACAGAACCTATAGATATATAAAAGTTTTAATAAGAGGAAAGTATAAATTACTCTATACTGATATATTTGACACTTTGGGTGAAAGGTAAAAACCTCTAAAAATAGCAAGTTACCAAAGTTGACAAAAATAGATACAAATTCTAAGTAGTCTAATCTCTCCCAAGTGGAGTTCAGTATTTGAAAAGTTCCCATCAAGAGCACCAATACAAAGAAGTCTTTACCAGCAAATTCTTTTAAACATTTATGTAAGAAATAATGCCAATTTTCCACAAACCATCCAGAGAATAGAAAAGAAGAAAGATAACTTTTCAAATGAGGACCACTGTAAAAAGCAGAATCATAATCTTGATTTTGAAATATAACAAGGAGTTTATAAGAAATATAACTTCAGACCAAACTCTCTAATGATGCTACATACAAAATTATTTTCAAGACTATGGCACAAAAGCCCAAACAGAAGGAAAATATCAATAAATGGACTTCATCAAAATTAAAAACACTTATGCATCAAAGGACAGTATGAAGAGGATGAAAAGACAACTCAAAGAATGGAAATCATATCTGATAAGAACCTTGTCTCCACATTACATAAAGAATACTTATATTTAAAAAAAGATAAACAATCCAATCAAAAATAGGCAACAGACATAAATAGATATTTCTCCAAATAAGATGTGCAAATGATCAACCAGTGCATGCAAAGGTGCTGACCATCATAGTCATTAGGAATATGCAAATATAAAACACAATGAGATATCACTTCCTACCCATGGGGATGGCTATGATCAAAGAAACAAAGTGTTGATGAGGATGTGAAGAAAATGGTACCCTCATTTGCTGCAAGTAGGAATAGAAAACCATGCAACCATTATGAAAAGTAATTTGGCAGTTACTCAAAATTTAAATATAGCATTACCACAAGACTCAGTTATTCTATTCCTTGGTAAATACCTAAAAGAATTCAAAACAAATCTTGCACATGGGCAGACAAATGTCTAATCTTCTCAAAGTAGCCTATATTTTTTTATTTGTGAGCCTATAACTTAGTAAGTAAAAGATGTACAATCCAACAGAAAGGAAAAAGAGAACACTCAATTCACTGAAGAGAAAATGAATGATGAATATATAACTGGATGCTTTACCCATGCTAGCAAAAGAATTGCAAATTCAGTATGCAATATATAGCATCTGATAATAATTAGGGTAGACATCACTTGATGAATATCTAAGGGACAATGGGTAAATAAATTATGGTATTGTCATACAACAAGAATATTAAAAAGACAGACCATCAGTTAAATAGCCCGAACTGGAGCAATCTGAGAAAAAAATGTTGAGTAAAAAGTAGGAATGATACATACTGTTGGGGTTCAGAAAGAAGCACCTCTTTGAGGTGGCACTTGGGCATGATAAGTAGTTTAAAAAGCAGTCTCAGAACCAAGGTCTGTGTGACCTTATCTTCCCCCTCCTTTCCCTTCATACTCCCTCCCTCCAGAAGCACAGTAAAGCTCGCTGTCTCTGAACTTTGACTACAGCAAGTTCCTCCAGAAGTAGTAGGACTGTCAAGATCTCTCTCCCCATAATATCAACAAACATGAAAGATTAACTCACCAGAAAGAAGACTAAAGATCAGAGCCACATCAATGTTTACAGCAGCACAATTCACAATAGCTAAACAGTGGAACCAATCTAGATGCCCTTCAGTGGGTGAATGGATTTAAAAAAGTGGCATATATACACAATGGAATATTACTAAGCATTAAAAGACAATAAAATCATGACATTTGCAGGTAAATGGATGTAGTTAGAGAAGATAATGCTAAGTGAAGTTAGCCAAACCCAAGAAACCAAATGCCGGATGTTTTCTCTGATATCAGGAGGCTGAATTTATAGGGGGTAGGAATGGGGAAGCATGGGAGGAATAGATCAACTCTATATAGGGCAGAGGGGTGGGAGGGAAAGAGAGGGGATATGCATGCGGTTAGAAATGATGGTGGAACGTGATGATCATTATTATCCAAAGTACATGTACGAAGACACAAATTGGTGTGAATATGCTGTGGATACAACCAGAGATATGAAAAATTGTGTTCTATATGTATAATGTGAATTATAATGCATTGTGCTGTCATATATAAATTTAAAAGTTAATAAAAAAATGAAGACTAAAGGTCAGTACCACTTATTCTACTGAGAGGTGTGTGCAACCTGTGAGGCGCTACCTGCACAATAGGATGATCTTGCCCATTGTGCATTTACTCCCCTCACTCTCTCACAGCTCATGTCACCACCTCCTCACGGGAAAACCCAGGACCCTCTTCCTGTAGCTCAAAATGCTATTCAACTATCTGGCCCTTTTTGAGTCTCATATCTTGCGTGGCCCATTGTAACAAGCACATGTACCTTTTCTCCCATGAGTCTGTCAGTCTATGACATCAACTCAAGTACCGAGTCTTTAAAGGAAAATTCCCTTTGCCCCATGACATACTAAAATCAAAATGTATATCATGAGCTTTGTAATGTTTTGAACAACCAATAAAAAAAAAATTAAAAAAATGTTAAATACAAAAGGAGTCTTAGTTATCACGGATAAATACCTGCATATTTCCCACAGTGCATCTCAATAACCTCTTCATCTCCACTCAGAGGTGTGTGTCTTACTATTATAGTGAGACCAGGGCCATTTCTTAGCCACTGAAATCTTTAATTGTGGGTCTTTGGACACACTCCTTAAAGAAGCTGTTCCTCCAGATGTCTTGTGGTCTTACAGTTTTATTGCTTTTTTATCAGACAGTCGGCAAGTTGGGAGCAAGGATACTGTGTATTACAATGGTTGATGAAAGTTTCTCTTGAGACTCAGTGTTCTACTTGTATCTCTAAATTCCTATCTCATTATCATTGGAAAACAAGCTAGAAACCATAACAAAGTGGGCACCATAGAAAGAATAAATTACGATATAACCATATTACCATATTTTATGCAATAATTTAAAAACACATTTTCTAAAAGGATAGATAATGTGGAAGAGAGGCAGACCCTAAAATTTTATATATTTAATGAACTGAAGAACCTCTGAAATAAAAATTAAAGCAGCATTTTTTTAATCGTGTAAGAATATTAATAGCAGAAAAGGTCTAGAATGAGCTCTCAATTTGTGCTTTCTAAGTGTTTCCCCCTATTTCTCTGTACTATTATATATTTTTCTAAACTTTTTAAATGTGCATTTATCCCTTTTTGTATTTAGAAATAAATCCATTAAAGACACATTAAGATGGAGAACAGCAATATACCGCTTCTCTAATGTAAAAAGAAATTAGAGTTTACCAAAGGCACTTTCCTGTCTTACATTAACTGATATTTTCCCTTCTGTTTTGACACATCCTCAGTCTGCTTAAAGTTTTAATCTTGATTTTTAAGAAAAAAATAAAGATATTCTGCTTGTTTACCCAGACATTAGAATACACAGCGTGTGCACCATTCCATTAAAGAGAATCATGCTCCTATATCATCATGGAAAATCTCTCTCACCAAGCTTCCCAGCTAGACTCCGGCATCCTGGCAGGTGGGGAACTCAGTATTAAATGATCATCACCAAGAAATGTTGAAATGTACTGCTTCTTTAAAAAAGGAAGAAGTAAACATTTTTAAGTAGAATCAACTGAGATGAAGAGTTGTGTTCCAACTCTTCAGCAATACGTTTAGTAACATATAAGAAGAACAGGCAGGAAGAGGCCGCAAATAAGCCAGGGCAGGGAGAAAAGAGAAACACGGTGAGAACAAGGGTAAAACAGAATGGGGGCTGCAAGCCATGGGAGGCATCAGATGGAGATTCGATTAGGGTGAAAGGAGGGGATGAGAGAGGAGGGGCATCTTCAGTGGTAGAAGAAAGGGAAGGAGCCAGCAAAGCAAGGGATAGAGGCAGGTAATCTGAGAAATAGGGAAGGATGGGGGAAGGGTAGGGGGAGTGAGGAAGGAGAGTAGGGTCATAGTCTTTCATGCATGCTTGTCGCATAAAACAAAATCTAATCCTGACTTCTGGCATTCCAACTATATAATGCTTGGATCTGGACCCAACTTTGCAGCCTCATTTCTCAGCAGCCCACAGGTCTACCTGAGTTTTCAAGACCCACACTGACCATTACGTCATTGCCCTCGGCTCAGGCTGCATCCTTAGTCTCAGATGCTCTCTCCCACCCTTTGCCCTTTTGATATATTAGCCCTGCTTTGGTGCCAAGTTCAATCAGACCACCTCCAAGAAGCCTTCTGAGATGTCCTGCTTGGAATTCTTTCTACCAGATAAAATTACTTGGTTTTGGAACTTATGTGATTTATTATGCCTCGTTGGTTTACAGGGATTTAGAGAACAGGAGCCACATGCCAGTCAGGTTGAGAGTCTCCTTCCAGTGCAGTTCTCAAGGATTTGTAGACAGAAGTCACCTAATATATGTTGGTCATATTCACCTGGACTTGTATTTAGAGCTGAGCAGCTATTCACATGGTCAAACAGAGGATCCCCAAACATCACCCAAACACCTGAGACTGAGTTCCTTGTCAATAGGGGAGGACAAACACTACTTTGGACAAAGTCTTCATATCCTTAAAAGTGGGAAAGGACAAAGGCAAGTTGTCACTAGATTTGCAGTCTACTTTTAAGTCTTCCAGTGTGGAGACGTTGATTAGGATAGGGTTTAGGATTAGTGGACGATTTTGAAGAGAAATGTTCAAAATGTCTTAGGGAATAAATTTACTTATTTTTTTTATTGGGGAGTTGATGGGTCTTCAAAATGAACAATAATAATATTTGCAATATTTATCTTCTTGGGCAAGAATTTCCTCAAAGAAAAAAATTATATCACTGAAGAGAGGATAATAGTAGCATATTCACGTTAATGTAAAGCTAGGGGTTGAGGTGTAGAAGGTTTCTTTCTCAACATCAATAAGGATTTGCCAGCTATTTTTCTTGAGAGAGCTACATCAAACCCAAGTAGCTACCATGTCTTTATTGCCAAAACCTTTGAAGGGTTTGCTCTTAAGGTCGCCATAAAAATGCAAGTATTATTTCAGAGGCAGAGAATGGCCATGCCACATTCTAAAGTGAAAGCTAGAATAGAGCAAGTGGCCAGAATCTGGAAAAAAAAATGACAAAAATGCCAGAATATTTTGATGGGATTCAAGATTAAAAATAATAGCCCAAGCTTCCCTGGCTACTGACTAGATTACAGAACATGCCTCAAGCTGACCAAGAAAAATCTTTCCTAGGATTTTGTAATCTGATTCTAGGAAAGAAATCCCGTTTCTTATTTTTTGCCGGGGAGGGTTGCTAAATTGGGTTCATTTAAGCCTGAAGCTGTGGAAGCAGAGCACTGTTCCATATCTTGCGCTGCTCCTGAAGCATAAAGGAATTTCACCTTCTAAAGGAGGAAAAATGGGGACTTGCCCAAGAATAGAACATTGAACAGAAAGCAAGAGTGACAGAGATCGGATGACATGTGTGTCTGGAGAACCGAACCGCAGTTTCAGTAATCACCAACTACTTACTTTGCTTAAGCTGTTTCTGTCATTTCAAACTCAAAACATTCTGATTAAGCCCACATTTAATGATCAGTCTTAAATTCTGGAAGCATGCATAATTTTGAGGTTCTTCGGGGATCCTCACAACTCCTCTACCCAGGGCCATAGATTTCAAAAAATAGAAACAAATTTTTTCATTCTACTCAATAAACAGATTTCATACCACTCATCTAGATCTTTTATACTGCCAGGAGCTCAGATCAAAATTTTACAGAAATTCACAAGAATCCAAATATGCCCTGTAGTGATGATTGCATATGGGTGGACGGAAGAGAGAAATCATACCAAGCCATTTTGGGAGATGAGAAAACAGAAAAGTCTTCATATGACTCCTACTCATCTCTTTCAGACTCTGAAATTATTCTGGGGCTATATGATCATTGAATTGAGAACATTCAAAAACAATAACAAAGCTTTCTTTTAAGCAAGTAATTTTACAAAAATAGAGTCCATAGGAAAAAACCTCCTTCTCTCAGTGATGGCTTTACTTTAATGCACCTCCAGAGGTCATGGCTAGTCAACGCAATCCTCTTTTGACAACACACACATTTCACTGGCTTCCTCAGACAAGTGTTTATCAAACTGCTTCCTAGAGACTGCAGGGCAGAAATTTCATTGGGGTGAAAGAGAAAAATGGAGGGCACGAATCTTTGGTTACCTTGTATCAACCTGAATATTTCTTTTTAAATTTATCTTTTGTGTACTGGGCTCTTAAGAAAAACTTCTATGAAAAGAATTTTGGATTGCTTTGAAAATTAAAAAAAAAACTCTCTGCTTTAACTCTACAGCTTCCATGAATGCAAGTACTAAGTTCTTAGGTATCTCAGAGCCTGAGGGTCTTTAAATATTCAGAGACAATACCACTGTTTTCACAGATCAAGCCTCTGCTGGCCCTACAAATTGTGTGCACTGTATTAACCTCAAAGGATCAACCACTTCTGTCAACCCTGTGTTAGAAAATAAGATTCTGTACATCTTGCTCTCCAGAGCATGCACCAACTGATGAGTTCTACATTTCTTAGGAAGTAAAATAAAGATTGAGACACTAGTGCCGCTCTGGGGCTTAATCAGTCTTGATGTAAAATTCTACCATTTGAGATCAGAAGCTCAGCAGGTAATAAGTCCCTATTGTTCCAGCACACAGATCCCCACACATAAGTAACATTTCTTCAAGGCATTCCCCTTACATGTGACCAATAATGCAGAAAACACCTGGGCTAGCTAGAGCTCTTTGGTGCAAGAGAAAGATGCTATTAGGAAGCACTGGTATAACAAACCCTTAAAAACATCTTTTTTTTTTTTTTTTTTTTTTGATAGAACTGTTCTTTAACACATCAGGGACTGAAGTTATTGTGACCTTGTTATACAACTCTGTCCTTTTTCCATCACCAAAAATGGACACACATACACAGAGAAGGTAATCCTTCATCCTACTTGCCATCTTCAAAGTGGGGGCTTTCTTTTCTCCCTTGCATTTAGATTCCATCCTTCTGCTTGAGGTAGTAAGTTCAGGGAATTTTCAAAGAGACAAAAGCTACTCAAAAGAATATAAATGTCAGACACATGTGTAAAATTCTCTTGCTCCATTTTCCCCCAAGTCAGGAATGCCCTTTGTTGTCTCCCGGTATGTTTCAGCTGGCTGACATCCATGGTGGAGGAGCAATCATGCAGGCAGCATCCTTACAATGTAATGACAATCAGTTACCAAAAATGTGCGGGCACTGATAACAAAACTCAAAGGGTCAGAATTGAGTGGAAGGAAAAAGGCATTTCAAACAAATACACGGCAGCGGTGGCAGCTCCGACCTTGGCTTCGGTTGCATCCAAAAACGTTTATTAATTTTCCACTGTAAAACAGAAGGAAGCCAAGTGAAGTCCTGATAAAGGATCATTTTGGAGAGGGGGAGAATACTGTACTGTTTAAATGGTATTCCTGCAGTTAAATTAATCTCTTCTAGAAACATCTTTCCTCCCTCTTGTGCTGCCAAGAAGAGGGGGTACAGAGGAGGAGACAGGACATAACTTAAGATTTATAACGTCTTTGAGGATGATTCTATAGTTTTTAATGGATTGGACAACTAAGCCAGGTAATATAAAGAACAAGTACAGAAAAGGTTTCAGTCAACCTTTAAGAACAACATCAAGAATTTATTCCAGCGAGATGCTCTACCAAGAAGATAGCAAGTGAAAAAGTACAAAAAAAAAAAAAAAAAAAAACTGCTGCATCTTTTACTGAGTGCCTACTGTAGTCCCATTATTTTAATTCAAAAATAATTCTGAAAGCTTGATGATATCCTCCATCTTGCAAATAAGAAATCAAAGGTTTAAATTAATTAAATTGTTCACGATCAAGCAATATGAGAAAACTGGGTTTCAAAGTGTCCTTTTTGGACTCCAAAACCAGGAGTTCACTTAAAAGTGAAAAAGATAAACTAAGAAACTAGTAAGGTGAGGAGTCTGAAGATCATGTCCTATTGACTGAAAAACATGTCAGTCATTTAATCTAGAGAAAAAGGAGCTGGACAGGCTTTATAGGAGCTGTGGAAATCATCTGAAAGATTCCCATTTGGACAAGGAGAGACTTCCCTACAATATATATGTTTCATTAAAAACAATTATTTATAGGTGCTACTTCTAGCTATGACAGAATCCTGGTTCACAGTGAAATTCCTACTGAAAACAAGTACAAAACCTAGGAAATAAATTAAAATTGAAAAATTGGTCACATATAATCATCAGTGACAAATCAATGAACCAGACTCAATAGATCAAGATCCTGAAAGAAGGGAAATGTACTAAGACAAACCTTCTATTTGCCTCTTTTATCCTGCACACTGTTCTTGTCAGCTATTAGAGAACAGCACAGATCATAAAGCAGCAATCCAGAGGTTCTGGTGAGCCCCTTGGGCTAAGAAGAAAAGAATACATGAGCTTAGGGCTACAAGGAAAGCCAGGGGTTAAGAGAAAACAAAACATTTCTAAAAAGTTCCCCCTGAAAGTGTGATGGCAGAGTGACATTAAAGAAATACTAGGGAGGTTCTATAAGTAGAAGAATCCCTGATAGAAAAAGAACACTAAGGTAGAGAGAGAATGAAAATCAGAGAAGGCAAATTCATGAACATGAATGAATGTTGACTATTTAATAAGACTTGTCTCACAGGAACACACATGCACACACATGTATGATGAATTTTAAACATAATTTATATGTGTGACAATAGTAATATAAAAGGTGAGAGAGACCCATAAATGGAATTGAAGTTTTCAAATGTATTTATCCTAGAAATGGTCAAAGTAAAATTGAAGTTAGAGTACTAAGGATTCATTGTATAATCTTTAGGATAAAATCTTAAAATTTCTAAGATGTATAGTTACGAAGAAAATAAAGTAAAAGAGAATGTTATAAAATTTTTATTTAACTCAAAAGAAGACTGAAATGTAAGGGAAAAAAGAATAGTAGGGGAGAAACATAGGAAACAGGGGTAAGATAATATATTTAAACCCAAATACATCATCAGATGTACACACACTAAATATCCTACAAAAACACAAGAAAAGTCAGATTGGGAAATAAAGAATAAAACCCTATCACATATGGCTTCCAGGAGACACATCTGTAGCTTTAGAGCAATTCACATGTCTCAGTAACTCATAGAACAATACAAAGGGACACCTTTAGAAATCTCAGAAATATTTAAAAACTGATTTGCAAACAGGAGAAAGGAGGTCTTGAGGGACCATTGCTCTTGTCCTATGAACTAGAAAAATTAGTGGATTACTCTTCTCTACCCTACATCTTGTTTAAGAGATTGGCAAAGTGCAGATACAAAATGGTCTAAGAAAATAAATTACAGACAAGGATCAGCTCTGAGTGAGCAAATATCAGTGACCATGTTCTCATCCACAGAGGCCACTGGAAACTTGGGCTGACGATAGGCACTGAGGCCTTTGTGGGGTCAGAAAAGCCTACAGACCTCATGGGCTGGCAGAATGGGACTGAAGTGTTCAGAAGCTCCAAATGCAGAGAACTTGTTCTTTTTTTTGCCCATCACTTTCCTCCACGGAACTTTTATTGGTTGTGGATGTGGCATAAAAATGGAACTGGGAGAGTACTGTGCAGAACAGAGTTCAACGTTTTGATCCCAAAGTCCTACCAGAGGGCGTGGCCTATGATACACACAGATAGACCAAGTTAGCCCTAAAGACATTTGAAAACACAGTTGAAGTGAACCTAACCAACACTGAAACCCAGCCACAAACCAGCTCAAATCCTGGCTGGATTGTAAAGATTGACCTCTCCCCCTAATGAACTGACAGAGGAAGGACATGCTTTTGTAGAAGATAGTATCTTCTCCAGGGGCTACAATTGTTTCATGGCACAATTCCTGCCATGCAATAAAAAGTTATGAAACAGGTGAATAAGGAATAGGATATGACTCCTAATTGAAAGGAGAAAGAAAACGGTTAATACAAGACTCAAAGTGGCTCAGGTTTTGAAATTAGCAAAGACTTTAAAATAGCTATTAGGACAAATTAAAGAAATTAGAAAAAGGGACAAAACAGATTTTAAAAATGAGAATTTTGAGAAATAAAAACTTGGAAATAAAACCACATGAAAATTCTAGATATCAAATAATAAAACACATGAAATTGAGTTTTTTTTTTAATGGAACTAAAATGATGAACAGAGCAAAGAATATGTTATTTCATTAGTCAAACTGATTGAAAACAAAGGATCAAGGAAAAACTTTTAAACACAGACAATAAATTCTTCATGCAAACTTAGGAAATGGATTCTATATCCAGGAAAAACAACAACAAAAAATGATGTCTGACCTTTCATTAGAAAACAATGGAAGACAAAAAAAAACATAGAATTAATATCTTTAAAGTGCTGAAGAAAAAAAAAACTAGAATTCTAAAAATGAAGACTACATAAAGACATTTTAGACAAAATATGTCACCAGCTTTTCAGACTGAAAGGGAGCAACCCAGGAGGGATGCTCAGGCACATGGAAGGAATGAACACCAAGAGGGCCAAACGTGTGCATAAATATAAAAGATTTTTTTTTAATTTAAAAGAAAAGTATTGACTATTAAAAGCCAAAGTACATCTGGGGATCCACAATAAATGCAGAAATAAAATTTATGGCATGAAAGAGATTAAAATGTCACACCCCAAATATATTTCTTTGGCATATTTCAAGTTGGTTATTCAGAGAAACTGCAGACCTCTGCACTCACAGGAATGGCTCTGAGTAGCTTTTCATTTGTTAAAAGAAATTTACATTTATTGTATTAAAATACTAAAAGCTACTTATTCTAATTTAAGGCAAAGATCATCTTGACTTATGATAACTGATAACTCCTGCCTCCAGCCTCTCCCTTTCAGGAAAAAGATTGGGGTCTGATCCCTGGTCCAGATAGGGAGGACCTCAGGTGCTGTCACAAGGAAAGCTTCATCTGCATAACCAGACACCCCCACTCACTGTGCACATCCTCCCCCAAACTTCCATAGCCTGCCTTAGCTCTCCTTTGCCCAGATCCCTTTGTTAAACCCTATATGAGTTTCCACCATCTTTTCCCTCTTTGAGTCTCATGTTCTTGTATGTATGTGGCATAGAAAAAAATTGTTGCTTCTTTTTTTCTGTTGTCTGTCTATTGTCAGTTCATTTGATAGACAAAAATGATCAAACCTTCAGAAGTAAAAGAGTAAAGCTTCCCTACAAACATCGATAGCATAATGGACTGGGGAGATATTAAATGGAATCATATCCTTGCAAATTTTTTCATTGTTCATTAAGTGCTAAAATACTAATTAGATTATCTTAATAATTTGGGGTGATAGTTGGGGATGCAGATTGTAATCTGTAGAGCTTTAGTTCTCAACCTGAGATAATTACCTTACTCCGCCCCAGAACATTTTAGTGGACACAACTTGGTTCGGGGATGGTCCCTACTGTCATTTACTGGGAAGAGAACTTGTGTTTAGGAAAATTCTGTAGCTAAGGAAATTAAAAAGAAAACTTTCATAAGACTACCTGTGATAAGCTGAGTAACAGCCCCTTAAAGATGTTCACTTTCTAAACCCCAGAATTAGTGAACATGACCTTACGTGACTAAAGGGATTTTGCAAACTGTTAATTTGAGATGAAAAAAATTGTCTTGGATTATCCTTGTGTCTCAAGTGTGATCACAAGGGACTTTGTTGGGGGAGGGAAAGGGTTCATAGAGGAGCTATTATGAAGGAAGAAAAGGTGAAAGAAAGAAGGGCAAAGGAAGAGAGAGGAAGAGATTAAAAATGGATGAAATTTGAAGATACTACATGGCTAGCTTTAAAGATGGAGTAGAGGGCCTCAAACCAAGGGATGCAGGCAGCTTCTAGAAGCTGGAAATACTAAAATGGATTCTTCCCTAGAACCCCCAAAGGTAGCACAGCCTGTTACCTTAGCCCACTGAAAACCATTTTGGACTTTCTACCTTCAGAACTGAGGCAATGAAATTGTGAGGTATTAGGGCACTATGTTTGTGGTGACTAGTTGAAACAGTCACAGGAGGGTAACAGCCTACCCAGCTAGGATTTGTTCTCAGATATTTATATCCACAGTCTATGCTGTGAATCATAAGGTGGGTATAGATGCCAAACTGGAGGGGTGATGGGGGGAGTAAACTATTTATCATAATAATTTGCCTTGCAGAGATATTTGATAGTGCTTGATGTCTGGTGTTCCTAAAATCGAAATATACAGGAAATTTACCTATCTAGGAAAAAAATATCAAGATGGAGTAGCATTGATTTGGGACACTTAAAATGGTATTGGAAAGTCACTGTTAATCAGATCACAGAAAAATCTACATCTGAAATTTTGAATATGGCTACAGAATGATCACTGCCAAATACAGTTGACCTGTGAGTCACTCAATCTCCCTTAACCTTCTATATAATGGACCCTTTCCAACAAACTCCCCAAAGGCTGAGACCACATCCAATCCCTTCCTTATAAGACAGCTTATCTTCGCCAGTACCAACCATAATTCCTGACTACCAAGTGATGTGATTTTCAATGTCCTTGTGATTCAAAGCTGTCCATACCACTACCATTTTGTAAAACCTCAGAGCACATTTCAAAACTGTTTGAATCTGTTTTTCTAGATAGCAATCCTAATTAGCCCCATAAAAAGATGTTGTTTTCTTTGTTCTCAATTAGGTTGGCTTTTTTCTTGGATAATGTACTAAAGACTTTTTGATTTTTGTAAGCATTACAGACACCTGGAGGAATGATCAATTGGCTGAATCCTCATAAAGTGAGATTCCTGAATATTCATAAACTCCTCTTTGAAATGTGTATACGTACATATGCATGCACACATGTATAACATGCTGCATATGCAAATGTATACATACACTGTATAAATATACATACACATATTTACACACATATTCTATGAATATTTATATAGATATGCATGTAGATGCACACATATTTGTGTATGTATTTACATATATACGAGTAAAATATTCTTGGAAGTATACATCCACTGTTTATATAGTTGCTTCCAAGAAGGAGAACTTGAGTTTCCAGAAAATACAAATGGTAGTTTTTGATTACCTCCATCAGCAAGAGTTGAAAAGAGACTTGACATGTTTCTTCTAAGACCCTTGCCCATTTCCCTGAGCCAACATTTGCTGCCCTGAGACTGTGAGGCAGAATCTCTCTTTATCCCTGTCCCCACAGGAAGCTCCAACCCTCCAGGTGGGTCCATGGCCCAGGCCTGCTTTTCCCACGACTCTTGGCACAAATACAGTTTCTCCCTCTGTCCTCTCACCCACCTGTCCCAGCTTTACTTTGCCCCATAGCATTCATCACTATCTGGAATATTTTATATTTTCCTTGCTGGTCTTATATTTTCATTGGTTGTCTCCCTCCAACAGAAAGTGAGCGCCATAGGGCAGGGATTCTTGTCTACATGTTCACTCCTGAATCCCAGGAGGACATCAGAGTGCAGCACACAGTAGGTTCCCACTAAGTGTCTGATAGGGAAGCAAGAAAAGGAGGGAATAAAGGAATGAGTGAGAGAGATTTTAGTGCTCTGCTGGGAGCCACAGTTCTGCTGGCACCAAAGTCAAGGAGAGATGAGCAGGGAGAGTTATGTTCCCAGTGGCCACCCTCCCCATCTGGCAAGGGCTGGTAGGAAGAAGACATTGCTATGAAGGCAGGTCCCCTCTGTTACATGTCAGACCTCCTCTCCACCCATTTCCACCTTGCAGCTCCTACTGCAGCAGGAGCAAAAGAAAATGCCGGAAGCCTACAGCCCGAACAAGTGGTGGGTTTGAAGGGTAAGGGGCCATGTGTCTGGAAAGCCCTGATGTGCAAAGGGTGTACAATTACAGTCCTATCTGCAACAGGTAGCAGAACACCATGAACAGCTTAATAACATGTTACTATTGCTTTAATGGAGGGCAAGATTAATTGAGAACTGCACTTGGAACTTGCTGCATCATTTGTGTTAATCATGGAAAAGTTTCCAGGGAGGAGGGCCCAAAGTTTCAGATTGTGATTTGTGATGCATAGGAAATAACCTGGGAGAACCTGGGGACTCCTCCTTGATGAAGGTGGAGCAGACAGCAACAGGGGTCTGACTCCTTCGCCCTGCACTTAAGGTGCCCGCTGCTCACAGTTTGGTCCTCAGATCAGCGGCAAGGGCATTATCTAGGAGCTTCTTGCAGCTGCAGAATCTGGGCCCCAGCGCCCCAACTCCTGAACCAGTCTTCATTTTAACAAGATCCCCCGGGGTCTGTGTGCACACTAAAGTCTGAAAACGACTCTCCAGGACTGCTTCCTACAGCTGTATTGGCACTATTTCCACTGCTCTGTCTGCCTAACAAGGAACAATCCAGAAGCACCTCCTTCCTCCCCATGAGGTCTCATACCAGTGGCTGAGGGAAGTGGGAGTATCAGTGTCCCATGGGGTGATGCTGAGGCAGCATTTCCCCCTTTTCCAGAGCTTCCCTGGGGATTAAGCTCGATTGTCCACTGTGGCAGTTGGGCACCTTTGTTGGTTGCTTGCCCTGCTCATGTTCCCTGTTGCCACCATTCATTTGTCTCAGAGTGCTCCAAAAGGGACCTGGTGGCAGTCTGTGAGCTGAGGACTGAGGGATGTAAGGGACACACTGGGTAAAGAGCCAGAACAGGAGGGCCCCCAGGTACACGACAGTCAGGGAAAAGACCCTGAGGCTACAGACCTTGCAGGGCACTCACGGACCAGAACTAAGGCCAGCGTGGAAGGAGCCCAGTGGGAATGCCATGGAGATCAGAGAGGGCACTGCAAGGGTAGGAGAGGAATGGGTAGTGGCAGCTGCCCTGGTGCAGCTCAGAGGTGACGTGGCATAGGACAACTAGGTGGGAGTGGAGTCAGGGAAGAGTCAGACTGGGGAGAGTCTTGACCTGTTGCAAAGTCTGCACTGATGCTATTTGCAAAGTGTTAGAAATACGCTCCCCACCCCCTGCCTTAACTGTGTGTGTGTGTGTGTGTGTGTGTGTGTGTGTGTGTGTGGTTCTGGGGATTGAACCCTGCACCTTGTGCATGGGAGGCAAGCACTCTACCAATTGAGCTATACCCCCAGCCCCTTTAACTTTTGACCAATGCCATGAAATTAAGTATATTATCCAAAATCACTTCTTTTGATATATCCTCCATGAGGATGCACCATCTAATGGCTACACCAAACAAAAACTGTTTGGTCCTTATATAAAATGCCCAACATAGCATCTGGCATAGGTTAGGCACTTGGTAACATTTCTTTCCCTAAACTCTAGTTCAGAGAGAAGCAAAGATACCTCAGATCACCACTAAGCCATTCCCTGGCTTTTGTATGCTTGGACTTTGATTTTCATTTATTTAATAAACATGTGTCAAGTACAGCCTATTGCTTAGGTGTTGTGCTGGGTAGTACGGATCTCAAGATGGGCAAGATAAGGTTTTAGAAGAAAGCAGCCTGGGTATCACAACTGCATGTGGTAAGTGATTCACACTCCATGAACAAAGAAGCCGGAATGCACCTACCTAAAAATTGTGCAGTCCTTTTTAAGGAGTTGTAGAAAGCTTAACAGAAGAGTCAAATAAATAACTGCATTTGAGTGAAGCTCAAACCGTGAGTAAAAACTTGTCAGTTCAGGAAAAGAGGAAAAAGAAGAACCTTTATCTAAGAAAAGGTTGTGTAGAGCTGAAACATAACCTGCATCCCAGTGATGGGGAAGAGTATAGCACTGGCTTCTAGCACTTCCTTAACTCTCGGGACTTGTAGAAGACTCTAAAGTGTGTTTTGTGATTTTTCCATAGAAGGCATAATATTGAATACTTCCTAGTCTTGTTTGACCACAGATAATGCTGTTTAACATTTTAATTTTAAGAATTAGTAGTTAACCTCCAGATAAGAACATGACCTCCAAGCATATTATGAAGCATTTAGTGTTCTAAACCCAGGAATCAAGGGTAAAACACTAATATTTCTAATCAAAAGACATGAATATGGTAGTTTAGTGTTTTACAAAGCTAATTCTAAAAGCAGAGTTGATTTTCTTGAGAGATGATCGTTGTAGTAATGGATTGAAGAGGATTCTAGTATCTCTGCCAAGAACACATTATAATCTTAAGAAACCCTTTCTGTCAGAAAGTTCTTCAAGAAAACATAAGCCCAGCTTTCCATCATGTTCAGCTTAGGGACCGAATTCCTCAACAGTGTAAGAAATGAAATCAAGAATCAATAAATGGGATGGAATCAAACTAAAAAGCTTCTTCATAGCAAAGGAAACAATGAAGAATGTGAACAGAGAGCCTACAGAATGGGAGAAATTCTTGGCCATCTGCACCTCAGAGCATTAATCGTACAAAGACTCAAAAAACCTCTCTCTCTCTCTCTCTCTCTCTCTCTCTCTCTCACACACACACACACACACACACACACACAGGGGGGGGGCGGGGGGGGAGGGAGGGAGGGAGGGGGAGGGGGAGAGAGAGAGAGAGAGAGAGAGAGAGAGAGAGAGAACCCAATCAATAAACGGGCAAAGTAACTGAACAGACACTTTACCGATGAAGGAATATGATCAGTCAACAAATAATGAAAAAAAAAAATGTTCAACATCTCTAGCAATCACAGAAATGCAAATTAAAACTACACTGAAATTTCTTCTCACTCCAGTCAGAATGGCAATTTGCTGAGGGCCATTACCAAGTAGGAATGACGCATCGAAATTTCCTTGCCAGCGTACCCCATGTTAATTTCGCTGTTGACCTTGCATGTGTGTTTGAGAAAGGTGACCCTGCTCAATGACCAGGGAGGATCCAGGATTAGGGTGTGTCCTGCAGTTTGAGGAAGTATCCCGCTCCTTGGGTTAAGGGCGTTCCCAGTTTAAGACCTTGGGTTTTAGGGAAGTTCGATGTTGAGGATTATTGCTGCTGGAATTAGGGCGTTCCTCCTGCCTGAGCTCCCGTTGAGTTCTCCTGAGATTCAGAGAGCACTTTGGGAAGAAAGCCTCGTGGAGTAGGTGAATTGGGTGGCAGCAGAACTGGGATTGCCCCAGAACGTGTGTGGAGGCCGGTGTGAGTTCGGGAATAAAGAATTGCTGTTTGAATCTACAAAGCTGTGTGGTGGCTCGTGATTCTGTGCCCAGCCAAGACTGCGGCATTTGGTGGTCCCTACGGGGAACGTCTGAAGCTTGGGGGTAAGTGAATTTGCTCGCTCCTGAAGGAGACCAAAAAAAAATGGGTGACCATTTCAAAAAACAATGTGTTCTTGTTTTGATTTATTTTGTTTTTATTTCAAGTTGCCTGTTCATAGAACTTTCTCAGGCAAACTGGGGAAAATGGTTGACTCAAGGTTTGAAGTTGTTCGCCTCCAAGGAAGAGAAATTGTTAGAGAAAGGAGGCACCCCAGTGAGACCAAGAACAGCTAGGACATATGTTGATACAATACAAAAATGTAGCCCATGGCTTTTTAAAGACCAGTTATTAAATATATCAATGGGACCATCATGGTATCCTGTAGAAGGATTTTTCTTCAACAAGAAAGAGATGCCTAGTTCTGTTTACTATACTTGTCGAAGATCTTGGTTTTTACAGACATCTGATTAATTTACAAAGCTAACGTGTTAAAATATCAACCACTAAATATGAAATCAAGTACTCTTTACTTATTAAGTTCCATAAGGTAATATATTTAAACATTATGTGTGTTTTCATAAATTGGTAAATAGAAAAAAGTTTAATACTGCTTTGGTCTGTGTCTTTGCTGAAACAAGGTTACTAAGAGTTAAGATTCTATCAGGTGTAATTTATATACAAAGAGTATAAGAAGTTTCAGTTAATTTATAAAAAGGGTTAATGGTTAAAAAAGAGATATAAAAAGATTCAAGATGTGGAAATATATTTTAATAATAAAAGGTTAAAGGAAAAAGAAATGTTTCTAGATGAGATAATCTCTGTTTTAAAGTAAAAAGTTGTAAAATGCCATTTAAAAAGATTTTGAGGAAACTAGACTTAATTTAAAAGCTTGAGAAAGGAAGAAAGAAAAAAAAGGTATTTGTACATGGCAGATTGAGACAAAGCTTCTTAATGGAGTAAAAAAAAAAGGCCTTTGGTTGAAGGGCAGCCATGTAAACTAACATTAAAGCGATTTAAACAGAATCTAAGCCTCATTTAAAAGAGTGAAGCTGTAGGTGGTGAAAAAGTACATTTAAAAGTACAGTATAGATGATAATTGGAAGGCTTTAAAAGGTTAAATTGAAGGTGGTCGAGATACCTTCATGGTGGAAAAAAGATTGCTTTACTCATCAAACTGATTAAACCAAAAAGAGGGAGATGAGATAATCTTTGTGTGGTAAAGTAAAAAGTTGTAAAATGTCTAAGTTGCAAAAGGCTTTAAATGGTTAAATTGAAGGTGGTTAAGATGCCTTCATGATGGAGGAAAAAAAAAACCCATGAAAATGGGAAGATAATAAGATAAAAGATATTTAGATAAAGAAGATTAAAAATTTGAAGTGAAAAACTTTAAAAACAGAAGTACAGAAAGGTATAAAAAGAGAGAAGATGTAGAAAGATAAAAAAGATATAGGAGGATAAAAAAGATGTAGAAAGATAAGAATTTTATACCCACAAAATAGGAAACAAAAGAAAACTAGGAGAGAAAAAAAGCAACTAAGGGTAAATATAAAAACCTTAGAAGAAAACTAGAAGACAGAAATAAGACAGAAAATGGTTGAAAATGTCAAGTAAAGGTATTTCAGATAGAAAATGCAAGAGGCTAAGACAACTATGGTTTAAAACCACATCAAAAAATTATAAGGACTAAAGTAATTCTAAAAACTAAGGCAGAATGCTTTTGAATGACTTAAATTTAAAAGGATCTTATAGGGGTATATATCCCCCAAAGATAAACTTAAAATAACCCTTTTTACTCTAAACTTTTTAAATTTGGATTCATCAGGACTTAGTGCTGCGGAAAGACATATGTACCCGAAAAATGTACATAAGCCTAAGGTACTTTGGAAAGATATTCTAACAGGACAATGGAAAGGTCCCGACCCAGTTATTGTCTGGAATCGGGGTTCCCTTTGTGTTTTTCCACAGGGAGAACAGCAGCCGATTTGGATTCCAGAGAGATTAACTAAAGCAATTTCTACAGAAGAAAAAGATGATTTGACTCAAATCCATAACAGCTGATATCCAGAGCTCCAGCTTGGCTATTCTTACATCTGCGACAGTGATTAACCACGGTGCTTTTTTCAATATCTATTTTATTATTGCATTTTTCCCACATCGTAAAGTTCTATTTTATTTTTTTGAGCTCATACAAACCTAGGTTAATGTTTTTCTGATCAGTTTTATTTTTTGACTGTGTTTTATTTTTTGATTGTGGAGTTCTTAAACATTGCAATGGAGATTTCACCTAGGTATAGCTACAAGGCCTTTATTTACTATTGTCTTATGTGTTGTATGTTGTGTGCACATTTCTGTTTTGTGTTGTATGTCTGTATGTGTGTGTGTCCATATTTCATTTATGAGGAGCGCTCATGAAAAAATGGATCCGAATTTTTTTATTCACGTGATTTAAATGGTTTAATTTAAATTAGGTAAACAGCTGTTAATGATTGTTTTTAAAGGTGGTTAACAGATCTGTTTGCTTACTAATTTAAATTAGGTAAACAGCTGTTAAGGATTGTTTTTTAAGGAGGTTAACAGATCTGTTTGTTTACTTTCACCTTTACTTTTCATTATATTTAATAATTGTGTTCAGGATAATGTCTCTTTAGCATCATTGCCAGAATTCCCATCTCCATCCCAGTGCCAGTGAAGACTAAGATAAAACCAAACTACAGCTTCTATGATAGCTATCACTGTAAACTGTATAAACTGATGCATCAATGAATATAACTCAACAAGTAATGCTCAATCAAGGACTTGATTTTACTTTGGGAGGAAATGGACATATTGATAGACTCCTCCGATTTGAACTGCCTGCAGAACTTGCCTGGACTATATATCAGTTGCATGCATTGTGAAATATCGTCTGGTGCAGCGAATTGTGGTACTGCTGGCATATCTTTGCTGATGGTGTCACCAGTGATGCAATTTCCTTGCCAGCGCACCCCATGTTAATTGTGGTAATGCTGGCATATCTTTGCTGATGGTGTCACCAGTGACGCAATTTTTCCAAAGGAGCCGTCAATTGGCTTGGTGTCGTGGCATTTCTGTATCCTCCTCCCTTCTACTAGTGATGGTCTAAAATTTGGGGGCCAACAGAGGTGAGGCAAAGAACCTCACCCCCCCCACTGGCACCAAGGCTAAATTTGGGGGCCAACAGAGGTGAGGCAAGAACCTCACCCCCCCACTGGTGCATAGGCCTATCCACAAGCTTGGCTAAATGCTGGACCAGTAGTCAGTGACGGGTTGATCTGATTGCAGTGGATTCAACCTAAGACAGGAGGCTGACGCCTAAAGGTCAGTTTTCCCATGACGGGTAAGAACCATATGTTGAATTGGACAACCTACCAGGCACGGTCCTTAAGCCACATTGCTTGTTGCTTAATTAAACAGAAGGGGGGGAGATGCTGAGGGCCATTACCAAGTAGGAATGACACATCGAAATTTCCTTGCCAGCGTACCCCATGTTAATTTCGCTGTTGACCTTGCATGTGTGTTTGAGTAGGTGACCCTGCTCAATGACCAGGGTGGATCCAGGATTAGAGTGTATCCTGCAGTTTGAGGAAGTATCCCGCTCCTTGGGTTAAGGGCGTTCCCAGTTTAAGACCTTGGGTTTTAGGGAAGTTCGATGTTGAGGATTATTGCTGCTGGAATTAGGGCGTTCCTCCTGCCTGAGCTCCCGTTGAGTTCTCCTGAGATTCAGAGAGCACTTTGGGAAGAAAGCCTCGTGTAGTAGGTGAATTGGGTGGCAGCAGAACTGGGATTGCCCCAGAACGTGTGTGGAGGCCGGTGTGAGTTCGGGAATAAAGATTTGCTGTTTGAATCTACAAAGCTGTGTGGTGGCTCGTGATTCTGTGCCCAGCCAAGACTGCGGCAGCAATTATCAAGAATACAACTAACAATAAATGTTGCTGAGGACGTGAGGGAAAAGGTACACTCATACATTGCTGGTGAGACTGCAAATTGTTGTAACCACTCTGGAAGCAGTATGGAGATTCCTCAGAAAACTTGGAATGGAACCACCATTTGACCCAGTTATCCACTCCTTGGCATACACCCAAAGGACTTAAAATCAGCATACTATAGTGATACAGCCTCAACAATATTTATAGCAGCTCAATTCAAAATAGCCAAGGTATGGAACCAACCTTGATGTCCTTCAATAGATGAATAGATAAAGAAAATGTGGTATATGTATAAAATGGAATATTACTCAGCCATAAATAAGAATGAAATCATGGCATTTGACAGTAAATGGATGGAACTGGAAACTATCATGCTAAGTGAAATAAGCCAATCCCTAAAAACAAAGGTTGAATGTTCTCTCTGATATGTGGATGCTAACACACAATAAGGGAGTGGGGAGAATAAAAATTCATTGAATTATACAAAGGAGAATAAAGGAAAGGGATGGAGGAAGGGAATAGGAAAGACAGTAGAATGAATCAGATATAACTTTCCTATGTTCTTATCTGAATACACAACCACTGGAACTCCACATTATGTACCACCACAAACATGGGAAGTTCTACTCCATATATGTATGATATGTTAAAATACACTTACTGTCATGTGTATCTAAAAAAGAACAAATAAAAAAAGAAGTTATTCAGATGCATTAGATTTTAGTCCTTCTTGCTGCAACCCTGCATCCTCCTCTCTAAAATTGATGCTATTTTTCCTGCAAACAATAATGGCAGATCATTTTTCTTCTAGAGTTGATGAAGAAAGAACTCCTATTTAAACAACACTGCACCAGAGAACTACAGGTGGTGAACACCAAGAATCAAATGATTTTTTCAACTCAAATCTGTTTTTGTTTGTTTATGATGAAAAATTCAGCTTCCTAGGTATTTGTTCCAGAGTTTATTCCTTTCTAGATGTGAATGATCTTCCCTCAGAGTCTGTTTCTTCCTTTGTGTGATGATGATTCCACTTCTCCTAAACATTACTGTCTGTGAAATTTGCACTCAACAGACGGTACTGCCCAATAGGTGAGCTGCGAGCTCTTCCCCACCACCGCCCTGTGCTATCCACAGTCAGGACAGCTGCAATCAGCAGTTCTTCACCATCTTACCTGTGACTGCCCATCTGCCCTTCTCCTTCCTCATCCACCCAGCAAAAGTCCCACTGCACCACTGAGTCTGAGAACTGCTCTCACCCTCGCCCTTTCTGTCTAAGAAAGAGGTCAATCTCAGAGTTGGGAGAGACTTTAAGGTGCTTCCCTCCTGGGGCTCCCTTCCTAATGTATTCACAGCCAAAACTGTACCCAACATGGAATATGTGTGTGTTAACTGTCTTTCCCAAATTTAAATTAGATTAAATGATGTTCATATTGGCTACTTAACCTTCCTGGGCTCCCATCCCCTCAAACATCTGTGCAACAACATTTTCTTTCCATTGGATAAAAAAAAAAAGTGATAGTCACCAATGACATATGACCTTGTGCATCTCTCAAGGGACCTTCCCTTTTTATGCTGAAATCTATCAATTCGCTCAGATGTACGTGAAATATTTCAAGTCAATAGACTGTAGCTCGTTCTCCTAGAAGACCCATATTTAGCATAAGATGGGTTTGGATGTTGTTGTGGTGGTCATTGTTTAAGCCAGATAATGCAAATGAGAAGAATTCACATACAACTCCAGATTCCCCATTTCTATTGAAGAATCTGAAGATCTACTCATTACCACTTTGTACAGATCACCTTGCTGGCATGAGTCATTCTCCATGGTCACCCCAACATGTGACCAAGGGTCAGTTTCTTTCTATCATCATGACATTGCTGCTTTTTTAACAATAGAAGAAATTTTTCTGCTTCAATGTAGATAGAAAAAAAAGACATACCAAGGGGATTAAGGAAAATAAGGAGTGCCATATTTCTATGTGAATGAAATCAACTAAATTATGCTATGAATGTATATAAATGTACCTCAGTGAATTCCATCTTTCTGCATATCTATAAAGCACTAATTGAAAAAACTAATGATAAATAGAAGGAAGACCAATGGAACAGGTGGAGAGAGAAGAGGAGGAAAAGAGGAAGTACTGGGGGCAGAATGAGAGCAAATTATATTCCATGCATCTAAAATTATGTCAAAATGAAACTCAATATTATATATTATTATAATGCACTAATTAAAACACAAAAGGAGAACCCTTGTAGTTTATTAGGCAAATCTCAAGCTCACTTGCGTTTTCATTCTACCTGACCAGATAGCCATTTAAGTGTGAGATCCTGAGCTAGCCATTTGAGAGACCTTGGGAGGGTGACAATCATGCTACACAGGAAGTAGCTCTTCCTTCTCTACAACTCAGACCTTCCACCTGTAAAGGAAGCTGGTAGAACTAGATAGTCCTTCTGGTTTGGACAGAGAGTCCAAGATCCTATATTCCAACAAAACCAGAAAGTCTGAAAAAAAGACAATCCAACGCAGGTCCTGCCAGGGTAAGAAAAGGCAACACTGACACCAAGTGGTCCCACTCACTAGCTTCCTGGTGATGTCCTAAAATTTCCTAGGACTGCTGGGTATTCAGGCCCAGCCCAAAACTCAAGTCCTGAATAGGCAGGAAGCAAAAGGCCACCCAAAGTGAGTGTAGCCCAAAAGTGGCACTTACTGGCTGTGTTCCACATCTCCCTGATGAAGACCTGGCTACATCATGGTTTGGCTTAAATATAACCGATCCATTATACCAAGGCATCTGTATTCAATAATGTATTTCTCTTGCATCATGGAAACAAATATGCCTTTGAAAATACCAGACTTATTTCTCAGAAAGTCAAAGCCTGAACACCTGCACAGTTCTATCATGATTTCTTTGATTTATTAGTTAGTCTTCTAAGCTCTGAAGAATAACGAGTACCTGGGATGAGAGGATGAGGACTGGTTTGACTAGTTTTGTGACTCTGTGCACAGCCTCAGATCCTTAAGTTTGGTGTCCAGGTGACCACAGGAGTGGAATGGAGGCAGAACTAACAGGAGAAACATATTTTGAGAATGTTTTTCTCACTTCTGATGGGTTAATAGTTACCAAAAGTTTAAAATCATCAAGATCTAAAACATAACTTCCGGTGACATTTATTCTGACTGTAGATGGAAGGAAAATAAACAAATGAAAAAATGTATTTTAATCATCGCTATTTCATATCAGAAGCCTTTGATTTTTGTCCAAAAAGACATGGCCTAGCATGTCCATCCTAACATTACTTCCTATCTTTTTTGGGTGGTACCAGGAATTGAACCAGGGGCACTCAACCACTGAGCCACATCCCCAGCCCTGTTTTGTATTTTATTTAGAGACAGCATCTCACTGGGTTGCTTAGCACCTTGCTTTTGCTGAGGCTGGCTTTGAACTCAAGATCCTCCTCCCTTAGCCTCCCAAGCCACTGGGATTATAGGTGTGTGCCACCCTGCCCAGAGTCACCTCCTATCTTGATACACTACAAGTCAGGCTTCAGAATCATGGTGTTGATGTGAAATGCACAAGGACTTCTGCAGCTATGAAAATACCTAAAACATCTCAGCGACTCAAGAGGCTGAGGCAGTAGGATCACAAGTTCAAAGCCAGACTCAGTAAGTTAGGGAGGCCCTGTCTCTTAACTAAAATATAAAAAAGGGCTGGGAATATGGTTCAGTGGTTAAGTGCCCCTAAGATCAATCCCTGTACGCCCCCCCAAAAAAATATTGAATTCTAAGAGTTTCATTTGCAAGCAAAAATGAATTAATTATCATTGATAGTTTTTTGATAAAAAGGAAACCACACCACTAGTATCCTGACATAACTGAAAGGCTCAGGAAAGACACTCAGGTAAAGAAAAAGTAAACAATCACAGTCTCTCCCGTCTCATCACCATGAAATAAAGATAACAACATAAAAATAAATCAGCCACAACTAAACACAGAATGTGCATTCCATCCTTCCCAAAAGGTGGTAGTCAAGAAAGAAGAATTTTATCCCCCAGAGGATACTGACTCCCAAGGATATTTCTTAGTTCTCTGGATTTGAATAAGGAAGGAAAGGGGGACAGTGTCCCTGTGGTGTCTCCTTTGGCCTCAGGGATGCACAAAGCATGACCTGAGGTATGAAGGAATGAAACAGGAAGGGCACTGTCAAATTGACCTACTTCTGCAGAAGCAGAGGCTCCTGAACACCACACTACACAGAGGAACCATCCAGAGGAAAGGACACTCTGCTTCATTAAGTGCAGCCATCTCAGGCACAGGTCAGAAAACAACACTGAAGACAGAGAATCAGAAACTTATTCCTCCAAGAATTATTTATAGCTCCCAACTCCAGCTGAACTCTTGGCCAACACCTCACTCACAGGATCCAGAGTGGAAAGCAACACCTCACCTCACTGGATGATGAGATGCCTCCCACAGAGGCAGAAAGGAAGCCAGGGTCACTTGGATGGACAGAGGTGGCCATGAGACTCAGAGCAGCTTTTCTTAAACAGGAGTTTGCAAAAGGGAGGAGTGTGTTAACCTGAAAACATCCAAGAAAATGCCACATGAAAAAGAAATTTTAAAAATATGGTATCTTGGTTTCCTAAAATACAGTACCCCAAGGATAATTCCCAAGCTCTTAGTCCCTTGGATAAGTTAATGAGAATAAGATTATTTAAAAAGAAATAAAAACTTAAACTAGTCTAGCCATACTTCAGAAGTATGAGGGGACATGGAAGACTAAGGGGAATAAATTTGAGGTCACAATAACACCATTTTAGAATTAATGGATAAACTAGAGCAAAAAAGAAGAGACACAGTTGAAAAGAAAATTAAGGAGATAGAAGACACACTTAAAAATCAGTCAACATTGGGGGGGGGAAGAAATATAAAGCTAAGAAAGAGTGAATAATTGATAATGGAAGAGGAAATTGTTATTATACTCTAAAGAAAGAGTTCCTGAAGATGTCTTGTGGGTTGAATTGTGTCACCCATCAAAGGATATGTTAAGTACCTCTGCCTGCGATCTTATTTGGGAATAGGATCTTTGTAGATGTAATCAAGTTAAAGTAAGGTCACACCCATGAGAAGGACCTCATCCAATATGACTTGTCCCAGGAGAACCAAAGTTAGCCAGCTATCACCAGGAGGGAGGAGAGGGGAACAGCTTCTCCCCAAAGGTGTCAGGAGAGACCAACACTGCAGAAACACTGATTTTGACCTAGGAGTCTCCAGGACTGCAAAGGAGTGAATTTCTGTATTTTGGGGATAGGGGTGGGAGAGTGGGATACTGAAGATTGAACTCAGGGGCACTCAACCACTGAGCCACATCCCCAGCCTTATTTTGTGTTTTATTTAGAGACAGGGTCTCACTGAGTTGCTTAGTGCCTCTCTTTTGCTGAGGCTGGTTTTGAACTCACAATATTCCTGGTCAGCATTGCAAGCCTCTGGGATGACAGGCATGTACCCCATAGTTTTAAGCCATTTTATTTACAGTACTTTGTCCTAACTACCTTAAGAAGCAAGTCCAACAAGTGGAACAAAGAACAAACCATTTAATTACATGTCAGCAAGATTTTTGAAATGAAATTAAAGAAACAGGAAAACTGCAGACAGGGCAGATTTTGTTCTAGGAAAATTTGAAATGGCTGATTAACTCTGAACTCTACCATGTTAACAAATGAACTTCAAGAATAAAAATCTTCAAGTTTGAGTCAGAGAAAGAACTCAAGGACTCCAATAATCTAGGATCCCTTCATTAAAAAAGAAAATTGTTTTTTTGGTGAATTGATGACATCCAACCAATCAAGGTAGAAATCAAAATAAAGACAAACCAGAAGCCCAGATAAAACAGTGGGATGAACATTGGACCAATTTAACCACAGTACTAATAAAAAATAACACTGGAAATTAGGACTGGGAGATAAAGTAGAAATCCTTCAAATCTTGATGATACATTAGAAAGCAACTTATGATATTCTAAAGATGAACAGGAGCCAATAAATCCTAGATTAAATTTAAATATATGATTTTTGAACACAACAAGTCCATTTTCTCTGATATGCAGAAACTAATCTAAAATAATTGTAGGGGGGGGGTCAGATTTTATCAAAATAGAAGAAAGACTAGTGACCAGTCAAGGACAGGGGCTGAGGCAGAGGGAAGAGGAATGTGAACAAAGAAGAACATTAAACCTGAGACTCTGCGTCTAATAGAAAAAAAAGTAGGCCCTAATCTTCATCATGTGGGATTAGGCCCCAACTTCCCTTAGTAAGAGTCCTATAGCACAAGAATTAAAACCAAGAATCAATAAATGGGATAAAATCAAACTAAAAAGTTTCTTCTCAGCAAAAGAAACAATCTGTGAGGTGAACAGAGAGCCTACATCCTGGGAGCAAATTTTCACCCCTCACACATCAGATAGAGTACTAATCTCTAGGGTATATAAAGAAGTCAAAAAGCTAAGCGCCAAAAAAACAAATAACCCAATCAACAAATGAACCAAGGACATGAACAGACACTTCTCAGAAGAGGATATACAATTGATCAACAAATACATGAAAAAATGTTCATCATCTCTAGCAATTAGAGAAATGCAAATCAAAAGCACTCTATCATCTCACTCCAGTCAGAATGGCAGCTATTATGAAGACAAACAACAATAAGTGTTGGCGAGGATGTGGGGGAAAAGGCACACTCAAACATTGCTGGTGGGACTGCAAATTGGTGCAGCCAATATGGAAAGCAGTATGGAGAATCCTTGGAAAACTGGGAATGGAACCACCATTTGACCCAGCTATCCCTCTCTTAAGACTATACCCAAAAGACTTAAAAACAGCATACTACAGGGACACAGCCACATCAATGTTTATAGCAGCACAATTCACAATAGCTAAACTGTGGAGCCAATCTAGATGCCCTTCAGTAGATGAATGAATAAAGAAAATGTGTGGCATATTTACACAATGGAATTTTACGCAGCAATAAAAGAGAATAAAATCATGGCATTTACAGGTAAATGGATGGCATTGGAGAAGATAATGCTAAATGAAGTTAGCCAATCCCCAAAAAAAACCGAATGCCAAATGTTTTCTCTGATAAAAGGAGGCTGACTCATAGTGGGGTAGGGAGGGGGAGCATGGGAGGAATAGATGAATTCTAGATAGGGAAGAGAGGTGAGAGGGAAAGGGAGGGGGCAGGGGGTTAGCAAGGATGGTGGAATGTGATGGACATCATTATCCAAAGTACATGTATGAAGACATGAATCAATAGTCAACCTACTTTATATACAAACAGAGATATGAATAATTGTGATGTATACATGTAGTAAGAATTGTAATGCATTCCACGGTCATTTTTTTAAATCAGTAAAAAAAAATAAAACAAAGAACATTTATTTTTAATTGATGAATAAAAGCTTATATAGATTTTAAAAAAAAAAGAACAGTGGAATGAATCTGACCTAAGTTTCTTGTGTGCAGATGTGAACATACCACACAGTGAATCTCACCTTTATATACATCCACAAAGCACTAATTAAAAAAAAACTAAGTAATCAGCAGGAAGATATTAGAGGGAAGAGAACAGGAGGAAGGAGGAGAAAGTGAAGAAAAAGGAAACACTGGGGAGTGAATTAGAGCAAATTATATTCCATGCTTTTATCATTATGTCAAAATGGATCCTAATGTTCTATATTACTAGAAAGAATAAATAAAAATGCAAAAACAAAATGAATCCAAAAGATCTACATGGGATCCACCATGCTAGATAATGGGACTCCAATATGATGAAAATATGGTCTGTATGATCCAAAGATTTATCATCTTTGAACTATAATTAGCCTACTTTAATACTTTGCTATATGTTCTACATTAATGTCGTCACAGCTGCTCACATCCTAGTATGAAATAGGCATGAATCCAGATGCAACACAGGTGTCACAGGTGTAGATTATCAAACTACAACCGCCAAAAAAGTACACGGTCTTCATTTTACATTTTATGAGGAAGAAATATTTATCTAATATTTATAAAGTTCAGTTTGACTTCCACTTTTTTGTCTACTAAATTCAAGTAAAATAAAACTTATACGTTTTTGTTAAAAAAATTAAAAAGTAAGGAAAGAGAAAAGGGAGAAAGAAAAAACAGAATCCATTTTTTTTTTAGCTCAACTTTTCACCAGCTATGTGACCTCAGACAAAGCCTGTTCGACATCTTAGACCAGAGGGATAGTGCTAGTTATCTCCTTATCAGTTCCCCTTTTTTAACCTTTAATTTTAGAAAACTGGGCCAAGGACAGTAGCTCATGCCTATACTTCCAGAGACTCCTGAGGCTGAGGCAGGAGGATCACAAGTTCGAGGCCAGCCTCAGCAACTTAGTGAGGTCCTAAGCAACTTAGCAAGACTCCATCTCAAAATAAAAAAACTAAAAAGGGCTGGGGATGTAGCTCAGTGGTAAACTGCCCTGGGTTCAATTCCCAATACTAAATACATACACACACACAGATACATACATATATATATACCCATCCTGGATTTTAATTGGGCACACAGCAGTCTAGAATAAAGACTACAATTCCCAGCATCCTTAGCAACTGATATGCCCATGTGACTACATTGCAACCCAGTGGGCATTAGTGAATTATGTGCAATTTCTGAGAATTGTCAAAGGGACAATTCCTTTTTTTTTATTTGTTAAAGGACCCCTTCATGCATCTTAAAACAACCACAAGCAGCTCTCTAGTTGAAGCAGGAATAAGGCACAAGATCACATTCTATCAATGAGAAAGGTGGAGCTCAGAGAGGAGAAATAATTCACTAGCAAAGAACAAAGCTCAGGTCTGGACCTGGGGTTCTCTCACATCTGCAGCTACCTGCTGGCTGCACCAAGTTAGGATTTTCGACCCATGTTCCTGTGGACCCCGTAGATTCTCCAGCCCAGAACCTTTTCAGTTCAAGAAGAATAAAGATAATTTTACTCACCGAGCTTGAAGAACTGTCAAAACATTTTAATCATGGAAAAATGAAAGGGCTAATGAAACAATGGTTATCCCTTTTGAAAACCTGGTATACAGTTTTGACCATGAAAGAAAAGAGTGAAGGGAAGAAGTCAGAGAGGTGTTAAAAACCATCCTGAGGATCCTACAGGCCCCTCCTGTCCACCAAGAGAGTGACTCCTTATTGCTTTCCAAACACCAGTCCTCTGTCTCTCCAATTTGGAAGTTTCCATTCAACAAACAATGGTAAGGATCTGCGTGGGAACCACATGCTAGACACTGGGAATCCAGCCTCATTAAGACATAATCACTGCTTTCCAAATTCACATAATCTCTTAAAAATAATTATTGTATTTGAACATTCATTAGATTACTTATATTACTGTCACAATAGTCACTCACAACCTGGATAAATGGGCATTGATCAAGGTGTTTGTTTTCATGTAAAGTATAGTTTTCATACAAGAGATAAGAAATGTATAACATCAGCCTCATTTTACAGGTGAGGAGGTGAAGCATATGACAACAAATAATTTACCCAAGGTTACACAGCAAGTAGAATATGCTGTCTCCTTTGTTATTCATGAGAGTCCTATCTGGTGGCACCTGCTTAATAATCTAAGTAATCTGCTTCTTTTGGTAAAAGTGGGGGGCAATAGCTGGTTGCACATGTATTTATGTTGGGAATATAAACCAATGCAATTCAGTGCAAGAAATGCAAAGAAAAGATACAACACACAAAATGAGAGAGTCTCACAGGCATTAAAAACTCAGCTTGAGTCCAGGGAAACTAAGCCCCAAACCAAACCTTTCCCCACACCTGACCGTGTAACGAGGGCTAGCATACGGGTGAGCAGAGGCCCTGTGGACACAGCCAGGGAGGCCAGCAGGAAGCAGTAGGTGAACCTTCCTTTCAGAAGGGACGCCCACGCCAATCCACAGGGTGAGTGGCCCTGGGGTGGGGAAATGCTTCCTACGTGAAGAGATATGAGTGTAGGATCCATGGATGGTGCCTGAGTTGGAGTTGTGTTGGGAGAGATGGGGTAGAGAAAGACGTGACTGGAAATGGCATCTTTGCCTGCTGGTCTCTAAGGCTTAGTCTCCACAACTAAGCCTAATCTTTCTGGAAACGTTTACTCCTGACCTGCTTCTCTGGTTCAGTAACTGTCATAGTAATTTGTGTTCCAAGTTGAGAATCACCTCTGACTTGTCCCTTTCCTTTGCTTCTGCATTCACCTCCTTATCACATCTTGTTAAATGTGTGATATCCCCCGTTTCGTTAGTCCCATTGCCACATCTTGGGGACACCCCTCTGAGCCTCAAGATTAGACAAGAGCCATAAACCACAGCCCACAATTTCCAGCTCACCTTTCCAAAACCCACATGACCCACAAGTCTAGTCTCATGGGCACAGGGCACAAACTGATGTTTCATTCCCACACAAAATGCCTGATACAAAGAGCACAAAATATGTGGATACACACTTAGCCTTATTAGCACCCCCAAATAAAGGGAGATAAGAAGAAAGTTTTTACTTCTAGAACTCTGAAAATTTTAAAAGGTCGGCAATGCCCATTGCTGACGAGGATGTGAGGAAATGCACACACGTGGAATTCTTTGGGAGTACAAGTTGATAAAACTACTGTGGAAAGCAGTTTAACAATGGTGTCAACACCCTTAAACAGGTATGTGTCCTCCTCCTGAAGAAATAATCAGACTCGAGTCCCCAACAAGGACATTTAGTAACGGTTACCATGGGTACCATAATAAGGTAATTTAAAAAAAAAACTGAAAACAAGGTATGTATCTATCATTAATGGACTTATTTTGAAGACAATGGAACAGATGGGCAGATATGGGAATATACCCAGTGACTAAAGATGATAATGTATAGATACGTTTACTGACATGGAAAAATGTCAACATGAATACATACATGTTCTTGTGTAAATGTATAGAAACACCTATATAAAGTGAGAAAGTCTGCAGACAATTAAAAAAGTCATGTGTAGAGTGGTCCCAGTTTTGCAAATATCTTCAAATCAGTTACTTGAGTATTGCCAAATCTTATCATACATCATAAGTAAAGTAAGATATATATGAGAACCATATATTAGAAAAAAGGGAGAAAAGGCTAATATCAAAGAAACATGAAGTTCCAACTAGAGATATATCCTTACTTGGGATCCAAGGAGATCCAGTGTTCACTCCAGCAACCCCTCTTACAGCCCCTGGTCTCTGAGCATCTCACAACCTGATACTGCACAGAATCCTTCCATCCTCCATTCGCCACCATCCACTAAAACCTCTCTGACCCACGTTGTCTCCTCTCTACTCCTGTTTTCCTTTTTTTCACTCTCTTGTAAGTCAGCCACATTCCTCTTCAAAACATTCATCTCCAAAGTCCATCCTGGTCATCCGTGATCACCTACTGACAAACAGGGAGAGAGAAGGAGGAGGAAGGGACGAGCCACAGGGAAATTCCCAGAAGGCAATGTAAAAGTATTTATTAGATGTAAGGCTACTGAATGGAGACTCTTGAAATGTTCTTTTTTTCTGATCAAATCAGACTGACTCACAATTCAGAGAGACAGAAAATATAGGAGAGGCCAAGAAGGGCTGAACATGGGAAGGAGTTGGTTACCGCTTCATGGTTACAGAGGTTCTGTTTTAAACAATGAAACATTTTTGGAAACAGTAGTGATGGTTTTACAATATCACATGCTATTGACCTCTGATAGGCTTGCCCCAAGAACCTTACCTGAAATAGTTAAGCAAATTGTGTGTGCTTGTGTGTGTGTGTGTGTCCACCAAAAAATCGGGGGTGGAGGGGGGCAGGCACAAGACGTATTGTTTGTCCCCTTTGCTATAGCTTTCTGTCTAGAGTACAAGTGATAGCCAAATTGATACCAGAGTCATCTACCATGAGGCAATAAACATGAGGATAAAAACCCAATATATTAAAGATGATAAAGCAGAGAAGACAGAGTGCCAGTGTTCCTGTGGGCATGAGGAACCTCACAGTTCAAACTGTCTATCCTTAGGCTTCTTACTGTGAAAGCAAATTAAAACCCCCTTGGTTAAGGTTGTTAGTAAGTTTTCAGTTTCTCCTGGCAGATATCACTCCCTGTTGCCTATTCCAGAGAAGCAAATATTAGCATGGCATTAGAGACCCTATCTAGTCTTTCCCCAACACCTCTTTGCAGATTTATCTGTTTTGTTGTTATTGTTGTTGTTTGTGTGTTTCTCATACAAATCTCCAGACTCTGCATTTGCCTTTCTCTACATAGAGCCTTCTCTGGCCTGATTCTGTGTCTGCTCACCACAGTCCCTACCTAGAACATCCTCTCCTGCCACCTCCTATAGCTGCCCTTCTGTGCCACCTCTCCCACGAGGACTTTGCCCAACTCCAGCAAGAATGAAGTAACTCCGCTTCTTCTGAAAGTCAGAAACTGCCTGTGTCTCAAGTGTCACTAGTGTCCAATCCATCACCAAGGCTTTTCAGAAGGCCATGTCAACTCTCACTGGAGAACCAACACTGCCTCCCCCTGCCTCCTCAATCCATTCTTGCCTCTCTCCCTTCCTCCAATTTCTAACACAGATTCCAGGATAAGTTCTTTCAAATTATTGCCAGATTGAGTCACATTCTACTTAGACTCTGTGGACCCTTTTCCCAATACACTTAGAATGAACCCCAAATCAATGTCCTTGGCCAAACAGCCACATTTGCCTTCTCTTCCTTGCTTACGCCCACCTCATTCCAGCCTTAAGGTATTTGCATTTGACATTCCCTCTGCCTAGGATGAGCTCCTCCCAGTCTATACATAACCAGTTCTGGCCCATTTCCTGGTTACCTGTAAATCTCTGCTACATCAGTACCTCAGGTAGGCTAGGCCTGCTCCAAGAACCTTACCTGAAATAGTCAGCCAAATCATGTTCACCTTTGGTGTGCCTTTTTTCTTCTCCCTGGCATTTGTTCCTCCCTGAGTTTAGATACATGTGCATTTGCTCGTATGTTCTAGGACTCTAAAATACCAGGTCTACTAGGGCACGGGCTGTGCTGTCTGTCATGGTATCTCCACCAATCACCATGGTGCATGGCACATGGTTTGCATGGCTTCTTCAATTTGTCCTGGGTATTTGCCACATTATTGCCCTCAGTAGATACTTCCACCTTGAAGTCATACCCAATGTCTTCTCCAACTCTGCCTCTCCCCCATCCTGCCAATCCCTACACCTATTGCAAAGTCCAGAACATCTGAATTTCTCATTTAAGTCTGTCAGGAATTATTTGCTTAACCTGTGATTTTACATAAACTAATAAAAATTTTCCCTTATCAATATTTAACTATTATTCTACAAAATAGTTAGAACTTGATATCGGTTCTTCTCATTGATGCAGGACCTTACGCTTTAAGTAATTTTTATTTGAATTATTATGATTTTATTCCATTTTCATTAGAGAAAGCAAACTTTTATTTTTCTATTTCATTAGACAAAGCAAAACCACTCTGAATCCTTGCAAAGAGCCATACATTTTTAAATATAAAAGATAAGATTTTTAAATCCAAATAAATAGAAACATGAATTACTTGCTATTTAAAAGGGCAGGATCACTAGCATCCACAAGACTATTTATGAATATTAGTTAATTACTGTTTCTGTGTCTGCTTCAAATCATTCCATTAGATAAGTGATGCTCAAGTCTAAGTTGTTTGTTTTGTTGTGCTGTGTTGTGTTGTGCTGTTTTTGTACCAGGATTGTACCCAGGGGCACTTAAGCACTGAGACACATCCCAGCCCCTTTTATTTTGAGACAGTGCCTTGCTAAGTTGCCAAGGCTGGCTTTGAACCTAGATCCTCCTGCCTCAGCCTCCCAAGGGCCTGGGATCATAGGCATGCACCACTGCTCCCAGCATAAGTTTCCAAGTTCTTGAAAGGATCCTCATGAAAAGGTTGAGGCCTGCTTCCTCAGTGCAGGAGTGTTGGGTCCAGTGGGACTTTCTTGGGTTGTGGAGGCAGAATCCTTACTGAGGGATTATTCTATTTTCCCCCAGAAAGTGGGTTAGTTATCTTGAGAGCAGGTTGTTATAAAGTATCTATCTGGTCCCTTTGTCCCTTCTCTCTTCCACATGTGCCTGTTTATCCTTCTGTATTTTTGCCACAGTCTCCAGTAGCTAACCAGACAAGAATGAGGTCTGAACTTTCCAGCTGCCATAGCTGGGAGCCAAAATAAACCTCTCTTATTTGTAAATATCCCAGTCTTAGTTTTTCTATTGCTCTAACAGAATACTTAAGACATCTCCCAATACCAGCCTCATTTCAGGTTTCAATGGACCTGTACCCATGATGAAAGTACTGGTGAGGAAAGCACCACTACTTCAAAGCAACATTTAAATCACAGTTCCCCTTTACACACATTAGTTAGCAAGAGAAACCAGTCTGAAAAGACTACACACATTCCAATTGTAGAACATTCTCGAAGAGGCAAAAAGTACAGGGAGAGCAAGAAGTTCAGTGGCTGAATGTACTTATTGCCATTAAATGTGACACTTAAAAAAAAATAGCTAAAATTGTAAGTTTCGCATCATGGGTATATTTTACCATAATTTTTAAAACAGGAAAGATAATCATTGCCAGAGGTTCAGGAGAGGAAGTAGGGAGAGATGAACAGGGTGATCACAGGAAGTTTTCAGAGTGGTGACATTATTCCATTATGATACTGTACCATGGGTACATCATACATTTATTTTATCAAAACTCATAGACCTGTCAAAGATGAAGAGTGAACTCTAGTGTAAAAAATGACTTCAGATAATATGAATGTATCAATACTGGTTCATCAATTGTAAGAAATGAACAATGTAAGATTTAATAATGTATGAGATGCAATGCAAGATGTTAATAATGGAGGAATCTAAGAGGAAGTAGGGAAAGCGGGTAGATGGGCACATTGTACTTTCTGCTCAATTTTCTGCAAACCTAAAACAGCTCTGAAAAATAAAGTCCATTCATTGAAAGAAAGAAACAAACAACACAGTTCTCTTTGTTGTTATCAATGTCTACTTGAACAGAAGTTTAAAAAATCCTTACAGACAAATTGTAGATTTAATGTGGCATTGTGATGAGTGCATATTTATATTTCTTCTTAATTTGATGAGTTTCCTATTTATTCTTAAATATTTGATATTCTTAAACATCTGATAATTTAGGCTAATATTTTTGAAGCTCCTAATCTTTGCAAGGCTCTGTGACAACCAGTCACATACTTCCAAACAAATTAAGAAAAATATTTATTCCCAGTCATCTTTGGAGGTACGTAAGAAAGATTTCCACGGGATTTTCCCAGAAGCTTTCTTTGGGATACACAGTTAGCCTTCTCCCTAGCAATCCTAGAAGAAACGAAGGTTCTCTATCATCCATACATTTTTACAAATTCCTCAGTTCCTCTTACTAGAAAGAAAGTAATTTCTCAGAGTGAACAGGCCACATTGATATGCACAGGATAAACGGCTGTAAGTGAACAGCAACACCCCACTAATGTAAATTTCATACAAAGTTTCCTAAAGGTTAAACAATGCTGCTTGGCTCTACTGTGCCTGGAAAGCAAATGACAGCCAGAGGCTGAACCCTGGCAGCAGGCTGTCCTTATGCAGAAAGTTCTCTGAATAACAAAGTCCTGCTCTCTGCTTGGGAGAGATGTTCAACACCCTTGAACAGTCAGATTCCCTGGAAACTAATAACTCAGCATACACACAGAGAGACTCCATTCAACACTCTTGACTCAACAACAGAAGTCCACAGGTAAAGGAGGGTAGAAAAGTAAAGATGGAAATGTTTTCACGTTTGCTTTGTGAATGCACACTTTTTAACAACTTTCCCAAATATGCTCACTGAACAGCATTATCTTCTCTCTCTGCTCCTTACCTTAGTACTCTGACTCCATCCTCTCTCATTCAGTCAGTAGTGTATGCTCAACACCCACCCCATGCTGAGTAGCATTAAAGGTACTTCAGTAAGAAATACAGATAACTTCTTTGCATCCCAAAGGTTTCATATTCTGGGAGAGGCAGATAATAACCTAGCTAATTTCAGATTGTTTTAAACACCACGGAGGAAAATCAACAAGAATGATGGTGGTGGGCATTGGGTGCAAGAACTGTAGATAGGTGGTCATGGAAGGCCTCTGTAAAAAGGGGACATCAAACTGACGTAGATGCTGAGAAGGAGCAAACCATCTAGAGATGTGGGGAGACTCTCCAGCAGAAGAAACCTGCATGTCCATGAGTGGAAAGGAGGCCAGTGGCCAGAACAGAGGAAGGATAAGAAAAAGTGGTGTCAGGAGCTAGGTCCTGGAGGGCCCTGCAAGCACAGTAAATATTCTGGGTTTTGTGCTTCAGGAACATGGAAGCATAATTATTCAGAAAGCAGAGTTATCTGATTTATGCTTTGAAAAGATCCATATTATTAGGGTGTGCTGAAAGGAACACAAAGGAGCAAGATTGGAGATGGGGAAATGGCTTGGAAGAACAGAGGGAGTGTACCAGAGGAGAGGGGACTGGGGAGGGGATGAGCAGGCTGTGGTTTGGGGCAGCCCCGTCTGTACATGCCCAGCCCCGTGACCCAACTTGGCAAGAGGCTGATTCAGATTACAAGGGGAGTCTTTGGACAACGTGTCTACCCCAAGGGAACACATCTTGTCCTCTGCATGGAGGCAACTTATCTGCTTGGAGAGCTGGTTGGACCACAATAGCCCCAGTGGGCTGTAGAGAAGAGATTTGATAGAGAAAATATCATAGAAATCAATCAGAACAGGATTTCCTGATGGATGGGTGGGGTATCAATGGGAAAAGGGGAACTAAGTTCCCCCCAGGTTTCTGTATGGAGCATCATTGTGGGTGGTCTATTTCTTGAAATAGGTAAGAGTGGAGAGGGATGTCTTTACAAGTTTAGAAAATCAAGTTTTATTTCAAACACATCAATTTGAAGTGTCTGCTGGACGATATATGGACAATCACAGAGGGACAGAGTGGGAAAAGATGGGAGAAGAAGGTTGAATGCCTTCACCCTGGCTGAAGAGGGAAAGCATTTAGAGGTCAGGCAGAGGAGAAGGAGTCAGGAGAGACTATGCTCAAAGCCTTGGTAGCCAGCGTGCACTCATGCAATAAAACAGAGCACAAAGTCCATTTGTTTCAGAAGCAGCAGCCTGCCAGGTGGAGATTGGGTGGTGTTCACTCAACATGTGCTTTATAGCTCATTTTCAATCAAGGGCTCCCATATAAATCCAGACAGTAGATCATCTACAAATTTAATTAACTGTATTTGTGCAGAATCTCAATTTGACCATAAAATTTTAATGCTTAATATAGTTTAAGGTTCAATGGCCTTTCTTTTTAAAAGGAGACTGACAAAATGGCCACAGATTAATTTTTCCGGTCATCCTCAATATATCAGAGTTATGAAGACATTTGAGAAGATGGGATGCTCGATACAAGTACTGGGATGAATGTTGGATACAATATAGGGTAAAACTATCTTCTACCAAACTCTCCTGAAACCAGAAAATTTATTTTCTCCAATTAAATAATTGTTTGTTCCTTAGTAGCCATCTAACTAGGGCATCCTGAAGCCATTTGCAGAAGCCAAATATCAATGCCCAGGCAAAAACACTGTCACTTCTGATACCCCCTCACCTTTGTGTGCACACGGATACTATGTGTATTTGCTAATAATAGTGCATGGAAGGGGGTAGGAAGTCACCCTACAATGGGGTTGGGCCACATTTATAAATACTTATAAAGCCTCAACTGAATTTATTCACATTATTAGGTCTTCTAATTTAAGAAGAGTGGTCATAAAGAACATTGGACCTAGATTTTAGTTCCAGCTCTTATATTTGCTAGTTGTGTGACCTTGGGCAAAGCAATCAGCATCAGGTTTCTTCTTCTGTAAAGGGGGGCACCAGGATGCCCACTCTAGCTACTTCACTGGGAAGATGAACAAAATAAATGAAATCAGGACACGTAAAATCAACTGCCATTCATTTCTGTTATCAGGATATATGAAGCCAGGCACATAACAAACTCCATGTTGTTCTGAAATATTTTACCACGTAATTACTGGAACAGCAGAAATTAAATGTGTCCGCAGACTTCATACCAAGCAGCACAAAGCCTATGTTCTTTCACACTAGCTCATAGTAGGTCATCAGCAGATACTCACCTTCCTGCATATGCTTGCTTGAGCCTGCTGGAAAAGATGCCAGGGGTCATTTAGTTCACGCTTACTGTTTTAAATCAGAGGGAAAAAAGGCCCAGCGTGGGTGCAGGGTGTAAAACGACACACTTTGGTTTCACAGGAAATCTCTGCATCAAAGTTTCTCCAAATAAAGGGCTTAGCACAGATAGATCATTTAAAAACTATTTTACAACAGAGCCAACACACAGGGTTAGGGAAAAACAGAATCTGACTTCTATTCATTCAGAGCAAATTTGCCTTTAGGACACTATATTCCATAAGATCAGTAGGAAAAGGCGGCTCAAGCTGCTAACAACAAAAAAAAATACTTTAAAGAAACTCTTGGTTTATGAGAGTTGACAAACTGGCTTGGCCAAATCCCAGAAGTTGGCTGAGTTTGGAGCCAGAACCTGGTCCAAATGCTAATGTCTTCCAGCAGGTTACAGCTTTGCAAGGCCCCAGGTCCCCACTGCTTCCTTTTGTCTTCTACCAGCCCACTTTACTCAGCCAAGTACCCTGGCTGACTCCAGATCACCCCCACTTGCCATCCTTCATGCTTTGGAGAAATTCTATGATTCACTTGCTTAAGTTCTTATCTCCATAATTAAAATGTCAATTTCACTGCCACAAAATATAACAGAAGCTTAACCAAGAGAGTTCATTTTCATAAAGGTTTATGTCTAAGCAGCCTGGGGACGATGTTGCAGTTCTCTGATGTCTGGGAACAATGTTCCTCCTGCCTTGCCCTGTCATCTTCAACCTGCCACTAGGTACTCATGAGCCCAGATAAAACTCAGGATTCCTAAACAGGGAAGGGAGAATGGCCAGTGGAAGAGAGCTATTGGTTCAGGCCACAACTTTTTTTTTTTTTTTTTTTTTTTTTTTTTTTTTTTTTTTTAGAGAGAGAGAGAGAGAGAGAGAGAATTTTTTTTTTAATATTTATTTTTTAGTTCTCGGCGGACACAACATCTTTGTTGGTATGTGGTGCTGAGGATCGAACCCGGGCCGCACGCATGCCAGGCGAGCGCGCTACCGCTTGAGCCACATCCCCAGCCCACACAACTTTTTATTATTATTAAATTTTAAATACTGGGGCAAAGACAAGGAAATAGCTTCTATATAGCCTACACAGTGCTAGTCCTATGCAAATCTGTGCAGGTAACTGCTCAATACTCATTTATGGTGAGGTGAGATCCATCAAGTAAGAAAAGCTTAGGAGTGAGAAAAGGAGGTTGACAGAGATTCTGTTTGGGACATGTGTAGCTTGAAAAGCTGATTAGGCATCCAAAGCAGGTGTAGTATAGTCTAGCAAGTAGTGCCATGGGAAAGACATGATGGGCAATGGGTACTGGGAGTAATCAAGAGGTGGGACATATCTTCAGCCTTGGAGGAGACTCTAGGAAGACAGAGGTAGATTGAGAAAGAGGTCCAGGAACTGGGTTTGGGGCTGCATCCAGCATCTAGATGTTGAAGAGATGAGAAAATTAGAATTAGCGGCCCTTCAGGTAGGAGGGGGAAGGATATTTCAGATAACAAGAGAAGGAGAAAGTAATTATGAAGTGTCAAATGTTGCTAATAGGTAGAAAATAAGGAATCAGAAGTGAGCATTCAATTAGCCAAGGGAGGTCATCAATACTTGTCAGTGTTCGAATAGAACGGGGAAAGCAAAGCCTGTTTGGAACACATTTGAGAATAAATAAAAGGAAAAGAATTGGAGACAGCAAATATTGATGACCCTTATGAGAAATTTTGGTGTAAAGGGAAATAAAAATGGAATGCAGTGGACAGGAAAATGGGAGACAAAGGCTCAAAAGAACTGAGGTCTGAGAAACAAGCTGGGCACAGTGGTGTACACCTGTAATCCCAGCTACTTAGAAAGCTAAAGCACTAGGGGCACAAGTTTGAAGCCTGTCTGGGCAACTTAGCGAGACCTGTTCTCAAAAATGAAATTTTAGCAAAGGCAGCTGGAGATACAGTTTGGTGACAGATGCTTACCTAGCACGTGCAAGGCCTTGGGTTCAATCCATGGTCACATACATGTGAGAAATAGCCTGTTCCATGGCTAATAGGAATGATCCATTAGAGAGAAAATTGAAAGATGTCGGTGAGAGGAAAGAATTGCAGCCTATTTCTTGAGTAGGTGGGAAGAAATTGGATCTAATAGAGAAGTGAAAGGATGGAGTTTGATAGGAGAGTGGACAGTTCATCCTCGTTCACCATTGGAAGGCAAGATTTATGGGTAACAAAGCTGCTAAGTGAATGTGAAGGAGGAATCAGTTGAAGATCTCTCCTACATAACTTTTTTCAATAGAATAGGAACTGGATTATCATTGAGAGTGAGGATGGGGAGGAGGATGGGAGTTTGTAAAGAAAATGTCAATGGTTATGTAGAAAATGGGAGAATGAAAAGATTAAGAGTGTATGGGATGCTTGCCTGGGAGCAGTAAAGCCCCCTTGAGAAGACCAACATAGCAGAATAGAGGCACCCAGTACTCACTTCCTCCTCCATAAAGAAGAACCAGAGTAATAGCTATATAGCTGCACTTTGAGGAGAGGGGCTTTGAGAGAAAGTAGAAATCAGCAAAAGAAAGATGAAACATTGGGCTGGGGATGTGGCTCAAGCGGTAGCGCGCTCGCCTGGCATGCGTGCGGCCCGGGTTCGATCCTCAGCACCACATACCAACAAAGATGTTGTGTCCACCGAGAACTAAAAAAATAAATATTAAAAAAAAATTCTCTCTCTCTCTCTCTCTCTCTCTCTCTCTCTCTCTCTCTCTCTCTCTTCCCTCTCTCACTCTCTCTTTAAAAAAAAAAAAGAAAAAAGAAAGATGAAACATTATAAGATCCAAAGACCTGGGAAAATAGCATGGAAAGAGAAACAAAATACCCTTGGCATCTGCCACCCCAGCTCCACAGTCCAGGGAGAGGGCATCTCCCCTTTGCCAAGGTAAGTGGGAAATAAACAATCCTAGCAAACTCAGTGAAGATGCTGGCAATCCTAGCTGCTGGAAAGTTTCACAATCCTCACAGACTTGTAACTGACTTAGTTTTAAAGTAACATGAAATCTGCTTAGTAGCTTTGCTTTGGAAAAGGAATTCACATCATCTGCCAGCAAATACTCAAGGTGCTCTAGCTAGGAGCCATCATGTGAAGTCACCTACTGTCTGCGTTTGGTCTGCTCCAGGGGTCAAAAAACCCTGCATATTCCCTCTTCTGGAACTCCATGATATTCCACCTCTCTGAGGCTGTGGGTAGCCAGCTGCCTTGAAGAACAACTGTCACCTAAGCCTGTTGAGTATAGGGATTCTAACTGTGAAAATGTACAGGGAAGTGTTCCGCTGGTGAGCAAACTCCCGGGGGATAACAGGCACCCTATTTCCCACCCTTAGAATGCCTTGTAATCTCTCTTAGGATCTAATAATATAGCTAATATATGTTCAATATCTAGCTGGTATGGCAATGCCCTGAAAAGCTTCTGTGTTAGAGCCTTATCAAGCTTCGACCTTGATTGCAGGTACATAGCTTCTGGGAATAAAAGAAATTGTTTGCTAGGTAACTGAAATGTTTCACCAAGCTCTGGTGCTCCTGCAGCTGCCCACCTAACAGTAACTACAGACAATGGACTTTCTTAAGAGCTGCACAAAGCTCCTGACATTACATATTGTAACTGTAGAATGTAACTGCAGAATAAGCAACCTTACTGATACTCTAAACAATAATGTGGTTATGGTACTAATGACTTAATGTAACCTACTGGTATAAATAAATGTGGCTGCTTGGACAAAGAGCCACTCTGCCACCTTCCCTGCCTCTATACCTTGTCTCTGTTTCACCCTTTATTATTATTTCCTTACAGTTGGGTGCCCTGCACTGTAGGAGACATGTGCTGCCACAGGCAGGGGACTAGAGGGCAGTGCCCTCAAAACCAGATCAAGTCATTTGTCCTGAGACCAAGGGGGTGACCAAGCACATGAAGATGTGTGCCAATGCCAGGATTGAAGGCAGCACCCACATGGTTCCTGCTGTCCTTGTACCACAGTCAGGCACCTGGTGTTGACAGTATGGGGAGGAAACACTGTGCTTCCTGCTGCACTCCCACCCAAAGGGGCATACTGAGGGACCTGTAGCAACTCTGAAGCTTTAGTTGTCACTCTGCTCCTGGACACATGCTACAGCTGAAGGAGAGGATAAGGGCAGAAAAGCCCCATCTCCAGCTATCCTCCAACCCCCAGGTATGCATGAAGTGGGCCTAGAGGAACACTGCATGGACCAGCTGCAGTCTGCTCTGAGCTTAAACCATCACAGAAAGAGAGAGACATCATAGTTTCTGTTGCCACCCCACCTATGAGGCTTCTGCCACCACCCTATCCATGCACCTTGTCTGACCACACACTGCTGTCAGGATAGAGTTTGAGCACCACAGAGGGGATGTTGTGGTTTCTGTCAAGCCTCTCCCTTACAGCATCACAACCCACACCACTGACTGGTTGAAGGACAAATGCTTCAGACCCCTCAACTAACTTTGGGACTTTAAGAGTCATAAGCCCTTACTAGTAGCAGAGCTAGCATCAGCAGTACCTGAAGAAACTCCCATTACCTCATAAAGACAACCACTCCCCGTAGGATTAGCCACACAGGGAGCACCCCACACCCACTGTCATCTGCATCTCACATGCCTGAACTGCTAGAGTGTCCCTATTCTTGTATGGCCCATAGAGACTGTGGATCTCTCTAACTCTGCCATGGTACACACTGACCAAAGTCATAAATCACAACCAAAGAAAATATAAAGATACTGCAATATGGTGCCAATGTTTCATAACATAAAAATAAAGCCAATACTGTGTAATAAACCAAACTTCCCAAGACATATCTTCACCTGCCACTTACTAAAAAGTCCAACCTGAAAAAGTGGTAGATATCCACCAGATGCTCAAGTCTCAATGTAAAAGCACAAGAAGTGTGAAAAAAACAAGGTACTAAGACACCTCCAAGACAACAGAATAACTCCATAGCAACAGATCGCAAAGAAATCAATATGGATGAAATGTCTGATAAACAATTCAAAAGAATGATTGTGAAACAGCTTAATGAGATCAAAGAGAGTACACATAAATAAATAAAATTAGGAAGAAAATGTGGGATATGAATAAGATATTCAGCTAAGAGTGTCTATGAAAAAAAAAACACAAATGCTGGAAATGAAAAGCTTTAAGAGTCAAAAAATACAGTTGAAAGTCTCAAAAGAGAATAGATCAAGTAGAAGAAAGAATATCTGAACTTGAAGACAGGTATTTTTGGAAAAGAGAAGGAAAAGAAGGAGGAGGAGGAGGGGAAGATGAAAAAGGAGGAGGGAGAGGGAGGAGGGAGAAAGAAAGAGAAAATTCAATACTTTTAGAACACCGTCACATTATTAAATGTGAAAATATCCACATTTTCAGAATGCTCAAAGTGAAGGCAAAAATGTTAACCATATTGAAAAACTGTTCAATGAAATAGCAGCAGAAAACTTCCCTAATCCTGGGAAAGCTACGAGCCTCCATGCACAGAGGGCTAATAAAGACCCTAAATAGAAATTACCAGAAAAAAATCTATAACATGGTGTATTATGGTCAAACTTTCAAAAGTACAAGACAAACAAAAAAATTCTAAAGTCTGCAAGAGGAAAGTGTCAAGTCACCATTAAGTTTGTGCCCTGTAGACTAACAGCAAATTTCTCAGCAGAAATCCCACAGGCCAGCTGAAAATGGAATGGCATATTCCAAGTCCTGAAACAAAATAGATGCAACAAAAAATAGTTAGACAATAACCTACAAAAATAGCAAACAGTAACCCACAAAAATGAAGGCGACATCAAATTCTTAAAAAAAAAAAAAAAAAAAAAAAAGCTTAGGGGATTCATGACTACCTGGCCAAAAAAAGAAATTTAAGGCAGGCTTACATTCAGAAGTGAAAGAAAAAACTAGTATCATGAAAGCATATGAAAGAATATATTCCTCTAGAAGGCAAGATGCACAATTGAGAAACAGATCAAAAGAAATAATAGACAAAAACAAATAAATGAAAACCAACAATATGTTGCCTTCAAGAAATACATTTCACCAGTGAAGACACACACAGACTGAAAGTACAAGGATGGAAAATTATATTCTAAGCTGATGGAAACCCAAAACAAGCTAAAGAAACTACATTTGTCTCTGAAAAAAAAAAAAAGACAAAAACTACAAGAATAGACAAAGATCACTACAATAAAGACCAAGGTGGCAACTCAAAAATCAGCTATAACTATTGTATCTATATGCACCTAATTCTGGAGTCCCTACCTACAAAATAAACACTGTTTGACTTCAAAAGAGTGACAGGATCCATTACAATAACAGTGGGAGACTTCACTGCTCCATTCTCAACAATAGACAGTTCATCTAGAGAAAATAACAACAACAACAAAAAAAACAGAGTCAAACAATACGACGGATCAAAGAACTTAAAAGACATTTACAGAACATTCCACACAACTGCTTAAAAAATACGCATTCTTTCATCAGCACATGAAATATTCTCTATAATAGGCCATAGGTGTCAAAACAAATTTTAACAAATTCAAAAAACTTAAATCATATCCTGCATTTTTTCTGATCACATGGAATAAACCTAGTAGTCAAAAACAAGCTCAACATGGTGGTGAATTCCTATAATCCCAGCGGCTCAGAAGAATCAGACAGGAGAATCACAAGTTCGATGCCATCCTCAGCAATTTAGCAAGGCCCTAAGCAACTTAGCAAGACCGTGTCTCAAAATAAAAAAATAAAAAAGGATGAGGATGTGGCTCAATGGTTAAGCACCCCTGAGTTCAATCCCTGGTACAAAAAGATTTTTTAATCATTCTTCATTTTTCTTTATGGCTGAGTATATCCATGTTGTGTACATCTACTGCATTTTCTTTATCCATTCACCTGTTGACACAGACCTGGACTTGTTCAATAACTTGACTGCTATGAACTGTGTTGCTTTAAATATTAATGGGTCTGATCACTATTGTATGCTGATTTTAGTTCATTTGGAAAAACACCAAGGGGGCAATAGTTAGGTCTTATGGTAGTTCCAGTCCTAGTCTTTTGAGAAATATCTATGCTATTTTCCAAAGTGGTTGCAGTAATCTTCAGTCCCACCAACAACGTATGAGTGCATGCACTCTTTCACTGGTGAATGGTTGCACTGGAGACCATCCTACTAAGTAAAATAAGCAAGACTCAGAGAGTCAAGAGTTGAATGCATTCTCTCATAGGCAGAAGTTAAAGGGAAAAAAGGAGAAATGGGGACTCATGAAAATAGGAGAGAGATCAATGGAGTGGAGGAAGAGGTTTGAAAGGAAAGAAGGAGGGATGGGAAAAGGAAGGAACAGATAAATGAAACTGACCAAATTATGCTATGTAGGCATATGAATACTCAGTGAATTCCACCTATATGTATATCTAAAAAAGCACCCATTTTTAGAAAATAAATAAAGACCAGGGAAATAAAGAAAGGAAGAACAGAAGAAGGAGCAGCGGAGGTATAGAGTAAATACTGGGGACTAAAGGGAGCCAATTCCATTTCATGTATGTTTGATTGTGTCAAAATGAACTTTATGATCCCTTAGAAAACTTGGAATGGAACAACCATTTGACCAAGCTATCCCACTCCACAGTTTATACCCAAAGGACTTAAAAACAGTATACTACAGTGACGCAGCCACATCAATGTTTATAGAAGCCCAACTCACAATAGCCAAGTATGGAAACAACCTACATGTCCTTCAACAAAGGAATGGATGAAGAAAATGTGCTATTTACAAACAATGGAATAGTGCTCAGCCTTAAAAAAAGAATTATATAATGGCATTTGCCAGTAAATGGATAGACTGGGAATATCATGCTAAGTGAAATAAGCCAATCACCCCTACCCCCAAAAAAGGCCAAATGTTCTCTCTGATATGTGGGTGTTAACCCAAAAGAAGGGAGGGTGGAGAGGGGAATAATAGAATTGCATTGAATTAGACAAAGGGGAATGAAGGGAAGAGATGGGGAAGGGGCATAAGAAGGACAGTAGAATTAATCAAATATAACTTTCCTAGCCTTGAATTTGAATACACAAACAGGGTAACTCTGCATCATGTACAACCACAAGAATGGGATCCTGAGTAGAATAAGTTACACTCTATGTATGTATAATTAGCCAAAATACAGTCTACTGTCATGTATTGCTAAAAAGAATAAAAATAGAGAAATGACAGGCATGACCAATGTAGAACCCTGTTTAATGATAAGTAAAGAAAGATTCAGAATTCTGTGTATAAGATAGGCATAAGGTTATAAAAAATCATAAATGCATTCAAACATTCTTGGGATATGTGATAAATCATTTTATATTTCAAAAAATTTACTTCACTATTATGTATGACTATAATGAATTTTAGGAACACGAAAATAAAAAATTATGCGGGTGCATGGAGACAAAACAACACAATTTTGAATGGATAATAGGTCATCAAAAAATTAAAAAGGAAGTAATTTTTTAAAAATGAGAATGGAAACACAACATACCAAAACTTATGGGAAACCATAAAAAAAATAGAATTAAGAAGGTAGTTTACAGCTAAATAAGTGTCTACATAAAAAATTTTTTAATTTTTTTTTAAATTATCAAATAAAAAAACCTAAAAATGCATCTCAAGGATGCAGAATAATAAGGGCAAATCCAACCCAAATTAGAAGGAAAGAACAAAGATTGAGCACAAAATACAAAATACAGACTTAAAAAAATACTAAAAATCAACAAAGGGTTGATTGTTGAAAAGATAAATAAAATTAACAAAGTTTTAGCTAAACTATATATATATTGAGAGAGAGAGAGAGAGAAACAGATAAATAAAGTCAGAGATTAAAAAGAAGACTTTACAATTGTTATGGTTTGGTTGTAAGTTGCCCCCCAAAAGCTCATATGTGAGACAATGCAAAAAGGTTTAAAGAAGAAATGATTGGGTTATGAGAGCCTTAACTCAAGCAGTGAATTAACCACCTGATGGGATTAACTGAGTAGCAACTGATGGTGGGTAGGGTATGGCTGGAGGAGATAGGCATTGAGGGTGTGGTTTGGGGTATATATTTGTGTCTGGCAAGTGGAGTGTACTTTTTCTCTGCTTTCTGACCATCATGGGATCTGATTCCCTCCGCCATACTTTTCCTCCATGATGTTCAGCCTCACTTTGAGCCCTGAGGAATGGAGGCTTCTGTCTATGGTTTGAGACCTCTGAAACTATGAGTCCCTAAATAAACTTTTCCTCCCCTAAAATTGTTCTGGTCAGATCTTTTAGTCACAGCAGTGAAAAAGCTGACTAACACAACAATCAGTACCATATAAAAACAAAGGATTATTAAAGAGATCATTATGAAAAACCATATAGCAACAAATGGGTGGACCTAGAAGAAATGAAAAAATTGGGGCACATATGATCTACCAAATTTGAATAGCAAGAAAAATGAAAATAATCTGAGTAGACCAATCACAAGTAATGAGATTGACTCAATATATAAAGTATCCCAACAAAGAAAAGCCCTGGAGAGCTTCACTGCTAACTTTTATCAAACTTTAAAGCAGCACTAAAGACAGATTTGCTCATACTCTATCAGAATTGAAGGGAGGAAAATTTTTCAAACTCATCTGATTAAGCCAGCATTGCCTGGTTGTCAAAAACAGACAAGAACATAACCGAAAAAGAAAACTACAAACCAATATTCCTGGTGCAACTACAGATGCAAAATCTTCAATAGAATCACAGATCTAATTCAATAGCACATTAAAAATATCATTCTCCATGATCAAGTTGGTTTCATCCCAAGGAAGTTTCAACACATACAAATCAATAAATGTAAAACATCCATCAACGGACTAAAAGATAAAATTTTATGATCACATCAACAGAGAAAAATCACTTAATAAATTTCAACATTGCTTCATAATAAAAGCTCTAAATAACTTAGATATAGAAGTATTGTACCTCAATATAATAAAAGCTATATGTGTTGCGCACGCGTGCACACACACACACACACACACACACACACAGAGAAAAGGAGGAAGACAAACTACTCCTGTTTGCAGGTATGATTCTATATATAGGAAAACCTAAAGATTCCACCAAAAGAGTCTTAGAATTACTACCTGAATTAAGTAGCAGGATACAAAATCAACATACAAACTTTTCTATATACCAATACCAATTTTGCTGATAAATCATAAAAGCCATCATATTCAAAATACCTAAAAAATAATGAAATAACTGGAAATAATCTTAACCAAGAAAGCAAGATATTTACAATGAAAATTATTTTAAAAACTAATGAAAGAAATTAGAGAAGATACTAAAAAGATGGAAAGTTCTCCCAAGTTCATGGATTGTAAAAAATATCAAAAATATCCATAGTAACTAAAGCAATCTACAGATTCAATTCAATGCCCATCAAAATGCCAATGACATATATCACAAAACTAGAAAAGAAAACACCTTAAAATTCATATTGAAGCACAAAAGACTATAAATAAGGAAAGCAATCTTGAGCAAAAAGAACAAAGAGACAGGCATCATAATACCAAACTTCAACAGGACCCCAAAAGCACAGGTAACAAAAGTAAAAATTAACACATGGGCTTTCATCCGACTTCTTTTTGACAAAGGAAATAGGGAAGAGGCGACCTACAGAACAGGAGAAAATGTTTGCCAACTATCCATCTGACAAAGGATTAATAACCAGAATATATCAGGAACTTAGCAAACATACCAGAAATAGCAAGTAATCCACTTTAAAAAGGAGAAAATGACCTGAATAGACACTTCTTCAAAGAACAAATGCAAATACCCAACAAATACATAAAAAATGCTCAATATCATTAACCATCAGGGGGCTGGATGCAAAGCAAAAAGTACAATGAGACACCATCTCACTCCAGTGAGATTGGCTATAATAAAAGAGATGAAAAACTAAAAAATGATGACAAGTATGTGGGGACAGTTGCTCTTATCACTGTTGGTGCAAATGTAAATGAGTACAGCCATCATAGAAAACAGAATGGAGAGTCTTCAAAAAATAAAAAGTAGATCTACCATATGATCCAGCTATCATCTCATGTGACGGTATATATAGAAAGGAACTGAAGTCACTATACCAAAGAGATACCTACACACACATATGTACTGTGGCACAATTCACAACAGCTAAGATATGGAATTGGTCTAGATGTCTATCAACAGATTAATGGACAAAGAAAATGGGGTACATAGGCAAAATGAAGTATTATTTAACCATGTAGGAGAATTAAATTTGCAACAAAATAGATAGAATTATAGAACATTAAGTTAAATTAAATTAAACAAGCAAGGCACAGAAAGACAAATGCTGTTGGTTTTCACTCGTGTGTCAAACTAAAAAAGTGGACCTGAAAAAAATAGTGGTTACTAGAGATTTAGGAAAGGTGTGCTTGCTGGGCAAGGTGAGGAGTGGAGAAGTGAAAAAATGGAGGCTGGATTTATTCAGAGCCTGCTATATGTATGTGTGGAAATATTATACTGAAACTCACACATATGTATAATTAATATATGTTGATAAAAATTTTGATTGAACCTCCTTGAAAATAGAATGATGGATTTAAAGTAAGACCAAATTGAGCAATTACATGGTTCATTCCAGCCATTTTAACTGCAAAGATCAGGCACAAAGAAGTGAAAATAAGTCAAGGGTATATGAAATCTACTGATCATAATGACTGATTTGGGAAATTAAGAAGGAAAGTGAGGTTATTATGGTGGTGAGGTCCAATGAAATAGAAGTAGGGCTAATAAATTAATAATTTAATTGAATGTCCACTTGGGTTTGAAAGACACCAGTTGAAAGATAGAGGTAAGAAGCTAAATATGGGAATATTGATCACAGAGTAGATTAGGAAATTAGGATTATGGAAGAGGTGTCGCCATATGTAAAGTCACCATCTGGAATTAGGTCATGCCAAACTTAAGAAGGAAGCTTGTTTACAAGGACAAAGACAATGCCTCTCCTAGGTCATTAAGGAGATACTCTTTGCTTGGAATAATAGGTAACTTTCTTAGAAGTCAACATGTCAATCAACAAGGTCAAGATGAGCACATACAAAGTGTGTTTTGCTTGGAAGGCATTAAGAAGGAACAAGTATATAAAGACTGATACATCCTGTCCCCTAGATCCTCTGCTTCATTTGAAGGATAAACCTCCACAACCTCCATCACCCCATAGTTTTGCCAATCAATATTTTATGTGTAGAATCCACCATTTTGAATCTCACTATTTTGTTTATTGGAAAACCACTCCAAGGAGCATCTCACCAGGCTCCCAGATCACCATTCATCTCCTATACTCTAATCTTCACACAGCTCTGAACACCCTTTTTGCCCTCTATCTCCCTACTGTCTCCAATTTGAAAACTAAACCTATTTAAGTTCACAGTCCATCTAGGGTAACTCTTACATCCTCAACCTCTTCTCTCGTGTTCATCTTATAATCTCTGTATAACGCTGGCTCTCACCTGAAGACACTGTTCCCTTATAACCTCTCAAAGTGTGGATCATTTTTCTCACACATCTTTTACCCACTGGGTATGCAGAGGTTATGTTTTTCTCATTGTGGTTTCCAAACAACTTGCATTTTCTCTTTTGTTTATAAAAGTTCTGAGCCCCATATCATTGTTTTTGTATCACACATTATCCCTCCTCGTTACTGTCATAAAAAAAAAAAATGACCCCTGCATCACTCCCCTAAGTTCTCTAACACATTCAGTGTCTGCCTTAGTCATTTTCTCCCATACTATTACTTAGTTTTTAAAATCTTAAAAGAGAATGAATTGTCCAATACTACTCCCTCAATTTCCTTCATCTAACCCCATCCACTTAGAGTCATTCCATTACCAGTGTGACAGTACATGTCTATAATCCCAGTGCCTTGGGATCCCAAGTTTGAGGCAATCCTTAGCAAACTAGTGATAACTTAAACAACTTACTGAAACCCTGATTCAAAATAATAAATAAAACTGGCTGGGGATATGGCTCAGTAGTAAAGTACCTCTGGGTTCAATTTCCAGTACAGAAAGGAAAACAAAAACCACTATAGCCACTTCATTAATTCAGTGCTATGGTCCTAATGGTCTAAATGATGCCCCTTCTGCCCTCCCCCCCCCCAAAAAAAAAGCATATGTTGAAACCCTGACACCCAAATGTAATGGAATTTGGAGTTACTCTTAGATAAGACCATGAGGACTAAGCCCTTGTAATGGTATTTTATTTGTACCTGTAAAAGAGATGCCAGAGAACTTGACCTTTCTCTGAGAAGACAGTGAGAAGACAGCCATCTACAAGCCAGGAGGAGCTTCCTCACCAGGAACTGACCAGAATGGAATCTTGATGTTGGATGTCTAGCCACTTAATCTGCCCAGTCTTTGGCACTTTATTAGAGAGGCCCAAAGTGACGAAGACACTCAGCCACTCATCCTGAGCACAGCTCAACTGGCCAGTTCCTGGTTTAGGCAAGAGAAGTTAAGTCCACAGAGGGTTTTGTTTTTGTTATTAGAAGTATTCTCTATGGCCTCTTTCTGGACATTCAAGAAAGAGACATAGACCCAGGTCAATCTGACCTAAATATAGGTTAGACTCTAGTACTTACTAGCCATGTGACCTCAAGCAAATTCCTTAAGCTGCGCTTTAATTTCCTTTTTGTTAAAGCAAAGATAAAAATCACCCACCCCATAGGGTTAAGGATTAAATTAGACTTTTTTATGGTAAAAGCATGGCACTGTGCCTGAAACTTCAAATGCCTGGCGCTGATAGAATTTCCTTTTTGCCATCTTCTCTCCTTCAGAGGCAGTATGACACACCATTGAGCCTGACTCTCAGGTTCAAATTTCAGTTCCACTATTTTAATAAAAATTGATCTTGACCAAATTTTGTAGCTATTTTGTGCCCCCGTGTATAAATTGGTAAAATGGGGGTAACAATAAATCCTGGTTAGATTATCATGAGAACTAAATTAGAGAGCATATGTAAGGGATTGGAGAACTGCTGCCCCTGGGCTTAGTAACCTGCTACCTGCTTTTTTCAAATAAAGTTTTATTGGAACATGATCCTTTGTTAAGGTTTCTTGTATGGCTGCTTCCCATTTACAATTATGGAGTAGAGTAGTTGTGACAGAGACCATTTAGCATGTAAATCCTAAAACATTAACTCCTGGCCCTTTACAGAAAAACTATGAAGAATTCTAGCGTAGGCAACCATTCAAAATGGACTGATTCAATGTAAGTTGTCAATAAGCAAAATTGTATTTTTCTTTAAAAAAAAAAGAGACTACTTCAATTTTCTCAAAAACTTAAGGGAAGAATTTGGGTATAGGAGGGCAGATAGGAATAATCACTTGCATTGTGAAATGTAATAGTCAATCCTAAAGTGGACGCTTTAATTTCCCTCTGGGCAGAGATTTCACCTTGGGCACAAGACTGGGTTGGGCTTTCACTGGATTTTCATGTTCCTGCTAATGCTACGGCCAGTACTAAATCCAAAATACTCACAGCAAAGCAGGGACAACAAGCCTAAGAGGGAAACTAAAAAGTTCTCACAGAATACACTCATTTAAAAATAGGGTTTTATTTTATTCTACATTCCTAGTGGTTTTAAAAACTTAAAGCAATGGATTAGCAAAATAGTAAAAAAGTGGCTAGAAGCCACTGAATGATACTTTGTGCTTTATTGGATGAAATACATAGAAATAGGCTTTTGTCACAAGTTGGGCAAGGACATAAAAGCACTTCATAAAAAATGTGTTTATGTACCACATATTGAAACACTAAAAAAATAAATAAAACTTGAATACCACTTCACATACTTCAATGCTTCTACCCCAGCACTGGCTATAACACAATAGAAACCAGCCCTCACACGAAACATATTTTGTTATTCTCTGCATTAACTCCTGATAAAAGGCCAGAAGATTTTCTAGCTAACTAAAGTCGAAAAACCAGAAGGCTGGATTTACGGTAGAGAGGGTCTCGTGGTATAGTAGTTACCATCAGGACACCGAAGCCTGAACCCTAGACTGTCAGTTGAGTCTAGAGTCTAGCAGGGTGTTCAGGTTACTTCATATTCCCGATTCTCTCTCCATAGAACAGGTCTAAGAATTCAGAGCAATGGAGCATTTATAACACTTCAACAGTACCTGATGCATAATAGGTTCTCTGCATACGTTAGCTAGGCAGAGTAGCAGTTATCATGGCCACTATGTTGTAAAAACTACAGAATACAGAATCACTGAGTCCTGGAAGCCCAGGTCAATTATTGATACCTTAATTTGCATTATAGCCGAGTCATTAAAAAATCCACAGCCAGTGTTATTTGATATACTGGAGAATAAAAGATTTAATACATAATGGGTCATGGAATTTCTAAAAGGTAGATTTACAAGACAGTTTAGAGGTATTTATCTTTATGTTGATTTAATAAAAATAGTTTATGAAATCATATATATATATAGACTATATACCTAATAGTATAGTTATAGTATTTTATAGTTATAAACTATTTATACTACATAAAATTATTATAATTTGTAATAAAAATACCACCCTTCCCTAGAATTTCCATTAAAAACTATTTTTCAATAAAATATTGCCTGTCAGAAATAATCACATCAATAGAACCTAGGTATTCTTGAAATATACTCTCCATTGTAGATACAGGGGTACAACTCATAAAATGGCAAGTGAACAATCTTACTTAAAATACCACATATGGATATTAAGGAATTATTGTTTTACTTATGTAAACTGAAATATAATTCACATACCTTGAAACTCAACTTTATTTTGGGGGGCGGGTACAGGAGATTGAACTCAGGAGATTGAACAGGGGAGGACCTGACAACTGAGCCATATCACCAGCCCTATTTTGTGTTTTATTTAGAGATGGGGTCTCACTGAGTTGCTTAGCGCCTTGCTTTTGCTGAGGCTGGCTTTGAACTCACAATCCTCCTGCCTCAGCTTCCGGAGACACTGGAATAATAGGCATGTGCCACTGCACCCAACCTGAAACTTAACTTTTATTAGGGCATAATTCAGTAGTTTTTAGTATATTCACAAGATTGTACAACCACTATCAGTATATAATTCTGGAACTTTTTTTTTTCACTCTACTAAGAAAGTCCATACACATCAGAAATCTTTCTCCATACCCAACCTCCAGCCCATTTTCATTTCTTTAAGTCATTACAAGAATATAACTATTTTTAAAGAGTTTTTAAATTCTATAAGCTAAAATAGTTATTGATGAAATCATATGATACCTAAGAATTGCTACAGTTGATTATACCATACCAATAAATAGCATGAATAGCATTCCTGACTTTGATTTACTTTTCAAGGGCCTTTAAAGTTCTTTATATTTCTACAATGGAGAAATAGCTAAAGAAATGGAGAAATAAAGCAAGAATAGCCAAGTACTAATAATTATCAAAACTCAATAAAGAGTAAGTCATAATCATTACATTATTTCTATTCTTGCATATATTTTGAATTTTCCATAATGAAAAACTTAAAATAGAAATGCAACAAGAAATCTCAGAGAAAACATTTTAAAAATAAGACATGCCTAATTTTACATAATTCACTAAACTTCAAAGCAATTAGAAAAAGCCTTATTCTCAAAGGCCACAGAACATTTACTGTGCATATCCTACAAACATAAAACATTATCTTTTTCCAAGGTTTTGCTCAATCTTTCTGTGCCCTTGTAGCTAAGAAGTGTCTTTTGTCATAGCATATAATTGGGATTTGTTTCTTATCCACAGAGAAACTTCAAATTTTGATTAGAGTTTTTAAGCTATTTTTATTTTTACTGATATAGGAAAAATTTTAATACAAATTCTTCTGTGTTATTTATATCACACCTATGTTCCCATTTTTTTCCTTTTGTGCCTTCTTTTGGATCAAATATAGTTTCATTATTCCAATTTTTATCTTGTGCTGGTTTGTTAGCATTCACTGTTTCTTTTGTAGCTACCTTAGAGATTATAACATGTATCATTAATTCATTTTGTCACTTCCCAATGAGAACCTTTAAACAGTTTACATCTCTCCTACATTTTGTATTAACATTGCCATATGTTTTATTTCACTTATATTTCAAATATAAATTCCCATATGGCAATTTCACTTTATGTAGTCAATATTCCTCTAGATCTACCTACACACCTGCTATTTCAATTGCTCTTCATTTTCCCCTGTGTTTCAAGGCTCTTTTCTAAGATCATGCATCCAGAAAAAAAATTTTATGAAATCTCCTGATGAATTTTTCCATGTTTTGTTTATTTAAAATAATTTCTTAATTAATATAAGAAGGATATCTTCAATGGCTATAGTTAACATTTTAGTACTTTGAAAAAGTCATTTGTCTTGTCTTTATGTCTTTTCTTTTTTGCCTCTGGATGCTTTTATCATTTTTTTTCTTTGTCTTTCTGCACTTTTACTGTATTTCCCATCTTAGTTTTCTTTTCCTTTATCCTGATTGTTCTTGAATCTGTAGTTTAATATCTTCAGTTAATTTTAGGAAATTCTTACCAAATATTTTCCCTGTCTAAATATAGATTTTTTTTCTTTCTGATCTACTATGCAGATAGGTTTAGAACCAGATTCAACACAGCTTATCAGTTGTGTTCTTAATTCCAATTATTCTAATTTTTCAAATTTAGCATTTATAATTTTAAAAAACAAATTCCAAGTATCTGCTAAAATTTTCCATTATTTTAAAGTCTATACTTAATAGCACCAATATAAGGGTCACCAATGGGTATTTTTATTATCTATAGTTTTACTAGAAACACTAGACAATATCTTAATTCTCCAGTGATTTTCTTTACATTCTGGCAGGCAATTAAAATAGAAACTGCCCAATTTAACCTAATAAAAGACTCAGCCAATCAAGATTGGAGTTCAGTCTTTGAAGAACCTGATAGTTTACTCTTCCACCTTCCTTCCTGGGGCATGGTTCTTTAGGGGCCTACAATGAAAGGCTTGAGTTACAGCAAAGCCCTTCAACCTTAGCACAAACTCAACCACAGTCTTCTCTATTAACAAGAATACTAACATACTGTTTGCTTTCCAGCTTCATCACGGCTGTTCTGGGGTAGCTTATCTCATCTGCCTGTACTTTATGAATTGGAAAATGCTTCAAGAAGGAACCGAGGCAGAAGCCTAGACGGATGAGAACAGTTTTCCTTTTCTATGACATTGAACCCTGTTAAGTCCTGATTTATTAGACTCATTCTCCAATTCTTGTCTCCTCAAGCCCAAAAAATGACTAAAAATTGCTAATCAGTTTCTTAATCTCTTGGTCCATGGTAATTATAAGTCAGTAAATGTTCTGAGGAACAAAGTAGAAGACCTCACTCACTCTATTTCTTTTTTCTCTTGGACCCTTCATCCTGGCTGGGATGGTAGTTCCTTAGTAGCTTCTTGATCCTTTCAAACAGATCATTGTTCTTTTATTTCATTGAGTTTTTCTAATTATTCTAGGAATAAGAATTTGTTTGCTATAAGCTCATCTACCCAGTCTAGACATTAACTGTTTCACGTTTGGATATAGTCATGCAGAGACATACAGCAGTGAGCCTTAGTCACTTTAGTATTAGTACTCCTTTACCTGAATTGTAAAAGGCTTCATTGAGCTTCTGTTTAGATGGATTAAGTCTATTAAAATTCACCATATTAGCATTTAAAATAACAATTTTAATATCTAAAATTATTTATTATAAATGAACCTATTATATATGGACATGTAATTTTAACACCTAACTGCATGGAAAAAATTGTGAGAAGTGGCACTGCTTTACATTTTTGTAAATCTCTTCAATATTTAGTTTAATAGAAGAAGGCTGGATTCTGTTACCTGTTTCAGTATTTAATTCGTTTCCACAGAGTGTTTTGGTTATAGTGTATGGAAGAAAACCCATTCTCACAGATACATAGTTTAAAAAATGGAAGTGTTTTTAAGTCTTTTCAGATGATTATGGATTTTCTTGTCTGATACAAAACTTAGGTTTCCTCAAGTATAATTGCAGCGACGTATCTGAAGCCATATCAATAAACATTTTCACTCTGACATTTAAATCTAGAGGTCTATCTTGCTTTTCAAGTGGATTTTTTTCCATCAAGTTATTATGACATCATATATTGATCATGTGGAAAATACTGATGCACCAAGTTGTTTAGATATTTTAAATATTAAAATTTTTCATTATAAAATCCTAGAAAACGGGCTGGGGATGTGGCTCAAGCGGTAGCGCACTCGTCTGGCATGTGTGCGGCCTGGGTTCGATCCTCAGCACCACATACTAATAAAGATGTTGTGTCCACCAAAAACTAAAAAAAATAAATATTAAAATTCTCTCTCCTCTCTCTTTAAAAAAAATCCTAGAAAACACATTGGTCATTATCACCATCATAATCATTAAAAGGATTGAAGAGCAATCAAACTTGACATGGCAGAAACAGGTTTCTCGAAACTTGAACTTTATCATTCACAACAAATGGCAGTTTTAACTTTTTTAAAGTTTTTAAGTAAAAGGAGCACCTTTTTTCATTTTCAAGACAATGTCTACCAAACAATTATGTCTAAAAGGCAATAGTTGTCCGATACACCCTTTCTAGTAAAATATGATGTTCAATGAAAACAGTGGTCAGCTCAGCTTGCAAAATTCCCTCAAGATGTTTCTATATCCAACAGAAATGATTTCTGTGGTATTCCATTTTGTCATCCAGAATATCTGTCAGTATCTCTCTCTCTCTCTCTCTATATATATACACACACACACACACACACACACACACACACACACACACACATGCATTCTCAAGGATCAAGATCTAATACTTTTTATGCTCTATCATAAACATTAAGTGATTTGGTATTCATATGTTCATACTCATATCATAATCCTCATTATTGAAAAATTCTCATTTGCAAATTTTCTAGTTTGCGAAAGTTTATTTGTAACCATAAAATCAATACTTTCCAGTCTTTGGCAGACATCTTGGACTGGCTAGAGTAGTAAATGACCCTATCCATCAGATGTACACATCCTCAGATAAGATCAAATAAGGCAATGATGCTCTGACACTTGTTTCAAATCTTATGATATAAGCAAGTTCCCATTTTGCAGCCTCTTTAGTGCCGTGTTTTCTCATTTTTATGATTTTTGTAAATGGTTTTTCTGTGTAAAATGGCCTCTAAATACTGTGCTGAAGTGCTATGTAGTATTTCCAAACATAAAAAGGTTAGGATGAGTCTTCCAGAGAAAATGTGCATTTGATAAGCTTCTTTCAGGCTTAGGAGTTAAAATGCTGTTGGCCATCATTCAATGTTAACAGATCAACAGTATATATTAAACAAGGTATCTTTGAATGTAAACACATCAAGCAAGGTCATATGTTAATTGGTTGCTGAAAATACTTGGACTGGAGGGCCCCAAAAATCTACTCTTATATCTCCCCATGAGCAGTATTCCAGTATTTGTTAATTCAGGGTTCATGATGACTTCATAGAATATATCTACTGAGAATAATGAGCAATTATATATGCATATATGTACAATTATATGTACATGTACAAATAATTGTGTGTGGTAAAGAACCCACTGATTACTAATAAGACTAGTGATAATGCTTTGATTTCTTCTAAAGCATGAGAAATTTTATCCACTGTTGCTTTTGCACTATCAGCATCAGTGTCAAACTTTACAGAATACATCTTAATATTACTGTGAGACCACTAAGGGTGTTACTGTGGTTTATCAAAAAAATAAAAAATTCCAAACAGACCAAAGTACTAAATTTCTGCCTTAAAATAAATCTGTATTTCCCTAGAACTATTTATATCAATTTCACTGTTTTTGTCTTTTTATAGGTATGGTGATTCCAAATGCTTTCAAATTGTTCACTCCTGAGAGGGGCAGAGCAGAGCCGCCGCCTGCGCCTAGAAAAGGCCCAGCGACCCCCCGGCGTGGTAATCACGTCACACCAATTGGAGTAGGGGCAGAGCAGAGCCGCCGCCCGAGCCTGCAAGGTAGGCAGACCTGCGACCGACCGGCAGAACAGACCCAGCGGCCTGCTGGCATGGTAGACAAGTCACCCCAATTGGAGTAGGGGCAGAGCAGAGTCACGGCCCGCGCCCGGAACAGGCCCAGCGGCCTGCCGATGTGGTAGTCACGTCACCCCAATTGGAGTAGGGGTAGAGCAGAGCCGCCTCCCGCGCCTGCAAGGTAGGCAGACCTGCGACCGACCGGCAGAACAGGCCCAGGAGTCCGCGGGCGTGGTAGACAGATCACCCCAACTGGAGGAGGAGCACAGCCGCCGTCTGCCCCTGCAAGGGAGACTTTTCAACTATACAAGAGCAATATAAATATATAGGGGGAAAATTTAAAAAAAAAAAAACAGTTTCACCAAGCAGAAAAAAACGCGAGCAGTATGAAAAGACAAGGAAAGAAAGGACCACAAGCAATGCAGGTCAACTCAACTTTAGAAGAGGTAATAGCTGCAGCAGATGGAATGTCAGATAAAGAATTCAGGATATACATGCTTCAGATGATCTGGAGTCTCAAGGAAGACATTAGACAGCAAAATCAGGCAATGAAAGATCACTTCAACAATGAATTACATAAACAAATCCAAGAAGCAAAAGATCAACTGTACAGGGAGATAGAGGTTATAAAAAACAAACAGAAATCCTAGAAATGCAAGAAGCAATAAACCAACTTAAAAACTCAATTGAGAATACTACCAGCAGAGTAGAACATTTAGAAGATAGAACATCAGACAATGAAGACAAAGTATTTCAACTTGAAAAGAACATAGACAGCTCAGCAAGACTGTTAAGAAACCATGAGCAGAACATCCAAGAAATATGGGATAACATAAAGAGACCAAACTTAAGAGTCATTGGGATACAGGAAGGTATAGAGGTCCAAACCAAAGGAATGAGCAATCTATTCAATGAAATAATACGAGAAAACTTCCCAGACTTGAAGAATGAGACAGAATCCCAAATCCTAGAAGCCTACAGGACGCCGAATGTGCACAATCTTAAGAGATCCACACCTAGATACATTATAATGAAGATGCCCAACATACAGAATAAGGAGAGAATTTTAAAAGCTACAAGAGAAAGGAAGCAGATTACATTTAGGGGTAATGGCATTTCTTCTAGAAATAGAGAAAGCAATCATGAAATTCAAATGGAAAAATAAAAGACCCAGAATAGCAAAAACAATGCTAAGCAGGAAGTGTGAATCAGGTGGTATAGCGATACCAGACTTCAAACTATACTACAGAGCAATAGTAACAAAAACAGCATGGTACTGGTACCAAAACAGGCGGGTGGACCAATGGTACAGAATAGAGGACACAGAAACCAATCCACAAAACTACAACTATCTTATGTTTGATAAAGGGGCTAAAAGCATGCAATGGAGGAAGGATAGAGCCTGATAGAAGAAAAAGTTGGCTATGGTCTACATACTGTGGGGTCGGGCTCCAAATTCCTCAATAGGACACCCATAGCACAAGAGTTAATAACAAGAATCAACAAATGGGACTTAAACTAAAAAGTTTTTTCTCAGCAAAAGAAACAACAAGAGAGGTAAATAGGGAGCCTACATCCTGGGAACAAATCTTTACTCCTCACACTTCAGATAGAGCCCTAATATCCAGAGTATACAAAGAACTCAAAAAATTAGACAATAAGATAACAAATAACCCAATCAACAAATGGGCCAAGGACCTGAACAGACACTTCTCAGAGGAGGACATACAATCAATCAACAAGTACATGAAAAAATGCTCACCATCTCTAGCAGTCAAAGAAATGCAAATCAAAACCACCCTAAGATACCATCTCACTCCAGTAAGATTGGCAGCCATTATGAAGTCAAACAACAACAAGTGCTGGCAAGGATGTGGGGAAAAGGGTACACTTGTACATTGTTGGTGGGACTGCAAATTGGTGCAGCCAATTTGGAAAGCAGTATGGAGATTTCTTGGAAAGCTGGGAATGGAAACACCATTTGACAAAGCTATTCCCCTTCTCGGTCTATTACCTAAAGACCTAAAAAGAGCATGCCACAGGGACACTGCTACATCGATGTTCATAGCAGCACAATTCACAATAGCAAGACTGTGGAAACAACCTAGATGCCCTTCAATAGACGAATGGATTAAAAAATGTGGCATTTATACACAATGGAGTATTACTCTGCATTAAAAAATGACAAAATCATAGAATTTGGAGGGAAATGGATGGCATTAGAACAGATTATGCTAAGTGAAGCTAGCCAATCCCTGAAAAACAAATGCCAAATGTCTTCTTTGATATAAGGAGAGTAACTAAGAACAGAGTAGGGAGGAAGAGCATGAGAAGAAGATAAACATTAAACAGGGATGAGAGGTGGGAGGGAAAGGGAGAGAGAAGGGAAATTGCATGGAAATGGAAGGAGACCCTCAGGGTTATACAAAATTACATATAAGAGGAAGTGAGGGGAAAGGGAAATATAATACAAGGGGGAGAAATGAATTACAGTAGAGGGGGTAGAGAGAAAAGAGGGGAGGGGAGGGGGGATAGTAGAGGATAGGAAAGGCAGCAGAATACAACAGTCACGAGTATGGCAATATGTAAATCAATGGAAGTGTAACTGATGTGATTCTGCAATCTGTATACGGGGTAAAAAAATTTTTTTAAAAGAAAAAAAAATTGTTCACTCCTCAGGACTTTCATAAGCCTTGACTACAAATATATAAACAGAAAAAAAAACCTCAGGCTTTGTCTTTGTTTCATTTCTTGATCTTTGTGTGTGTGTGTGTGTGTGTGTGAGAGAGAGAGAGACAAAGAGAGAAAGAGAGAGAGAGAGAGAGAGAATGTTTTTTATTTTACTTTGCTAATATCCTTAAAATAGCTGTTTCTATATTATTTCTAATTCCATTGGGATACAAATTAAGTGGCTTATAGATTGTTCACTTACATATTTTAAAATAGATGATGATATTTAGAAGCATGACCTTTTTATATTCGCTTTTTATTTATCAACTTAAAAAAATAATATGAGGAAATTTTTCCTGAATGTGTACATATTTTGTTCTTTAAATTTTCATTTTTTGGTTTTAACATCAGTTCCTGATTTTTGCCTGAATCAATTATCATTACTAAAAAATGATCCTTACTAACTTCACTTTCTTCTTCAGAAGGTCTGCTGAACCCTGATTCCAGGCTGCATCAGTAGGGCTGTGCAGGGACTTTGGTGCCTATCTGCTTCCTGAAGGTCTGATGATTATCATCTGTTTTATCATCTTCAGAAGGTTTGGCTTGAAGGCCCAGCAGCAGGGGACTCTCCCCAGAAAGACTGAAAAGCACTAGGGTCCAGACTGGTGATACCAATCCTCTGGATTTGTCTGTGTCCACCATGTTCTAGCTCAAGCTGCTGGCAAAGCTGGTGCCATTGGACTTCTGTTGAAAATGTTCCAGATCTGCCCCCACAGTCATTTCCAATGCATCTCCAGGCACCTAACTGATGACTGGTCACCCTCTCAGTGAGCCACTGATGCTGGTGGCAGGACATCTGGGCCAAACTGAGTTCAGAGTTGACTTCTGCCTCTGGCCTGAATGAGACCATAAAGATTTCTCCCAGTGCAAGCTTCCTGCCTTCCTTGCTCACAGGGAGACATCTTGCTCCTGTCTTCTCTTAAACACCTTTTAAAACTCCTCAGAGATGGTTAACAGAAGTAGAGAGAGGGCAGAGGAGGCAGCATACTAGCAATGTGTCTGTTGTATAGAGCCAGGAATGTGGAAGTACTCTTCAATTTGTGAAGGAAGCTGGTTACCATTAATGTTACCACTATACTTTGGATCTAGAAGGTTCCCCAAAGGCTGGGTTCCCAGTGCAGCAGTGGTCAGAGTTGGGGCTTCTGAGAAGTGACTGAATGATGAGAGCTCAAGTTTGCCATTTTCTGGGCTTTCCATACCTTGAACTCTGTCCCCAATCTTGTCCCTGGCCTTGTTGGAAGGATTCATCAGGTTCTTTTTTGATCTTCACATGTAACTTAGATCTTCTGTTTTGAAACCAAGTTTGGACTCTCGACTCAGGAACTCCAATTTTCTTAGCAAGCCGTTCTCTGCAATGGATCCCAGGGTAGGGGTTTTTCCTGAAGGCCTTGAAGTGGGTGCACAGCTGAGAGGGGCTGTAGGTGGTGTGGGGCCCTCGAATCTTTTTATTCAGAGTCCCTTCTAGAAGGAAATCTTTCCCTGGGCCTTGCCTGGATTGCAGGGCCTCCTTAAGTTTTCGTCCTTCCAGAAAGAAGGATCTAGCTCTGCAATTCTGAAAACAAACCTGGATTCTTGACTCTTCAACGTTGATTTCCAAAGCAAATCTTTGTCTGGTAGCATAATGTGAGTATGGCGTTTGGTTCAAGGTGTTGATGAGGATTGTCAGCTGCTCTTTGGTGAATTTAGTGCGATTGCACATACGATTCCCTAGCATAGGCCCGTTTGAAGAGCTGTTTTGTGCCATGGTGGAAGAGAGTCCCAATGGCCAAGAATTCATCCAAGAGTTAGAGCATGACTTGAAGGAGTTATAGATCCAAGAGAGAACCTTGGTTTCAGATGATGCCAAAATAAAAACAAAAGGAATAGAGGCCTTTTTTGTTGTGCAATTTCAGATAGTATAGCCCATAGCAAGGAATATACAAACAAATCACTAGTATTACCTTTGTGTCTAAAATAAAATGTGATAGGAGAAAAAAAACTGACTATAATTTATAGACAAAAGAAAAAGGAGATATGAGTGGATTAAAAAAAAGAGATAAATCTGAAATGAGAGCTCAACGTGAAGAAAGATTGAGAGATTACTAAGACACATGTTAGGACTCCCATCTGTGAATGAATCCTGTCATTGCCCTTTGATGGGCCTCTGCCCTCACCTCCTCCTCCTTGTCCCAGCAATGTTCTTAGGCTAGCAGGGTCAGGGTTGACTCCTTGATGAGGTGGTGGAGGGCTCAGGTGCTGGCCTGAGCACCTCCATCTTGGGCCTCTCTGACTCCACCTGCCTCTAACATTTTCCCTCTAGCCCACTCTGTTCTAATGTCACCTTGGAGTCCAGGAACAACAGGTCTGATTGAGAAGCATCTGTGTGACTAGCGGACAAAGCTACTCCCAAGTGACAGGAAACCTCCCAGAACTGATCACCCCATGATGAGACTGCCCACTAAATTAAAGCAGTTGCCCCATTGTCGAGCTATGGCGGAGGCTAGGACCCTAAGCATGTCCCATCTCACTATGAGAATTGAGTCGTCCCCTCAAGTGATGATGACCTTCCTTCCAGATCTTCATAGGGACCAGTTCTGAGATAATGATCAACCAGATAAGGACCAAGATGACCCACTCTGCCAGCTATGCAAATCCCCAGCCCTGGCCTTTGCTCTCCTTCCTTTCTATTAGGCCCCAAAGTTTTTGTCAGCCCCTTGAATACAGACCTTCAGTCACTGAACTGTTATACCCATTTTTCCTGGCATGATCACATTGATTAAAGCTCATTTTTTTTTTTGTCTTTCACCAATGTTCATCTCTTCATTTGGCATCTTGGGACTGGTACTAAGCCTAGTCTGTTGGGACGCCAGAGCAGGACCTTCACCTAGGACCCCAGTAACAAGGTTGCAAAAAAATTGGATCAAGTAGGCACAGTCCTTCCTAGGGCCCATAGGACACTCTTAAGAACCCTGTGAGAAAGGGCATGACCTGGCAGGTCATGTTCTGTCAATTCTTGTTTTTCTCTCTGGAGTGTAAAGAAAAAAGAAAAAGGTATCAGTAAGGTGTGATTTGGGCCTCGCCTGTGAAGCATAAGAGTTTCAGACTTTTTGATCACGGGAAACAAATTGGTTTGGAGAGACAGATTTGAACAAGGAATGAATCAGGGAGCCGTGCAGGCTGATGCTAGACAGATACAATGGTTTGTCTCTGAGCATTTTATAAATCTCTCTAACTGCTGCTAAACAACCTGTAGAAGCTCATCTGAACTGCAGTAAGGGGAAGTTAGGGTTAGAGTCTAAGCCTGTGATTAGGGCAGAGCACTCAGCCCCCTTCTAAGACTGAAGAGCAACATCAGCAGTGTCCCCTGGCAGAGGAGAGTAAAGCAGCCAGAAGTAGCCTGACCTTCAGGGTCACCTGCAGCAGAGGAGGCCATTGGGAGACAAGATCATCTTGGCAGAACCTGAAGATTTACTTTTGGGTAAATATAGAAAAATACAAAGGCCCTTTCAGGAGAATTAGTTTTTAATCAATGAAACAAGTAGATCATGTCACATACAAGCTATTAACTTCCTTGGTAGTTCTAGGATCATCAGGCTAAAAGCAATCATTTGGGCTAAGTTTTCACATTTGTGTTTCATACAAATTATTTTCAGTTGTGGTTTTAGAGGCTTTTCTCTGAAATCAGGAAATGATGTAGAAAGGTAAAGTCTTTAATTTCTTTTAAAAAAAAAATTAGCCTGTTCTTAGTTTATGGCACTCCTCCTTTGCAAGCCTTGCCTTTGGGATGCTTTCTTTTGTTCTTCTTGCACTGGTTTTGCTAAATACAGAACCAGTTTAGTCCAGTGTGGAAGCAAATAGCCTTTGTAGAAAGGCATCTCACTTTCTCCAACTTTGAAACTGGTTAACAGCCCTTATCAGCAACTAAAAGCCTCCCACAGAAGACAAGTAAAGTGATTGAGAAACCCATAAAAAGCCAGAAAAAGAAAGCTGGATAAAGTGAAAACAAATTTCAACACAGGTCTCCACTGATCTGCACAGTAAATATAAAAACCTAACATGTTTATTGGCCTTCTTTTGATTATATGTCATTATTATTACACAGTTTTCACATCTACTAGTTCCTTCCTAGTTGGAACCTTCCAGTAAAATACTGGAATGGAGGCATTTTTAAAGATAAAGAGGCACTACAGCACTCAGATTTTAAACTTATAAAGTTATAAGTTTTTCAGGGTTCACTTGGGATTATGCCATACACATAAACAATGAGAGTCCTTTAAAAAAAAACTTTGACTTTATAAAATATTTGTCTAAATTTTGTTCAATAAAGGAACTGGGCATCTTTAAATAGCTATGGATATCAAAAGCCTTTTCAGAAGATAATCAACTAGTTAAAAGTAAATATAACCAATGAAATAAGTGCAAGTCTTATTTCAATTCCGAATGTACTTTTGTATTAAACTGCATTTCTATATTTAGATGCAATAAGATTGAAGTAATGAGAGCCATTCATTCTGAAAAAGGAAACTTGAGATCATGATTTTTAATCATCAAATATTGCAAAATTATTACATGGAGGAAAGAGTTTACTTCCTTGGTAAAACCCAAAGTCAGAATTCAGAAACTGCCAAGATTTTTTTTAAAAGCCACAGGAAGAAATATTATGGGTAAATACAATTGAGAATATTATTACTAAATAAGAAAAAAACTATCCAATTTTGGAATTGGTTATAACAAGACTGAGGTCCTTGTCACCTTCAAACATGAGACACTAGGGTATTTCAATGTTCCCTAAAACATGGGGCTAGGAATATAGCTCAGTGGTAGAGCATGTGCTTAAGTATGGGCAAGGCCCTAGGTGTATCATCAGTGTGTGTCACATACACACACACACACACACACACACACACACACTCACAAAGAAAAAAATCTTGAAATTACCGATCTTTGTATGTATTTAGCACTAGAAGCCTATATTGAAAACAGAATCTTAATTTCTGGGTTCCCATAAAAATAAGAGCAATTTCAAACATCAAAATCTCACTGTAATACCCTTCAAAAACCATACTAATAAACAGAACACAAATAAAAACTCAGTTGTTGTTTTTTTAAATAGAGGAAACAGATACTTCAAACTTCAAATTACATTTATATAAGGAAATGGATTTTCTTAAACCAACAGTGACCTTTCAGAGGTCATGTCAGAGCAGAGTCACACATTGACCAAGCAGAAAACAAGACTGGACAGTGGGAGACTAACATTGATGGAACCCAGGAAAATTGCTTCTAGAGAAACAGGGTCTCACCTTCAGGGGACAGTTCTTAAAACAGGCCCGATACTGCATTTCACTGAAGAATAGAAATGGAATGATCTGAGGATGCTCAGATCCACAGGTGGTAAATGTGGAGGCCAACACGTGTGCATGTGTGTACATGTGCAGGATGGAAGGTCGCTTGATCAATAAAGCCCCCAAAACAAATAGTAAAATAGGGGTAAGCTGAATCAGAGACAACGTGATAGGCAGAGAAGAAAAGACCCATCAAACATAATTGGAGCACCCCCCCTCCCCCGAGACAAAACAACTACCAATTTTAAGTGTGGAAACAGAACTAATGTTTAAAGCAACTTCCAAAAACCTTTATAGATATCACATTAGACTTGAATTCATATATGAAAATGATTCATTCTGCAATGGAAAAATTAGAGAAAAGGTTCAACTCCATGACATTGTAAAATGTTCTAAAGATAAAAAATTCCATTGACTCTCCAGGAGCCGTTAGTTGGCATTGAAACTCATAACAAAACTGAAATGCCAAAAAATAAAACAGTTAGAACGTACAAACAAATTCAAAAAGCTTGCAAGATACAAAAATCAACATGTAAAAACTAGTATCAGTCTTATAAACCAGTACAACATTTGATGAAAGAAAAATTTTAAAGGTAATTCCATTCACAAAAGCTACAAAAAATAAAACATTTAATAATAATTTTTACCATGGAAATGGATGATCTCTGTAATGAAAAATTATAAAACACTGAAGAAGAAATTGAAGAGGGGATACGGACACACACACACACACACACACGCACACACACACACAAACAAATGAAAAGACCTGCCATGTTCATAAGCTGGAGGAATTAATACTGTTAAAATGTCTACACTCCCTAAAGCAGTTTACAGATTCAGTGTAATCCTCCTTGAAATACCAATGGCATGCTTTACAGAATTAGGAAAAAAATCCTAAAATTTGTATTTAATCACAAAAGATGCCAGATAGACAAAGCAATCTTGAGCCAAGAGAACAAAGCTAGTCATCATCACCCCGACCACAAAACATTCTTTAAAGCTATAGGGCCAATACAGCATCAGACTGGCATAAAAACCAATGTGTAGCCCAACAGAACAGAGAACCTGAAACAAATCCAGCCAATCGATTTTTTGCACAGGTGCCAAAAACATAAGCTGGAAAAAATCAGCCTCTTTATTAAAGATCCTTGGAAACTTGGATGTCCACATGCAAAAGAATGGAACTAGACCCCTATATATCACTATATTAAAAAAATGAATCAAAGACCTAAATGTAATGTCTGAAACTATCAAACTACTAGAAAAAAATCAAAGGCAAAATACATTGGTCAAGGCAATGATTTCTTAGGGAAGACCTAGAAGCGCAGCAATGAAAAAAATAGATGGGATCACACAAATAAGGAAACATAAATTAACAGACTAAGAAAATATTTGCAAACTATTTATCTAACATAACAAGATTAATGTTCAGAATATATAAGGAACTCAAAAACTCAACAGCAAAAAAAAAAATGTCAAACAATCCCATTAAAAATGAAAAAAATAATCTGAATGGACCCTTCCAAAAGAAGACAAAAAAATAGCCAAGTATGAGAAAATTCTCAACATCACTAATCATTAAGGAAATGCAAATCAAAACCACATTGAAATACCATTTCACCCTAGTTAGAGTGGCACAATCAAAAGGGGAGAAAAAAAGAAATTAATGCTGGTGAGGATGCAAAGAAAGGAAAGCTCTTGTATATTCTTGTTGGGAAAATAAATTAGCATAAACACTATTGAAAACAGTATGGAGACTCCTCAAAATGCTAAAAACAGAACTACCATGTGACCTAGATAGCCCATGACTGGGTATATATCCAAAGGAGATGAAATCAGAATATCAGAGAGATACCTGTACTCCATGTTTCTTGTAGCACTTTACACAAGAGCTAAGATACAGGATCAGTTTACATGTCCATCAACATTGACACAATGGAATGTCTTCAACCATAAAGAAATCCTGTCATCTGCAGCAACATGGATGGGATTGAAGGACATATGTCAAGTGAAATAAAACAGGCACAGAAAAATAATGTATGTTCTCACTCATACATGGAAACTAAAAGGATGGAAGTCCTAGAACTAGAGAATAGATTAGTGGTCTCTTGGGGCTACAATGAGTAGAGGGCAGAATAGATGGGTGGGAGGGTGGAAAATGAGTACCAAGATATAGTTAGGTAGGAGAACTAGTCCTACTACCCTAGTAGGGTAACTATAGATTAGAGCAATTTATTATGCACTTCTTAAAGAACTAGAAGAAAGGGAGGAGTTTAAAGGTTGCCAATACAAGGAGATGATAAATGTTTAAGGATGAGGAATTGCTATTACCCTGAAATGATCATGACACATTGTATACCTATATCAAATTATATACTGCATCCCATAATAATGTACAATTGTTACTTTCCAGTTTAAAAAAAGAATCAACTGAAGCGTGTGAAACAAGAGAGCATCAACGTTTTTTAAGAAATTCAAGGAAAGAAAATGTGAGCCATCAACTTTATATCTAGTTGAACTACACTTTGAATATGAAGACCATAAGATAACAATTTCAAACCTTGAAGAACTGGGGAATATTAAACTCACAAGATGTTCCAAGGAATTTACAAGAGTCTATCTCTTCAAAATGTGGTCTGCAGCCAACAGCAATGTCACTCAGGAGACTGTTAGATGTGCAAAACTCAGGTCCTACCTTAGGATCTTCTGAGTCAGAATCTGCATATTACACGCTTCCCCCAAAGAATTAATATGCACAGGAATATCCCGCAAGCTCTATACTATAAGACAAGCTTCACCCCATCAAGATTTCAACAGAAACTGGCAAAAGGATGTGTTCCTTTTATTTATATATGAAAATATGTTTAATTATAGGTCTGAGGCCAAAACAAAGAAGAAAAGATAAATGTTCTTCCAAAGTAGGAATATCACAACTGAAAAATGGGGAAAAGGAGAAAAAAATAATACCGTGTCATAGAGAAGAGGTGGAGTTATTTTCAGCTTTTGGTTGCTGTGACCAAATACCTTCCAAGAACAACTTAGAAGAAGAAAAGTTTATTTTACCTCAGAGTTCCAAAGGGTTGGTCCAGGTTGACCCAATTGCTCTGGGTCCAAATGAGGCAGAGTGCCATGGTGGAAGGACATGGAGGAGGGGGCACTGCTCCATTCACAGCAGCCAGAAATTAGAGATAGGGATGAGGGAAAGGGGCCATGCAGTAGATGCACCCTTCCATGGCCTGTTCCCAGAATCCCACCTCCTCCAGGCACATCCCACCTGTACACAGTTACCTCCCAGTTGGTCCATTCAAACCAGGATAGACTAGATTACTGCTCTCACAGGCCAATCATTTTACCTCCAGACATTCCTACATTAATACAGGAGCTTTTCAGAGACTCCTCACATCCAAACCATTTCAACAAGGGGGTAACAAAAGATATTACAATAAAGATGGTCAATAGCACCAAAGTGTATACCTTCCAACATTTTTTTTCTTATTATATTGACTAATGCCTCCAACTGACTGATAGTGGAGATAGAGAACATTCTTGCTCTTTCCTAATTTTACCAAGATGGCCACTAATATTTCCCATTTGTAAGGCAGTGGTTTGTGATGGGGACTGTTTCCCTGTGTATCCCCACTTTCTTGCCAGACTTTAAGCTGAGTCGCTCTTATTTCCTAGGTGTCATGGCAGTCCTTTGACAGTTTCAAAGGCTATCTCAAAATGCTGCTTACTTCTCCAAAGCCAGCACGAAGATCTCAGGGTCCAGTCTGGGAAGACTCTTTGATAACATACCTTTATGGGGGCTGTGTCTCTCTCCCACCATGTCTTCCTTGCTCTTTTGGCTAGAGGTAAGCCATAGGTTCCACCCGCACTGAAGAGGGAGGATTATTACACAAGGCAGTACAGGGCACGGCAGTCTGTGGAGTGTTCGCTCGTTTTGCCAACCAAGGTAGCCTCCTGCCACCAGCCAGCAAGCAGCAGAAGCCTGCTAACAGCATGAGTGAAACAAGCCTTGGGCTGGCTAGAGGCCAGGTGACGATATTCCCCCACTGTCCTGCAAGAGACCCTGAAGAGAAAACCTGCTAAGCCACACCTAGACTTCCTCATTCACAGAGACCCTGAGATAATCAACATTGACTTAGGCCACTGTATTTTAGACTAATGTGTTACATAGCAATAAATGTCAGGGTGATTCCTCATTAGATCTGAGGGAAAAAAAGATAACAAAAGATATTACTAGGACAATTGGAGAAATTTGAATATGAGTTTTGTCCTGGATTATGTAGTACCAATGAAAACTTTCTTGGATGTAATATTATCAGGACTACATAAGAGAACGATTCCGCTCTTCGAAGATCCTACTCAAGTACTTAAGATAGCAACTCACTTTCAAGCAGTTCGGTGCACAAAAACAAACACAGTAAAACAAAAACTTTGTTTGGCAGGGTGTATATGGTATATTGTTTAAATGCAGTGTGGGTGTGTACAAAGAGTAGCAAAATGCTAGTAATTTGTAAATGTACCCGAAAAGGCTTATGAATGTTCATTGTATTAGTCTATATATGTGACATAATTTTAATTTATACAATCACATTTTTAAATTACCAAAAATTCTGTAGATTTTAATTCCTCAACCTAAAAGTTTACATTTTAAAAATCAGAGGTGGGAGGGTTTTGGAGTGAAATCGCACAGCCCTGCCCACGAGGCTCTTCAACCCCCACAGCAGCCACCTGATTCTGTGGGATTGAGTGTGGTAAGGACCATGGTTAGGCAACCACAAAAATAGATGCATTTCCTGAGCATCTGCAGCTTTATGCTCCTTAATTTATTGTAAAACCTGAACGTGAGGCAATTTTTAGCCTTTACATAAAGATTAGCTTCAATTATTTCAGACCTGACACCTTTCAGAAAGTTACTAGAGAGCCAAGTAGATGTTTTGAGTTAGAACAAAGCTCCATTTCCTGTATAGTGCATTGGAATTACCTAGGATTTGTGTTAAAATGCAGATCCTGATGCACTGGGTCTAGAATGGTGCTTCTGAGTTTGCATTTCTAATCATCTCCCAGCTGATGCTGATGCTGCTGGTACCAGAATCACATTTCTACCTCCAAAGCCTTAGAGCAACTTCCCAGCAGGCTGTCAGTTAAAGTGCAGTTAAAACTCCTTAGTCATTGCAGATCTGGTAAATGACCTCTGGATCCACTTGCCCAAGGAGGCAAAAATGTACCTATAAAGAGGTTTGCTACACAAACTTGCAATCACAGAAGAAAGGAAACAATCTAAATGTCTATCAATAAGAGAATAGTCAGATAAATTATGATTTATATAAGGCAACACATATCTCTTTTTAAAAGCCACAGTATATACTTGTCCTATGACCCAGCAAGCCCAATTCTAGTTATTTTCACAAGAGAAATGAAATAGGCCTATACAAAGACCTCTACAGATATGTCCATAGCAGCTTTACTTATGATTTCCAAAAACTAGTAACAGTCCATGTGCCTCTCAATAGGGAAGTGGATAAACTAACTGTAATATGGTCATAAAATGTATTACCAGTCAGCAATAAAAGGGAACACACTGCTGTAATCCTCACCACATAGATGAGTCTCAAGAGGATTAGACTTAGTGAAAAAAAGACTGCCCAAAACAATACACTTTCTGGAGTTGTGGTAATTGTGTATTCCTTGACAAAGAAAGGAGTTATGCAGGTAGATATAGTCATCAAAACCTCTCAAATGGCCAAGAGTGGTGATGTACACCTGTAATCCCAGCAGCTCAGGAGGCTGATGTAGAAGAGTTCAAAGTCAGCCTCCGCAACAGCGCCGTGCTAAACAACTTAGTCAGACCCTGTCTCTAGATAAAATACAAAATAGGGCTGGGGATGTGTCTCAGTGGTTGAGTGTCCCCGAGTTCAGTCCCTAGTACCCAACCCCACCCCAAAAAACAAAACAAAATAAAAAACTTCTCAAATGGTGTTCTTATGATCTTTAAATTTCACTGTATGTAAAATGTAGCTCCACAAAGGGGAAAGGTATTTAAATATTGACCTCTAGGGAACAATATACAATGCATAGAATTATTTTAGGGGAAGGTGCATCAATAGTATCTGCAACTTACTTTGAATGCATCAGGAAAAAATAACATGGTAAGAGCTGGGTAGAGGGGTGGATCCAGACATAGGTATATGTGATAATGCAAACATAGTAAAATACTAATGATAGACTATGTAGGTGGGAAAAAAATTCCTTCACCTTTCTGTTCATTTAAATTTTTTCATATTAAATTGTTGGAGAAAGTGAGATAGATGTATTTTGACATGGAAAAGAAATCACCAGCAGGGGCTGCGTCTGTAGCTCAGTGGTAGTGCGCTTGCCTAGCACGTGTGAGGCACTGGGTTCAACCCTCAGCAACACATAAAATAAAGGTATTGTGTCCATCGACAACTAAAAATTTTTCTAAAAAAAAAAATCTTAAAAAAAATCATAAACAATATCTTTGTGTGATAAGAAACAAGTTACAGATACACCCACTTATCCATATGTTAGATTTCTGGGCCGATAAGAACTTAGAGGCTATTAACTCTGAGAAATAGGAAAGATGTTGGAAGTAGAGACAAGGAGGCTTTCACTTTCATACAGCGGGGGAGGGAGGAAGATTAGAAATGGTGACACTGTCAAAAATAACTTCACAGAAGCAGACAAAGTAATGACCCCAAACAGCCAAAAGCAGGGTCAGTGTTGTATGTAATGATGTGTGTGTGTCAAAATGCAAAGCCAGCGCATACGGCTGCTCTGGCCTTTACAGCTCCAACAGAAACATGGGGCACTTGCCTTGATCCTGTCTCTGTGCAGCCAACTGTGATGACAGTGAAAAAATATGACTAATTGTTTGCATTAAAATGAATGCTCTGCTAGGTGCTGGGGTAATAATGAAAACAACTTGGTCTCTTTCCCATAGCACTCCCAAAAGAGTGAAAATTCAGACACCCAGATGTGTGAGAGTGATTTGCAGCACTGGTTGTAACGAGGCGCTTTGGGACACCTGCTCAGTAGATGGAAGTTTGCCACAGGGGTCTAATCCCAGGACCACACTTCTTCCACTTGACCCCAGACCTCTAGTCATGGTTAATTGCACTAGGATGAACGACTTAACCAAGACAGTTCAATCAAATTCCCTTTCCCATGAGTTCAGAATTAAACTAATGCCCCGTCATTAATTTTTGTTACTACTGGACTAGAGAGAACATGCAAGCTTGGGAACTACGGAGAGGTTATTATTATTTTTTTTAATCAAAATGCAAGTGAGAAGCAAAGAAAGCTGGAGTACCAAAAGAGAGAAAGACCTAGGAGTTCTGCAGAGAGAAGTGAAGAGTTAACAAGACCCCCCAGAGAAATATTGAGAGTAGCTACCTGATTCCCATTCATGCTTTTCACGTCTGTCTCCAGTATCTTGTAAACCACATTCACCGGCCATCGCCCCTGGATTCCATGAAACAACCCTGAAGTTGTCCAGAGAATTTCTTATCGTCTTCATCCAGTCTGAAAAATTCCTCTTGCAGCCTGAAGAGCTATAACTAAGATAATTATTGCAGACAAATCTGCAAAGTGCAATTCAGGAGACCAGAAGAGATACCATTGGAGGCTCTGATATCTCAGAAAAACTTCTGCTACGTAGAAAGTCACCAGGGACCAGGGCCTTGATACTCTGAACCCTTCAATTTTTGTGCAATGCATACCCCCTTGACATGTCATGTCATGTGACTCCCTTGCTCTGCTCCTCCCAGCTAAGTGTCTTTATGGCAGGCTCAGCACTAGGCGCTCAGCTCATGGGGAATATCAGAACCAACATGATAGAAAGTATAGTGAGCTCTTTAAAGAAAATGAACATGAGGTCAAAGTGCACTTGAGGTAGGGTAGACAGGGAAAAATCTCTGACAAGGGATGTTGGGGCAAAATATTGGAGAGTATGAGGCAGCCGCTAGCTCAGGAAAGAGTGTCACAGGTAGAGGTAAACTGTAATGTGCAAAGGTCCTGAGGAATACCCCTGACAATAAAGCAGTCTCTAAGAACAGAGGTGATATCCTGCAGAGAGTGAAACCTGGCCTTGATGTGAATGAGCAGAGTGGATGATGCTCTGCCTGGGGTCCTTAATTTCAATGGTCTTCATAAATCCCCTCAGCATCTATGTGCCTCTGCATTTTTTCAAAGTTCCAGGGTAATTTATTATTAAAAAATAGTTAATGGTTATTGGAAGTAAAATGCTCTTTTCCCATTTTACCCAACCCTCTTTCATCTGCCTGGTCCAACATTAAAGTTGTCACATAAGCACTTTCTGATGTGATATATAATCACCAAATGGCTAGCAAAACATAATAAAATAATCTAAATCAAATAAAAAGTATTAGCACTATAAATTTTGCTGATGACATGATCTTATATTTAGAAGACCCCCAAAAACTCTACGAGACAACTTCTACAGCTCAAACAAATTTAGTAAAGTAGCAAGATACAAGATTGACATAAATAAATCAACTGCTTTCCTAAACTCCAATAATAAACCTATTGAAAAAGAAGTTAGGAAAACCATCCCATTCACAACTTCAAAAAAAAAAATAATAATAATACTTGGCAATCAACCCAATGAAGGAGGTGAAGGACCTCTACAATGAAAACTATAGAACATTGAAGAAAGAAATCAAGGAAGAACTTAGGAGATGGAAAGACCTCCCATGTTCATTTTTTAGGTGGGCAAAATTAATATTGTAAAATGGCCACACAACCAAAAGCATTATAGAGAATCAATAAAATCCCCCTCAAAATACCAGTGACATTCTTCACAGAACTAGAAAAAGCAGTTCTAAAAGTTATTTGGAGACCCAAGAGACCCAGAATAGCTAAAGCAATTCTGAGCAAAAAGATGGATGCTGCAGATGTCACAATGCCAAACCTCAGAATACAATAGAGACCTACAGTAAAACAAAGAGCATGGTATTAGCACAAAACAGTCATGAAGACCAATGAAATAGAAGACACAGAGACAAACCACATAGATAGTCATCTGACACTAGACAAAGGTGCCAAAAATATACGTTGGAAGACTGGGGTTGGGACTCAGAGGTAGAGCGCTCACCTACCATGAATGAGGTACTGAGTTCGATCCTCAGTACCACATAAAAATAAAGATATTGCATCCATTTATAACTAAAAAATAGTTTTATATATATATATATATATATATATATATATATATATATAAAATTAGAAAAGATAGCCTCTTCAGCAAATGGTGTTGAGAAAACTGGATATCTATATATAGAAGAATGAATCTTGCCTCCTAGCCTTCACCGTGCAAAAATGTCAACTCTAAGTAAATCAAAGATCTGTAAATTAGATCAGAAACTCAGCAACTACTATAAGAAAATGCAGACCCAGTACTCCAACACATTGACACAGGCTTCCACTTCCTTAACAAGACTCCTAAAATACAAGAAATAAAACTGAAAATCAATAAGTGGGATTGCATCAAATTAAAAAGCTTCCGCACAGCAAAGGAAACAATTAAGAATGTGAAGAGAACCTACATAATGGGAGAATTCCTTGCCATCGGCTCCTCACGGCATTAATATTCAGACTATATACAGAACTCAAAAAACTTAATATCAAAAACAAACAATGCAATTAACAGGCAAAATAATTAACAGACATATCTCAAAAGAAGAAATACAAATGGTTAATAAATATCTGAAAAAATGTTCAATATCTCTAACAATCAATGAAATGAAAATCAAAATGTTATTTCATCGCACTCTAGTCAGAATGGTGATCATCAAGAATACAAATAAGTGTTGGCAAGGATGTTGGGGAAAAGGTACACTCAGACATTGGTGGGACTGCAAATTAGTGCAACCACTCTGGAAATCAGTATGAAGATTCCTCAAAAAACTAAGAATGGAAACACCACATGACTTGGCTATTTCACTCCTCAGTATCTATCCAAAAATTCTAAAATCAGCATCATATAAGAATCTAGCCACATCAATGTTTACAGCAGCACAATTCACAATTGCTAAGCTACGGAACCAGCCTAGGTGCTCTTCAACAGACAAAATGGATAAAGAAAATGTAACGCACATAACTACAGTTATTTTATATTTAGACAAAGGCACCCAAGATATACATTGGAAAAAAGATAGCATTTTCAACAAATGATGCTGGGAAAACTGGAAATCCACATGTAACAAAATGAAATTGAGCCTCCCTCACCATGCACAAAATTCAAAATGGATCAAGAACCTAGGAATTAAACCAGAAACCCTGCACCTAATGGAAGAAAAAGTAGAACCAAGTCTCTATCTTATCGGAATAGGCCCCTACTTCCTTAATAAGACTCCTATAGCATAAGAATTAAAGCCAAGAATCAATAAATGGGATGGATTCAAACTAAAATGTTTCTTCTCAGCAAGAAAAACAATCTGTGAGGTGAAAATAGAGCCTGCAGTCTGGGAGCAAATCTTTACCACCAGAACAGATAGAGCACTAATCTGTAGGATATATACAGCACTCAAAATCCTTAACACCAAAAAAACAAAAAACCCAATCAATAAATGGGCCAAGGAACTGAACAGACACTTCTCAGAAGAGGATATACAATCAATCAACAAATATATGAAAAAAATTTCAACATCTCTAGCAATCAGAGAAATGCAAATCAAAACTACTCTAAAGATTTCATCTCACTCCAGTCAGAATGGCAGCTGTTAAGAATACAAACAACAATAAGTATTGGTGAGGATGTGGGGAAAAGGCACACTCATACATTGCTGGTGGGACTGCAAACTGGAGCAGCCAATCTGGAAAGCAGTATGGAGATTCATTGGAAAACTTGGAATGGAACCACCATTCGACTCAGCTATCCCTCTCCTTGGTTTATACCCAAAGGACTTAAAAACAGCACACTACAGGGACACAGTCATGTCAATGTTTATAGCAATCCAATTCACAATAGCTAAATTGTGGAACCAACTCAGATGCCCTCAGTAGATGAATGGATAGGGATACTTTGGTATATATATATATATATATATATATATATATATATATATATATATATATATATATACAATGTAACATTACTCATAATTAAAAGAGAATAAAATCATGGCATTTGCAGGTAAATAGGTAGAGTTGGAGGATATAATGCTAAGTGAAGTAAGCAAATCCCCAAAACCAAAGGCTTAATGTTTTCTTTGGTATGAGGATGTTGACTCATAATGGCGATTGTTGGGGGAGCATGGGAGGAATGGAGGAACTTTAGATAGGGCATAGGGGACGGAGGGAAAAGGAGGCAGGGCAAGGGGATAGGAATGATGATGGAATGAGTTACACATCATTACCCTAAGTACAGGTATGGAGACACGTATGATGTGAAAATACTTCGTCTACCAGTGTCTTGTGAAAATTTGTGCTTTATATGTACAATATGAAATGAATTGCATTCTGTCATCCCGTATAACAAACTAGAATAAATAATTTAATAAAAAGAAAAGAAAATGTGATGCATATATACACAATGGAGTATTACTTGCCCATAAAGAAGAATGAAATTATGGCATTTTCCAATAAATGGATGAAACTGAAGACCATCATGCTAAGTGAAATAAGCCAGTCCCAGAAAGTTAAAATTTGAATGTTTTCTCTGATATGCAGAAAGAAGCTAGTCCAAAATAAGGGAAAAGAAAAGTTGGGAGGGGGTAATTTCATCAAAATAAAAGAAAAAAATCAGTGGGATAGATGAAAGGGACTTGACAGAGAATCAAGAGGGATGGGATAAGGCAAGAACAATGGGATGAATGACATAACTTTCCTGTGTACATCTATGAATATACCACAGTGAACCTCACCTTTATGTGTATCTATAAGGCACTAATTTTTAAAAATCAACTGTAAGTAAGTAGCAGAAAAATTGTTGGAGTAGAGGGAAGGAGACAGTAGAAAGGAGAACGGATAGAGAAACTATCCGGGACTGAATAGGAGCAAATTATATTCCATGCTTTCATAATTATGTCAAATAATTATTACTAATGTTGTGTATAACTAAAAAGAATAATAATAAAATCATAAAAATTATTTTAATAAGATGCCAAATACATATGTGTAGATATTTGTGTGTGTGTGTGTGTGTCTGTGTGTGTGTATATTATGACAACATATGTGAGAGCAAGGAAAGCTGAAGTGAGATACATAACCCAAAATCAAAGGAAAGGATTAATGACTGTGACTACATAGAAACTTCAAAACCATTAAGCAAGGGCCAGAGATGCAGCTCAGTAGTAGAGCACTCGACTAGCCTGTGCCAGGGCCTGGGTTGTTCCATCCCCAGCACCACAAAAACAAAAGACAAAAAAAAAAAAAAAAAAAAAAAAAACCTATAAAGTAGTCAAATGACATTTACCAAGAAAAGAAATAAAGACAGCTTTTCAACACAAGTGCAGATGCATATTCAGAATTGAAGAAATATAACTTAAAACCCAATTCATCCTAATAGATACATTCTCATACATGTGTCCAGAGGAATATCTAAGGCTATAGGATAATTCATAATAGTAAATGTCTGGGGAAAAAAAAAAACAAAAACATTTAGTGATGAGGAATGAGTTAACAGGACAGCACAACCACTCTGTTGTAACACTGTACAGCCATTAAAAAGATTAAGGCTGACTTATACCGTCTGATAAGAGCTTGTAAGATACAATGTTAAGTAATCAAAGTAGGTCGGAGTCATTATAGATATTATATATACATTCCCCACACACAAGAAAAATACACTAGCCAGGACTAACCCTGAGAAATATGTATCATAGCCAATCTGGGCAAAGTTCACTGGTTTTATCAGCCCATGACGACATTGCCAATGAGTAGCTAAATGAGGACTTCACCCCTGATCTGCCAGACTCCAAAGCTGACACATTTAATCATGAAGCTCAATATCATGAGAGGATGCCAAAAAGACAAGAACAGCCAGGAAACAAATGGCAGGACTTTTCCTACTTTCTACTTCCCAGACAACCAGGTGAAAAAAAAGACACTAATGGAATTTTACAAAAGAAAGGCATATTCATCTTTAAATCCTTGAAAGGAGAAGGCTGGTATGGCAGAAGAACATATAGATGCCTTCCCTTCCCAGGGATGATCCAAAATGACAAGCAGGTTTGTTGAAATTTAGAACTTTCCCTCCTAAGTGAATTTTAGGGTGCAAAAACCAATCAGCTAGAATTTTTACCTTCTGATCTACCTGAAATTCAGTGGTTGCCTTACTGGTCCTAACTAAATCCCTACAGGCTTAAAAATTAGATAAATCCTGAACTTTTTTGAAAGCACTTGGCATTAAATAAACCTACTTATCTAGACCCAGGCCCATGAACATTCTACCACATGTTGCTGACTCCTTAGAGTAAGGAGAACTCTCAGAAGAGTTGGCAAATCTAGAACCCGGCACAACTGCACTCCAGCATCCGTGTTAAGTTGTTCTATGACATAGCCAATAATGAGAGCTGACTATCTTCAACAATTTACTTCTTTGGAGGAACAAACTCTACTACCTGGGTCAGGCTAGAGTCAAAAGGCTGACTCTGTACCTCCCATCCAGTCAAACAAAGCCAATGAAATTCTTTATCTCAAGAACTGAAGTGACTGGGAGTCTGTTTTATTACTGAATCTCATAAATGGCATTGCTCTAAAGTCCACAGATTCCTGCTATTGAAGTTCCCCAAACTCTCCCAACACCTACCTTCCTGAAGCTTCCCCCATTCCATGAACAATATTAGTGTGCTCTTTAAGCTGCCCAGGTGCAGTGTCTGCTGTTTCCAATGACAAAACAACATGGAGGAATATTGTTCTGCTTGTTACACGCCCAACGTTCATTTCCCATTTTTTTTTTTTTCTGCCAAACAGGACCCTGATTTTGTTTGCCATGACGGTATTCACATTAAATACTCCATCTCTCTTGCAGCTAAAGATAGTCATGTGACTTAGCCCTGGCCTATGAGTCACTGAAAGAACTTCCTGAGAGCCTCCTTAAAAACACCCAGACACTGCAGAGTGGAATCTTTGGCCCTTTGCTCTCATTTCTTTCACTGGAAGGTGATGGGCGACTGGGAGCTGCCATCTTACAACCCTGACACTTAAGCCACTCATGAAGGATGCAGCACAGGAAGAGAGAAGGGGCCCATGTTCTTTAGGATACCTTGGATAACAATGCTATCTCCCCCTTGTAACTTCTTCCGTGAGGAAAATAAACCTCCACTTGGTTCGGAAGCTTGGACACATTTCTGAAATGAACAGAAGAACATAGTCACAAGATGCAACATCTGTTCTTTCATAAAGTCTATTTTATAATTTCAATTCTAGGTAAGCATTGGGAGAGAATCTGCTACTGTAAATTGTGTGGAAGGAAGAACTCATGCCAAATCAGGACAGCTCTGCCCTCTTGTGGGCAAAACACGCAGATACATAATATATAACCCACTGTAATGAAGCAGAGTTCATAAATCAAGCAGAAATACAATAGGCCCCTCCAATTCATGGTTTCATTCTGTGGTTTCAGTTATATGCAGCTCATGGTGGACCAAAATTATTAAATAGGAAATTCTATAAACAAAAATCCACTTGTTTTAAAGTGCATGACATTCCGTGTAGGTGTAGCATGGTGACATCTCATACTGTCTCATCCTGCACATGAATCATCATTTTTTCCAAGATACCCGTGCTGAATATGTAGCCCACCCCATAGTCACTGAGTATCATATGGTTATAAAATTGACAGTTGGGGAACCACAATGTTCATGTTTAAGAAACACTTATTTTACTTAATTGTAGCCCAAATCTCAAGGGAAATGATGCAGACAATTCAGATGTTCCAAAGAGAAGCTTGAAGGGCTCCCTTTAAATGAAAGGCAAGAATACAGTGAGATATTTCAAGAGAATTAAAACACATTTGCATAACTTTCATGACACAGTGTTGTTATAATTCTTCTATTTTATTAGTATTCTCTTATTGTGCCCGATATATAAATTCACCTTTATCATAGGTATATAAGGGAAAACTGATATCATAGGGTTCAATACTATCTGTGGTTTCCGGCATCCAGAGATCTTGGGGTGTAGCCTAGTGTTTCCCTGATTCATAAGAGGGGAGCTGTTTGGACTAATAATTGGTATGGAACAGAACAGAAAGAAAATGAAATCTGACTGTGAGATGAGGGGAAAGTCTAACAGCAAAAGTAGTTAGTAACCTCGGGGAATAAGTAGAATTTTGATAGACAAAGGGCCTGCAGGCCAGGAACAGAGTGTGAGCAAGGGCTGGTAGGCATGTTGAGGAACAGGAATGAAAAGTGCCTCAACCGCAAGGAAGCTTAAACATTGCTAACTATGACAGAAGTACATACCCAGCGCCAGCTCTTATTGTATATTCATTTTCTCAGTAAATTCTCCATATAAGCCACAAAAGTGAAAGGCACTATGACTATTATCCCCATTGTACAGATGAATAAATTGAAGCATAAATAGTGAATTTTTCTAGGATGACAGAGACAGGAGGGGCAGAAATGGGATATATATAGGCACAAGTGAGTCTAGTTCCAGAGTCTAGTCTTCTAAGCATCTTTTGCACAAATGCTTGGTAATGGCCCTCTGAAGGACATTTCTAAAAGGCTTGAGTGGATGCTAGCACATGGAACTAAGGAAAACACAATCACTAAGGAGACTCCTGGGTTTTTAAGAGCATTGTATTGTCAAAAGACTGGACAAAAAAAAAGTTTTAAGACTTAAAACCATGTTGGGGTCCCCAAATGACATTGATAAAGAAAAGAATCAAGTCAGTCCCAGGTTATGATCCTTTGCACACAATCAACGAGGCCAATTTGGAAAATTCCAACAGGAGAATTTCCCAAAGGGCAGAGCAGAGGCCAAGAAGAACAATTTACAAGGGAAACACTTTCAGGGAGCAGAAAGGAAGCCTCATGAAGGAATGAAATATTAACAAGGTGATTGTATCAATTAATCAAATATGCCTATGTGAATGCAAAAACTGTTTCATAGGGGAACATGGGAGAAATGATCTCAATATGGGAGAAAGTTGACAAAAATCAATGATAAAAATAATCAAAATAGAAATTTCTTAATACTTATAAAATTAATAATCAGATTAGTAGCCAAAGGAGAGAGACACTTAAAGTCAGGATTGAGATTTGTCACTATTTTGATTCTTTATTAAGCAGAAATGGTTAGCTTAGAAGAACAGAGTAAAACATACAAAGTTCACTCTCCACAGAAAAGGATCATGACTCAAAACCTGACCACCAGCACCCAGACCTTGGTCTCCACTGAAAGAAACCAGGACTCCTTGGAGAAATGACTAGTTCCATGATTCCAAGATATTAGGCCCACTTGGGAGAAGTTAAGCCTGGAATATTTCAGAATATGCCAGAAATCAAAGAAGCATTCAAAATAGGTGACACAAGAACCAGTTTGGGTCACAAATAATCAGGAATAATAATGAATTATAAACCATTGGGAGAGAATGAAGGGATTCATGAGTTCACTTCCATAAGCAGTAGATAAGGAGCTAAATGTGGAGGAATAACGATAATTGAATGCTGAGTCTAACTAGGGAATGTGGAAGGTGTACTGAATGTGGAAAATAAGCATTTGGCAACCTTTCTAGTAAAGATCAGAACAGGGGAGAAGTATCCATAAAGGTTGACTCCATGGGACATTGTGATGACAAGCAGGATATTTGCATGGTTTGTACTTATTAACAGTTGGAAAGGAGAAAAAAAAATGAAGGAATATATCAGCACCTCAACGAGATCACCAAAATCAAATCACCAAATAAGGACAGACGGGCACGTGGGACACCGAGACAACACGTCACTTATGCAATGTCATACCTAAGAGAGTACAAGTACATATAACCAAAGAACTCTCAGGCATACCCAAACACAGAAGCATCCTCCTAAAGATGTGTGTATGGAGTGGGGGAGTCCAATATGCAATATGGTACCCAAGATTGGACCTTGACACAGAAAAAAGACATCAGTGGAATAATGGTGAATCTGAATAAAACCTGTAGCCTAGTTAAAAGTATAGAATGCATGTCAACTTCTTAGTGTTAACAAATGTACCACAGTCACATAAGACATTGACATTACAGAAAACTGGATAAAAGATACATGAATTCTCTGCACTATCTTTGCATCTGCTCTGTAAATCCAAAATTTTTAAATAAAAGGTTTAAGAAAAAGCTAAAGGAGAATAAGGTAGCAATAAAATAATGCCAATATTATTAAAGACAAAGACAGACTGTAAAAATGTTGATAAGAGTTGGCTAAGGAGACAGGATAGCTAAATTTAGTACCTGACCTTAGACTGGATCCTGAAAGAGTGAATACAATTCTATAAGGGACATTGAATCAACTCACATTAAAAGAGGAATAATATTGAAGAATCCCATTTGTAATAGCAAAACACACAGTATTTGTGAAAAAGGTATAAAACTTGTTAATAAAATTTAAAGCTTTATAAAACATCAAAGACTAACCAAAGAGATTTATTATATGATCATAGTATTTTATTATTACAAAAAAAATAGTTTGCCTCCAAATTATTCTGACCAGGTTAATGTTGTACTTGTGACTTTTTTTTTTTTTTTGAGGAGTGGGAGGGACACAGAGAAGGTAAATCTTAAATTTACATGGAGCAAACAACCAGCAACCAAGACTTGATCTCAAGCCATAGTCATTAACACAATGTGCAATTTGGTGCAGGGTAGGCAGATTAAGTGTTGGTAATGATGGCATCAAGTACATACTTTGGGCTACAAATAATGGGAAAAGTGGGCTCAAAGGGATTAAAGAAGACTTCAACAGGAAGTCTTAAAACGGAGCTCTCTCCTGGATTGGTAATGGTGTGACTTCACAGCCTGGTCAAGGGAACAGTTTTACCCATCCCTCTGTCCTGGGTTCTTAGGATTGCCCCTCAGGCTGGTCCCTTTATGGCATGATTGTGTGGAGCAATTCTGTTCTATCACAGTAATGACAGAGCAGATGCCGATACCTATCGCTTCTTTCTGAGAAGTTGGGCAGTCGTTCTAAAAATCCCAAGATGTGTTTCCACTTATGTCTTCATGGCCAGGCTTGGGTCACTCCCTCAATAACCAAGTATGCTTGCTCCAAAATCAGCTGCTGGCAAAGGTAGGAAGGTCACCACAACTGCCCTCCATAAATCATCCTAGGCAGAAGCAGGGCTGGGGTGTCAGCCACTAAGACAACAATGTCAACTCTGCTGGGGAAATTTTTTTTTTCCTATAAATATATTCATTTTTTATTTATCAACTTTCTAAAAAAAAAAGTCTGAGGGAGGAAATTCTTCCAGAAGTTATACATATTTTTTCCTTCAATTTTTCATTTTATGGTTTTAACATCAATTGGTGACTTTTCCTGAATCAATTGTTGTTTCTCTGATGACTGAAAAAAAAGGTTATTACTAAGTTTATTTTCTTCATCTCAAGGTCGATGGAACTCTGATGCCAGGCTGCTTCAGTAGGGCTGTGCAGGGCCTTTGGTGCCTGTCTACCTCCTAAAGTTCTGATTTTTTTTTTTCATGTGTGGTGCTGGGGATCAAACGCAGGGCCTTATGCATGAGATGGAAGCACTCTACCAACTGAGCTGTGACCCCAGCCCTTAGATTATCATCTTTTCTCATCTGCAGAAGGCTTGGCTTGAAGTCCCTGCAGCACGGGACTCTCCCCAGGAAGGCTGAAGTCATGTCAAATACTCTAGATTTGTCTATGTCCACCATGTTCTAGCTCAAGCTGCTGGCAAAGCTGGTGCCATTGGACTTCTGTTGAAAATGTTCCAGATCTGCCCCCACAGTCATTTCCAATGCATCTCCAGGCACCTAACTGATGACTGGTCACCCTCTCAGTGAGCCACTGATGCTGGTGGCAGGACATCTGGACCAAACTGAGTTCAGAGTTGACTTCTGCCTCTGGCCTGAATGAGACCATAAAGATTTCTCCCAGTGCAAGCTTCCTGCCTTCCTTGCTCACAGGGAGACATCTTGCTCCTGTCTTCTCTTAAACACCTTTTAAAACTCCACAGAGATGGTTAACAGAAGTAGAGAGAGGGCAGAGGAGGCAGCATACTAGCAATGTGTCTGTTGTGTAGAGCCAGGAATGTGGAAGTACTCTTCAATTTGTGAAGGAAGCTGGTTACCATTAATGTTACCACTATACTTTGGATCCAGAAGATTCCCCAAAGGCTGGGTTCCCAGTGCAGCAGTGGTCAGAGTTGGGGCTTCTGAGAAGTGACTGAATGATGAAAGCTCAAGTTTGCCATTTTCTGAGCTTTCCATACCTTGAACTCTGTCCCCAATCTTGTCCCTGGCCTTGTTGGAAGGATTCATCAGGTTCTTTGTTGATCTTCACATGTAACCTAGATCTTCTGTTTTGAAACCAAGTTTGGACTCTCGACTCAGGAACTCCAATTTTCTTAGCAAGCCGTTCTCTGCAATGGATCCCAGGGTAGGGGTTTTTCTTGAAGGCCTTGAAGAGGGTGCACAGCTGAGAGGAGCTGTAGGTGGTGCGGGGCCGTCGGATCTGTTCACTGGGACTCCCTTTTGGAAGGTGATCTTGCCCAGGGCCTTGGCTGGATTGCAGGGCCTCCTTAAGTTCTCGTCTCTCCTGGAAGAAGGATCTAGCTCTGCGATTCTGAAACCAAACCTGGATTCTTGACTCTTCAACGTTGATTTCCAAAGCAAGTCTTTGTCTGGTAGCATAATGTGGGTAAGGCATTTGATTAAAGGTGTTGATGAGGATTGTCAGCTGCTCTTTGGTGAATTTAGTGCGATTGCGAATATGATTCCCTAGCATAGGCCCGTTTGAAGAGCTGTTTTGCTCCATGTTGGAAAAGAGTCCTGATGGTCCAGAATCCAAGAGATACTAGGGAAAATAATTTTTAAATTATTTTTGATATTATTGACACATTTGGATATTTTCTCCAAATGAAGAAAAAAATTCACTGACAAATGAAACTTAAATGCCCTATGTGGAAATCATCATCTGCAATTCTCTGACTACCTATACGACCAACTGAAAATTGATATTGAGCACCTTCTAAATGCCAGGTGCCAAGTTCAGTATACCCTCAGATTAATCCATACAATGCAGCTTCAAGTAGAAGCCAAGTCCAGAGGAGTAATGAGATTTGTGTGAATCACCAGCTGAATAAGTGGTAGAGCCGGGGCCATATGCTCATTTTCAGACAAGTGCCCTATTCTTCAATCCAGACTTGTGTCTCTAGCCTTCATTGTGCCAGGAAAAAAAATAAATGATAAAGATTCATAAACCAGGAGGAGCTGCAAAAACTCCCCTAGATGTTTTCATCTCTGCAGGCTCTATAGGAAGGGATGATAAATTTCAAAATTCTTCGGATCTACTCTCAACCATCAGTGTGTTGGAGTGGAGAGGTTGATTGCTTCTTTGGAAAGAATCTGTCAAACTAAAAAGAACTTCCCAGGAAACTCAGAGGGTCTGGCATTCCCACTGTGCCACCCACTCATGCAAATCGACTTTCATAAATACAAAGTACCTGGGCTCCATTAGGGATGTCAACAACCCAGGGTGACTTAAGGTTAGAGGATAGAGGGGGTGCTTCCCTGGGGCAGAAGAAAAACTACAAAAAAAAAAAAAAAGATGAACTCAGCCGGTCGTACAGAAACTAACCCACCCAGTGAAATAGAGCACTGCACAGTTCTTGGTACAGTTGTGATGGATGGGCCCCTCTGAGGCCACCTGTGATGGAAGCCAGATTGTCAAAAACAGACAGTAAACCAGGAGCCAGAGATGAGAAGTGAGAGCATGCTGTCAGCTTGCCAGGGGATATGCCTCTAAGAATATAGGACCTGCATGAAGAGTGAAGAGAGGAAAAATATATATATATATATATGAATGATGGGGGAGGGAGGTGAACGAGTTCTGTAAACAGCCTCCAAGGACACCCGGGAGAAAATCTGGGGCATCTAACATCACAACGATGAGTTTTGCAAACAGGTGATCTCATCACCTTCCAGAGCATGAGGTTCTCAACTGGTGCCAGGGCTGTGAGTCTGGGGAGCCAGCTGTTTGTCTCCCACCTTCTAGCAAAATTCAAGACTCACAGGGACACTCCAGAAGTCAAGATGCTCCTGAAACTCTCTTCAGAGAAGCCGGACAGTAGCAGAGGGGCCAGGATCATGCATCTGGTATCCCACTCCACCCAGAGATGGAAGGGAGGGAGGGAGGGAGGGAGGTACGAGGGGCTTTGAGGAAAGTGTGGCTCCTGAGCACTGAGCAGCAGCTGCTTTGTTAACTTCATCTTGCAATTCATTGTGGAAAGACAAGCCTGCAAGTCTGCAGTAGAGCAAGGAATCTGAAAAACCCCAGGGAAAACTAGCAGGTCTAGCGTTTCCACATCATGCTCTGCACAGTCCTGGGGATACTGTGGAAATGTTGCAGGGACACAATTCATTTGGGTTTGCAGGGAGAAGATGGGGGAGACAAAGAAACAGCAGGCAGGGTTCCAAACAGAGCAGTTATACTTTCAGGGGTTTCAAGTTGTATTAATATTTATTAGGGATTTTCAATATGCCAGACCAATGCCAAGCGTTTTACATCTGTTTTCTCCCTTCGTTCCCTTAGTTCTTAAAACCATTGAGTGAAGTGATGCTATTAATATTCTTAGGATACAGGCAAGGAAACTGAAGTGCAGAGAGGTTAAGTAACTGGCCCGAGGTCGCACAGCAGGTAATTGGTAGTGAGATTTAAAAGTCAGCTCTTTTGCCACGGTATTATAGAGAAGTCCTCTGTAAGATTTTCTGATGAAAAGGTTTTCTCCCAGCACACAGCATAGGGTTTATCTAAGGTGGCCCAGTCACAGAGGGCAACCTTAAGACTGACAGCCTAGGGCTTATCAAAATCTCTGACAGTAGCGCATGAGTCATGAGAGTCACAGCTGCTCTGCAGTTTATTCTGCCATCTGTTAAAATGAGGAGAATATTAAATATTGACCTCTTGTGGCTCAGGCAGGCTTTGAGAGTTTTAAGGATTTAATGTCTGAAAATCACCTCCTACAGTGACACTGGGAACCTGGCAGCAGCTATCCTGCGGATTCGGCACACCCAGGGCTAATGAAGAGCAAGGCCCACCTGAGAGCTTTGCCCAGACACACACCAGGAGGCTCAGCATCCAAGCGGGGGGGGGGCAGGGGGGAAGGAGAGTAGCCAATGGGGTGACGGAGGGCCTCTAGGGAGAGGGTGGGCAGATGCCAAGGAAACCTGAGGCCCAGATGAATGGTACCTTTTATATGAAAGGAGGAAACAGTTCGTCCCCTCAAGAATCACAAGCTGCTTTTAGGGGACCGTGAAAGACAGGTGAGTTTTTTCCACCTCACCTGTAAGAAAACTCTGTTTTTCCTTTGGATTTTTGTCTATCTCCTTAGCTTTGGTTTCTGGTAACGACCCTCTCCCTTAAAATAAAATTGAAATCTGTCCAAAATGAGCTGCCTGGGCCCTGTTTTGATTGGCCTCCTATTCTTTTGGGGAAGTGGACAGAGCATAACTAATTGACGGAGGAGAATATTCACCTCCTGGAGGGCGGGTACTAAAAGTGACGTGGTCCTTTCTCAACCTGAAATGTTTCATTGATAAGTGTTTAAAGTTTTTAAGTGAACTTAAAATGTTCCATAATATAGAAAGAATCTGCAGCAAACACGGAACTACCGTCTGGGTGGTGGGCACACAGCTGTCCCTTTCTGTACACTTGAAATACATCACAGCTTTGAAAGCAAACCTGAATTGCTCAGAGGATTTGACCAGCTGGCATGAGAATTAGAAGCCCTCCAGGGCCGGAGTGGCCCCTGATTTCTGTCATGTAAACAGCCCATGTTTTGAATCTGAAGTTAAGCAAGACTAAGGAATAAAACTCTTAATTTCAAGTCTTCATTTTGTTCATTCAGACATTTAGAGCACCACTGTATACCTAGTATTTTTTTTTTAAGAGAGAGTGATAGAGGGAGAGAGAGAGAGAGAGAGAGAGAGAGAATTTTTTAATATTTATTTTTTAGTTCTCGGCAGACAAAACATCTTTGTTGGTATGTGGTGCTGAGGATCGAACCCGGGCCGCACGCATGCCAGGCGAGCGCGCTACCGCTTGAGCCACATCCCCAGCCCCAAATACCTAGTATTTTTGCAGGCCTTCAGGACAGAAGGGCGAGTCAAGCAACATGATCCCTGCCTTCCTTGAGTTTTTAGTCTAATGAAAAGACAAAAAATCTAAATAAGTAAATGAGTGAATAGTTACACATTGTGGCAAATGCTCTGGACAGGGGGAAAAATGGTACAGATAGAAAACAGTAACAGGGGGTATTGTCCAGCTTAGACAGGGGATTGCAGATAGGAAGGTCTGGTTGTCTAGGATAAAGAAAGGAAGGATGAACACTCCAGGCTGAGGCCACAGGAGGTATCCTCACACAGGACAGAGCTATCTAGGTCCTGGGGGCAGAAGACAGCCAGAGTGGCTGACGCCCATCATCGAGGAGAGCCAGGAATTTTGAATGAGAGCCAAGAGGCAGACAGGGGCCAGATCAGGAAGGGCTTTGCACACACAATGTGTTGGTGTTCTATCCAAAAATCAATATGGCATCCAGTAGACATTCTAGTTCAAGGGGCAACATGTTCTGAACAAATCTGGAAGATCACCCTGGCTCCTCCATATAGAATTGGCTTGGAAATTGGTCAGAGAAGCAGCAAGGAAATGAGGGAGAACAGGCCCAGCCTGTGAGCGGAGCCTGGAGCCCTGCCTATTGTGAAGTTTTATTGCAACAGGACACGTCTTCTGTTTCCATGCTGTGGCTACCCTCACACTCCAGCAACAGAGCTCCATACAGAAGGTCCCCAACTTACACCCATCAACTCATGGTGTTTCAGCTCCACAGTGGTGGGAAAGCAATGCACATTCAGTGGGAACCAAACCTGGAGTTTTTTTTATCTTTCCCCCCAGGCTAGTGATAGGTAGTCTGATACCCACCTCTCGTGACACTGAGCAGTGACAACTCCCAAGCAGCCACATGATCAGAAGGGTAGACAACCAACACTGCAGTACACTGGCTTACTAAGCCGCAGTGTTCAGTAGGGTAGGTGTTTTAATATCATAAATCCAAGATGCATTTTTCAACTCATGATGGGTCCGTCAGTATGTAACCCCATAGTAAATTAAGAATATTTTCAGTTGCATCAGGGACTGTCTAGTTTGAAAAAAATCAAAAGATATTTACTACCTGGCCCTTTTCAAATCGCTGTGTCAACTCCCTACCTAGCAGTGGCTGAGGTACCAGACAATGGAGGCCAATCAGCATCTATCCCACAAGAACTATTGAGCCCGTACTGTTCTTAGGAGAAAGCCAGGTCCCTATAACTGTAAATTCCATATAAGACTAGACTCCATCCTCCACGACTCTAAATCCAGAAAGATCCACTCCCTCTCATGTACTTACAAAATCCTGTTTCCCGATGCCTCAATAATTCCCTCCTAAAACTTCAAGCTTGGTTTGAGCCTTACCCCCTTTGCAAAGTCTTTCCCCGACTTCTAACTTGCTTCAATATCCAGATGTATTTCCTATGACTCACACTATGCCCTCCATCATACCGTGCATATTGCTGGTTTTGGATGAACAAAACCTTTTCCTCTATATTATGAAGATGGCTTTCCCCAACCTCTGAGATGCCACTCAAGGCTTCCCAGTGAAAGAGCTCTGTAAGGAGAGTATTCAGAAATGGAACAGGTCCTTAGGAGAATATTTCCAGAGGGAAAGAGGAGAGGGGCTCTTCTGGAACCACTCAGAAAGACTATTTGTCTCACTGGGACAGTGCAAGAGGCCAGCCATCTAGATGGTCAAACCCCTGCCTAATGCTCTTACGCAGGATCACATGCCACTACCTTCAGTAAGGAATCTCAACGGCGTCCCCTGAGCCCTGCAGGCCACAGTATCTCTCAGCCTTACTCTTTCTGGTAATTGAGTTTCTGATATTTACAATAAAAAGAGTCCTAACTAACCTAAGAGCCTTCATCAGCTGGGCCACCATCCCCACCCAAAGGAGACCAAGTTGAGAACTTCTAATAACTCCACCCCCTTAGCCTGGCATCCTTGTGGGACGACCACATCAGCCCACCCCAGAGTTTGAAGGATTGATCAGCCAAAGACAAGCAATAGTGCAGATGCAGGAGAGTGCTCTACCCTCCGTTTGCCCAAATGAGTGACACATCCCCTCTCCCTACTACCTGCGAAACCAAAAGCTGACCCCTGGAGACAATCCTGGACCTTTCTCTACCTGGAAATGTCACCAGAGGAAGCTACACTAACAGACTTTACTGACTAGCCTCCCAATGTCATTTGCTTGCCCCCAACGGCAGCTTTTAGAGTTCTTTTCCTCTGTCAGTCTTCCAAAAATGTATTGTTCTCTGTTAAAGATGCTATATGAACTCAAATTCAAAGCCTCCTCTTTGAGAACTACTCATCCTCTGGGTGTTGCCCAGGCAAAGGCAAAATCTGCATGTTACGATGCTTCTGTTTGTTTTCCTCTTGAAAACCTGTCTTTTATTTCAGGGATCCATTCCCACTAAGAATGCGTAGAGTTGATCTACTGAGGGCCATTGCCAAGTAGGAATGATGCATCGAAATTTCCTTGCCAGTGTACCCCATGTTAAATGGACTTGCCTTGGAATTTCGCTGTTGACATTGCATGTAAGGTGACCTTGCTCAAGGATCAGGGCGGATCCGGGTTTAGAGCTGATCAGGTTTGAGGAAGTATCCCGGTCCTTGGGTTTAGGGCGTTCCCGGTTTAAGACAATATGGGTTTTAGGGAAGTTGGAGGTTGAAGATTATTGCTGCTGGAAATAGAGCATTCCTGCTTCCTGAGCTCCCGTTGAGTTCTCGTGAGATTCAGAAAGTATTTTGGGAAAAGAGCCTCGTGGAGTAGGTGAATTGGGCGGTGGCAGAACTTGGATTTCCCCAGAACATGTGTAGAGGCCGGTGTGAGTTCGGGAATAAAGAATTGCTGTTTGAATCTACAAAGCTGTGGTGGCTCGTGATACTGTGCCCAGCCAAGACATTGGCATTGATCTTTCACCTGTACCAGGGAAATTCAAATCATTGGCACAGCTACAGCTTCGTGGCTGGTGGGCTTGTTGTGGTTCAGTGGAAGAAACCAGGGAAGGGTCTGATACAAAGTAAGACACTTTACCCTCCAAGGGCGGTGGTGTGACTTGGCTGCTCACTTCCTGTGCAATCTCAGAGGAGTCCCCTCAACTTCCCTCTCTGTGAAACAAGGAAATTGGTCTTTCTGAGCAAACTTCCCCCTTCCCCAATTCCTGTGTTTAGGTCACTGTCCAATTCATCCACAAAAACGAACATCTGGGGACTCATCACTTTGAGGTCAGGGTGACTGTTTGCACAGAGCATTATTTGATTTTGTTCTGGAAAAGTTAATCCTTCAGCCACAGGCAGAAGCAGGAGTCTGCTATTTACCTTGTACTTCTTGTTCCACCCAGCACTTGGGCACCCTCTGCACACCAGGCAGGGACGACGGGCTAAGGGAATGAGAACATTTTGTTTTCGACCGGGTAATGGGTGCCCCATGAAAGACCTCAGGTGCTTCTTGAAAAATGTAACAAGAAAATATGAAAAGAAGATTTACAAATGTCTTAGAGGCCAGCATGGCCTATAAGGAAAGCCAAAGCTGGCTGAGTGTTATTTTCTTCTCTCCTATAAAAGCAAGTTTTAAAAAAAAGAAAGAGGGCTGGGGATGTGGCTCAAGCGGTAGCTCGCTCGCCTGGCATGCATGCGACCCGGGTTCGATCCTCAGCACCACATACCAACAAAGATGTTGTGTCCGCCGAGAACTAAAAAATAAATATTAAAAATTCTTTCTCTCTCTCTCTCTCTCTCCTCTCTCACTCTCTCTTTAAAAAAATAAAAATAAAAATAAATAAAAGCAGTATATAGGGGGATTTGGGGTTATTCACTCAATCAGAGCTTCTCTCTTTAAAAAAAAAGAAAAAGAAAAAAAAACAGCAAGAAATGTCTCTAGCAATAGTTTGTTTCCTACTTCTCATGACCCCTGTGATTTGTAGTCTTTCACAGACACAATACAGGGCAAAAAAAAAAAAAAAAAAATCACACTGTTTCTTAGCTGGGGCACTAATTTAGCATTTTAGATAATTCTTCTTTGGGCTTCAGTGTCCACTGTATTGTAAGACATTCACTGCCCCCACTAACTGCCTGCACCATAGTCTACCATTTCTGTGACCATCAGTGAAAAATACCCCCATATTTTTTTTTCCAATTAACCATAAACAGTCCACTACTACCTAATAATCAAATCCTGTCTACAAGTAGGTTAATGAGGTACAGAGGTGTGACATGATTTTCCCAGCATCACACAAATAGAACAGGGCTAAACGTCAGATTGAAAACCACATGTTCCAGCCAGGCATGGTGGCACATGCCTATAATCCCAGCAGCTCAGGAGGCTGAGGCAGGAAGATCCCAAGTTCAAAGCCAGCCTCAGCAACTTAGAAAGGCTCTAAGGACTTAGTGAGACCCTGACTTTAAATAAAATATAAAAATAAAAAGGTTGGAGATGTGACTTCAGTGGTTGTGTGCCCCTGGGCTAAATCCCTGGTACCAAAATAATAATAAAACCACAAGTTCTGACATTTAGGCCTTGTGAACTTTACCCTGCGTTATTCCATCTCTGCTATCTAAGGGTTTCAATTCTACAGCTTGGTGCTGTTATAAAACTAGAGCCAAGTTATTAATATTAATAACCACCATTACTTCCCAGTGGTAATTCAATTGCACTTAATACATTCTTATATAGTAGTTAGCAAGATTTTTCCATATCCGTTGGGGTCTGCATTATCATAAGCAGCTCATCATACCCAGGTTTGTTAGTGGACAAAGGAAAGCCTTACAGAATCCAAATGCAGCATTCTCAAACATTGATTCTCAAGGAAAGGAGGGATGAGACAGTGGGAATACACCCAGAAAGCAGAGGTCAAAAATATTCAGCAACCCAAGAAGCAACTTTGCCCATGAAATCCTAGCATTTCTGACATCTGGAGCCCCCTTTAGTTCATGTTGATGTCTTCTCATGAGCTGTTCCCATTGGGTGACCCTACTCCTTAGAGTGGGGTTGGTTTAAGTTTTTAGCAGCAATGAAGTACTGTGGATACATCTGCTCATCCTTTGCCTGTTTCAGCTCCCCAAGTCTTACCCCATTCCTAAAGTCAGAGGAGGTAATAAACAGATATGAAAGAAGGACACTAGATTCAAGTTAGTATTTGGATCACACTGTCCTGCTACAGCAAAGTCACTGGCAGAAAGGACAGAAAAAAACTCTGCCTGCACATCACCTGGTTCTGACTCCATCTCTTGCTCACACACACACCTGATCCATCAATATTGTATGAAGGTGGAAAAGGACAGAGCCTTCAGGACGCTGCGTTCTTGTGGTGCCTTCAGAGCAATTCATGAACCTCTTTTAATGCATTTGCCTCCTCTAAGAGATGCTTCAGACAGGCCCCATGATCAATGATCAAGTGATGCTCAGTCACTTTTTCAGAGTTCTGATAGAACAACAGGTCTGGAGCTGCATTTTAATAGCAAGACTCCGTAGTGATCCAAGAGTCCTTTTTTTCTACATAAGAATATCAAAGACAGGATAAATGGATTGAGTCAGAAGTTTAATATAATGTGAAAAGAACAAAACTAAGATGCTGAATTTGGGTATAACTTAGCCAAAGTATTTAAAGCAATACACACCGTTTTCTGGAGATGCCAATTTATAGCTAATAATCAGGGGAAACTGAAAAAGTAAAAACATATGAATACCCCAAAGAGAAAATATACTAATGTCAGAGTATTTTCTTTTTCATAGTTTCAGCCGTGTTATAGGAACTCGTTAGGAATCTATTGTCATTTAATTTCTCCAAAATATCCAATTATGGTTTTGTTGTCCAGGGACATCAATTTTTTTAAACGTTCCTTCATATCATATAGACTTCTGTGAATAAAACTTGCTGGGCATGGTGGCACATGCCTGTAATCCCAGTGGCTCAGGAGATTGAGGCAGGAGGATCACAAATTCAAAGGCAGCCTCAGCAACCGTGAGGCACTAAGCAACTCAGTGAGACCCTGTCTCTAAATAAAATACAAAACAGGATTGGGGATGTGGCTCAGTGGTCGAGTGCCTCTGAATTCAATCCCTGGAAATCCTCCTCACCAAAAAAATATAAAAGTCTGCCTTCTTCACCCTACCAAAAGGGGGCAAGTGTGGACTTCCAGTTCTGGAAGCTCATTTTCTATTTTTGAAACTCTTCCAGGGAAACCAGAGAAACTTGCCTGAGCCCTGTAAAAAATGTTGCCAGCTAAGCACAGGGCTGTCTTCCTCATCCCCCTCCTTCTGAAAAGCTGGGAACCATCCAAAGTGCTAATCCAAATCCATTCTGCAACAAATATTTGTTGCAAACAAGGAAATAGCATACAGAAATTTATTGTTAACAAGAAAAGTGAAAATAGAAATTATTTGTAAGAGGGGGAAAAAAGCCCTAAAAAATGCAATTATCTAGCATGACTTAAAGCTAGTCATAACTATTTTAAATTACTTTGCATATAAATATCAGTTATCCCTATGGGAAAATGTAAAACCCAAAGAGAAATGCCTAGCCATGTTTGAGTTATAAATCTGGCATTATCGTTGGTAGAGTTCTGTAATAGAGAACCAACAACTTCCTTCCCCACATTCCCAATTTACTTCCAATTCTTTCCTGTGAAGCACACTGGCAAAGTAAAACCTTGTTGTGGTAAAAAAAAAATAATAAAATAAAATAAAATAAATCAAGAAAAATAAAAACAAAAACAAAACTCGGCAGCAAATCCAGTAACTGCATCAGAAGAAAATCAATAAGACCAATCTTCAACTCAAGCATTTCCCCTCAGGTTGAGCAGTTCCTTACCCAGGAACTTGTGAATATTCTGCTGGTCCGTATATACAGTTTGCATGAACCTGGTGTCAACTGGTTTAAGAAGGATACGGCATGTTTTTTGAAATGGTTTTGTATTAAGGACGAAGAGCAGTGAAAGAAACTGGAAGGGCAGTGGAGAGGATCTGAATTGGAGCCTAGGAAGGCACAGGGCAGCGGTGGGAGGCTCACAGAGCCCAGCTAAGGAAAGGTGGCTATGACCATAACCTCTGGGCAAGGAAAGCCATTGTTATCATTTAGATGTGGTGACCCCTGAAAGCTCACATGTGAGACAATATAAAAAGGTTTGGAGGAAAAATGATTGGGTTATACCCTTAACCGAATCACTGAGTTAATCCCAGATGGGATTAATTAAAGTGGCAGGGTATGGCTAGAGGAGGCGGGAATTTGGGCGTGGCTTTGGTGTATATATTTGTATCTGAACAGTGAAGTCTCTCTCTCTGCTCCCTGATGTGAGCTGCTTCCTTCTGTCTCACCATGATTTTCATCCTCACCTCTAGCCCCCTAGGAATGGAGATGGCCCTCTGTGATTAAGACCTGTGAACCTGTGAGCTCTCAAATAAGTTTTCCTCCTCTACAATTGTGTTGGTTGGGTCTGTAAGTCACAGCAGCAGAACAGATGACTAAAATAGCCATAAAAGGTTTTGGAGAATGCCAACTCCTTGAATAAAGTTGTGACATAGAAGGTTCCTGGGACCAAAGGCCAAGTGGGAGGCTAACACATCAGGGGGTGGGAGGGAAGAAGCTCATTGGACTAGACAGAGAAGGAAGGGACGGGATGGCGGAGGGGACTAGGAAAGACAGTAGAATGATGTTTGATTGACAGTAGTTGACAGTAGACAGCTTTCCAGTGTTCAAGGCCAGTGCAACTCCACCTCTTGTACAACCACAAGAATGGGATCCTAATAATTTATACTCCATGTATGTATAATATGTCAAAATACACTCTACTGCCATGAATATAAAAATAATTACTGGGGTAAAAAGAAAAAACAAAAAAAAAAATAGTAGGTGCCTGGGAAGCATTGGTCCTTGCTAAATCCACAGGGGAAACACTGTAGGCAGGAGGACCAGCTACTGCCACATGATGTGCAGGAGATAACGAGGACCTAAACAGATCAATCAGCAGGGATATGAGAAAACGGACACCAGGAAGCCCTGGAAGGACAGACAAGATGATAACAGTCTCCGTTTAAAACTTGCCAGCTTCCAGGTGCCTCTGTGGTACGAGGGTAGAAATGGCTACCGGGCAGTTGCAGAAATTCAGAGAACCAGGTAAAGTTCACCAAGTCCCTGCCTGGCTCAGGTCCCTCTAACCCTATGTGAGGCACTGAAGCACCAAATTCATCCAAACAACCAAGCTGTGCAACCTGCTATAAAAACAAAAGCAAGGAAGGACAACCGGGCCCTCAGGACGGTCCTGCCCTAGCAATGGCTTCACGTGAGGCTGAGCCTTGTTCTGTTAGCAGAATCTTCCCCTTAAGCTTAGGTTCCTCGGCAACAGTGGCTGGCCAGTTGCTAAGTGGACCAGCTCTGCTGTGGGTGGCTCTCTCACTAGGTGAGGGCATCTGGAGCTTAGGAATGCTGGGGCTAAAGAGGGGAGGGGCCTGTCCCTGGCTCCAGCAGAAGCTGCTCTGCACCATCCCTCACAGCCAGTCTCCCACACTTCCTAAGCAGCTGTTCTGGTTTTTGCTTCTCTTCACTACCCCCAATTTTGGGTAAATGTCTTCCACTCCGTTGGGATTTCTAGAAAACTCGAGAAGGGACCAGTGCTCAGACTGGGCTCACTTTCACTCAATCTGCCCTGCATCTGGTTTGGGCTTCCTTTCCTTTCCCACCTGAGCTTCTTAAAACCTCCTACCACAGACACTGGGAAACATCCTGGACACCCATCAACATGGAATCAGTTAATAAAGTGTGGATTCCCCAGGCAGCTGAGCCTCATTTAAAATTTAAAACCAACAAAGCAATGATCAAGCCCCCAAAGCCCCATCTCAGAATTAACCCTAATTGCATTCAACAACATTGTCAAGTCTTGTGTCGGAGAGATTTTGGAAAGAAGTGCAGTAGGATTCATTTGCAATGATGCACGCCACCAAATAAAGTTACCTGGACCCTCTTGGAAACTTCTCCCCAAAGGAGATTTGTTAGCAAACTGCAATCGGGGCCGCTCTCTCTACAGAGAGAGGACTAGCAATGGCTGATCCAGCCTTTAGCTCCTCTAATGAGGTCAGGTTTCTATATGTTGAAGGGGAAAAATCTCTACACTCATTGTTAGAGGAAACAACCAGATGCAAAATGACCTCCGTGGCATTCTATCATCTAAACTAGGTATTTTCAATCAACCAGCTCTGGAGGAATTATAAGAAGTTAAATTTTTAAATTATAAGAAGTTAACCTCAATTGCAGGGCCCACAGGTTTACCCCAGTCCTGAAAGAGTAAAGGAAAAAGAGGAAACTCGCAATGAAACTATTCCAGTTGCCACTTTGCTTTTTCTATCCGATGGAAACGGACAAAATCTTGTTTTCTGCTAACGTCTTGTTACCAGGATACCATTTTTTCCAATTACACACAAAGAGCAGAGATTATTAACCCTGTGATTTTATTCCAGTGAGACTGTTCAAAACCACACTCCCTACCCTCCACAGAGGTTAAATAATGAATTATGAATGGTAGATGATAATGGAATTCTCAGAATGAAGTTCTGTAAGCTCCAAATTAGTTTTCTTGGTAGAGTGCAGGGAGCTGAGTAAAAAGAAGGCAAGTGATCATAGTGTGACCATCTAATGGACTCAATCTGATTTTACAAAGTAATGAGCAAGCCCCCGAAAGCCCCATCTCAGAATTAACCCTAATTCCATTTAACAACATTGTCAAATCTGGGTCGGAGAGATTTTGGAAGGAAGTGCAGTAGAAATCATTTGCAATGGTGCACGCCGCCAAATAAACTTACCTAGAACCTCCTGAAAACTTCTCCCCAAACTCCAACTGGGGCTGTGCTCACTCTGTGCTCATTCTCTCACTCGCTCTCTCACTCACTCTCTCTCTAGCTCGCTCGCTACAGAGAGAGAGAGGACTAGCAATGGCTGCTCCAACATTTATCTCCTCTGATGAGGTTACGAGGAATCTTCGAGGCCCTGCCTCAGGTGAGTTCAGCAGGTGCAGGTCATTGAGAGGCGGCATAGCAAATGCTGGGAGGGATCGACTAACACTATAGCAGTGTGGGGCCTCTGAATGCACTGTCCACACCCCCACTGGACCTGGCACTAGTAAGCGTTCTCAGAACAAATTTCTAGCAGCATCGAGGAGTTTTATTAGAGATACAGAATCATGGACCCCTGTCCAGATCTGCAAAACCAAAATCTTCATTTTAAAAAAATCCACAGGTGCTTTGTAGGCACGTACAATTTGAGGAGAATTATGGTTGCATAGCAGGAGTGAGAAATGAGACAAACAAATGAGCAGGAAAGTGTAATGTTCCCTTTTCAGCCTAGCATTACACAGTGTTCACAACTGATCATGTTCTCAAATCAGGAGGTGACCCAGATGCTTTGGCAAGATACTCCTATAGAAAGGCCAGGCACCCACTTCACCTGGACTCAATGAAGCCTCAGGTTCTCACTGAGTCACTGGCTACTTCTGATGGCAGGCAAGTTCCCTGCCCTCTCAGGCCTCACTTTCTCCACTTGTACTATGAACACTGTCTTCCAAGCACCGTCCTGGTGGTGACAGTCCCCAGTTCTAAAAATGAGAAGAACAGGACCTACTGAGGTCTCCAGGTCACGGATAAAAACACCCTGCAGTTTATCCCTTCCTTGACTTTTGGATGTGACAAGTCGTCTCTTGCGGAGCCCACTTTGTTCTGTTTTGCTTTCTTGTTCAAATGTGGCAACCTTTCCCTCTGCTGGAAAACCTTCTGCCTACCTTGAGGCCAGCAGGTCTGTCTCTCCTGGACTGTCTTCAGGCAATCCACTTAGTAATTCTAAAGGCAGGGACAGTCTAAGATTTCATCAGCATACCAGGCTCCCTCTCTGAAAGAAAGCTAAGATCCCCATAAGCACAGTCTTTGAAGAAGACTACCTCATCCTCTTTGGAATCTGTCAGCCAGCTTAGTTGTCCACAATCTAAATCAGCTGTAAGTCCAGCTGACAATGCTTAACAGACTCCCGGGGGAAAAGTCTCCTTAAACATCAAATATCCTGGCTGGGGATGTAACTGAGTGGTCGAGTGTTTCCCTACCATGTACCAAAACCCTGGGTTTAATCCTCAGCAATGCAAAATGATAACAAAACAACCATCTCACACATATTTAATATTTAAATATAAATTATAATACCTTGACATATTATCTTTCGGTCTCTGTTTAAATAGCTCCTTTATCAGGAAAACCAAGACCTCCATAGCACTCCATCCCATTCCACCTGATCTCTAGAAAGTTCCCTCAGTTTTAGGATCACAGATGTGCCTTCTGGATACTTCCCCCCCATTGGGAATTGGTTCTTTTTCACAAAATCCCACAGCACCGCTCTTCTTCAGAGTAGTATCCAGGTTATTATTTCTTAATTAGGCATCCTTATTCTCTCCGATATTGCAAAAAAAAGATCTCTTTAGTGGGTTCCCTTTTTAAAAGCAGCATCTTGACTTGAAATAAGTATTCCACGCCAGGAGGAGAACAGGACTCAATCGTAGGTATTTTGCTGGTTGTCTTCTTCAGAAAGGAACGATAGATAGATAGATAGATAGATAGATAGATAGATAGATAGATAGATAGATAGATAGAACCACATGGCAGGATGGTTTATTGAGATATTAACTCGTGTTTTGTTCTTCCTGTTTGTCTCACTATGCCCCCAAAGCCAGGGAGTGGAATCTTCATGGTCCCATTCCTTTGGAGATCTGTGCTGCAAAGTCAAAGGCACAAGTTATTCTCAGATCAGCGGTGTCTTAGCTTTTGTTTTCTAGAATCTTCTACTTCCTAGAAAATGTAGGGTGGGGTTGTAGTGATAGAAAGAGCAGAGAGAAGGGAGTGCCTCTGAAGCAAGAGTAAAAAGAGGATATGCCCCAAAATGGGAAGGAGATGGAGCTGATTCACAAGCTACCGGAGAACTTGGCCAATATGACACTTAAGAGATGTGACCAGTTCTTGGAGCAGAGAACAGCTTACTGGAACATCAGAGAGGTGGATTCCAGTTACTGGGTATTGTACCTGGATAAATACAACTGAGACATTTGTCTTCAATGAAATGTTCCCCACCTCAGGCCCAAGAGTAGAAGCTTCTCTGGTGGATTGGTAATGGAAGAGTCTGGTAATGGCCACCAGATATGTCTCCAAAACTTGAATATGATCCCTGGGGTGCTGGGAGAGGACCTCTAAAACTGATTAAAAGTTATTTTCTTACAGCCTCCTGGTTCGTAGGTTTACAGCCTGGTTTAGGGGGAAAAAAAGAAATACTTCCATTTTTTACACTTGCATTTATTATATAAAATTTACTTCCATTATAACTGTGTGAAACATTGTGAAAGGACTCAAAAGAAATATTTCTTACATCAATGAAAATGCTGTCTAATCTGGAGCCAATACTTTGATGTAATGAAAAGAATTGTAGCACCATATAAAGCAATGGGACCCCGGTCATGTCATTTTATCTTTCTGTCTTATTTCTCTCCTCTGATAAGTGGAGATAATAATGCCATGATTTCATAAAATTATGGGTAGAATTCCAGATTTTCATGCAGATGACCATATTAAAATTTTAATAACCATAGGGTTTACAGAGTTGGTTTCGAATATGGGTTAAAAGTTAGGGCTCCAGGTGAAAGCACATTTTTAAACTCTGGCTTTAGGAAACCTAGTTACCCTTCCAAAATTTCAGGATCTTCATTCACATGAGGGGAGAGAATAAGAGTAGCTAGCTTTTTAGGTTTTTGTGAGAATTGGTTAATATAATTGATAAGACCTTCTCAGCAAAGCACTTGATATATGCTAAGTGATAATTAATATTATACATTGAGGAAATTGAGGGAAAACATTTTGCAAAATTAAACACATCACAGAAATGTAAGGCATCATCATTATTAAGTACTTGGTATTTCAGTTGATTTGAAAAGAAATTTTCCTATTTTTAAGAATAAATTAAACATCTGGACCTAAAACATATGTAATTATACAACAAAAGGAGAGGAGACATTTAAATCCACAGATGGGGAATATTACTTATTTTATCCTAAAAATAAACCAATGCTGTGATATAACTCAGATGGTGTTTCTATAAATATTCATGGAATGATTAGCTGATGGAGAGTTAAAGTACAGTACCCACAATTTCTTTTATGCATAGATGTGTGGATGTGAATTTCTTTAAAGTTAGTTTTCCATCATCTTCCAGGCAGATGATACAAAGGTCTAATCAATAATTCATTCTGGCAAAGAAACTCATTAATCACTCAAGGATATGACGCAAATCCTGTCAGGAAGCCTTATTTAGGCTAAATAAGACAACTTAATTTAGTGCAAAGTGTATAACCGAGCTCTGTATACATGTGACTAAACATTATGGATTTCTCCATTCTAGGCCTGGACTTGTATTACCTTCTACATCTCCTGACCAGGAGGGATAGCCAGTCCTGTGTCCTTGGAATCTCTGAAGCTACTGAGTCCAGATGGCTCCAAAGAGGAACACAGTAAAGAAGAGCTTTTGGGGGAGTCAAGTATGTAGAGCTGGCTGTCCTCAAAGCCAGCCTTTCAGAAAATCTGGCTATCCCCTCCCCATCTATTCTGAAGCCTGGTCAATTTCTTCTAGGTGAATACTACTGGGAATGGGGAATTCATTTCCCAAAGTGAATTCATTCATTTTGGTTACACTATTTTCCATTTCAAACAGCAAACCATCCAATCCAAAGTGGTTTAAGGAAAATAGGAATTGATTTCCTCATATCCATGGAGCATGAACCAAGTAAGATCATAATTTTTGTCTTGCCATGAGCATGACTCATCCAGTGTCACCGAGGTCTGACTTTTGTTCCCATGTCTGAGCTCCATTTCCTGTCACATGGGCTCCCCTTGTGGTGGCACAAAGCAACTGCAACCTCCCATTCTCTCCTTTGAGACTAATAGAGAAGATCAGCATACTAGATAATTCAAACAGAAGTCCCAGGATTGTCTTCATGGTTCTGATTTGCCCACCTGGAGCCCTGATGACCATTGCAGGGGTGGAGTGGGATTATTCAGTGCTCTGATAAGCCAGGCTCAGCTCTGATATCCTAGTTAGATAGGAATGAAAGTCACTCCAAGGGAACTATGAAGAATGAAAGGGCAGAAGGGAGGTATCGAGGGAATCAGTATGCATAGAAAGGAGAATAAATGAATGCTAGGCGACCAAACACCTAATTCCACTACAATATTTTCCACTCTAAGTTATTCTAGTAATTTGCATTTCTTTGGTTAGATGGAAATTCATTTCTGGAAAATTCCATTCCCAGACCTTGATGTGCCTTCTAGAGTCACACTGAACATGATTACTACCTCTTCCCAATGACAGTCCTTCCACTCTTTGTATATAGATATCAATTCTACCTTTTTCTACTTCCCAACAGGATAAATTCATAAGATCTACCCAGGCAGTAGATCTAATTATGTATTTCTAATTCATAAGATCTACCCAGGCAGTAGATCTTATGAATTAGAAATACATCACCACACACTACTAGATAGACACCAGATTCTTATTGAGAAAACTAAATGCTATCAGCTCTCAATATATGTGGGTTCTGCATCAGCAGATTCAAACAACAGCAGGTCAAAATTCTTAAAAACAAACTATTGTGTTTGGCTGGGCATGGTGGTACATGCTTGTGATCCCAGAGGCCTGGGAGGCAGAGGCAGGAGGATCGAGAGTTCAAAGCAACTTAATAAGTTGCTAAACAACTCAATGAGACCCTAAATAAAATACAAAAAAGGGCTGGGGATAGGGGTCAGGGGTTAAACACTCCTGAGTTCAATTCTCAGTATCCCCCTCCAAAAAAAAAAAAAATTGTGTCTGTACTGAACATGACAGACTTCCCTAACCCTTGCTATTATTCTCTAGACAAAACAGTATTCACACAGCATTTACATTGTATTCAGTATTTTAAATAATGTAAAGATGATTTAAAGTGGCTGGGAGGATGTGCATAGGTTATGTATATAAACTACACCATGTTATACAAAGGACTGGAGCATCCTCAAGTGTTCCTGGAATAAATTCCCCACTGATAATGTAAGATGAATGTATAACTTTACATTTTGTTCTGCTTATCTTTGTTTCAAAGAAAATTGTTTTATTAATATATTTGATAAGAATTAGCATTGGCAAAGTTATTTAGGAAATAGACATTTTTAATCAGTTCTGGTAATGCTGCTTAGGAAATTTGGGCGATCCATCCTAACATTAGACACACACAAAAAAACTGAACAATACATTTTTTAAAATATCAAAGAACCATATAACTAATTTAAAAGTACCAATTCTAAAACTAAAGAATATGCTATAGGCCAGAGAGGTAAGTCTTAAACTCAAAGTTACTTTTTATCTTGAAAGTACTTTCCGACCTGGAAAGCATATCTGTGAAATTGAGCTGTGGTTTGTGTTGCCTCATGGAGTTAGAGGAAAGTAGATAAAGCCAAGGACTCATTAAAGTTAGAGGCTTTGATAAACTACTATCCAGTAAGAGAACAAAAAGGGCTATGCCTTCAGGATAAGGGTGAACCCATGGTAACACTCTTCTCACATTGGTTTATAATCTGGCTGCAAGACATCTAAGTGATTCATGGAACTGCAAGTCTTGAACTTAAATTAAGGTGTGGCACAAAAAAGTTTCTAGGAAAAATAAATGCATTTCCACTCTTAGGTGTACCCCACCCCCAAGCTGGAAAAAGATCACATAATGCTGGGCCTCCAACTATTAATAGAAATAATTTTTCAAGTTAAGTAGGCTCCATACAAGAAAATAAAACCAGGTACATGAGAGATTAAGACACATGGATGGGCTGGGGTTATGGCTCAGTGGTACAGTGCTTGCCTAGCATGTTTGAGGCACTGGGTTCGATTCTCAGCACCACATATAAATAAATAAAATAAAGGTATTTTGTCCATCTACAAATATATATATATATATATATATATATATATATATATATTTTTTTTTTTTTTTTTTTTTAAAGACACATGAGTAAGAACCAACTAGACCAAGGACAATAAATAGATCCAAACATCCCTCAAATACTGGAATTATCAGATAAGCACATACTTTTTTTGTTATTGTTGTTTTTAAACTATTTTCAAAGAAGTAAATCTAAGCTTTAGTTGAAAGTTCATTTGATGGAAGAAAGAATAGTTTCTTTGACAGATGGTTCTAGGACAATTAGATTTCCACGTGAAAAATAATGAAGCTATATCCATACCTCATACTTTACAGAAAAATAAGCTAAAAAGGAACCAGTAACTTAAACCTAGAATTAAGCCAAAACACTTTTAGAAGAAAACATAGGGGTAAATCTTCATAATCTTGGATTTAGTGATGGATTTTTTGATGTGACAATAAGAACACAATCAATATGAAAACAACTAAAATTAAAGACTTCTGTGCATCCAAGCACATTATCAAAAACATGAAAACATAACCTAGAGATGGAAAAAATGTTGCAAATCACCTATCTGACAAGGCATTAATATCTAGAATATACAAAGAGCTCCTATAATTCAATAACAAGAAGATAAACAACCCAATTTAAAAATGTTTCAGTCAAATAAATTAAACAGACACTTCTGTTTAAAAAATACGAATAGCCAAAAAAATATGAAAAAATGTTCAATGTCATTAGCAATTAGGGAAATGCAAATCAAAACTGCACTGAGATTTCACCTCATACCAATTAGAATGGAAGTCATCAAGAATACAAATAAAAAGTGCTAGAGAAAATGTGGAGAAAAAAAAAGGGGGGCACTTTTACACTGTTGGTAGGATTGTAAATTAGTACAACCACTATGGAAATCAACATGGAGGTTTTTCAAAAGACTAGGCATGAAACCACTGTATGACTCAGTCATATAACACTCCTCAGTATTGGTTCTGAAGAACTAAAAGCATCATACTACAGTGATACATGTATACCCATGTTTATAGCAACACAGTTCACAATGGCAAACTGTGGAACCAGCCTAGGTGCCCGCCAATGGGTGAATGGATAAAGAAAATGTGGTATACATTTTATACCACAAAACTATACACAGTGAAGTTTTATTCAGCTATAAAGAAAAATTAAATTATGTAATTTGCAGGAAAATAGATGGAACTTGAGACCATTATGTTAAGCAAAATAAGTCAAACTTAGAAGGTCAAGGGTTGTATTTTTTCTTTCATATGCAGAAGTCAAAGAAGGAACAGGAAAAGAAGGGTGGGGGCAGATCTCATGAAAATCAAAGGGAGAAATTGCACTGATATTGGCCGAATTATATTGTTATATTATATGCATGTATGAATATGTAATAACAAATCCCATCATTATGTACAGCTATAATGCACCAATTTTTTAAAATGCAAAACATGGGCCAGAGAATTGAATATACATTTCTCCAGAGGATATACATAAGTGTCCAATAAGCAAACAAGATGCTCCACATCATTAAGAAAAACAAAACCATGATATACCACTTCACACTTACTAGGATGGCTATAATTATTTTTAAAGGAAAATAAGTGTTGGTATGTGAACAAATCAGAATACTCACACCTTGATGGTGGGATTGTAAAGTGGTTCAGCCACTATGGAAAACAGCATGTTGATTCCTCAGAAAGCCAAACATACACTTCCCATTGGACTTAGCAGCTCTGCTCTTAAGTATGTAGCCCTCCCCACAAAATTGAAAGCAGGAATTGAACGGATATGTATATGTCAATGATCATTGCAGCATTACTCACAACAGCCAAAAGGTGGAGACAATCAAAGTATCTACTAACAGATGAATGGACAAAGTGCTGTACATACACACAATAGAATAGTATTTAGAAACATTATTATTTTTTAATATTTGTATTAGTTGTTGCTGGATCTTTATCTTATTTATTTATATATGGTGCAGAGAATCAAACCCAACGCTTCATACATGCCCGGCAAACACTCTGCCACTGAGCCACAACGCCAGCCCTATTTAGAAATATTATTTAAAAGAAATGAAATCTATACACCGATGAACCTTGAATACATGCTATCTGAAATAAATCCTGTACAAAAAGACAACTGTTGTATGATTCTGCTTATGTGAAATATCTAGAATAGGACAATTTGTAAGGACAGAAAGCAGAGTTGGTGTTTGTCAGGAGCTGTGAAGGGAGATAGGCGGGGACAAGGGAAATATTCCTTAATACCGAGTTTCTACTTGGTGAGGTAAAAAGGTTTTGGAAATAATGATGAGTGTACAACATTGTGAGTGTGATTCATGTCACTGAATTGTACATAAAAATGATTAAAATGGCAAATGTTATGAGAAAAAAGTTTTTTAAAAGTGAGGCTTAAAGATTTGTTCCCAGGATGTAGGCTCCCTGTTTATCTCTCTTATTGTTTCTTTTGTTGAGAGAAAACTTTTTAGTTTGAGTAAGTCCCATTTGTTGATTCTGGTTGTTAACTCTTGCGCTATGGGTGTCCTATTGAGGAATTTGGGGCCTGACCCCACAGTATGTAGATCATAGCCGACTTTTTCTTCTATCAGACACCGTGTCTCTGATTTAATATCGAGCTCCTTGATCCATTTTGAGTTAACTTTTGTGCATGGCGAGAGAAAGGGATTCAGTTTCATTTTGATGCAAATGGATTTCCAGTTTTCCCAGCACCATTTGTTGAAGATGCTATCCTTCCTCCATTGCATGCTTTTAGCCCCTTTATCAAATATAAGATAGTTGTAGTTTTGCGGATTGGTTACTGTGTCTTCTATTCTGTACCATTGGTCCACTCGCCTGTTTTGGTACCAGTACCATGCTGTTTTTGTTACTATTGCTCTGTAGTATAGTTTGAAGTCTGGTATCGCTATACCGCCTGATTCACACTTCCTGCTTAGCATTGTTTTTGCTATTCTGGGTCTTTTATTATTCCATATGAATTTCCTGATTGTTTTATCTATTTCTACAAGAAATGCTGTTGGGATTTTGATTGGGATAGCATTGAACTTATAGAGAACTTTTGGTAATATCGCCATTTTGATGATGTTAGTTCTGCCTATCCATGAGCAGGGTATATTTTTCCATCTTCTGAGGTCTTCTTCTATGTCTCTTTTTAGGGTTCTGTAGTTTTCATTGTATAGGTCTTTCACCTCTTTTGTTAGGTTGATTCCCAGGTATTTTATTTTTTGGGGGGATATTGTGAATGGAGTAGTTGTCCTCATTTCCGTTTCAGAGGATTTGTCGCTGATATACAGGAATGCATTTGATTTATGCGTGTTGATTTTATATCCTGCCACTTTGCTGAATTCATTTATTAACTCTAATAGTTTCTTTGTAGACCCTTTTGGGTCTGTTAGGTATAGAATCATGTCGTCTGCAAATAGTGATAATTTAAGTTCTTCTTTTCCTATTTTTATGCCTTTAATTTCTTTCGTCTGTCTAATTGCTCTGGCCAGTGTTTCGAGGACTATGTTGAACAGAAGTGGTGAGAGAGGGCATCCCTGTCTTGTACCAGATCTTAGAGGGAATGCCTTCAATTTTTCTCCATTCAGAATGATGCTGGCCTGTGGCTTATCATAGATTGCTTTAACAATGTTGAGGTATGATCCTGTTATCCCTAATTTTTCTAGAGTTTTGAACATAAAGGGATGCTGTACTTTGTCGAATGCCTTTTCTGCATCTATCGAGATGATCATATGGTTCTTATTTTTAAGTCTATTGATGTGGTGAATAACATTTATTGATTTCCGTATATTGAACCAGCCTTGCATCCCAGGGATGAATCCTACTTGATCATGGTGTATAATTTTTTTGATATGTTTTTGAATCCGATTCGCCAGAATTTTATTGAGGATTTTTGCATCTAGGTTCATTAGAGATATTGGTCTTTAGTTTTCTTTCTTTGAAGTGTCTTTGTCTGGTTTAGGAATCAGGGTGATGTTGGCCTCGTAGAATATATTTGGAAGTTCTCCCTCTTTTTCTATTTCCTGAAATAACTTGAAAAATATTGGTGTTAGTTCCTCTTTAAAAGTTTTGTAAAATTCTGCTGTATACCCATCCGGTCCTGGGCTTTTCTTAGTTGGTAGTCTTTTGATGGTTTCTTCTATTTCCTCTATTGTTATTGGTCTGTTTAGGTTGTCTATATCTTCCTGACTCAATCTGGGCAGATCATATGACTTAAGAAATTTATCGATGCCTTCACTATCGAGCCCTAATATCCAGAGTATACAAAGAACTCAAAAAATTAGATAATAAGATAACAAATAACCCAATCAACAAATGGGCCAAGGACCTGAACAGACACTTCTCAGAGGAGGACATACAATCAATCAACAAGTACATGAAAAAATGCTCAACATCGCTAGCAGTCAGAGAAATGCAAATCAAAACCACCCTAAGATACCATCTCACTCCAGTAAGATTGGGAGCCATTAAGAAATCCAACAACAACAAGTGCTGGCGAGGATGCGGGGAAATGGGTACACTTGTTCATTGTTGGTGGGACTGCAAAATGGTGCAGCCAATTTGGAAAGCAGTATGGAGATTTCTTGGAAAGCTGGGAATGGAACCACCATTTGACCCAGCTATTCCCCTTCTCGGTCTATTCCCTAAAGACCTAACAAGAGCATGCTACAGGGACACTGCTATATCGATGTTCATAGCAGCACAATTCACGATAGCAAGATTGTGGAACCAACCTAGAAGCCCTTCAATAGATGAATGGATTAAAAAAAATGTGGCATTTATACACAATGGAGTATTACTCTGCAATAAGAAATGACAAAATCATAGAATTTGGAGGGAAATGGATGGCATTAGAGCAGATTATGCTAAGTGAAGCTAGCCAATCCTTAAAAAACAAATGTCAAATGTCTTCTTTGATATAAGGGGAGTAACCAAGGACAGGGTAGAGACGAAGAGCTGGAGAAGAAGAATAACATTAAACAGGGATGATAGGCGGGAGGGAAAGTGAGAGTTAAGGGAAATTGCATGGAATTGGAAGGTGAGCCTCAGGGTTATACACAATTACATATAAGAGGAAAGGAGGAGTAGGAGAAAAATTATATAAGTGGAAGAAACGATTTATAGTAGAGGGGATGGAGAGAGAGAAGGGGAGGGGAGGGGAGGGGTGAGGGGACAGTGGAGCATGGGATAGACAGCAGAATACATCAGTCACTAGAAAGGCAATTTGTAAATCAATGGAAATGTAACTGATGTGACACAGCAATCTGTATACAGGGTAAAAATGGGAGTTCATAACCCACTTGAATCAATCTGTGAAATATGGTATATTAAGAACTATGTAATGTTTTGAACAACCAACAATAAAATAAATAAATAAATAAATAAATAAATAAATAAATAAATAAATAAATAAATAAATAAAAGTGAGGCTTAAATATTTGGGCAGGGAACTGGTAACTACACACTGACTAGCAGATTTGGAAAAAAAAATACAAATTCAAGAGCTGATTAGGAAATTAGAAATTAATACTCTAATAAATTATAAAAAATATTTGATCTGGCTTAAAACTGAATTTTGAACCTAAAGATACATCAGAAGACACTATCCATAATGCTGCTGAGAGAGAGAGAGACAAGGCAGACAATGCAGAAGAGAGGCTAAGAAACAGGAGATCATGAGAAACTGGTTGTTTTAAAATTAGAGAACAGAAAGGAGAGAGAGAATGAGCTGAGAGAACATTCTGAAGAGCTAATAGCTGATAATTTTCCACAACGGATGAAAGGCATACATCTATAGATGAAAAAAGTCAAAAGCAACCTGAATAGGATAAATAAAATGAAATTAGGACTGAACATATTCCTAGTGAAACTGCAGAAAACCAAACCCACAGTGAAAAAAACTCTTCAAACAGCCTGAGATAAAAAGACAGATTAACTTCAAAAGAACAGTTGTTACACTGACGGTTGACTTCTCTCCAGAGATCATGGAAGCCAGAAGAGGGTGCTAAATTGTCTTCAATATGCTGAAAGAAAGTAACTGCCAACCAAGGATGCTAAACCCAGGGAAAATATCCTCTCTAGAAGGAAAGCCAAATAAAGTCTCCAAAAGATGTAAAAAAAAAAAAAAATCTCTAGAGCTGACTGAAAATAGACCTGCATTAAGGAAATGCTAAAAAAAAAAACTGTATTTTAGGCAAAAGAAAAATAATACCAGATGGAAAGTCAGATATTCAGAAAGAAATAAAGAGCACAAAAAGTGGCAAAACTAAGTAAACGGTGATTGTCTAAAATAACAATAATATTATGTTAGATTAATCAATTTGCATATACTTAGAATACATAGCAATATATCAAAGGAAGATAAAATGGAATTATAACGTTTCTTGTTTTTTGATTTGTACCAGGGACTGAACCCAAGGGCTCTTCACCACTGAGCCACATCCCCAGCCCATTCTTTTTAACTCTTTTTTTGAGACAGGGTCTCCCTAAGTTGCTTAGGGCCTTACTAAGTTGCTGAGGCTGACTTTGAACTTGCAGTCCTCCTGCCTCAGCCTCCCAAGCTGCTGGGATTACAGGCAGGCACCACCATTACTGGCTAGAGTGTTTAAGGTCTTGGATAGTCTAAGAGAAGAATAATAGTATTGATCAACATTAGACTATGATGAGGTAAAGATAGTTATGCCTTGTATAGAAAACATTCAAAGAGCAGAAAGATGTTATACCATTTTCAACTGAATAGAGAAAACTTAGAAACAGAATTTTTAAAAGTCTAAAAGGAAGTCAAAAAAGAACAGAACAAAAATAGGCAGCACAAAATGTCACAAAATAAGATCATAGAGTTCAACCTAAATTACCTCAGTAATTCACTTAAGTATAAATAAATTGCTCCAATTAAAAGGTAAAGGTCACCAGTCTGGAGAAGAAAACGAATTGTGGTTCACACACACAAAAGAAACAAAAATAGGCATTTCAGAATTTTGGAGTATAATTAATTGAAGTACACACTGGGAAAACACTTTGGAGCAGAATGTTGCACTAACCAATCTACCATAATTTCTCCAAACATATGCCTTCCTTATAGGAATATATCATTCAGTTTTGCTTTTTTTAATGTACAAAGATATATATATATATGAATTGCCATTGCAGTGTTGTTGGTAATAGCAAAGGAATGGTCTCAGCCAAACTACCGATAGTTAGGAGGCTCAGTCTTATATACTGGTACATTATTCAACAATAAAAAAATGAATTAAGTAGATCTGGATGTGTTGGTAGTGACAGATCTTCAAAATAAACTATAAAGTAGGAAAAAAATAAGGTACCAAGCAATTTGTACAGTGTAATCCTTTTTGAATAATAGAAAAATTAATACATGCATTTTGCTTGTTTATGAATTAAACATTTACAAAAGAATAAATAGATACATAATCCAAACAGGCAAAGGTAGCTTTCCTTGGGAAAGAGAATTGGAGATGTCAGGAGGAAGGGAAAGACCGTAAATATTGAAATTGTGTGCACTTTTTGTATAATAAAACAACTAACAAAAATGATTTCAGTAGCTGATGATGCAGCTATCTGGTGTGGGCTGATGGTCCTGTGCAGTGATTCTGGGCTGGAGTTTCTGGAACGGAAGGCTAGACAACTTCTCCACAATGGCAGCTGTCCCCTGGAACTGCTGTCCTTCCCACTATAGGTATGATGTGTCAATATAAATTGCACCTAGTTCGGTTCTGTCATTATAGCTGGTAGTAATGTTGAATGAAGCTGGATCCAATCTGTTCCCAAACTGGCCTGTTTCCCATCCTGGAGCGTCACCCAACCATCACTGAGACCTGAGGGGCTGGCACAATGGCAGCAGCGGCAGCAGAGGCGCAGGCTACCTCATCTAAACAAGTTTTGCAATTGAAAACTACCTCCTGTATGGCTGAAGCATTCCCTTGGCCTACCCACTTTCCCTTTTTGCCCCTCTCTCTCTCTCTCTCTCTCTCTCTCTCTCTCTCACACACACACACACACACACAGAGATTCGCCTTCTCATTCACAAAAGTTCTCTTCCTCCAGGCAATGACAGAAGCCTCTTGGACAGCATTCACATTCACACAGTATGTCAAAAATGTAAGTCAGGGAAACTTTAATCAACCACAACTGCATGAAATTTTGCAATTTAAAAATTACTCTGGTCTCAGAAAATTGTGATGCCTGTCTTTTTTTCCCCAAGGGGGTCAGACCCCCACCTTCTTTTCAAGTAATACCATTTTTAAGAGCTCCATTGCATTATAAGTTGCATACTGTTAATTTACCTGTTTAAAGTGTAGAGTTTAATGGTTTTCAGTATATTTATAAAGTTATGCAACCATCACTACAATGTAATTTTAGTACATTTTCAAGACCTCCCAAAGAAACCTAGTGCCTATTAGTATATTCCTCGCTTCCTGAACTCCCAACCCTACATAACCACTAATCTTTGTGTCCCCCTAGATTTGCCTATGCTAGACCTTTCATTTAAATGAAATCATACACTGTGGTCTTTTGTTTCTGGTTTCTTCACTTAGCATAATGTTTTGAGGTCCATTCATATCATATGATGAATAAGAGCCTTATGTCTTTTTTTATTGCTGAATAGAATTCTCTTGTACAGATATACCACATTTGTTTATAGGTTAATGGACGTTTGGGTCATTTCTGCTTTGGGGCTATTGTAAATAATGCTACTAGGAGCATTCAAGCACAAGCCTTTATGTGATCATATATCTTCAATTTTCTTAAATTTATACCCAGGAGTTGGACTGCTGAGTCAAATAGTAACTATGTCTAACATTTTATAAACCACCAAACTATTACCCAAAGCAGCTGTGTCACTTTACATTCTCACCAACAAGGTATGAGGGTTCCGATTGCTCCACATCCTTTTTCCTTTCTGATAGCAGCCACCTAGTGGGTGTGAAGTGGTTATACCCTTGTCATTTCCTTTATTCTACATGCCATTTCCTGCTGTTTAGGTCTCCATGAAAGTGTAAGCTTAAATAATTGCATGATATCTAAATCAACATGCCACAAATCCTCAAATAACCAAAATCCAGATGGAAACTGGAATATATTTTTTCTATTCCTTTCCCCATCATTTAGTGGAGGTAGAAAATTCCAAAGTGAGCCGAGATACAGGAGATGACTTTAAAATAAAAATTTAAAAAAATAAGTTCCAGCATATACCTTAGGAGCAATGAGCATTGTCTACATTCCATACATCTGGTGTTTTCAATCAAGACTCAAGTTCAAAATGATGCATTTACCGTCTTCCAAGATCCTCCATGACATCGGAAGCCCAGTGGGATGTCTGGTTCCAGCAGGATAAAGGAAAGACAAGAGAGAATGATCCTATATTTTGGATGTGGAAAGTCACCCAAGGCCCATGTGTCAAAAGCTATTTCCCCAGCTTGGCTCTGTTGGGAGTTGGTAGCAGCTTTAAGAGGTAGGCCTAGTGGGAGGTCCTGAGTCCCTGAGGAATACTCCTCAAGAGGGTGTGAAACCCTGATCTCTTCCTCTTTTGCATCTGACCATGAGGTGAACAGGCCTTCTCTACCACACACTTCCACCATGATGTCCTGTGCCATCACAAGTCCAAAACTACGTTACCAATGGGTCATGGACCAAAACCTCCAAAATCGTGCACTACAAAAAAACAAAAAACAAAAAACAAAAAAACAAAAAAACAAAAAACTTTCCTCTTACAAGCTGATTATCTCAATTATTGGTTACAGTAACAGCTGACTGATGAAGACAGCAAAGTAACAACCCCATAAAAAGAACAACCACTTCTCCTATGCCAGGTGTACAGAGGTCATGAGAGCTTCAGTGTCATTTTGAGAGAATTTAGGACATATTGCAGAAGACAGCCAGATTCAACCGTAGTCACTTAGGAGCATTCAAAAAGTTTAGCTGTGGCTGGGCGCAGTAACATATGCCTGTATTCTGAGAGGCTGAGGCAGGAGGATCACAAGTTCGAAGCCAGCCTCAGCAAAAGCAAGGCTCTAAGCAACTCAGTGAGACCCTGTCTCTAAATAAAATATGAAATAGGGCTGGGGATGTGACTCAGTGGTTAAGTGCCCCTGAGTTCAATCTCTGGTATCCAAAAAAAAAAGATGTTTAACTCTGAACCAGGAGCAGAAGCCAAGAGTAAGAGTCAGGGCTGGAGGGGGCAGTGTCCTTGGAGGGTAAAGCCTGTTGAGAATTCAGGAAACAGTGGCAAGGCGGAAATGGTTAGGAATCCACATGGTTAATATGAGTGCTCTGTGTTCTCAGACTCTGATCTTCTGATCTCTGTTTCAGCACTCTTCCCCTGAGCAAGGTATAAAAACATGGGCTGCAGGGAGACCGTCCTGTTTCACTGAATCAGCATCTTGTGGGTTCAGGCTCAGTATGCATTTTAACATGTTTCCAGATGATTCTTAGGCTCTCAAAGTATGAGAACCACAGAGAAGGACATACATGCTCAACTCCTAAAATGAATCAGAGATCCTGCCTCCCCGTTTGGACTTTCCAGTTCTCCAAGTGCATTGGGTGCATCCTCACTAGGAAATCATGCAAAATCAATAAATATGCATGCATGTCTCCAAACCTGCTGGGCCTGGAGAGTGGCCAGCAGCAGTCCCTGCTCATCACAGAGCACCTACTCTGTACCACCTTGCTAACTGCTTTACCCACATTAGTCCATTTCATGTTCACTGATGAGGAGGATGATATCCTTACTCCCAGTATACAGATCATAAAACTGAGACTAAGCTAACACAAGCAACTTTTCCCAGTCCACCCAGCTGGACAATGACAACTTCGTGTTTAGGCTGGTTCATCTCCAAGACCTGTGCTCTGTCCATCAGCTGACATATAACAAAGTTTTTCAACAATAATTGTAGAGAGGATGGTGGAGTTTGCCGCATTAGTTGATGGACAGTCTTGGGTTAATTAAGAAACTCGATTCACCAGGGCAAACCCAGGGCATTAGGGTCAAGAACAATCTTGCTGTCTTTCCTGATCGTCTTATCCCCGGCCCAGAAGGTGCTGTGGGCTCCTGTTATCTCCTCCAGGCCTTTTTCATCTCAGTGAAGAAGGGTCTGAGATCGAGTCTGGGAAGAGATTAAAAAACAAAGCTCAGAGGAACCGATTATAATGATGCAGAGGCATCCTGAGTCAGGAGGGGAAAAAATGATAGGATTTTGATGATGGAGCTGCTGAAGGGAGATAAGACACCAGCTCCCTCTCCAAGGGGAGGAGAGGAGAAGGGGAGAAATGGAACAGAGGAGCCATGGTAAACAGGGTGGCAGAGAGATAAGGGCAGGAGGAGGACAAGGCCAGAGAGGAGGGCAGCAAGCCCAGGGCTGACTGAAGGAGCCTGGGGCCCAAGCCATTTCCTTTTACTTTCCTTCTTTTCCTTCCTCCTCCTCCTTCTCTTCCCCCTCCTCCTGCTCTCTCCTCTGCTTCATTCTTCTTTTTAAGGTTCTCCTGGTACACTTTAAAAAGATGGAGAAGGGCAAATCTGTGGTACAGCTTAAATATTCAATCCTGATCATTCAAATGCTTTACCTGAATATATGAATCAATTTGGAGATAAGTCTAAATGATCCCTGTCTACATTCATGCCCTTTGCTGCTGCCGGCCCATCTCCAGACTGGTCATATTCCTGCAGTCTAAGGATGAAGAAGAGCAAGCCATCTTTTTACAGCAGACGGAGGAAACCTAAACCTCACAGGTGAGTAGTCCTTTCTACATGCCCCATTTAGAGATCACTGGGGTGGTTTTAGACACCTGGAGGGGCCAGAGCACCAGGTAAATTTCCATGCTTTGAAATTGCATATCCATGTGGCTTGGATGTGAGGGTCCCCCGACACACCAAATTTTTTGTATTAGGCAATGCAGAATTGTTCAGAAGTGAAATGATTAGATTATGAAAGGAAACCTCATTGTTAGATTAATCCACTTGATGGATTAATAATTTGAAGGGACTACTAGGTGGACACTAAGATGGGTATGGCTGGAGGAAGTAGGTTACTAGGGGCACAGGTGAGTCTATATCTGTCCATGGTCTGTCTCTCTCTCCACACCCACTTCCAGTTGCTATGACCTGAGCACATCTTCTTGGTCAGGCCCTTCTTCCATGATGTTCTGCCTCACCCAGAGCAATGGAGTAAGCAGACCTTGAATTGAATCCTCTAGAATCATGAGCCCAAATAAGTTTTTCCTCATCTTAGTTGTTCTCTGAGATATTTTGGTCATAGTGATGGAAAGCTGATTAACACGCCACCTCAACTTTGGACCAGCCAATTTCTCTCCCTCAGCTTCCATTTCCTCATCAAACAGGAATTAAACTAGCAACCACTTCAGGGGGATACTGTTACCATTAAATAGAATAATGCATTGAAAGTGCTTAGGGAAATATCTGGCCTACTCCAAGTACGCACGTAATATTAGTGATGCTCATTAGTCCTGTTATGAGATCTGAGCAAAAAGCTAGGTACCTGAGCATCCTATAATGATGATATTAATCTATTGGATTAAGGAGGATTCAGGACACTTGGTTCTCATTAACAATGGTGGGAACCTGAACATGGCTTTGCTTTTCTGTGCTTCCATTTATCCCCCCCTATAAAATAAAAATTTGCCCTTCCTCAAACACAGAGCACTCTGCATTTGAAATGTTTAGAAAATATGAAGGGGTGTAGAAATAAAAGGTAGGATTATTTTCAATTCCGCAGTATTGAACTTTGCTAAAGCCAACTACTCTCTGTCAAGCTTGTAACATTTCACTGTAGCTACAAATTCTTACCATAATTTGCCTTCCCTCCTAGGTCTGGAAATATCAGCTCTATTCCTCTGTTGAATTGTGATACTTTCATCAAAGGTACAGTTCCGGAGTTTCAAGGTGTGTACACAGAACAACAAGATATTTCTTTCCTGTTCCTCTTTTGGTTTCAGGTACATGAGAAATGCTCCGACCATTTGGAATCATAAAATTCACAATAAAGATAAAAATGGCTTTGTAAACTGCCTGGGAACAAGGTGTGGGTTGTCATATCCATTACTAGCCTCCAGCACCCTGCAAGACCCTTTGGCATCTAGGAGAAACTAGCAAGCTCTTGTTGGATGAGTGAATATGGCAGAAATTGAGCTTGTGTGCCCAACAGCCTCCTATTTCCCCGAGCTAACTGATCCTAATATTTGTTTGAGTGATGATGTGTCCGGCCTGGCAGATGAACTGTGATTGGTGTAAATTAGCCCTGGCAATCTCAATCCCTTTGCCCGAGGCTGGGTATGTGACCAGGTTCTGGACAATGAAACAGATGAAAAAATACTTAATAACTTTTATGAGCAATTTCTCTTTTTGGTAAAAAGTCATATTAGAGGAAAAGTCCCACTTGTCACTTCCTTTTTTCCTGCAATAAATGTTTTTGTGTGGAAGCATATCAGACTGTAGAAGCCCATCTTGGAATCCTGAGGGAAGAACCAAGAAAGTAGCAAAAACCTTACTAATAATTCATTCTGGAAGCTGCCGAACCAGCCCGGAAACAGCTCCAAGTCAGACCTCCAATAATATGAAATAGAGTCTTTAGTGATTAAGTCACTATTTTTAGTTTCTCTTACAGCTGAATACAATTTTAATGAGGCAATGAATGCCTGTCTGGTTTCTGGCAGGGGTCTCCCACTGTATTCAGGTACAAGAGGATTGTCAGTTGCCTCTTTATCATGTTCCTTGTTCTGTAACCAAGATTTCCACTTAACCAATCTCCTGTGTCTCTCTTATAATCATGGTGCATCACTTCATTATCCCTGGGCTGTCCTCTAAACAGATGGATACCACCATCCTGACCCTCAGACATTCCTTCCCTGTTTATTTTTTCTGTTTTCTCATTATCACATCCAAAGACCAAACATTGCGTCTTGGCTTTTAGTTACTTCGATAAGCCTCTTTCATAATAATTGGTCATTATCTTGGCTTCTCAGATTTTTTTCACCGATTTTATTGATCATTTCTTTGAGTGAAATAAGGTGAGAGCCCTAAAACCACATAAGCTTGTAACTTTAAGCCAAGCTCTATCCTGATTAATTAGCAGCATTGCTTTCTGGCACAGAGCTATCCTGCCCTTAGAACAGTGGTTTGTGAACACTGCTGCTTACAGTCATCTGAGATGCTTTACAAACTCCTAATGCCCAGGTTTCTCACAAGCCAATCAAATCAGGACCTCAGGGGAAAGCCAGGAATCAGTATGTTTTTAGGCTCTGGGTGATTCCAACATGTCACCAGGTTTGAAAATCAATGCTTTAGACCAGAACTTCTAAAAATTAAATGTGCATGTGAGTCACTTGCAGATCTTACAAGTTATACTGTAGATTTTCCCATCCAAGGGGTTTAGACTGAGGTCTGGGATTCTGATTTCTAATAAACTCCTAGATGAAAATACCACTGATTTGAGCCCCATATTTTGAATGCCAACGGTCTAGAATCTAGATCTGGTAGTATTCTATTCTAACACCAGTTTTGAGCAAGCTAAATTCTACTTGGGATCAACTACAGAGTCACAGGAAAATTACTACCGCAATGTCAAGTGCAGGGCCTGTCGGTAAAAGAACTGAGAAAGTGGTTGCCTTTGATCTCTAGCTATGGGCTTAGATTGATCAACCATCACAGTTTGCCTGGGAGTAGGGGTGAGGGATTGTGTTTCCAACATGTGGAACTTTGAGTTTTAAAAGTGGCAAAGTCCCAGGCAAACTAGGACAAATGTGTCATGGTAGTCAGGAGCAAGAGAGCAGCCAAGCTCCCCTCTTCTGCATTCCATTTCCTCTTTTGGGGGAACAGCAATGCACCACAGGTCAGCAGTAAGCTGGGAAAGATGGCTTGGCAGTTGTGGTTGTGGAATGCTGAGATTCCATGAGAACCTCATGGATTAGCGGCTGTCACTCTCAGGAGGGCAATAACCAGGCAGATGCAGTTGAACTTTGAAAAATCCAAGTATCAAGTTGATGACAGCCACTGAGGTAAGCCTGGAGAACACAGTGTAGGTCCCTATTGGAGCTCTGGTTTGCTGTGTGGCCTGAAGCCTGGCCTCAGTTTCTTCAGCAGAAAAATAGGGGTTGAATTGAAGGATGCATGAGGATCTTCCCTGTTCCCCACCCCTGCTGCTCCATGTGCAGCCTGGGTCATGCACATGACTGCAGGACACCACCTTTTCAGGTCAGGCATAGTGAAGCCACCTCCTTTTCCGTGAGCAACCATTTAGGCACCCCCCCCCCGCCTTTTTCAAAAGAGCAGTAGCATTCATCTTATTCCCGAACACTTCCCTCCACTGTCCTTCGATACTCAGACACTGAGAACTCATAGTACCTCTTTTTTTTTCTTTTTTTTTTTTTAGACTGTAACATGTTTACAAATCTAAATGAAACTCTATTTCTAGAGTCAGACTTGTGGTTTCCAGTGGCTTCCTCCTTCTGCTCCTGTCTCCATCCAGGGAGCCCACTTCTCAACTTTCTGTTTTCTTTAGAGAGACGAAGAGTCTCCCCAGCCGCCCGTTGCTGAATTCCTGTTAACCTTTCATTAAGCCTGCTGACAGCTGGCTTCAGCTCTTCATGAGTTAGTTCAACACATTTCCATTCAATGTGTCCCTCTTGGCATCATTAAGGTTTCTGCCAGGTTCTCCACTTGCTGTTTCCTCTGCAAATGCAAATCAGATTCTGAGTCAATAATATGGGAAAAAGGGAAGACGGCGCTACAAAGAGGCTGGGATTGGAGAACCATTGAACCATTGATATTACACTCAGGTTGCCGCAGATCTGAGCAAACTAAATCTACTTGGGTCCAGTGCAGGTCAGTGCCGCAGGGCCTTATGCAAGATGTCATAAATTACAGCCCTCTCTGAGAAGATCAGGGTAGTGGTCCAGAGTGCAAGGTCCTTCAGGCCTGTTCCAATTCCAGAAGTTGGACCTTGTGACCTTGGGCAAGCTCCTTCACCTGCCTGTGCATCTGTTTTCTTAGCTCCAAAGCAGGAGGAATATATCTGCTTCATTGGACCTTCTTCTGGGATCCAGTAAGATAATGGTTTTGAAAAACTTAATAGAATACCCAGAATACAGAAAATTCTCATTAAAATTTGTGTGTTACCTGTTTCGTTTAGCCTAGAAAGGCCAAGGTCAAGGCTGAAGAGTTAGGTTGCTTTGAATCTGCAAGGTTTGCTTCTGGACTTACCCATAACCATCAGCAATAAGAGCCACATGTTGCCTCAAAGTCCTGCCTCATGGAAACTAAGATACAGCGTGATTCCATTGTAAGGCACTTCCCTTGTGTTTGATCTCATTTAGACTTTAAGCTCCTTGTGGGAGGCAATTGTCCCTCCTGGATTCCCCCTCCCCAGCACACAATAGATACTAGGAACTTGTTTGGAGACAGCTACCAATTCATCCCAAGTACATGAAGAGAACAAGAGGAGCAACTACACCAACAGCTTCCTCTGATCAAGGAGTCTAAGCATGATATATTTTTAAATTAATTTTAAAAACCCACCTTTTTAAAAAAAAATTTGTTCTAATTAGAAAAACAAAAACAAAAATCCAACTCTTACACCTACTCCCAAACTGATTACCTTTATAACCCTCAGCCATGTAGTGTTTGCCCAGGACACTGTTTTAACTAACTTGGAATTTTCATGCCCTTAACTGGACACACAAACACTCCAATTGCCATAGGCCACAAGACCTCCCCTTGCCTTAATCAACTGTTATCAGCTACCTGGCCTGTGACCAGTTTGTCACTGTGTCTCAAGGCATACCCTAAGCCTGCTTATTCTTTTCTTTTTAATTCTAATTTGTCGTATATGACAGCAGAATGCATTACAATTCATATTGCACATATAGAGCACAATTTTTCATATCTCTGGTTGTATACAAAGTATTAGACACCATTTGTGTCTTCATAGATGTACTTAGGGTAATGATGAGCATGGGAGGATTAGACGAACTCTAGATAGGGCAAAGGGGTGGCAGGCGAAGGGAGGGGTCAGGGGGTAAAAAAGATGGTGGAATGAGATGGACATCATTACCCTAAGGTAATGCTTATTCTATCTAGGGCTGAGGGCTGCAGATGGAAAGGGCTGGAAGCCAGGAGACAGGGATCTCAGATCTGCATTGAGGAAGGCAGTTCTGTCCTAGTGTGCAGAACAGACAGCAAAAGGAGTTTGGTGGTGGTGACAGTGAGAAAGCTACTGCAAGGGTCCAAGCAGCAGTAAAGTGACAGCTTCGATGAGGGGAAGCAGCAGGACTTCTACCTGCTGGTGCTGGAAACTCCAAACCCTTTGTCTGGCTGGGCTCATGGTAGAGGCAGAATTTTTCCTTGAAATCTCAATCCACCTGTTAGGGATGATTATGGTATAAGAGTTTGCAAACTCCAACGTGCATCAGAATCACCAGGAGAGCTTGTTAAAACCCAGACCTCTGGGATCCACTCCCAGAGCCTTGACTCAGTTGCTAGAGGGGAGGGTAAGAATTTGTATTTCTAACAAGTTCTGATGATGCTAAGGGTGCTGGTTTGAGTTCGTGGTGGTTTGAGAATCACCAGGCTAGAGCAGCAGTTCTTAGCCCTAGTTACATAGTAGAACTGCTTTGGGACATTTAAAAAAAAATGCCTAGGTCACGCCACAGACTAAAATAATGTTTTAAAGGGTAAAAGTCCGGAATTGGAATTAAAAAAGAAAGAGGAGGGGGGAGGGAGAGGAGGGAGGAGAAGGAGGAGAAACCTCCCCAGTAGATTATAAAGTTCCACTAAGACTGAAAACTATAGGCTAGTAGTTCAATATTAGTTAATAGTTCAATACTACAATTGCACATAGAAAAATTTCTTATTTTGAACCAGGAGTTTCAGAAAAATATTTGGGAAATGATTGAAGATGGCTTCTTGCAAAGAAGAAAAATAGTCGTTGAGTTTAAGCATTGTGTTTCAGAGGTGTCTGCTATCTTCTTCTTCTAATCAGACCCAAGTTGGTAATGACACTGATGGTTATTCAGGAAGATGGATGGGGGCAGGAGCTAAATTAGGGTGGGCATATTGTTGGCTCACACAATATTGCAACCTGGCTACCTTGATCAAGTCATCTAGCCCCCTCTCAATTTTCTAGATGGGGAAATTGAGACCCTGAACCTGACTTTAGACTCGACCCCACTCTGTTTCTAAATAAATGTTTGAGTTCAGCAAACTAGTCAGTGATCATTAGAATCTCAAGCTAATGTCAAAACTAACGGAGACAACAGAACAAAAGGAACCATGGATCCTCTGCTAGTTGCTTCTATTCCTTAGGCCACATCCGTCATTTTTTAAAATACCAACCAAATGGGCCAGGCTGCTCTGGGCCCATTGTTCTTCTAATGTATATGTGAGAGGGGGATTTTTTTTTTTTCAGTACCAGAGATTGAACTCAGGGTTACTTAACCACTGAGCCATGTCCGGGCACTTTTTTATATTTTATTTAGAGACTAGGTTGCTAGGGCCTCACTAACTTGCTGAGGCTGGCTTTGAACTTGGATCCTCCTGCCTCAGCCTCCTGAACCACTGGGATCACAGGCGTGTGCCACCGTGCCTGGCAAGCAAGGGATTTTTATTAATTGCTGAATGGATCAGTATCCTATGAACTAAGAGGACAAGGAACCTATAGGCTGCACCAGTCAAATCATAAGACTGATATTTTTTTCTTTCCTAAAGGTAATGTCAGTAGAGTAGAAATCCAAAAAATGTGACCTGGAGGGTGGTGTGCTCCTGCCATCAGCTGTTACCCCACCCGTGCTGGGAAGCATGTCTGAGAACAAACACTCTCAGATCAGGTTTCCTGTCCCCACTGGCTAGCCAGGAGCCTCTCTGATACACACTTTTACATCTACTCATTCGGTGACTGTTGAGTTTGATCCTAGGGTTTCTCATGTTGGTATCATTAGCATTTTAAAATGAGTGTGTTCTTATTGAGGAGAAAATCGTCATGAATTTACTGAGAGCTATGTGCTTGGATGGCCCTGCTGTCACGTCCAGGCACCGTCCCTGTCATTCACCATGTTTGGCTCTGAGGGACTCTGGCTGATTCCCAAATTAAATTTCCCAATCAAGAGTTAAGAGGTGACACTACAGTCACCTTTAAAGATACTAGAATATGAAAAAAAAAAAAAAAAAAGAAAAAAGGTGCAGAAAACTGGGGAGTTTGAGGATTGAATCAAAATGATGGTATGATTCCACATCTTTCCTGCATTATTAATAAGGCACAGATCCCAGGCTGCTCAGACGACACCTGCAGTAGGGCCCGAAACTCAGAAAGCTGAGCAGAAAAAGGAGAATTACAAACACTTAGAACAGGAAACCAACGACGGTGGTGGACGGGCCAGAAATCGCGTCCCAGAAGCAAGGCAGGATAGAGATTCGAAGTTCTCCTGCCACCCTCTGGAGAGGTTCCAGGTAGGAGAGATTGGACACGTTCTATATCAGCGCAAGGAATTCATCAGGGACCCAGAAGCAGATGCCATCGGAGACGGACTTTGTTTCAAATATTTCTTAATCTCAGAGCAGCCCTCAGGTTGGCTGAATTCCTGCCATGCGTGGTGATGAGGTTACCCAGGTATCATATGGAAGATCACTGATCAGTGACACTACAGAGATGGTTAAAGCACGAGGCAGAGAAGATGTGGTCTCCCAAAGACCTCTCACGTGTGAAATTAAAACTAAACCGAATCCACAACATCAACACAATAGTCGAAACATTTTTAAAAAAATGAAATTTATTTTTTTTTAATTTTATTTTTTTATTGGTTGTTCACAACATTACAAAGCTCTTGACATATTGTATTTCATACATTAGAATGAAGTGGGTTATGAACCCCCAATTTTACCCCAAATGCAGATTGCAGAATCACGTGGGCATTATGTAAAATTGTGGATGTGAAAAAACGAAATTTATAACACCACAAGACTTAAATGGAAATTTCAAGCATCAGGGCCTTGCTCAATCCTAAGAAAAAGTAGCAAGTTAGAGAGTGAAAAGCCCATCTTCATCGTCCTGTCCATGGTGCATGTTATTGAGAGCATATTTGCTCTCTCCAAGTTTGTCTAATCTGTGAAGAGAAGAAAATCTGGTAAGGGAAAACACCAAGAACAGGGACACACACACACACACACACACACACACACACACACACTACAGATGCTGCTAAATTACCCTGCAACTGACCATTAGAGAAAATTGTGCTTGGAGTCCCTCCTGTCCAAGCTTCTAGGTCTAAAGATGAGAAAACCGAGACTGCAGGACATGAAGGGTGTTTGCCTAACTGTTTCAAGAAAATTGAAACTTTCTTAGCAAAATAAAATATACGATCATGGTCTATGCATTTATTTACCAAAAGGATCATCAAGTATGATGTTGGAAAGTCTCACTGGGGAGCCTCTGTTTCCCAGCTTGTTGATGCTTATTAGTTAATAAACTCTGAGTTCTCAATGCAATGAGTTAATGAAAGCAAGACCTTCATCAGCAACCTACACCAAACCTTTTTCTTTATTTCCCAAAAAGCTATAGAACAAGTCAGATATATATAAAATTCATTGGGCAGAGGAATGAAATCCCAAGAATAATATTCTGAGTGGTTTTTTTCATTGTCCATCCTCCCAACTCTCCTCTCAATGAATTCCAATTTAACAAGATATTTTTAAAACCAATCACCCAGGGTTGAACAAAGTCCAAGCAGAGTACAGTGACACATTGCCTTCTTTCTTTTGCGTGCTATACTTCTATTAATGCCACCTGCCTTTGTATTTCCATTTTTTTAAACATATACAGTATTAACTGAGACAGAGGTTAATGTGAGCTAAATCCCCACAACCTTTCCACCTCTAAAGCCACATCTCTCCAACCCTGTGTTTAATCAGAACACAAGCACGAGTCATTAAACCGCTGGGTAGTATCTAATCATTTGTAACAGCTCGTATAATCATCACAACAATCAGTCATGCAAGATGAATTACCTCTTGTGTTTCTGCAAACAACTGGTTTTCGTGACTCTCCCTGAAAAGACAAGGCGGCTATGTGAGGAGCGGGGCTGTGCTAGAAGGAGTGGGATGTTGGAGAAAGCCCAGTGCTCCCTTCCAGAGAGCCCAAAGGGAGGCCTCCCAGATGGAGGGCCAGAAAGCCACCTTTCCCCAGGTGGAGGCTTGCTTTTTCCTGAGCCTAAGGAGGAGCCCTGAGTCACTCAGCTTTTCCCACGTGAGGGCAACCCCAGGGAGCGGCTTCATTGATGAGTCATCAGCGGGCCCAGAAGTAAAGTATTCATTTAGGTTTTCAAACACTTCTGTATGAGATCTACCGAGAATTTCCCCAAAACTATAACTATGACTTTGTGTGACAGCTAATATGGCTGATAGGCTTCCATGAAGTTCTAAATTTCCTTTTGTGGTGCTCACCTGGGACAGGTGTTGAAATACACAAATTTCACTACTGCCCAAACCAGCTGTGATGGCTGCTAGTCTCATCTGGTGACCGGCTGCCCTGAAACAATAATTTCTCTCCATTTTATAAGGGGTATCAGTTACAGCCATGTGTCTGTAGTTTTCAAGAAAACCACAAACTCTTGTTTCTTGGCTTTTTGCAGTGTTTCAGTGTCTGTCTTTCTTTGGTGGGGTGGGGTCTGTGTTCAAGGTCATGGACCAGCTTGAAGATTTATTACAAAAATGGACCCTGTCCCCTGAAAAATGCAGGTTCGGGCATATGAACACTTTTGCAAATGATTTCCAGGTATTTGCATCTCCCTGTGAAGGACATTTGTAGCTCCTAGGTTAAGAAAGCCTGCTTTTAGGGAACTCAGCAGCCCAAGATCATTTATGGTTTTCTTCCTGGGGCAACCCTAGCAAAGGGTTTCTTCAGCCCTAAGACAGCAACAATAGTACCTACCACTTAAGGGAGTAAGGTAGATGGAACCCCTAGCATGTCAAGAGTCCTGGGTCAGCCAGGTAAACACCTGTCATCCCAGCAGCTTGGGAGGCTGAGGTAGGAGGATCTCGAGTTCTAAGTCAGCCTAGGCAATAAGGAGGTGCTAAGCAACTCAGTGAGACCCTGTCTCTAAATAAAATACAAAATAGGGCTGGGGGATGGCTCAGTGATCAAGTGCCACTGAGATCAATCCCCAGTACCCCCACCCCCCAAAAAAAGAATCCTGGGTCAGGAAGCACACAGAGTAAGTGTCCAATCAGGGAAGGTGCATTTATTTATTTATTTATTTAATTTTTAAATTTTATTTATTTATTTATTTATTTTGGTAATGTAAACTCTACCAGGACAGTCCACAAAGCCATTAGCACCTTATGGAGATGGGTTTACCTGTAACCTCCCTGGCTGGGATGGGGACTGTGATAAGAGATGAGCCTGTTTGATGATGGAAGATAGCGACAGGATGCAGAAAGTGTCCATGGTGGGGTCCCCAGATGGTCACCCTGCTCTGAAGGGCTCCTCCTTGCCGGTCCTGCCCAGCTTACCTCGCAGGAGAAACGTAGCCACCAACACCAACAGCACAAACCCCACGCAGGAGGCGACCATCACCACCAGGTTGGTCTCGTGGTTCTAGGGAGACACAGGCAAGGCAGTCGATTGGCCCACTCATTCAGAATGTCCACACCAGAGGTCACATCCGTCCCCATAATGCCTTCCAATCTCCAGCTATTTGACCACTTTCCACCCTGAGCTACCCAAAGTGTCTCGATGTCCAAATAAAGTCAGTCTTACAAGTTAGGTTTTTAAAAAAAAAAAAAAATTTTTTTTTTGGTGAAAACCTGAAAGATCTTACTTATATCTCTGAATTTTCCTAAGTCTTGGACATGAGGCATATGGGGCCGTGAGGCTCAGGGGTCGGAGGATGAAAAGTAGCCATGCTGGGTGCCGTGTCAAATCTCTTTCCCAGCCACTGCCTAACCCTGTGGGCCCCCGGGGGCCTGTGCAGTTCTTATCATGGCTGACTTGGGCTTCTAGAGAAATCAGGATTTAAGAGAAAATGAAGCTCAATTTCAAATTTTCTACTGCAGTGATTCTCAAAGTGGAGTCAGGGAGCCCATGAGATCAGAATGATTCTTGGGGACATTATTTGCCATTTTCACTGTCTTTCTGTCCTGAGTTTCCCAGAGGTCATGTGACTGGCAATGACATCATTCAAGGCTCTCCCTCACACAGGATGTGGAATGCAGGTGTGAGGCTCCCTCCAGTCTCCCATTAGGTATGGAATTGTAAAAATGTAAAAATTATGCTATTTTTTCACTATTTTTTTACTTGGTAACAATATTGCTAGTTATCATAAAACATACTTTTTTCTTCTTTCTTTTCCTGTTTCTTTGTTTGTTTGTTTGTTTTTTGTTTTGTTTTGTTTTGTTTTTTTGTAGTACTGGGGATTTAACCCAGGAGCACTTTACTAATGGGCTATGTTCCCAACCCTTTTTTAACTTTGAGACAGGGTCTCACTAATTAGCAGAGGCTGGCCTTGATCCTGTGGTCCTTCTGCCTCAGCCTCCCAAGTCACGGGGATTTCAGGCGTGGGCCACGAGGCCTGGCAAACATACACTATTTATCACCCACTGACCAGCCACACTCTCTATGTCCTTCCTCCCTTCCTGTCCCATTCTCCAACACACAGAATGCCCTAGGCTGTGGGGACAGTGACGATAAAGACAGCAGATTGTCTCTGAGGAGACGTCCCTTTCCTTCGCAGACATCTGTTCTGACCGGACTTTTCACTCAGAGTGAATTCAGTCATTTTTATAATAATAAAAATAAATGAAGGGAACCCTCAGAAATGAAGAGGAACGCTGGTGGCAGGTGTAGACTCTGCGGTATGTCAATAATCCTGGGCCACACAGAAGGAGCTCGAAATGATTTTGTGTGTTTTTATATATTGTTTTTGTTTCTCTTTCAGAACATCTGCACTTGTAGAAGTGGCAATCAATATTATATCTGCCCCGAGTACAAATCTACAAATTATTTGAGTATTCTGTAATAGTTGCAATGCATTTTTTTCCCCCTGAGCAATTTTCTGCTCTCCCTAGTTCATCTACGCAAACCTCTACTGTGGGTTTTTAAAATCTAAGTCAGATACTTCACATACTTCACAGGTCTTTTACCTCTTTTGATTTACTTTGCGTGGGACTTGTCACCTCGGATGCTGGGAAGGAAAGGAGAGAGAAATGGTTATATGTTTCCTATGGGAGAATAACAAACTACCTCCTGAAATAGTTCTTTCAAGGCCGTCTGGAATTTCAGTTGATCTGTTTCATGCTTTGATACCATCTTTCCTTTTTTCTATAATTGACTTAGGCATATCTGTTTGGACATGGTTCTAATTGGAAATTCATCTGCTCTCCAACATCATCCCCAAGGAACATCCCCATTGCAGAGGTAGGAATGAGACTCTCGGCTCTTAAGTTTTCGATAGACCCCTGCAGTGCCTTCAGGATCTTTTCCAGCATGAAAATCTGTCAGTCTTTCAGTTAACCCGTATTTATGGGCCATGTATCACACACAGGCTGCACACGGTGCTGGCCACACCTTACAACTCATAGGTACAACTCACTGCAGAAAACCAAATTTATATAAAAATGGAGCCAGGCCCCAGATAGCAACATTTTGGAGAACAACAAACCACATATACAACAATGGTCCCGTGAGATGATAACAGAGCCAAAACATCTCCATAACCTAGTGATGTCCTAGGTGTCATAATGTCACAATGCAATGTGTTACATACCTGCAGTGACACTGGTATGAACAAACCTTCCACACTGCCAATCATATGAAAGGGTAGACATTTAATTATGTATGGATATGATACCTGCCAACCCGTGCCTGTTATTGGCTTGTGTATTTGCTATAATAGAGCTTTATTGTTATTTTAGAGTGTATTCCTTCTGCTTAAAAAAAAAAAGTCTACTATAAAACAGCATGCATGCCCTGTGACCCCTCGTGACAGCTCGTGTTCCCCATGTCTCTCCACTGCATGATTTTCTCTTGTGCTCCACTTGATGTTTTTCCTTTGTGACAGGTCAGAAGCAATAGGCTGTGCCACACACATCAGGGCCGCTTAGCCCAGGCTGTACCCTGCAGTTTTATGTAGGCTACACTCAACAAAACCCCCTAATGATGCATTTCTTAGAAGGGTCCCCATCATCACATGACACAAGGCTGTTATGTAAGTAATTGAAAAGATAATCAATTGCAACTGTGAAATTCTGTGAAGAAACTGCATGGGCTATCAGGGTGTGTCTAGGATGGCAGGCTTGTTCTGAAGGGCCAAGAAAGCGTTCATGTGAAGGGCACGCTTCTCCTGAAACGCGGAGTTAATCACTCATAACTAACAACTAATAGCTGAGTGACAAGGGAACTTTACTGAGAACCTACCTAGTGCCAAGAACCATTCCAGGCACTAAGAATACTGAGGGGTCAAAAGATTATTTCAGCCTCCCAGACCAAGGTGGTAATGTGGCACATGGCTCAACGTGGCATTCAGTGAAGGTCTTGTTTGGATGGAGCTCCGCGAGTCCCTTCTGCCTGTTCATGCTGGGACCCTAATGCTGCCTGTCACATACTTTGGTGCTCACTAGATGCTTATTGAATGAATAAGCACAGTTAAGGCTGTGTAAGAATTAACCAGGCAAGGAATAGTGACCCAGGCACTCCCTGGTCGCAATGGTGACAGGGAAGTTACAGAAGCAAGAAGCAACATGGTGCCCTGTCTGTGGTGAGTGGCTGTGGGCAATACCAGGGGCCGGAGTGGCAGCGGAGAAGAAGGGTGGATAGGAACCAGTCCAGAAGGGTGCTGCTGGGAAGTCTCCCTGAGTCTAAGGTAGGGAGAAACCACAGAAATGTTTTGGTAGGATAGTGTCCAAGGCGGGGATAAGGGACCAATCCAGCCAAGAATTTTTTTTCCAGGTTTGAAGTTCAGAACTCGTAGAAATGAAGGGCAACAGACAGATATCAGAACTGTTCAGTAGGGAGATGACAGGATATGGAGACCGAATGTGGGGTAAGAAAAAGGTTAGAGTCTTCATTTACTCCCAATTCCTACTTGAGTCACGAAGGCACTACATAAAGGTCAGCCAAGACGGGGAACAGGGACAAGAAAGCAGAAGTGCAAATCTAGGAGAGAGAGGGGTGGAGCTCAGAGAGGCCACGGAGCTTAAGGTACCCCCGGGACACACACACACAAGCACTACCTGCCTAACAAGCAATTGATATGTTTGAATGAAATTTTGGAAAAGTGCATTTGGAGATACTGATCTGGGAGTCATCAGTATCCAAGGAGCCGTTAAAATCCTCAGAGTGAATAAGAAATCTAAGAGCAGCCTGTCCAGAGAGAAGAGCAGGAATTGTGGGAATCATCAGCATTAAAATGTGGGCAGAGGCGGGTGGAGGAGGGAAAACAAACAAACAGAGAAAACAGTCAGAGAGATCAGAAAGAGATGTGTTGGAAAGCAGAGCAGGGGGAAAGACCTCCAGGAAGACACAAAATCACATCTACAATAAACCATGAAACAGAAGCCGAATGTAAAAACCACAGAGAGAGAGAGAGACTAGATAGAGTAGACTCTAGGCTAATAGTTGCTGAGATGGATCATTAAATCCACCACCCCGTTCCAAGCTTACTTGCAGTTAAGGCTAAAGAAGAAATGTGCTGGCTTGTGTAGGGCTCATAATTGGTACCAGAGAGCTTATTTGTTGTTCAGGGAAAGCGACTTGTCGAATGCCTAGGAGCATCAAAACCCAAGGAGGAAATTCAGCAGTGTTTTCATATCCTACAACTAAGTTATTGTTGTTTTTCTCTCTGCTATTATCCCCTGGAGCTGGAAATTGCAGGTAAGAATTCAAAACTCCTACTCCTGTTCTGTCAAAAGCCTGTTGCATTGTAATCACTTGTAATGGATAAACCTGAAATTGAAACCATCAAAGGGAAAAGCCAGCCTGGGTCAGTTTTATCAAATCTAATCTGTGTTTTAAATTGCAATTGCCTAATGGGAGAGACATTTTGCAAACACTGACACTGCTGCAGGATATCAAGGAGCACATTTTTTTCCCCACTTCTTCTTTGGAGCAGGCTAAAAGCCTAGAAGGAAAGCTCTCGCCAGGGGCTACAGCATTGTATGCAGAACAGCAACGAAACCCCAGTCAGTGAGAAAAGAAGCCGTGCTGGTGGGCAGGGATGGGGACTAAGCAAATTGAGACCCTGTCTTCCCTGATGGCTGTGTCTCCTCATCCTCAGATTCTCCAGGCTCTGGGATCTCATACAGAACAATCAGACAGAGACAGAAAACTCCCGGAAGTTTCTAGAAAGCAGTTCTGAGCGGGGCATTGTAGTGGGTTGAACAATATCCCCAAACCATGTCCACCTAAAACCTCGGACTGTGACCTTCTTGGGGAATAGCCTTTGCCCTCCTACCTCTCTCACTATTGCAAAATCACCACAAAGTGAACCACAGACCTAAATGTAAGACTGAAATTATGAAACTACCGGAAGAAAATAGAGGAAATGTTCCAGGATATTGGAATAGGCAAAGATTTTTTTTTTAATACGGTCCTCAAAGCACAGGCAACAAAAGCAAAACTTGAAAATTGGAGTCATAGCAAACTAAAATGCTTCTGTACAGCACAGGAGAAGATCAACAGTTAGGAGACAACCTTGAGAATGGAGAAAAGATTTGTCAACTGTTCAGTTGACAAGGGATTAATATTCAGAATAAATGTGGAACTTGAACTCAAGCATCTCAATGCCAAAAAAAAAAATAACTGATTTAAAAACGAGCAAGTGAACTAAAGAGACATTTCTTCAAGAAGATATACATATGATAATCAGGTATAAGAAAAATGCTTACTACTAATCATCAAGGAAACACAGACCAAAACCACAAAGCCAAAATCACCTTATTCTAGCTAGAATAGCTATAATTAGAGAGACCAAAAAAAAAAAAAATGTTGGTGGGTAAGGATTTGGATAAAGGGTAACAGTACAACCATTATGGAAAACAGTATGGGGTTTCCTCAAAAAACTAAGTATAGAACAACCATATGATCCAGAAATCTCACTATTGAGTATATATCCAAAGGAAATGAAATCAGTATGTCAAAGAGATAGTTGCACTCCCATGTTTAATGCAGCACCTTTCATAATATACAAGATATGGAATCAACAAGTTATCAACAAACAGATGAACAGATAAAGAAAATGGGATGTGTATACAATATACAAAGGAATATTATATAGTCATAAAAAGAATAAAATCCTGTCATTTGCAGCAATGTAGAACTGGATGACATTATATTAAGTGAAATGAGTCAACCACAGCAAGAAAACACTGCATGCTGTCACTCATATATGGAAGCTCAATATGTTGGTCTTGGAGAAGTTGAGCATAGAATAGTGGTTACCAGCGAGACTGGGAAAGCTCAGGGGGAAGGGAGAATGAAAAGTTGGTTAATGGTTACAGAGAAAAGTGGGTAGAACAGATAACTTCTGATGTTCTCCAGTAGAATAGGGTAACTGTTGTTGATAACAAGTAATTGTATATTTCATAATAGCCATTAGGATTTTTGATGTTCCAAATAAATGTTTGAGGTGATGAACATACCAGTTACCCTGATCTGACCAGCACACACTGTATACATGTATTGAAATATCACAAGGTACCCCACAGATAGGTAGCATTATTAGGTGTTATTTAAAATTTTTGAAAATCTTTTAAAGAAAAACTTTTTCTGAGCTTACAGATTCACCAAAACCTCTGATTAATATTAGATTTCCCTTTAGGGCAAGCATTTATTTAAATGAAAAACACTGAATTAGGGATTTCTTGGTAGTTAGAATTCTTGCTATAAACTAGTGAAGTGGTCTCTTGATTTCTTGGTAGGCAAGGGTACTTGACAAAATGGAATTCCTGTAACAACCCCGATTTTAGAGGACTTCCAAGTCCTTCCATGTAACCTCTCTTACTTTGGCATCCAGGGACCCTCTCCACCATCAGTAAGTGCTTATCCCATGCTTGCTAGCTGTGTGACCATGGCCAGGACACTTCCCCTCTCTGAGCTATACAGCCTTCATCTGAAAATGCTGACATTTTACCATCTGATCTCCTATGTCTTTTTCACCTTTATAATTCTGGATGTCTTATTACAATGAAATCTGAATGACCTGAGGAAGTTATCTTTGCATACTAATCTTTTAAAAGGATATAGTACTAAGTTAGCATAAGGAATGAATGTGTGGATACTTAAAAGTATATACAGAAACACATGCATACCTCTTGCTCCCCAAAGAAAACTAAAAAGAAACACTAAAACAAACACATCTGACTTTGAATGGTAAGATTATAGACAATTAAAAATCTGTTATCGGGGATTATGGCTCAGAGGGAGAGCACTCGCCTCACATGCGTGAGGCGCTGGGTTCAATCCTCAGCCCCACATAAAAATAAAATAAAGATATTATGTCCACTTATAACTAAAAAAAATTTAAATCTGTTCTCAGTACTTTTGCATAACTTCTAAATATTCTCAAATAGTTAGAAAAATTTAGCAGTAAAACACTCTTCATATCATGTGTGAATCATTGGAAATTCTCCAAGATGTCTGAGTCAAGAGCAAACTCGGAGGCTGTGTGTTATTTCTCTGAAGCAGCACCACGGTGACCTTCTTAGTGAGATTTTGAAGAGAGCTGTTTGAAACACAGCAGCCCACAGCCAATCAAGGGTTGGAGAGATGCCAATAGAAAAGTACACACCCCTGGATCTAATAGCACCAATAAAGAATGATGCCCAATAGAATTTGATTGATTGATGTTGTTTTTATAGATAAAAAAAATTTAAATAAGTATCTATAAAAACTGATAGAATCTGAGTAGGTTTAATAACTAGTCAATTGAACTGTGCCCATGTCAGTTTCCTAGTTTGTACTATGTATATAAGACACTACCACTGGGGGATGCTGCAGATATGCCTAGGGCATCTTTCCGGGCTGTTTTTGCAATTACTTGTGAATCTAACATTATTTCAAAATAAAGAGTTTTTAAGGAAGCGGGACATGATCAAAGCAGGATATATGCATGTATGGAAACATTGCAGTCAAACCCATTCGTTTTTACAATTAATACATGGTAATAAAAAAGACAAAAGTTTTAATTGTTTTAAGAAATATTTCATATCATTTAATCTAATCCATGCAGGATATAGTAGCTGTTGGATAAAATTTAAAGTGAGTTTAAAAGAGCACAGAATGTGGGCTGGGGCTGTAGCTCAGCAGCCCAGGGCTTGCCTAGCATGTGTGAGGCACTGGATTCGATCCTCAACCACCACATAAAAATAAACAAATAAAATGAAGGCTGACTGTCCATCTACAACTACAAAAAAAAATTTTTAAAAGAGAACATAGGATAATTTTGTAAAAGGAGGAAAAGAAAGAAGAGAAAGAGGAAAGAAAAAATTTAAAAAAAATAATAAAACATATTATTATGTTTTTCAAAGAAAGATATGAAAGGATATAGCCCAAACTGTTGCAGAAATTATCTCTTGCTCATAGAGAGGGGAATACATATGAACTTTCATTTGATGATGTTTTGACCTTTTTTTTTCACAAGAGAATATATTTATTCTGTAACATGCAAAGTCAATAAATTTTAAGCAAGAAAACTATGGCACTAAGAACTGCACTTTTACCATCTAAGGACTTAAAACTTAATAGGGTAGGAAGCCTCATTCAGAGGCTGTTCTGCAAGAGCTGAGCACCCACCTGTCCCTTCCAAGGAACCCTCCTGAGTCTGCATGGTGTAGACCAAGGGTTTGCAAAGTACTACCTGAGGGTCAAGGCCAGTTCATTGAGTGTTTCTGTACAGTCCACAAACCAAGGATTGTTTCCATATTGTTAAAGGGTTGAGAGGAAAGCAAAGACTGTACAACTGTACAAAATTCAGATTTCTGTACTCCTAAGTTCTATGGAAGCACAGTGGCACCCATTTGTTTCCTTATTGGCTACGACTGCTTCTGTGCTGTGGTGGCAGAGCTGAGTGGCTGCAACCCAGACGAGAGTGTGACCCACAGGCCTCAATGTACCTTTTGGCCCTGGCATGCTGAGCCTACTGGTGCAGAAACAACCCAGTGGAGTCAGGAAATTAAATGCATCCTATCTGAGCACAGTTTTAATCTGAAGAGCCTTCCAATGAGACTCTCAGGTGACAACAGACTTCTCCTTCCACATGATTCTGCCTCAGGTGGTAGAACCCACAATCTCACTCAGCAAAGACCAAGTGCTATGTGCCATTCTGAGCTGCCATCGACATTTTACATTCAAAAGTCCTTTAAGAATTCACTTTAAATATCATCCCTGCTCCCATTTCATTAGTAACAATTTGCTTTAAATTACTAGACTCCTGCCAGAATCAGTTTATTGAAGACTTACTAGGTGCCTGGCACAGTGGCAATCCCTTTATGTAAATCATCACATTTAATGCTTACAAAAAACATTTTATAGACATGCAAACTAAAGTTGAAAGAAATTACCTCCTTTACTTCCTATTTATTTATTTATTTATTTATTTTGTTGAATCACTTGCCCAAGATAACTCAGACAATAAAGGGACAATAACAGGAAATTTGAACCCAAATCTGAATGACTCAAAAAAAAAAAAAAAGACTGGATTACAGCCACTCTGGGAGAAAAGAAAGAGTGCATTAAAATCCAGTTTGAAAACAAAAACTCTCCAATGAGAGGAATTCTAGCCAGAAATCAATGAGAAATAACTGCACTTCGTCTTCTCAGTGGGTACATTTCAACAGTCTTGATAGACCCCAGGACTCATGTGGATCCACTTCCCAAACAAAATTAGTTCTGAAATAAGTCAATTCAATGATACAATCTTAACGCAGTCCTAGGATTCTGAAAGTGACAACTGCAGGCCTTCTGAGAAGTTTCTTTTCTTTCGTGAGGAACCCCTGGCTTATGCTGCCCTCTCTGGATCACTGGTGGTATGGTTTTAAGAAATCCAGAGAAAGCAAAGGTATCCCAAAAAAATGGCAATTTGAATATTTTAGAATTGGGAGGAATTCAAAATTACCTCCTTGGCTTCCTATCTATCAATCTATGTATCTATCTATTTATTTACTTATTTAGTCAAGGGAGAAATTGAAATCGAGAAAGAGAAGTTTATTGGCTCAAGTCTTCACAGTAGTGAATTCCAAGGAAAGTGACAAGAACCTGTGTTTGCTGACTTCTACACACTATTCTTATTTGCTGACCTTGCCTGTCAGCATTAACAGACATGGGATTTCAGAACTCCCCTGAAAAAAGTGGAAACACCCATTTACTGAACTCACATATATATTTTTTCAAATCTGGAAGCCTCTATAAGGAATGAGCCAAAAGAACACAATACATATACACTTTAATTAATAAACCAAAGAGAAGAATATTCAGGAGTCGGGGGTTCCTTAGCTACCAGAGCAAATGTGGGTGTGCGCCTCTTTTTTTTTTGAAAGGGAACAGAGAGCAAATTGTGTTGATACTTGAAGAGGATCATAGAGAGGAAGGAATGCTGAGATGCTGTCACATTTCACACAAGAGAGGTAAACAGGAGAGAAACAGAAACCCTAGAAAAAGGGGCACCCAGGTTGGAAAACTGCTTCCACCCTCCAAGCTCCTGAGATAGCTCAGCAGCAAAATCTAATCACTAGAGGTCCCGGCTCAGGCTCCTCTCTTGGGTGCCAATCTAAGGGTGTCAGCGAAGCAAACATAAGACCTCCCACTCTCACCTGTTCCCTCTGACGCCCCTCTGAGGGCAATATCTGGCATTCTGTTATAACCAGACCAGCTGATCAGTAACTCCAGACTCAGGGCTGTGGGAAGGCTCGTGTTCTACCAAGCAGCCTTGGAATTATTGATAGTACCAACAACAATAATGCAGCTAAGAATTGACTACAAGCCAAATAACAGCTCAAGGTATTTTCCATGTTTGACATTAGTTAATCCTCAGAAAATGCTGTGCAGTGGGCATGGTTATTGTCCTTGTCTTTCAGTGGGAAACTTTTGCAGCACTGAGAGGTTAGGCAACTTGCTAAGGTCACGTGGCTAGGAAGGGGCAGAGCAAATCTCAGAGCCAAGATTATCTACCTGCAGAGCTCAAGCTCTTATCCTCTGGGTTTGATGGACTTTGTAAAATGTGGGAAGAGCTCACAGAACTCTTGCTCTGCAAAGATTTGCTCTGGAAACTGAATGCAATAATAAGCAATCCATTTAGAATGAAACCCCAGTCAGCTGCCACCTATATGGGTACAGTTTTAGGGAAGGAGATCCTAATGCACATTGACATCAATGATTATTATGAGCACAACGGAAGCATCAGAAGGACATGAAGCGTATGTTGTTTCCACTGAGCTTCAAAATGATTCTATGAGTTAAGTAAACTTGGAAAGAATGATTGAAAGAGGAAGAAACTGAAATTCTGAGAGGTCCCAGGCCATGCCCAAGGTTGCACAGCTAATAATGATTGCTAGTAAGTGATATAGCAATGACATCTGATTACAGATTCCACTTCCCTTCTTTCTGAGCATGCAGGGCTCATCACACCTACCAACTGCATGTAGCATGCTCTTGCCAAGGGCATTTTTGTCTTTATTAATAGAATTATTCCCAGTGAGGAGAACAGAGATCTTATCACTGAGGACCCATGGACCCTGCACCCCTGTGAAATCAGAACTTTCTCTAAGAGCCTGGAAGCCCCTCCCTGGATCAATAATAGGAGGACATTTGTCCCTGCAGAGAGGTCACACTCTAGCATTGGTCCGGCTCTGTGTTCTATTTCAATGCCTCACACTTAACTTCTTTTCCCCTCTGTGTTTGACTTGCCAGACATAACTCTTGAAGCTTGACAACTGTCTTTGATCTTATTTGGCTGACCTTTCTGAAGGTGAGCTGCTAGATGCTAGAATTACATGGATTCAATTCCAACTTTATTAATAAAAAATACCATTTGTGCGGCAGATAGGATATAATGCGACTGTGAGAAGAATCGTGAGCATCCACTGTCTGTCCTTCTGCTTTATCCCCCGGAATGTCAGCCTACCAACCGATTCAAGTCTGTGAGCAGCACCAGGAATAAGAGATAAAACAGATCTGCTAATGCCTCGCAGAAGATGTGGACTTTGAAATCAACAGCATCCAATTTCTCGCTTCTAACGATGGCATTCGTGAGCAAACCTGAGCTCTACCTTGTTCTCTGCTCCCCTCTGTTCCTTATGCTGAGCTTGGACTGAGAAATGACAATTCCTCTTATAACTTCTTTATGCCCTTGATCAACTAAGGACCAAGAAAAGTATCCAGTTCCAACAGGGCTCCCTTTTATCTAATGAAACAATGCAGAATGGGGGAATCAGCTCTCATTTGGGAACCCAAAGAGTCTCACCAAGGGGCTGGTCGCTCCTCCTCTTTGAGCTTTTCAAATACATTGATGCCTCAGTTTCCTCCTCTGTAAAATAAGCAGACTGTACTGTACTTCCTTCTCAGAACTGCAGCTGGGATGGCTAAGAAAGAATCTCATGAGGAAATTTCTACACATACAGTTTCTTGGCCAATCGAATGGGGTTCTTATGTGGCAAGTCTTGGCTTCAGCAGAGTGATCTATATTTTTCACAAAGCTCCCATGACCCCACCCAAGGCCTGGTCTGATATTTATAGATTGCATGGACTCTAAGCGCAAGCTCCTCAGCCTCCTCTTAACTCTAACTTCTCTTGCACTTCTTCTTTGAGGCCCCCCTGCCACAGTGCACAGCATTGAGGATTTCCTCACAGACAGCTACATCCTTCCTAACCCTTGACAGCTTCCTCTGACCCTGTGCCCTCTGGATCCCATCCTGCTTTTGATATCTTCCTTTCTACCTCCTTACTGGCTTTTCTTATCCCACCACTTTCTCCCTAATGTTCCTTCAACAGGGCAGGGGGAGAGGGGACCCTCCTCTGCACCTCTTCATCTCTCCCTTCACCTCCCAATATCTTTAGGTGACCCTGCAGGAGCTTCCCTCATTCCCCCTTTGCTGATGACACAATGAAGTGTTTAAGGGGCCAGGTTCAAGAGCCCAAGAGACCCGTAGCTCAAACTCTGGTACATTCCTTAGTTTCTCCAAACCTGTTTCTTCTTCTTGGACAGAATACTAGACTCTTCCTCACAGATCTAGACAATGCCTCAGAAGGACACACTGTATCCAGAGCACTGAGCCCAGCCCTGGAACATAATAAGCACTCAATTAAGTGCAATTAGCAATAATTATATCTTTGAACCATCCCTCTTGAGGTCACACACAAGAAATCAGGGAAGACTGGCGAGTTCTTAGCATTTACTCTGTGCATCATCACAGTAAGTATTTTGATAAGGTAAGTGCCAATGATGAAAGGCACCCCCCTCCACCCTGGCATCAGGAGTCATCCCAGACCCACACTTCTAACTGCCTGCTAGCCATTTCTCAGAGGCATGTCAATCAATCGCAAGATCTTCCACACAAAGTCTGCTCTTCCTCTGCACTTCCCTTACCAGTTAACCCATCCCACCAACCCAGTCTCCCAAGTGGCTTCCTTCTTTCTTTTGTGACCAAGTCCTCTGACTCCAGAGTCCTAAGTGATTGGCGCATCCTTCTCTACCATTGCTGCTACCAGCATTCGGGTCCAGACATTCCTCTCTTACTTGAAATACTCTAGGAGCCCACTGGGTAGCCTGCCTGCCTCCAGGCTTGCTCCTCTAACACATCTGCCACACTCCTGCCAGAGCATTTGTCCCCAAGACAGAGCTGGAAATGGCATTCCCTACTCAGAAGTCATGAACGGTTCCTCCGAAGGAATCTGGAATGAATGAAATCTAAATTCTTCAATCCGCCATTCAAGTCTCTAAGAATCTAGCCACAGCTTCCTGTCTCCATTAGCTCAAATTGGACTGTGAAACCATCTCTAGAGAGTTCACGCTCTTGTCAGTCTTCCCTGTGTTTGCTCAAGCTGGTCTCCCTGCCCTTAGGTGACCCTGCAGGAGCTTCCCTCATCCCCCATCAATGAAATGATCTCATCTTGGAAGAACCAATGCGAAGAACATTGAGTAAAACCATCCCTGACCTTGGCTCTCTTTTCCAAGATAGAATCCATCTCTCACTTCTTCAGGCCCCAGTGAACTTTTCACGTCTCTATCTAAAAACATGAAGCCCCATGACGGCTTGCCACCCACACACCTGTCTGTGCCAGTAAAATGTGGAGCCCTTTCCCACCCCTTCCCACAGTCCAGAAGCTCCTGGTTTTTATGTTCTGTGCCACATACAGAGTAGCAAGTAAAGATCATGTTACCTTTTTCCATGTGTCTAAACCAAACGCCAGACTACAAGAGAAAGATAAGAAAGTTCCATCTCCAGCTACGGTTTTCCTCTGACGATCCTTTGACTCCATGGAGAGGCCAGCAGCACAGTGAAGCTTGTGCTGGCTTTCAAAGAACACACAGTAGTAGGAAAAAATGTTCCCCAAAGCATCCTTACCCCACTCTGCAATCATTCCTGTCCCTGGAACTAAAAATGATAAATAAACAAACAACCACAAGAAGCTACTGCCAAAAATCACAAGCAAAGAAAAAGAAAAATGTTACATTATCAGAGCTACACTATTGCTTCCAATTTTACTAGATTTACACTAAAGTTCTCATGTACATTTGGGTGCATTAATGTTTTTTTAAGACCTTAATGGTTATTATACAGAGTAGCTGGGTTCATCCTGACAAATTCATACATGCACGGAAATAGATTTAAGTTCATGACCCCGCCTTTCCCTTCCCCTTTTCCCTTCCTCCTCCCGCTTCTCCTTCCTCTACTCAACTAGACTTTCTTTCATTCATCTATTAATTAGTGTTTAATCGGTTCTTTATGTAATCTTATCCTTCCTTCACCTTTTCTTTTCCTGTACTCTTAGCTTCTGCATATGAGAAAAAAAAATTTGACCTTTGAGTTTCTGAGTCTGGCTAATTTCACTTAGAATAATATTCTCCATTTCCATCCATTTACCAGAAAATGCCATAAATTCATTCTTTTTAATGGCTGAGTAGAACTCCATGGTGTCTGTGTGTGTGTGTGTGTGCGTGTGTGTGTGTGTATCACAATTTCTTAATCCATTCATCTTTCAATGGGCATCTGGACTGATTCCATAATTTAGCTATTGTGAATTGTGCTGCTGTAAACTTGATGTGGGGACTGGGGTAGTGGCTCAGTGGTAGAGCGCTTGCCTAGCATGTGTGAGGTACTGGCTTTGATTCTCAGCACTGCATATAAATAAACAACAACAACAAAAAAGGTCCATTGATAACTTAAAAAATATTTTTAAAAAAACATTGATATGGCTGTGTCACTGTAGTTGGCTTATTTTATATCTTTGGGGAAAGTACCCAGGAGTGAGATAGCTGGGTCATATGGGGGTTCCATCCCTAGTTTTTTAAGGAATCTCCAAACCGAATTCCAGAGTGACTGTACTAGTGTACATCCCACCAACAATGTACAAGTGTTCCTTTCTCCCCATAACCTCGCCAGCACTTATTGTTGTTTGTTTTCTTGTTCCTTGCCGCTCTGACTAGAGCAAGATGGAATCTTGTTGTAGATTTGACTTGCATTTTTCAGGTGCATTAAATTTGAATTAGTCTACTATTTTGACTTCATGTTGGTGATTGGTATAATGATCCATTGAGGAGCTGAGAAAAAAGTGAATCCTAATACTTTAGGAGTGAATATGAAACCCTGCCTCAACGGAGCTCTGTTGAGAGATAATGCCTGCCAGTCCTGGGACAGAGGCCGTCCATGCACAAGATCAGGAGAGTTGGCTCTGGTGGCAGATCTCTTCCCAACTCATTGAAAGGCCTCTCTCAAATCACTGGTCTTCTCAGTGCCTCAGTTTCCCCAGTATTCCACACAACACTTCCCTCTACACCCACCTTTCACTCTAGGAGTTCATAGACTCATGATCAGTATACCTGGATCCTGGCTATGAGTCCTAGCTTTGCTTCTGTCTAGCTGTGTGATCTTGGATAAGTCACTGCATCTCTGAGCTCCATTTCTATACAGTTAAAGAGTGGAGGTGAGGATGTCAATCCTGGGTAGAGTTTCTCTTGATGCAGACCAAAGACTCTATAACTGGAGGAGGGGGCCATTAAGCTAGAAGATGTGGACACAGAGTGGCCTTATAACATGAAAAACATGAATCTGGAAGCCTTGAATGGCAAGCTAGATCACGGCTCCTTTTCAGATAGAACTTGATTTTTCAAGTCTAAATTACAAAGTGGAACAAAACTGAGCATAGATTAAGAAAGACAAAACAATGAAGGGAGAATGAAGACGTCTATCTGTAGTAATAAAGCCAGTAATTGCCAGTTCCGCAGAGCATCCTAAAAAGGAGTCAGTGGAAAGCGTTCAGAATCTCACATTTACTCTGTTCTTGGAGAATCACTACTATAAGATTTTTAAAGATTTTATAACTTCCTCAAGTTCATAATTTTGTCACTCAGGGGCTATTTCCCCAGTGTAATTAGTAATTTAAAAAATAATAAAAATGACAAAGTGTCTATGAATGTATCAGGAATAGCAAGTCAGTGGACATCGGATACTAATGGCCTCTTATTATCCTTCTGGATCAACCTAACAAGGAAGGCGTGTGAGGGGGACTAGCAGCAGAAATGTAAAGAAAGGACACAGGAATCCTTCATGAGGACAGTCATTTACCAGCTAATGGTTATACACGCATGCATTTCCCCACCTAACTGTCTCTTAAAAGTCCTTTATTATTATCCTCATTGTACAGTTTGAGGAAACTGAGATTTCAGAAAGGACAGAGCAAGAAGGGGAACAAACAAAAATCACCACAAAATGGTGATGTACTCATGAGCATTCGGGTCCTCTTAAACCCCAGCCAAGGCCACCCAGAGACCAGGAGGAGGACTAGAAAGAAAGAACTGGAGATATTGAAGCCATTAAAGTGAGCCTGAGATACAATCAGCAGGGGACTTAATCCCAGACCACTCTATTTGCTCTGGCTTTAGGAGTCCATAAATAATGGTGATCGAGGCTTTAGGGAACAATTTGGGATCACTGCACGTACTTTTGCTTCCCAGAAATAAATGAAATGAATCCTCTTAGAGGGTTAAGAGTTTGCATGCTCCTGTTAGACTTCTAAGAGGGAGAAAAACAATCTTCGTAAGATCTTCATCAGAGTTTTCATTCGTGGGTGTTTTGTGTTTGTAATTGAATTATGGTTCCTAACCATTTGGGAAATTGCAGAAATTTTGGAGAATCCCATGAAAGTTCTGAGCTTTTCCACAGAAAACTGTGTACACACAAACACAGAAAAGTCTACATATAATTTCAAGGGATTTATGCTCCCCATCTCCACCCAAAGTTTATCCATAGACAATCCTCATTTAAGGACATAGTTTAAAATTGGACATAGTGGGCTGGGGCTGGGGCTCAGTGGTAGAGTGCTTGCCTAGCATGTGTGAGGCACTGGGATAGATCCTCAGCACCACATTAAAAAAATAAATAAATAAATAAAGTTATTTTTAAAAAATGGACATAGTTAAAAAATCCCTGAATCTGGGGTGTGACTGACTCTCTCTCTCTCTCTCTCTCTCTCTCTCTCTCTCTCTCCAGCTGTGTGATCTGGGGCAAGTGGCTCCACATTTCGAGCTCCATTTCTAAGCATCCATAGAGTGGAGGGAAGAATTGCTACTCTGAGGAATGCTAAGGATTTAAACTAGCCCTCAACCACAGAAGCCTTACTATCCAAAAAAAAAAAAAAAAAAAAAAATGTGAAGAAATGGGGAGGGAATTAGAGACAATTAGCCAGAATCGGAGTTGGGGAGGACCCAGAGACGTGCAGGCCCTCTAAATTGGGTTAAAGCATTTTCGATAAAACAAAGAAGAACCCTTATTCTATAAGAGGCTCCAAAGGGGAGATCAGAAGGAAGCAGCATGGGATTGTCAGAGTAGCCTTAGAGTCGGAAAGACATGGGTTAAATCGAGGCTTGCCATCAACTGGACAAGTTATTCATCTTCGTGGACTCTAAAACAGAGGGGATAACTCTACTTACCTCATAGGAATTCATGAAAAATAAGAGATAATACAAATAAAATGTACAGTGGGGAAAAAAGTATTGGCTTCTTTAATAAAAGAAAGTATTGGCTTCTTTAATAAATTCTATTATCTTTCATTTCTTTACCTGTAAAATGAGGATCATAGCTGTACCTGCTGGATGATCACTGTGAAATTTAAGTACAAACATGGACATAAAAACTTTTCAATCATCGCCTAATATACAGTTAAGTCCTCAATAGGTGGTGACTGCAGATATACTGTGTTTCATTGTAATAAAAAAATGGGAAGAATAGGGTGATAAATGAAAAAAAAATCATGACCTTTTATTTCAGACTGGAAGCCCAGGTAAGTCAAGTCATATTTAAGAACATGTAATCAGCTGGGCTCAGTGGCACACGCCTGTAATCCCAGAGGTTTGTGAGGCTGAGGCAGGAGGATCATGAGTTCAAAGCCAGTCTCAGCAAAAGCGAGACACTAAGCAACTCAGTGAGACCCTGTCTCTAAATAAAACACAAAATAGGGCTGAGGATGTGGCTCAGTGGTTGAGTGCCCCTGAGTTCAATCCCTAGTACTCTTCCTCACCCTCCCCCCCAAAAAAAAGCAATCAGAGCTAGACTTCCTGGTTCTGTACCTGAAAACTATTGACCTTGGGAAATTTAGATAAAACAGCTCTCTGGGCATCTGCTAAGAGCTATTAAATGAAACAGCCCCTACCGGCCTTGTGGCAAGCTCCTCTTCAGCTTTAACCTATGGACATTGCAGCAAGGGCTCCCTCTGTCCTAGGATTTGGTCCATAAGGAGTGAAATTAATATTATCAGGATAGTATAGAAAATAAGAAAAGAGATTATTCCCTTGTAATTCTGTGTAAAATAGTCTAATGTTTAAAATGGAATAGAGAATAGTAGTTTGGGGACACTATCCTGACCCTCCACTACCTTTGCTAATAGTAGTTCCCTAACTTTACTTCAACCCTAAACAAAGAGGGTTTGGATCTTGTCTCCCAGTTTCCCTCTAGCTATCAACTTCCATTCCAGATCTTCACACTGTATGAGTTGATGTAAGCCAAAACTTCTCAACATCAGATCACACTCACACTGCATCTTAATTTGTAGTCTAATTGCAAAACTTCCCCCTGCTTCCACGCACTCCTGTCTACCCCTTCCCCCACTCCCATCTTCTGAGCCCTGTGAGTGCTATTACATTGCCTCCTTTGAGGTAAGGGATGGCTGTTTTCTGATTGACATAGATGCTCAAACTCTCTGTTAATCAAAACAGGAAAAGAACAAGATGACATGTTCTCAGGAGATTGAAAAAAATAAAATGGTCATATCAAGCATAAGGAGGAAATGGGAAAGCAGATATTCTGTGGGTGGGAAAATAAATCAGCACAGCCTTTCTCAAGGACAATTTTGTAATAGCTGTTAAATTGAAAAGGGCACATTTTTTTTTTCAATCTAGCCTTTTTACTGCTTGGTCACCAAACCTACCTAGAGAAATGCTTGCATAATTGCTGAAGGAAGCATGCATATTCAAGGATGTTCACAGCAGCATCATTTATAATAGAAAAACTTTGGAGCAACTGAAATACCATTCAATAGGCAATAGATATTATGAGTACCCATGGTATGACCTATTTTAGTACAATTCAACATAATGATACTGGTCTCTACATGAACTGAAAAAAACAAGTGGTCCAATATACATCATTAAGTAAATAATGATATTTACTCAAATATCATATGCATCATATAACATGCAGTACCTTATTGTATATGATATGATGGCTTAAAACACACACACACACACACACACACACACACACACACATATCACACACATATAAGGGAATGAAAAAAAACATCTGGAATGACCATCTTCAATTAACAGTGATTATCTTGGGGGGTGGAGAGGCTGGGATTGAGGACAATGAATCAAGGAGAATTTCATTTCTGTCTTTATGTGCATTAGTGTAACGTTTGTGTGATTTAAAATAAATAAGTAACGGTTTGACAAATGAGCTGTGATTTTCCTACCACTATTCCTGGCTTCAAGTCTGAAGTTGCTAAAGAAGATGTGGAGTTCAACAGAGGGGCTTTGGAAATGAGCAGGGGAGGGCAGAAGCCACCCCACCCGCCGTGAGGCTTGTGAAGGGTTTCACTTTGATCCCAGTTCACAGGAGGATATGGAATAGGCCCCAGTGGATCAGAATCAGCAGAATCCTAAGACATGCAGTCATGTGGCAGATTGTTCCCATGGCCAAAGACAAACCAATCACAAGCACACTGCTCCCTCACCTGGTTGAAGAGGAGTCACGGAATCACCAGTTTCCCCTGAGTCACTCTCTTTCTGTGTCCCCTGGGATATAGTCCTAAGAACCTGAGTTTCAGACCCTTTGGAAGAACAAAGGGAGAAGACTAAACAAGCATCCCACTGAGTTTCAACAAAGAAAACTAAAGTCCTTGGAATGAGGATGAGAAAGAAGAGTACCACATGCTAGAGAGGCCACCTGCTACCTTTAGCGAACCACAAAGGCTGCTCTGATGCCAACTTGTCCCAGGTGGACTTCAGGGCACAAATGCCTCAGGGCCTCAAGGTCATCTGTAGTCTTCTGTTTCAACACTTTTTTTTTTTTTTTTTTTTAGTACCAGGGATTAACCCAGGGCTGCTTAATCACTGATTCACATTCCCAGGCCTTTTTATTTTTTTGTTTTGCAACAGGGTCTCACTAAGTTGCTTAGGACCTCACAAGATGCTGAGACTGGCCTCGAACTTGCGATCCTCCTGCCTCAACCTTCAGAGTTGCTGGGATTACAGGCCTAGGCCACCATGCCCCACCTCCGCATCACCTTTACTCAGTGTTTCTCCCTAATCCAAGAGGTGAGGAAAGATACAGTAAGGGTCCGCTCACCTTTGGCCATAGACGACGCAGTGTCTGCAGAAGTTGCCTTGATGCTTCTCCAAGACGCGCTGGAACCACGAAAAGTTGCTGATTCTGGGAGAGAAAAAAGTTTGATAAAACGCAGTTAAAAAATAACAGTGTGAACGGTTCTTGTGGTAGGTGGTAGTATTCAGAGATGGGGAGGGGCCAGGGAAGTGCCTGGAGAGGGAGTTGGGGAGAGGTGGGAGGGGTCTGGGAGGGCCCTGGTGGGGTAAGGGAGGGGCCTGGGAGGGGGGTTAGGAGGGGCCAAGACCTACAAGCCCTCCCTTTTTTTTTTTAAAAACAGTCAGCTTTGTGGTTTCTCTATATGTCCAGCTTTCCTGAAAGATGGAAGGTAATTTTGAGACTCAAGGAAAAGAAACTAAGATGTTTTAAGATGATTATTTTAAAGCTTAAAGGAATTTGAAAAAAAATGCAAAATTGATTAATAATTTAGAGTTTATGGATTTTGATGATGACCCAGAGAATCATAGAATCAGCCAATTCAATATTGGAAAGCCACTGGAATTATCTGAGCCTGACTGAGGCTGCTAAATGCTGCCTCGTGGTTGTTTTCCGGTACACTCACCTCAGAATCAGGGTTGAAATGTGGAGGAAGCTTAAACAAACCCCACCAAGCAATGGAGCTAGTCACTTTGAGAGGTACAAGGGGCAGGGTCAAGAAAAATTCAGGGGAAATATAGAGAAACCAGGATAGAACTAGTTGACCTATTTCAAAAACATTTCCTCAACCAATCTCTAAAGACCAGGCAGAGACTTCGCCCTAAAAGGATAGCACTGGAGTCTGACCCCAAATAAACTTTCCTAGTTCTTTAGGAAGCAAGACTCCTGGTAGGTCAAAGGGAGAACCCAGGAAGCTGACTTGTCAAAAAACACAAAGGAAAAGAAACAGAAAAAGAAAACATGAAACAATAAAGGAACAGTTTAGTGAAACAATATCCACACACACAAGTGCTCTATGCTTGATGGCTGCATCTCGCCCCCCCTCCATTCATATTCATGTTGACATGACAACCCTCAGTACTGCAGATTATGACTGCATTTTGAGTTAAGCCCTTGAAGTGGTAATTAAGGCCAAAGGAGATCATATGGATGGAACCTGATCCACTATGATTGGTCTCACAGAAGAACAGACAGAGGAAAGACCATGTGAGGACCCAGGGAAAAGACAAGCATCTACAAACCAAAGAGGACTGACAGGAAACCAGCCTGGCTGACACCTGAGCCTTGGATTCCGAGATCACAGAGCTGTGAGTAAATGTGTTCTCCTGTTTAAGCCACTGGCACGCGGTATCTGTGATGACAGGCCCTGAACACGAATACAAACACGTGCATACACACCCCCACAAAGACCCAAGAGAAGGTTCTTGGGCTGCCTCAGTGATCACCTAATTCTAAGGAAATCAGGGCACCTCTCACCAGCGGAAGGGAACAGGGGCCCAGTTCTGCCATCTACCTGTGGTGAGGACAGGCCCTTCCGTAGAAGGCCCGGTGGTCAGAAGACTCGTGGCCACCTCCGGGAGGGAGGTCATTGCTGTCAGGGGGCACGTGGTGGATGTTGTGAAGCCCGAGGTGGCCCTTGTCTGAAGCGGTGTTCTGGTTGTGAGGTCAGGGGTCGTCACGGCTGTTGTTAGAGGCACCACTGTGGTTGTCGTCATGTGAGGGGTGGTGTTTGGGGGCAAGGTGGTCATTTTCCTGGTGGTTGTTGGGGCTGTAACCAATACAAGACGTGTCTGGCACCAAGCAGAGATGGAGGAAAGGAAATGACACAAATGTACTGGGGGCCTGTCCATTTCTCTCCACTTCTATCACCCTCACCAGGTCCACCGGGCCTGGGCCACTGGAATGCTCACTAATGTTGGGTTTCTTCATTCCTTTCCCTTCCAATCTGTTCTTCACATACTGTCTACAGTCATCTTTTTAAATGACAGATCTGATCATGCCTTTCCCTGCTTAGAACGCAGGTAGGGTCCTTCGGGACCAAAAACCCAGCCCCACGCTTTGGTCTGCCCAGGCTCCAATTGCATGGCTCCAGCCTCCTCTTCTCACTTTTTTCAGCCAACGGGACTTTCTTCAGTTCTTTGAACACATCACTGACCTTCAAGCCATAGGAACTTTTGTGTGTGCTGCATCCTGTTCTCTCCTTGTCACTATCTATGCACTAGGCTGACTCCTCCTTCAAAGGAGGGCTCAGGGGAGGCTGAGGCAGGAGGATTGTGAGTTCAAAGCCAGCGTCAGCAACTTAGCAATGTCCTAAGCAACTCAGTGAGACCCTGTCTCCAACTAAAATACAAAATAGGGCAGGGGATGTGGCTCAGTGGTCAAGTGCCCCTGAGTTCAATCCCCAGCCCCCCAACCCAAATAAAAGGAGGGCTCAACTAAAAGGTCCCTTCTGTGGATATGATATCCAGATTCTGCAATAACTACTCTAGGACTCTCTGTATTGTGCTCTCCTACTTCACCTCCACAGCATTTGTGGCATTTCAGAAATGCTATAAATTTAATTACTTGATTATTATTGTTTGTTTGATTATTATTGTTCAAGGTCTACTTCTACTAGACTGTAAGCATCGGAGGAAATCCCAGCATTTGTCTTGTTCTCTGTGAATTTAATACCCCTCACAGTGCCTGGCACATCATAGGTACTCCAATAGCATTCCATGAATGCATAAATGAACTAATGCATCCAAAATGCACCCAAAGTGTGCAATTTTTGATGAGAATGTAGTTTACTTCCGATATTAAAGATTGGTTCATGCCTACATTATGCATTCCATAAGCATCTAAATTCATTATCTATAGTTTATTCTATGCATCTCATCTTCTCTAGAATATGTCAAATTTCCCTAGACTTTAATGAGGCAAAAAGACACTATTTGTTCCAAATGAACTTGGAAGTGACCCTGGAGAGTATGAAAGTCAATTACTATTTTATAAAATAATAGCTAGTTATACCAGACAAGACAAGAGAAGACTTGGGTCAGAGTCATTTAACTTCAACAAAAGTCATTTTCTTCTGCAAAATTAGAATACCCTCAATCTCATAAAACAAAAATATAATTTTCTAATTTAAAGCATTCTTTTTAGTTGTTCTCAAATTTTAGAGTGTTTCATAGTTAATGGAGATATTCAAGAATAGAGATATCCACAGTGTGAAGGTTCCTCAAAAGTCTAGGCATGGAACCACCATATGATTCAGCCATACCACTCCTCTGTATCTAACCTAAAGAATTATAGCCATCATACTATGGTGATCCATGCGTACTCATGTTTATAGCAGCATAATTTACAATGGCCAAACTGTGGAACCAGCCTAAGTATCTATTAATGGATGACTGGATAAAGAAAACATAGCATATATACACAATGGAATTTTATTCAGCCATAAAGATGAATGAAATTATGTTATTTGCAAGAAAATGAATGGAACTTGAGACCATTATGTTAAGTCAAATGAGTCAAAGAAGGTTAGAGAGTCATATATTTTCTCTCAAATGTGGAGGCTAGAGAGGAAAAAGGGGGGAAAAAGTGTGGGGGGGAGGTCTCATTAAAATAAAAGGAAGATCAGTAGACAAAAAGGACCAGTGAGTGGGAAAAGGGGAAAGAAGGGGAAAGTGCTGGGGAGTGGTATTGGCCAAACTGCATTGTTATATTGTGTGCATGTAGGAATATGCAACAACAAATACCATCATTGTGTATAGCTATAATGTACCAGTTAAAAATGTGGGGGGAAAATAATATAGATATCCAGATCCTGCCTTCCAAGGCACAGATCTGTTACGAATAGAGCCCAAGAATCTTCCAGTTGATGTGGATGCAGGCATAATACACATCTCATTTTGAGAGTCTACATGGTGGACAAGCACTGAAGTGGGTTATTGATAGCATAATTTAACCAGAGGCTCTAAACAGCCTGTTCTACACAGCTCAGATCTTTAGAAGTCCCCTGCTTTCCAAATTTTATCAGAAGCCACTGATGGCAACAGAAAAAATATATGCCTAAAAACTACTCTGTCTCCAGAACCCCAGCCCTTTTCTCTCTGTCCGAAGTCACAAACCACTTGCTAATAGGCTAAAGCTTACTCGTGAACACATTTTATTTAGTTCACATGGTATGTATTTAATTATTATTTGGAGATCAGCCAATATGCAAAAATCAATACAGTCCATATAAAAATTGGGAGATCTGAAAACACTGTGCCCAAATTTCTGTTAACAGACAACCCCCTAAGTAAGCAGCAGCTGCCCTCTTCAGTTCGACTCCGCAATTAATTCTTTCTCTTCCATTTCCCCACCTTCAACCTCATTCATTTCTGAGGCTGTCTTGGCCCCAGGTGTTTGAGTTTCCTTTCCTGCTTCATATCATGGCTTAGCACTTCAAGTCTAATCTTTCCAATTATCATCTAGGCAAATACAGCCTCTTCACTACCACCAGTGAATCTATCACCCATGGTTATGTCTTAGATATGAGGTGTCCCCAAAAGCTCATGTGTAGGATGCAAGAATGTTCAGAGGTGAAATTATTATATTATGTGGATTTCTCCATTGATTCGGATTAACTGGATGGTAATGGTGGTCAGGTAGGATATGGATGGAGGAACTAGGTCACTGAGGGTGTTCCTTTAGGGTTGGTGTTTTGTCCCTGCTGAGCTGAGCACTCTCCCCTCTACCCTTTTCTCTCTGCTTCCTGGTGCCATGTCCTGACTGCTTCCCTCCACCAGGCCTTTCTGCCACGATGTTCTGCTAACCTCAGGCCCAGAGCAACGAGTCAGCTGAACATGGACTGAACCTCTGAAACCATGAACCCAAATTAACTTTTCCTCCTCTAAGTTGTTCTTGTGGATATATTGGTCACAGGTATACCAATCTGACCATACACCCATTAGTCACTGAATTTCCCCTTCCCCAGAAACAAGCCCGTCTGCATGTGCTCACCTCTACTCAGCACCAAGCGAATGTGCTTCTTCACGTCATTGAACCAGCCTGGCACCTCTATGCGGCAGCAGTACACCCCGCTGTCCTCTTCATTGGTGTTGGAGATGGTCAAGGAAACATGACCTCTCTGGATGTTCCCCAGAAGCCTATATTTTTCAGATGCACTAGAGAGCACTCTAGATCCGTCCGTGAGGAGAAGCGCCTGGCTGCATTTAGAATTGGGACAGTGGCCTTTGCCCCAGCACATGCTGTTTCTGTCCTGAGACCAGGACAAATATAAACAGGGCAAAGTCACTGACTGACCCAAAAACGATGTCACGGTATCCTCTGATGCAGTTGGTACTGCAAGGGAAAAATGAAAACATTAAGCTGCACATGACTCAAATCTCTCAGACATGCAACACAGCTTTCCTGCAAATAGATGCTTCCAGGAAGATGCAAAGAATTATAGTCTGTGTTTTTGTTTATTGTTTTGTTTTGTTTTTGCAGTTCTGGGGATTCAACACAGTGTACTCTACCACTGCCAGCCATTTTTATTTTTATTTTTTATTTCGAGAGAGGGTCTTGCTAAATCACTAAGGTTGGCCTTGAACTTGCCATCTTCCTACCCCGACCTTGCAAGCAGCTGTAATTACAGGCCTGCACTAGTGTGCCCAGCAGGTTTCTTTAGCATAAAATTTTGATGTGCCCTTCAGCACCCGGGAGCTCCTAACTCCACACAAGTTCACCCCCAGTAGAGATGGTCGACCACCTGAGTCTATAAACTAATCTTGGCAGTGAGAGCTTTCTACCCATTTAAACACTCTGATCTTGACTACCATTCAGTAAACCAATAAATTCTCAAATCAAAGCTCAGACCCTATATAATCCAATTCCACTGTCTTATGAAAACTAATCCAAAAACCTCAATAAGCCAATATCATGTACTACTGATTCAAATGCCTCAAATGAGTCTCCCAACCCAGACTGCACCATGACAGGAAGATGAGCTGTTAAACTGTATTCCATTATCCTTCTCGCCTCTCAGTATTGGAAATGGAAATTGCTTCTCTAGACCATTTCTTTAATGTTACAGAATATGAAGTTAAGAGGAATTCATAGATATTTACTTACTCATTTTTAATAGATAAATAATAAGTGTGTTCATTTAGGGGGTATATATGATGTTTTGATCTATGTATATACTGTAGAAAGTTTCAAGCTAATTAACATGTTCATCACTTCGCCAATGTATCTTTTTTTGTGGTGAGAACATTAAGTCCTTCAGCAAGTTTGAAATATACATTATTATTTTTAACTGGGAAAAACATGCAGTGATATAAATCACTAAAACTTATTGTCCCAGTCTAACTAAATTTTAGACCTTTTAATCAACATCTCTCCTTTCCCCATCTTCCCTTCTATTCTGTTGCTAGATTTCACCTGTAAGTGAGATCATAGAGTATTTGGCTTCTCATGCCAAACTTATCTCACTTAGTGCTTTTTAAATATTAGAGCTAGAAAGGGCCACAGAATTATCTAAAAGGGCAGCTGTCTGCTGGGAAGTGATATTGGCCAAATTATATTGTTATATTGTGTGCATGTAGGAGTCTGTAACAACAAATCCCATCATTGTGTACAATAAATGCACCAATAAAAATGTGAAAAGAAAATAAAATGGCAGCTGTGACATATAAAAATTCTGGAGGTTTGCGTTTACCGTGGAAGCTATGTAAGATGGAATGGTACACTGTTTCTAAAATGAAGCATCAGTATTTCCTAACCTTGATTCTCATGGGCATGACCTGGGGACCTTGTTAAAAATACATAAATTTATTGCTGAAATCAGAGTCAGCCTCCCTGAGGCCAAGGCCTATGGATGGGTATATTAATCAGGTTCTGCGGGTTGTTCTGCCGCAGTTGGCTGTTCAGCCAGTGTTTGAGAACCACCAGGCAAATTCTTCTATGATTACCTCCATCTCTGGGAATCCATGAAACATTTTCACTACTGCACATGTCAAACCCATTGGTTCAATTGACCATGATCAATTTTTCTAAAACTCACACCCTTGCTAGATGCTGTTGAAGTGATAGCTCAGGAGGATATATCTCTCAAAACCATAAAATAACATCTTGTACCTTTTCCAGTATCTGGATTTCTGCTAATTATTTTCTCCAAGGTACCCTCCCATGGGACTCTCTATTCACTAACTCAAGGAGCTGATTGGCTGAGTTGTGTAATATGGTAAATAGAGTCATGTTCCTCCCGTCTCAGGAACATCCAGGTCTTCCTCCTTAGGAGATGGTGATCCTGAAGCCCAAGAGTCCCCCAGGTGGTAAGTAAAACTATGTGTTCCTGAACTTTCCACAGTTGGCTCTTAACAATGGAAGCGCATTCCAAGTTTGGACCAGCTTTCAATCTTCCTTGATTCAGTCTCTTCACTTTTCCACAGTGGAAAGGCTTTGCAGATTATGGAGATATACTGGGAAGTCCATTTATCCCCATAAAGCCAGGAAAAAACTAAGAAGTACATTGTCTTCACTCCCCACAGTGTTAGCAATGTAGAACACACACACCTGAAATGAATAACCACTGAATTATGAATTTGTTCCTATGACTATTTGGTAAATGAATTAAAAAATACGCTGGGCACCCTGGTGCACACCTGTAAATCCCAGCAGCTTGGGAGGCTGAGGCAGGAGGATCACAAATTCAAAGCCAACATCAGCAACTTAGCGAGGTACTTAGCAACTCAGGGAGACCCTGTCTCTAAATAAAATATAAAAAAGAGAAAGGAATGTGGCTCAGTGGTTAAGCACCCCTAGGTTCAATCCTCAGTACCATATATATATATATATATATATATATATATATATATATATATATACATATATATATATATGTATATATATATATATATATATATATATATAGTCTACTGGCGATTCTTTTATTTTCTTAAACATTATGATATTAAAGGAGGCATCCTATTACATAATAACAAAAGACCCAATAGAAAAACTGGCAAAGATGGGAGAAAATTGGAGCAACCAATTAATTTTACCCATTATACTTGCAAAAATTTAGAACATATAAAATCAACTCTTGGCCAGCATTTGAGTAAACGGGGCTCCCAGACACTGGGGGAATGAAGGGAAGGACTCAGCCTTCTGCAGCAAACTGGAATAAAATGAGGGTGTGAACCTGTGGAGCTATACGGTGGGACACACTGGTAGTTTCTATTAACATTCAATACACACAAGTCCTAACTATGCTAGACAGTTTCATATTTGTTATCCACCCTACAGAAACATGTATGCATAAAGATGCTTATTGACAAATCATTTTTTTTTTTTTTTGCAGTCTGTGAATGCGATGGAAAGTGTCTGTGTGTGGAATGGCTGAATGGCAGAATTCTTAGGTTGCAGGAAGTCTAAGTAGATTAATAGTGTTAGAAAGTCCTATATGAATTGCATGAAAATTTCAAGCTATTTTAATGTATGGAGAGGGCCAATTTCAAAAGAAGACATAAAATATAAAACATTTTCAATAAATAAATGGAACAGTTTGCATTTCTTATGGGCTGAGATATAGAGAAGTCTGTGGTGGGACAGACCAAATTCATGACATCAATTACCTCCACAGTGACAGGGAAGGGACTGGAACCGGGTGTACTGATCAGAAGGGATTTTAGCTCTACAATATTTTTAGTTTTCCAGTAAGGGAGTTTCTATATTACTCATCTGATTAAAAATCAATATTTGAAAAAAGGAAGCATTCTGCGAGGTGTGGTAGAAAACACCCTTCAGCGTCACACTGTAACCTCATCTGCCACTTACTGCTTTTGCCTTCTTGCAGAAAAGCCACAGTGGTCATCATCATAAGACAAAGAGGAGGGGCTGGGGCTGGGGCTCAGTGGTAGAGCACTCACTTAGCACGTGCGAGGCGCAGGGTTCGAGCCTCAGCTCCACATAAAAATAAATAAGTAAAATAAAGGTACTGTGTCCAACTACAACTAAAAAAAAAAAAAAAAAAGGACAAAGAGGAGGCACTCACCTCAGGAAGATGTCTAAGGTTCACATGACATGAAGTATCAAATGCCATGTGAAATTAATTAAGTACAAGTAGAAGTAACCAAGCACATTGGGATTTGGAAATGGGACAAGAATTTTTCCTTCAGCTGTAAAAGTATCCTGATAAGGAAATACTGGAATCGAATCAGTTTCCCCTCTGTGGAATTACCAGGTTGGGTATAACCAAGTTTCTGGGGCCAGCTAGGTTTCTTCTCCAGCTGATGTCCCTTTCCCAATCCAGGGCTTGGTTTCACCGTTTACAGAGTGCAGGGTTTCATTAGGTACCCCTTAGGTGCACATCCAGTTTTGATCCTTGGTAATTCTGTGGAGTTACTCTCCTCTAAGCTGACCATTTTAGAAAAGGCATGTTAAAAAAAATGCAGTTTATCAGGTGCTATTTCCTTCAAACAAGATGGGAGAAGCCCATTCTTGACCTATCTGAAGCAGGACACGTGGATATCACTCCAGCAAATTTCAACATAACAAAACTCTCCAAACTTCAAGCTACCAGGGCAACATAAAGACAAGTAAAAAATAGTGATAGTCAGACCATCATTTTCTTACATTAAAAAAGGGAATGCTCACACCGAACCCAAAATGACATGTCAAAGTGACAGAGACTTCATTAGACTATTCTTTGACAGTCTGTTATGCATCAAGCATGGAACCAGGTCCTGGGATACAAGAAATAAATCAACTTGTCCTGCCCTCTCTGAGCCTACAAAGCATCTGCACCAGAGGCAGTGAAGAGAGCAGTTACTTTGGGTGACAAGTTCTCTGATGCAGGAACTCCTGCAGGTGGAGGAGAACTCAGCAGAAGCACCTAGACCAGAACTCAGTCTACAGGGTGGACAGGAAAAGGCTGATTAGTGGAGACCAGAGGTTGCTTGGAGAGGAAAGAAAGAGACAGAAAGAATAGCACAATGTGGTCTTGAGGGAGAGAGGGAACACAATGATTTTCCTTGGAACAAAGGTGTTCTCTCCTACAGGACGTATTTAAAATTTATACTCGAATAAACACAGACTTTCAAAACAGCAGGGCCATTAGATATTGTCTAATCCTGGAATCATAGATAGTCAGAGGTCTCACTTGGGTTCCTCACTTCACACATGGAAGAGGCAGAGCAAATTCAGTGTCAATGCTAGTGACTGGGAAGCAACCTTAGCTCAGGCAAGTGTCTGCAGAAAACCCCTGGGTGCAAAGGGTGTCACTGGCCAAAGCTTAGTGGTGCATTACATCATTCAAAACCTGGAAACAATGTGCAGGAAAGAAACCTTGAAGCCCTTCCCCAGCAAATCAAAACAAAACAAAAAGCAAACAACACTCCCATAATAAAGAGAATAATAAGAATTATAGCAAGGGTTCTTACTAGAACAAATTGCTCTGACTCTAACTGTGATACATAGCTCCTGCAGGTGACAGTTCTTATCCCCATTTACCTCTGTCTTCTCTTAAATTGTTATTTTCAACATAAGCACAAGTTACCCTAACCCAAAAGCTCCCAGATCAATCTCATGGTGAACACCTGGGTAACACGAGCCCTTATAGGGGAAGGTTCCAGAACACTTACCCAGATAAATCCACCCGAACTGCATCACCAGCCAGAGAAGGAGAGGCCCTTGGGACATTTTGACAGGAGTCTGTCTGTCTGTCTGTCTGTTCAAGACCCATTTCTTATACCATGCTTACTGCTGACAGGGTGGGACATTTCAGTTTCAGTTCTCTCTTTGTCTCATTATCTTCCCTTTCCCCCATCCTGAATAGCCTCCCTCAATTTGGGATCTGCGATAAAATGTGCTGAGCACTTTTGTCCTGGTGATAAGTGTGTGTGCACAAATGTGTGGAGTGACGGTGGGGGTGTACATGTGCCTCTGTTCATGCTCGTCAGGGAATCTCCAATGTGTGCATGAACATCCATGTGTTTGCTCACCTGCTATGTGCATGTGTTACTTGGGCATGGCCATGGTCACCCCGACTCCTGTAGTTTTTGTGACAAAGTGCAGTTTAATCTTCCCACTAGCAATTGTTTTCCTGTGGGTTCCCCAGTGTAGCCAAGGATAAGTTAGATGGATTTGGCTCCACTTCTATTCTGGGTTCTCCTTCACCCTCTACCCTGGTCACCTTCCTCTGATAATGCAGGAAAAGCAGAGCTGCAACCAATCATCAAAAACACCATTACAATTTACTGGAAAAGAGAAGAGGTTCCCAACCTAGGTGCCCTTCAACAGAAGAACAGATAAAGAAAATATGGTACATCTATACAATGGAATATTAGTCATAAAGAAGAATGAAATTATAGAATTTGCTGGTAAATAGATAGAACTGGAGACTATCATGATAAGTGAAATAAGCCAGTCCCAAAAGACCAACAAAGGTTGAATGTTCTCTGATGTGTGGATACTAACACACAACAAGGAAAAGGGAGAGAAGAACAGAAGTTCACTGGATTACACAAAGGGAAATGAAGGGAAGGGAGCAGGTATGGGAATAAGAAAGACAGTAGAATAAATCCGACATAACTTTCCTATGTCCATATGTGAATATACGACCAGTAGAACTCCACATCATGTTCAACCACAAGATTGGGATCCTAATTAGAATAAGTTATAATCCATGTATATTAATATGCCAAAATACCTTCTACTATCATGTTTATCTAAAAAGAACAAATAAAATAATTAAAAATAATTTTTTTTAAAAAAAAAAGAAAGAAAAGAGAGCCAGGTATGGTGCACACCTGTAATCCCAGCAGCTCAGGAGGCTGAGGCAGGAGGATCGGGAGATCAAAACCAGCCTCAGCAAAAGCGAGGCCCTGAGCAACTCAGTGAGACCCTGTCTCTAAATAAAATACAAAATAGGGCTGGGGATGTTGCTCAGTGGTCAAGTACCCCTGAGTTCAATCCCTGGTACAAAAAAAAAGAAAAAAAAAGAAAAGAGGTTCAATAGAGGAGCATACTGTTGTACAACAGACAGAGATCTAGGCCCACCCACCACTTGTTAAAGAAGCCACTTAATAGGGCAAAGCACAAAAGACAACCCATGAACCAGACTACAGGGGTTGACACAGGTGATTTTGGTGACTTCTTTGGATTTTATAGATGAAGCAGTACAATCATATCTCTAAGAACAAGGTAGATGAAGAATCAATTCGATGCTTAGCAACCAGACGTGTTCTATAAATCAGGATTTTTTTCATCGCTTATTGAGGACTTAATTATATGCTAGGTATTCATCTCAGTCATACAGTATATTATTTAATATTCCCAACCTTAGAAAATAAGTATCATTTTTCCTGTTTAACAGGCAAGGGAAATGAGGCTTAAGAGTATTTAAAAACAGTAGTCATTATCCACAGCTAAAAAGTTGTAGAAATAGGACTCAAACTCAGACTTCCTGATCTCAAAGTCCACACCTTTGATCTCTAATCACATTCCCTTTTGACCTGTGACCCTAGGATAGTGCTTCCATAAGACCAAACCTATCCTATCTAGCACTAGAGAGGAAATTTAAAGATGCACCAATGTTCTAGATTTTTAAAAAGATTCATTTAATTATGTCAAGCTAAGTGAGCTGCAAACATTCAATATTGCTTACACAGAGAAAATATAAACATAAATTCTTACCACTGATAGTGTGTGGACTGTGGGATCCTTTCCCACCCTATCCCCAGGAAACTGGAAGAGTTAATCTCTGGATAAACTGAATTGACCTATAAAACATTTACAGATGTTGATATTCAGGTGTACCCCAACAATGACACCCAATGCCCCCTCAATACAGCCAGCAGTGCCTGACCTCTGCCATGGATACAGAACGTGTACTAGCTTTCAGTGTGTCACTCCTAAATGTGAATAGACACATGAAGCTCAGCCAAGAGTGAGGAAAGCCTACAACTTGAACTAGAAACAAAGGCAATGAGGAGAGCAGGGGGGAAATTTTAAAAATATTTTTAGAAGATGGTATCCCCCCAAAAAAATATTTTACATCAATGAAGAAGAACAGAGAAAGTATAAAAAGGAAAAAAAATCAGACATTGAGAAAGCCCTGTTGGAAATTAAGAATATGTCTCTATGCTAATATTTCATGAAAAGTTTTGGGATAGAGGTAATATTTGAAATATAAAGTGAAGGAAATTTGCTAGAAAGTATAATAACTAAAATGCCATATGACTAAGGTTGTTCTAGTACATTTTCAAAAATGGAAAACAGAAGGAAAGGAATTATTAAAGCAATATTTAAAAATAAAAAAAAGATTCCCAAACTTGCATTATATAAGAGATCTGAGTCTTCAGATTGGGAGGACAACTAAATGCTAATCCATGAATGAAAAGATGTCCACAAAAAATGAATACTGCACTACCATGCAATGTGAGAACATCAGACATGAGTATAGACATTATAAAAGTTCAGAGAGAACATAAAAACATATTGCATTGAAAGGATTTGGAAACAGATGGTGTTGATCTTCTAAAGAACAAAGCTAGAGAAGAATGCAGGAGAAATGTTTTTTTCAAAATTCTGAAGGGAAAATGATTTTCAACCTAGAATCTTATTTCCTACCAACTTATTACTCAAATGTAAAAATATAATAAAGACCTTTTTTGGACATAGATTAATACAAAATTTACCTCTCATGCCCATTTCTTAGGGAGCTTTGGGAGAGAAATCTGTAGCAAAACCCTAGAATTAACCAGGAAACAAAATCACAGGATCCAAAAAAATAGGATATCAATTCAAGGGATGGAAAATTCCAGAAAGACAGCTGCAGGGCAAATCTAGAGAACATCTGTTTCAGTTCTCTGTCACTGAATCACAAACCACCCCAAAACTGAGTGCCTAAACAATTTACTTTTCACCTCCCTGGGTTGACTGTGCTCAGTTGGGCAGTTCTCATTCAAGTTCGATGGCTGGAGTTGGAGTCATCTCAAGACTAACTGGGCTGTTTGACTGTTCCTCAGAGGTCTAGTGAACTGAGCTAGGGGCTGGACTGGCACCTTTCACTATCCACATGGTCTTTTTACTTGGCATCCTAAGCTTCCTTACAGTATGACAGTATGGATTTTTTTACATACTATCTGGCTTTCTCAAAAATCAGCATTCCAGCAGGCTCAGGAATAATCCACAAAGATTTCCTTCCTACGACCTAGTCTCAGATGTTGTTCAGTATATTTTCTATGATACTCTACTAGTCAAAGATCAAATTAGAAGGCATCACAGATTCAAGGTGGAGGTAGACAAATGTTCTGAACAATAGGAAGGGTGGTTCAGTGGTGTTTGTTGGGGAAGCATCTTTGGAGTCATATGAGAACTCTCTTGAACTATCTGTGATCTTTCTGTAAATCTGAAGCTGTTATCAAGTAAGTTTATTTAATACGTGTTTATTGCACATATTCCTTTATTTTAGATAGAGAAATGCTAATAACAATTTGGTATCCAGAGGGATCCATGGACAGACTTTCAGGAATGTACAAATAACCAAAATTGGATGCTTGGTTTATATTAAATGTGTTACTAAATGGACAGTCCATTGCATTCCTGGGTATTTTGTGTCTTTGCCACCTTCTCTACATGTGGAGACAAGCCTTGGGAGAATCAAATCAACACAGCGTTGATTTCATTCATGACCATAATGATTGGCAGGTGACCCAAAGAAAGTCAAGATTACACACTGGAGATGTGTACTGGGTCTTTGAGAGATAGGGACCCTCTTTATTTCTAACTGATCTTTGAGGTGTGAGAATGTGACCTGAAGCTGGTGTTAGCCACTGTATCACCAATACCAATGAGTGAACCCTGCCTGATGAAGAAACCAATCAAGCAGAAGGCCAGTGGAGAAACAGAGAAAGGTTCACCCAAGCCCATGACACGGTGTGAACTCCTGAAGCAAGGCTCATCCGTGACCAGCATTCTCTTCTGGGCTTAAGCTAATTTGTGTCAGGTTTTCAGTCATTTGGAATTTTAAACCTAGAAAGACTTTTGCACAGTGGTAACTTGAGTGGATGATTTTAAAGTTCTTCTAACCTTAAGAGGTAGCAGCCCTATTATCTGGTCCAATCACCCACTTCACCAAATGCCTGATTTACCTCAACTTTTCAATCTTTCAGCAAGGGCTTTTTAAAGTATTATGCTCCAGGCATGTGAGAAAGTCATTAGGCTCTGTGAATAAAAACCAATAAACCATAGATACTATTTTTAAGGACTTGATATTTTCAAGCAGAAGAATTTTCAATCCCCATTTTCCAGATAAAACATCTGGAGACCAGAAAGGATAAAAGGCTGTTACATAATGGCATGAAAATAGAATGCAGGTCTTTATCATGGAGAGATCCTGGTAGCAGCTAGTACTCCCTTTCTGATAAATAGCATTACATGAAATCCCATGCATTCATTTTTATTCATTCATTTCTTCATCAGCTATAGCAATGGGAGGCAAACTGTAACCCATGAACAAAATTCAGCCCCACACCCATTTTTGTAAATAAAGTTTTATTGCCACAGAGCCATGTCCACTTTTAACACAATGTCTGTGACGGCTTTCCAGCAATGATGGCAGAGTTGAGTAATTGTAACAGATATCATATGTGCCACAAAACCAAAAATAATTACTCTCTGGTTCTAACAGAAAATGTTTGCAAACCCTCAAAGGCAAGGAAGAAGGGCAAGTGCAGAGAGATGGGGGCTGGAACAGCAAGCAGATCACAAAGAGCCTGGTAAACCTCAGGAAGGAATATGGGCACTGTCCTCAGGACAAAAGCAGCCCACCTTTTGTGGGGGATTATTGAGCCTGAGAGAGTAAACATAGGACTGATACATTCCAACAGTTGGGACTATTTTTATTAAAATGGTGTCCAGAACTAACAAGTTGGTAAAATCTCTATATCTCCTCCAGCTTGGGCAGGGTGTGACTGTATAGTCTCCTGAGGAAAAGACATTACTTATTCCTGGAAAAGGGACCCTACTATATGTTATTTCAGGGAGGGGGAAGGAGAGTTGCCTCTTCTGCTTATTATCAACCAGGGATGCTGTTTTAGTCAGCTGATTCATCACTAAGACCAAAAGACCTGACAAGGATAACAGGAGAGGAAAGTTCATTTGGTGCTCCTGGTTCCAGTCCTTAGATGACTTAGTGCATTGCTCTTAGCCCAAGATGAGGCAGAAAATCATGGCAAAGGGCAACCAGGAAGGAGAGAGAGAGCTCAGCTCACCAGGAACAAAATACAAGCCCCAAAGGAGTACCGCCATGACCTACCTCCTCCAGCCACACCATACCTGCCTACAGTTATTACCCAGTTAATCTACATCAGTGGATTAATAAACTGATACAGACTTGGTTAAATCTCTTATAACCCAATCATTTCTCTCTAAACTTCCTTGCATCATCCTACACATGAGCTATTAGAGGGCACCTCATATCTCAATCTTTACCTGGGTCTACTCAGCAAGCTACTTTTCACTCTATGACTTCTACATAGGCTTCTTTATTTCCTATGATTTCCTGTGGGGTGGGAGATCAGACAGCCTGGGTTCCAGCTACAAGAACCAGCTACATGGTGTGAGCAAATCACTCAACCTTCTTGTGCTCTACTTTCCCCTCCATGGGGATAGTAATACCAGTATCTTGGATGAACACTAAATGAGATGGTCCATGAAGAGCGTTTAGCAGATTACCCAGCCAATAATGAACACCCAACACATGTTAGTTATTACTCTAGTGGTTGTTATCCAGGTAGTGTTAGAGATGCCCAGAGGACCAAATGGCCCATCATAGTGCAACTTTCTTGTCATGGCCTACTCAGCATCCTCTCCTGGTTCTGTATATGGATCCACCCTGTCATATAAGTAGGGTGAGCATACCTAGGCATAATTGATCATTGTAACCTCCTTCCTTGTGGGGATTGGTACAAGGAAAAGGAAGTATACCTGTTCACTTGGAGAAGCTGATTCCTTCAGCAGCATGGATTATTATGAGTCTTGAAAAATAAAAGCTGCTATAGGATCATTAATTTAAGCATGCATCCAAAGCTTGATACATGGGATCAAACCTCTGCTTCTATACTTTCTTCCAAGGTTGTCTATTCCAACTCAGCTGTTAGGGAAATGGGAAGGGAATTCATATTCAGTGAACTGTGGCTATGTGCTAAGCACAGTTCTAGTCTTATTCATATGTAATCCCACCCCCCCCAAAAAAAAACATGTAAAGGATCATCTGTACTAAATATACAGGGAAAGGGATTGGAAGACATTATTTTTTCATAATTCAAAATATAGTTAATAGTGATTACTATATTAATAACAGTTTATTTAAGGACAGGGACAGAGGTTCATTTGTATTGCCCTTTGGAGGAGGTGATTCATGACCCAGGTACACATGATCTGGAGCTGGCCCTTCATTAGGAAACTCAAGGCATCATTTGCTCTGTACCTCTCTGGGGTACCTCTTTGGGTCTCTCTGAAACACTTCCCTGATTGGCATGTCATCTTTCTTATGGCTTATGTTATATATTCCAGCCCCAAATCCTCCCAGTGACCACAGCTCTGATAGCTGTCTCAGCTCATTGACCTAGTCTATTGACTTGAAAGTCCATATTTCTCCAAGAGAACTTGAGTCCTTCTGCTTCTCATTTTCCATGGAAGTCCTCAGGTTGGGGTTCCAGGTCATTCTGTGCTTGGCTATCCTCAGATCAGCCCTACTCATCAGGGGAAAACCCCACTGTGCAGGGTCTGACCAGTACATTTGAAACCTTAACAATGGGGATTGGGAATGGGGTATGGTCTCTCGAAAGTGGCAGGGATTGACAGGCAGTGACTAACAACCTTAATACAATCCCAAATTGGAAGACTTTTATGAATCTGTTACCAAAACAGTCAATTAAGTCATTTTGGAGTCTATTTACCCAGAAACAACAGAAAATACAGTTCATAGAAGCCTGACTATATAAGGGGTTTGTTTTTTCTCTCATAACAAGAAGCCCAGGAATTAGAAAATATCAAGGACTTGGATTCTTCTCCTTCTGCTCCTCCCTGTTGGTGTATCCTTGCATGGTCACAGGAGGGCTGGTCTATTTCTGGTCATCAAGTTCATATTTGGAAAGAGGAAAGGTTAGGCAGAGAGGCTTTGATATGATTAGTCCTTGATTTTTTTTAATCTTTATCTAAGAAACCTTTTTATCAGATGACTTTATCCGTAGCCTATCCTCAAATCTATCCTGTGAGGTGGCTGTGCCTGGTTCAGACCAATCAGGGCCACCCTCTAAGCCTGGGGTAGGAATCTAGGATTCCTCAGATCAAGGAATGGAACATGCTGGTTTCCTAAAAACTACTAGAGTCCTATTAGATGAAGTAAAGGCTGTTGGTTAAGCAATGAGCAGTATTTTCATTAACAGAGAAATGTTAAGAGACCATGTTGCATACACCCCATGCAGCTGGCCCAATGCTAAGCTTCCAAGAATGACAGAGTCTTGTTGAATGAATGAATGAATGAATGAATATTTTGACTTACTAAATGGAGAAAATGATACAAACCAGAAAGAAGACAAGGGTGGCTATTAGGAGATGTAAATACTTTAGAAATCTCTGTGAGGTCCTCTCTGAACTTTGAATCTCTGCATTCATAAAATTGGACTGGATGATCCTTTCACCACAGAGTTCATCTGGGAATCAAAGGAAACTAATTATGGGTAAGCTCTTTGACATCATAAAGTATTAGGGAAACGTTTTGATTTATAAGCAAAGGAAACAAAGATTGGAGGAAGTCGAGATGAGTCACTTGGTTTTAGAAATCACTCTTCCAAAGGGAGGAGCCACAAGTCAAAAAGGAGAAATGGAACCTGGGTGTATACATGCTCTTGTTAGTTCAAGAAGTCTTAGTTACTTTTTTTCCCTTAATATTCTAAATGTGAAAGAGTTTCCATTTGAAGAAACTCATAAAGTGTTGAAATCTTAAAAATTCAACTTCCAATTCTCCTGATAAGGCCAGATTGGGTTAAGAAATTGAATTTGGGTATGGACCAAGGAGTGGGATAGCTGGGTCAAATGGTGGTTCCATTCCCAGTTTTCCAAGCAATCTCCATACTGCTTTCCGTATTGGCTGCACCAATTTGCAGTCCCACCAGCAGAGTATGAGTGTACATTTTCCCCCACATCCTCGCCAACACTTATTGTTGTTTGTCTTCATAGTAGCTGACATTCTGACTGGAGTGAGATGAAATCTTTGATTTGCATTTCTCTAATTGCTAGCGATAATAAATATTTTTTCATATATTTATTGATTGATTGTATATCATCTTCTGAGAAGTGTCTGTTCAGTTCCTTGACCCATTTATTGATTGGGTTATTTGGTTTTTTGGTGATTAGCTTTTTGAGTTCTTTAAATACCCTAGAGATTAGTGCTCTATCTGATGTGTAAGGGGTAAAGATTTGCTCCCAAGATGTAGGCTCTCTAATCACCTCATAGATTGTTTCTTTTGCTGAGAAGAAACTTTTTAGTATGAGTCCATCCTATTTATTGATTCTTGATTTTAATTCTTGCACCAAAGGAGTCTAATTAAGGAAGTTGGGGCCTAATCCCACATGATGGAAATTAGGGCCTATTTTTAAACAGCATACTACATACTTAAAAACATACTTTAAAACATACTATGTACTTACAAACATACTACCTACTTAAGAACAGCATACTACAGGGACATAGCCACATCAATGTTTATAGCAGCGCAATTCACAATAGCCAAAAACTGTAGAACCAACCTAGATGCCCTTCAATAGATGAATGGATAAAAAAATGTGGCATATATACACAATAGAATGTTATTCAGCAATAAAAGAGAATAAAATCATGGCATTTGCAGGTAAACATAGGGTGTTGGAGAAGATAATGCTAAGTGAAGTTAGCCAATCCCCCACCAAAAAAAAATGCCTAATGTTTTCTCTGATATAAGGAGGCTGATTCATAGTGGGATAGGGAGGGGGAGTGTGAGAGGAATAGAAGAACTCTAGATAGGACAGAGGGGTTGGAGGGGAAGGGAGGGGGCATGGGGTTATGGGGTTAGAAATGATGTTGGAATGTGATGGACATTATTACCCTAAGTACATGTATGAAGACACAAATGGTGTGAATATACTTTGTATACAACCAGAGATATGAAAAATTGTACTCTATTTGTGTAATAAGAATTGTAATGTATTCTGCTGTCATATATAAATAAAAAATAATAATAAAATGAATGTGTGAATGATAAATGTAGCATCATGATCGGTGTGTGAAATAAAAGTATTAATGAATGGGGGAAAAAGTAATTGAAAGTGGGAGAATAGATATAAAAATGAAAAAGTATAACATTCAGTTCTCCTGGGAGGGTCCTAGCTGGCATAAATCCAGTGAAATCACTACTTCCAGGTTACATGATGGTGTGAAAACTCAGAGGAATGTAACTAGTTCCCTATGGTCATTGAGTTTAATTTGATTTCATATAGCTTAGTGCTAATGTTATTCAATGACACATATTAATGTGGTATCTTCCAAAAAACTCATGTTAGTTAAATCAGGATTGTTCAGAGGTGAAGTGATTAGATTCTAGACTGAGCCAATTGGTGGATTACTCTATTTGGTGGATTAATAATTTTAATGGATCACTGGGAGGTAACTATAGGCAGGTGGGGCCAGGCTGGAGGAAGTAGGTCACTTGGATGTGCCCTTGGGGATTTTATATTTTATCCCTGGATCGTCCCTGTTTCTCCCTATTCCTGGCTGCCATAGCTCAGCCACTTTCCTTCACCATGCCCTTCCACCATGATATTCTATTTTACCTCAGGCCCAGAGCATGGAGTGGGTCAACCATGGACTGAATCTCTGAAACCTTGAGCTTCAAGTAAGCATATCCTCCTCTAAGTTGTTTTTGTCAGGTATTTTAGTCACAGCAACAGAAAGCTGAATACCAAAGATAGTCATTTTTTACAACATAAAAGTTATCTTTGAAGCACTTGAGGGATATTAGGCCTGTCTCCATGATATTAGAGCTGATCACATGAATTGATTTGGCTACTACATGTGTACAGAAGTGCCATTAGTTACTCACAGATGGAAGCCTATAAGAGAATTGTGTATAATTCTTTATTTTCCCTTTCCCTAGAAGAACAATTAGCTCCAATCTGGGTGGGAAAGACATCAGTTAGAACCATATCTCCCACCCCCATGACCCCAATAGAAGAAAACAAAATTTTGTTGTCTGAATCCACTAAATTGTGTGCGCTTAACTGCAGCATAACCTAACTTATCCTGACTAATAACCATCTCAGTTATGTGGAAACAGCAATAAGGAGTTAAGAATATTTTCGGAGTGAGACAGTCTAAGATTAGACATTCTGTCCTTATTAGACATTCAATGCCTATTCCTATTCCTCTCTCAGTATGGAGCTCTAGTTCTCAGATATGTCTGCACCTTAAAAATCACAAAAAGAACTTCAAGACATTGTGATTTTATCAGTCTGTTGTAGGGCCTAAGTATTACACTATTTAAAGCTCACATGTACATCTACCCACTTGTCTAGAAGGTCTTTTTTTTTTTTGCAGGGAGATACCAGGGATTGAACTCAGGCACTCCACCACTGAGCCACATCCCCAGACCTATTTTGAATTTTATTTAGACACAGGGTCTCACTGAGTTGCTTACCACTTGCTTTTTCAGAAAGCTGGCTTTTAACTCAAGATCCTCCTGTCTCAGCCTCCCGAGCTGCTAGGATTTCAGGTGTGAGTTATCGCCTAGAATCTCCTAGGCATTTGTCCTTCAACATCAGACTGAATGTTCTCCAAAAAACTTCCTGGATCCAAAGTTCCCTCTTGAGCTCCAGAAGCAACTTGAGCATAACTTTATCCTTATAATTAGAACATCACATTAAGATTATCTATTTCTAACAATAAATGAATTATATTGTATATTTCAAAACAGGCAGAAGAAAGAATTTTGAATTTTTTTGCCACAAAAAATGATAAATGTTTCCAGATATACTCACCCTGATTTGAACATTGCACATGTGTACATGTTAAAATGTCACATGGCACCATAATAATATGTACAATTTTTAAAATTTTAAGTGATACATAAAAACACAAAAATTCTACATATTAATGGGGTATAGTGTGATGTTTTCATATATGTACGTTGCTTAATTGGGTTAAACATGTCTGCCACTTTGAACATTTATTACTTCTTTATGATGAAAATATTCAAAAGCATTTATATAAATATAAATGCAACATATTTAGATAAGACACATTTGTTATCTGTAGTCACCCAACTGTAAAATATTACATTAGATTTTCTTATTTCCCTCTAATTGCAATTTAGTATCCATTTCTCAGACTTTCTCCCTCCCTCCAGCCTCTTGTAACAGCCTTTCTAGGAAAATTTCCAGGATCCAGGAAGTTATTTGGAGAATATTCAGTCTGATGTTGAAGGATAAATGAACTAAGTAAGATTAGGAGATTCCAACTTTTTTACCTCCTACATATGAGGAAGATGATACAGTACTTTTCTTTTTGTGCCTAACTTCACTTAACATAATGATCTCCAGTTTGATTTTGGGTTGTTGCAATGACAGGATTTCATTCTTTTGTACGGCTGAATTCAGGCATCTTTTGATTATAATAAGCTATTTTGAAATTATAGTAACTTAACATGATTGTAAAAATAAGAAAAAAAAGAAACACAGAAAATATACTAATAAAAATTCTAGGCTTGCACTACATTCCTTCCCACATGTTAAATTTTTCAATATCCTATTTTATATCTTTCCACATTGCCAGTGTAGTCATTATTATTACTTTTAATAGTTTTCAGTCTTCATTCTACAGCTATCAATGGTTTACGTATCATGTTTACAAGATTAGAGCATTCTGAATTTGTCTGCACCCTCTTACCAGTGAGCTTTACACCTTCCAATGTTCTCTTCCTACTGATTGTTTCTTTATTTCAGTTTGAAGGACTCCCTTCAGCATTTCCTCTTTTTTTTTTTTACAGTTTTAAAAGAAGTTCTGTTGTAAACTACTTGATACATATTAAGCTCTCTAATAATATGTACAATTTTATGTGTAAATTTAAAAAAAACCACATAGAACACAGCAAATGTAGCAGTGTGGGAACAATAGAGTAGTTCCAATATAATCATAAAAAGCATTTAAAAATCTGATCCATTTCCATATCTATTTTGTCACCACAGTGTGACCTCCTGAATACAGGGACTGTACGACGATCATTCTGCAGTCCATCGAGGTCGATACCCATAAATACTTACTGGTCTAAACAGGGAGAAGAGATCAAATTAAAATTAAGAAATCTTGATTAAGAAACCTCTACCTGTGAGAAAGCAGTTTTAAGTAAAGAGTGAAACAAATGATGTTATTCTAGATTCAGAAGTGGGTAAGAAAGTTGGTTTGCTCAACAATTTGAAGACCTGGTCTTGAGATGAGAAAGAGAAGGCAGATGAGGATGGTCATAAAATGTTTGGGGTTATTTTTAGAATAGGAAAACAGGTTTTGTAGCATTAGGAAAGACATCATTCAAAAGGGGAAATGTGTTTCAGCCGAGAAGTATGATGTTTGTTAGTCAACCATTTAGGAATGAGAGAAAGGGGGGAAAAGAACACAGGTGTACAAAATGTCAAATGTGGTTGTTTCTAGGCAGTTGGGTTTGGGTGACGTGTGGCTTTCACCCCAGCAGGTGCTTGGTAATGATTTATTGAATGAATATATTTTCTTTGTGTGAGGGAATGTGTGTGTGTGTGTTCACAGGTACAGACTTGAGTTCATCATACGGTTTATGGCACAGCATCAGGATGGGTCTGTTAAGCTTCCTCATATTTTTCTCTGATATCTCAATGTCTACACCAGTTTTTCTTTAATGTATTGAATATATGTCATTGAATAAGTAAGAATCCTTGAAAGACACATAATATTGCTTGTATACTATGTTTTAAATTGCAAAATATTTTATTATAGATCTCATTCTTCTTCCTTTTTCACTGCACCCGATGACCTTAAGGTCTGTTACCATATGTATATTTTCCTTACAGCTTTTAATTGCTGCATAATATACCACTGTGGGCATATGGCCTGTTATATTCACCCATTTCATTAATGATGACTAGCTAGGTTGCCTCCAACTCCCCACTAAGAGAAATGGTTAAAGTAGCCTTTCATTGAACAACCTCATACATTTCCCTACACGGGCCTAAGGCAGACCTTATTAGGAATAAGAGTCCAAAAAGGGAATAATTATTCAATCATAGGCAAGTTGCACACTTACTGTCACTGAGTACTGCCAAATCTCTCTCCAAAACCAATTGACCAGTTTTACTCCTGCCATTCATGCATGAGAGCTCTGTGTACCCACCCACATTCTTGCTAACAGTATTTCCTTATCTCATAATTCTTGCCAAGAAGAAGGATGTGATGTGCGACTTTCTGCTCGTTCTTTTGGATTTCTTTGATCACCTGTCAGTTTCATCATGTCTTCACATACTTGGTAACTGATTCCCCTTCAGTGAATTGACTTCTCACTTCTCTGCCCGTTTTCTGTGAGTCCTCCCTCCTCCTCCTCCTCTTCCTCCCCTCCTCCTCCTCCTCCTCCTCCTCCTCCCCTCCTCCTCCTCCTCCTCCTTCCTCCTCCTTTCTCTTTCTCTTTCTCTCTGCATGTCTTCTCTGAACATAAAAGTAATTTCTTATGATGCATCATTTATTTCTATCCCAATTCTGTCCACTGGATACTTCATTGAGCTAAAATTCTTAAAATTCTGACATTAAAATCCATCAAGTACTGAGGATGTAGATCAGTGGCAGAGCACCTCCCTAGCATACATGAGGCCCTGAGTTCAATCCCCATCACTTCCAAAAATATATATATAAATAAAATAAAAAGAAAGAAAAACTAAGTAGAACAAAGAAAGAAAGAAAAAGAAAATTCATCAAGATTTATCCTATGGGCCAGGTGTGGTAACACACACCTGTAATCTCAGCAACTTGGGTGGCTAAAATAGGAGGATTATGAGTTCAAAGCCAGCCTCAGCAACTAGTGAGATCCTAAACAACTTAGCAAGACCCTGTCTCTAAATAAAAAAATTAAAAGGTCTGGGTATGTGGCTCAGTGGTTAAGAGCCCCTGGGTTCAATCCCTGCTACCAAAAGAAAAAAAAAATTATTCTATGGCTTTTGCTTTGGGGCTCTTGTTTAAAGGTTCTTTCCATTCAAAATTGCCACAATAAAGAAAGATGGTGGAATGCAATGGACATCATTACCCTAGGTACATGCTTGATTGTACAAATGGCACATCTCTACATTGTGTTCAACCACAGAATTGAAATGTTGCACTCAATTTGTGTACAATAAATGGAAATGCATTCTGCTGTCATGTACAACTAAGTAGAACAAATAAAAATAATAATAATAAAAAAGAAAGAAAAAAATGCCATAATATTTGCCCATTTTTTCCTGTAAATATTCTAGTTTTGCTTTCACAGTTGGTCTTTAATTCCTCTGAAGCTCAGTTTTATATGTGGTATGAAGTTAGGGAATCCAACTCATTTTTTTTCCTATCATAATCTTTCCCACTAGAATCTGCTGAATATACCTCCTTTCTTCATTCATAGGTAATGCCCTCTCTCCCACATGTAGGTATTAAATGGGTAGGTAATTGTATGTAAAGGTGTATGTTCTATGCTTTTTGTTGGAATGGGTTTTTTGTTCTTGTGCCAGTATCACATTATTCATTATGAGGTTTCATAACTGATTTTGACATTACACGGAGTCCAACCACTCTGACTGCTTTTGTTATTTTTAAATTTTAACCTATTTTATACTCCATGCTTCCATGAAAATCGTACATTCAGTTGTTGCATGCCTAAAAAGATCACACTAGATTATCTTATTGGAATTTCCTTGAATGACCTGATCAGCTCCGAAAGAATTGATATCTTTACAGATTTTAAGTTAGTTTAGGCATGAACTTGTTCCTTCAGGTTTTCTTGCTGTCCTTAATAAAGTTTTAGATTTTTTCATCATAAAGGTTTTGTGCATTCTCGATCAGGATACTGCTTAGTTTGTGTTTTTCATTGCCAATTGATTTATACCTTATGATCGCTGACATGGAGAAATGCTGGTGACTTCTTCATGATTCTTCCACTTTGTGTTCAATGAACATGAATTACTTTTCAAAAAAAAATATTGTGAAATAAAAGAAAAAGGAGAATGCAGATGACAAGTTTGCCTTTGCAAAGGAACCAGCCTATTTCTTCCTCTAAAACAGGAAGGAGTGAAGTAAGAAAGGCTAAAAATACAGAAAATACAGCAGATTAAGTGAAGGAAGTTGAATAGTTCACTCCTCAAATTGAAATAGTACTGAGTGGATTAAACCTCATCCAAGACTTTTTTTCTGTTATAAAATCCAGAAAATGAATCCAGGAGTTGCTAAGGGAACAACCCTTTCAAAAACACTTACATAAGCCAAGAATTGAGGAACTAAACCTTCACAGCAAAAAGAAAATGTAGAATGGAATCTAAACAATATGTTCTCCACCTACTTCCTCATCTATAAAACGAAGAGGCTGTGCTAAATGATAGCTAACTTTCCTTCTCCTTCAATCTCTGAAAATATACTCTTTTAGAAAAGGAAGACAAGGGGGTGAAAATTTTTTTCTAGGTATTTTATCATTGTGCCAGAAAATTGACCATCCCGAGGGCAGTAAGTTAAGTTCATACCAAGACACAGAGACAATTTGGGAATGCACACGTTGGGAGAACAAATGTGTTTACCATTGTCATTTTGGCAGGATGCTGAACTGATTCTTTCCTTGACATCAGCACTAACCTCTACTCTCATACAAAAGCCTCTTTCAAATAAGTCCATGTTTTTCAAATGTTGTCTAGTTGGGGAAGAGAAGAGGAAGTGAGAGAAGTGAAACTTCCAGAGTTGCATTGCTAAAGGAAGCTGGTCCTTTCAGACACTTCATGTCCAAATTGTTATTCAAAGTTGCTCTTTTGTAAGTAGAAGAGTTTTGTTCCATAGTCAAATTTTAAAGAATTATATTTGGGTTGAAATTCAAATCATTTACCCAGGTGTTTAATATAGCACACACATTTTCTCATTTGGATAAATTTCATTTTTCCATCTTCACACCAAGTCCAATCCCCACACCATACTTGGGTACCTGGGTAAGAAACCAGGGTTATTCTTTTGATGACTGGTAGATATTAAGATCAAATTATTGCCTCAAAATGCAAAACTATAATCTAAAATTAGGTGGAAGTATAAATAAATTCTTAAAAACAAATATGACCAACACTAATAATACCATAAAATTGAAAATAACATAAAAGTCATGTGCATCAATATGAAGATTCATACTGAGTCATCAAAGAAAGATTCAGCAACCATTTGAAAGAATGTTATAGGACTGGGGATATAGCTCAGTGGTAGAGTCTTGCCTAGCATGCACAAATCTCTGGATTCAATCCCTATGCCCCCCCCACCCCAACACACACACACCAAAAAAAAAAAAAAAGCATGTTGTAGGTACACATTTGCTAATGTAAAAATATCTTTAGGATAGAAGTGAGGAAATTGGTCATCGTGATAGAGTGTGACAATCAGATGCGAGAAATGATAAACAATCCCAGTTCATTCTTGTTAGAAGTAGCATGCAGACACAAGCCCGAAATGTTAGTTTTAAAAATGTTAGCAATGGTATCTTCTGGGTAGAGAAAACAGGATTTTTCACTTCTTCTTCCTTTGTAAACCTATATTTCTGATTTTGTGTAACAATTAACTTAGTTTCTTGTGTTAAACCAAAAGGAGAGAAAACAGAGAACAAACTAAAAGCCAAGCGAGCACTGGAGAGTCACATCCCTAGTTGTCCAACGTTTAATAGTTAAAAAAAAAAAATATGGAGGCTGGGGATGTGGCTCAAGCGGTAGCGTGCTCGCCTGGCATGCGTGCGGCCCGGGTTCGATCCTCAGCACCACATACTAACAAAGATGTTGTGTCCGCCGAGAACTAAAAAATAATAAAAATTAAAAAATAATAATAAAAAAAATCTGACCAAATCACTAAATTTTCCTTATGCCTCAGTTGACCTGGAAAATAGAAATAGTTGTCTTTCTATGGCATAGAGTTTTTGTGATGAGTCAAAATACCCTTCCACAAATAGCTGAATAATAAGTTAGGTGCTCACCATGAGGCCCAGCAATTTCACTCTCCAGTATTTACCCACAGAAATGAACACATGTCCACACAAAGACTTGTACATACATGTTCATTGCAGCATTATTTAACTAGCCCAACACTGAAAATGTCCACACGATGTCCTACTTAGCAAAACAAAACAAAACAAACAAACAAAAACAACTACTGATCCATGCAATAACAGCAAAGTACCTCACAAATGTGAACAAATATTTATACATACCAATCAAAAATAATATTTTCTCTGAGTGGACTAAGAAATTATGGTATTTATAAATAATGGAGTTTTTGCTCAGCCATAAAGAAATTTTTGGCATTTGCCAGTAAATAGATGGAAATGGAGAACATCATGCTAAGAAAAATAAGCCAGACTTAGAAAATCAAGGTTTAAAAGTTTTCATTCGTATGTGCGAACTAAATCAAAATAAGGGGAAGAAGAGAGGGGGTTGGGTAACATAAAGATGTAGGGAAGACCAGCGGAGCAGAAAAAGGAAATCAAGAGGGAAGGAGAAGGAAAGCAGGAAAAAAAATGTAATGAAATCACTTTATGTGCATATACAAATATATAACAGGGAATTTTACCTTTATGTGTGTGTGGAAAGTAAGGATCAAGGGTGGACAAATGGGTGAGCCAGGGGAGGTTCAGGGGAATGGAGGGAGGGGTTGGGGAGGAGGGAAGGAGGAGAAACAGGGACTGAAGTGGAGTGGGCCAGATTCCATCCATGATTTTGTAGGGATGAGCTCAGTTACTATGTATAACTAGAATGTTCTAATTTGAACAACCATCATGCCAAATGAAAAATCTAGACAAGAAACACTATATAGTATATTATTCCATTTATATGTTATTCTAAAAGAAAGCAAAACCAGAGTGACAGAAAGTAGATTAGTGTTTGCCTAAGTCTGGGGAGAGGGAAAGAGATGATGAAGTTACCCTTTTTCTTTGCATAGTCATCCTATGTAACTGCTGCATGAGGTACATAGAAACTTGTTGGAGTGATGGAAATGTTCTGTAACTTGAATGTGGTAGAGGTTACACAATTGTATGCATTAGCCAATATGATGTACACTTAAAATGGATGAATTCTATTGTCTGCAAATTATATACCATGTGACTATTTTTGAAAACATACAGCAAAACCTAAGAAAATTAACAAAAAAACTATCAAAGTGTGTGAAAATATATTGTAAAATGTAAAGCTCAATAGAAATACAAGATTTTTTTCTCCAGTGCATTTCTTATAAAACAGAATAAAGTACAAAGAAACAGCTTTAGAATATATTCAGCTAAAGACATTTTTTTCCTCTAATAAAAGGGTGAGTGGGTGTAAGCAAGGAGAAAAAGGAATAATTGTTATCTGTTCCCTCTATTTCTTTCAGCTGCATTAAATTTGATGTTTAGTATCCCAAGTTATTTTAATACTGTTTTCTGTTAAATACTTAGTTGGAAACTAGAGGAGAAAAAACTTATTTTGCTTAAGCCCCAAATCTCACCATTGGAAACTTTGCAAAATTTCCATTATATGGCCAATATTTGGAAAATCTTCAAGTTCACATCATTTTGGAGGGTGGGGGGACAAGGGGGCTACTGGGGATTGAACTCAGGGGCACTCAATCACTGCATCACATCCCCAGCCCTATTTTGTATTTTATTTAGAGACAGGGTCTCACTAAGTTGTTTAGCACCTTGCTTTTGCTGAGGCTGCCTTGGAACTCATGATCCTCCTGCCTCAGCCTCCTGAGCCACTGGGATTACAGGCGTGCACCACCACACCCGGCCTCAAGTTCACATCTTGTGTTTCCAATGACACTTTACAAACACTGCATCTGAGAATTGTTGATTCCTCACCTGAGGATGCTTGATAACAAGGGGTAGAGTCAGACCCTGAGTCCAGTGGAGCCTGAACATCTTGTCACCACCCTAACCTGCCTCAAATAGAACCCCCCGGCCAACCAAGTGTCCTCTGAGAATCAATGACGGAATGGTAAGCCATCCAGAAAAAAAGGAAGTCCCTTGGAAATAAGAAGTGGTCAAGGTAGGGCGGGCACACAGGAAGGAACCCTAAGTGGCAAGATGCCAGAAGTTAGGTCCTCCTTCCACAGCTGTGGCCTGGCTGGCCTCTGGTGCCCCTTTTCATGGCACCGGGAAGGAGTGACCACGTGACACGATCTGGACTGTGTCTAGGGTGACTGCCCAGTGTGCCTCAGTCATGGGACAGGGAATGCCCGTGATGGGGGCTCCCTGCATCTCTGGGTTGAAATGGAGCTGGTACTTGTTAAAGTACCATACATTTACATTCTGTTTCCAATTTGCCCTTTCCACCCTCTTTAGCACACAGGATCCCTGAGCCCAGTCATTTTTGACTACTCACCAGACACTCCTTCTTAAAGAGGGTGGTCTGTAGATACTGAGGAACCTGCAGGCCACAGAGGTTTATACTACCCTTACAGCATGTTATTTCTGGAGGGTGCTTTTGAAAGAATTTCCATTTTTTTATTGTTATCATTATGGAATAATACATGGTGATTATTTATTCCTATTTCCTCCAAAGGAGAAAAGGAAAAATAGCTTATGATCTGGCTCTAATCAATACTATTTTGATCAACCATAATCCCACATAGTATATCTATCCTTTTAACTAGTTTTCTTTTTTCATTGACTGCACCATGAATGCATTTCATATTCTTGAAGTCTCAATTTAACTCTTCTTCTACTGAATATTTTTAATGTCTTTTATGTCTGGTTACATACTCTGAGGATACAAGACAATTTATTTAAATAAGTCTCCTTTACTGGATAAGTTTTCCTCCCAAATTTTCTTACTATCAGAATCAGACCTTAGGTCAAAACCATTTGTAAAAAAAAATTTTCCCAAATTTCTTAAAACTGAATCTAACCAGGCATTTAGCTTTTTTTAATTGATTTTTTAAAAATAAATGACAGCAGAATGCATTACAATTACAATTCTTGTTACACATATAGAGCACAACTTTTCATATCTCTGTTTGTATATAAAATATGTTCACACCAATTCATACATGCACTTTGGATAATGATGTCCATCACATTCCACCATCCTTGCTAACCCTCTGCCCACTTCCTTCGCCTCCCAAGGCATTTAGCTTTAACTGCTCATTCTCAGGAAGTGAAACTATCTGAAAAATACAAGGCATTTTAGAGAACAGCTCACCTAGTTTTTTCAACAAGTAAGTGGCACAGAAAAAAAATGAGGGAAGTCACTGTTCCCTATGAAAAGAAACATTTTTTTAAAAAATCCAAGTAAAATATATGAGTCTTGTTTGGGTTATTTATTTGAATTAAAGAGTTATAAAAAGATATCTGGGGTGGGGGCACAGAGAAATTCAAACAGGAACCAGTATTAAAGAATTATCATTACTTTTATTATGTGCAATGATGGTGATTATGTAAAAACGTGTCCTTACATTTTTGATATACGTACAGAAAAACTTAATAAATAAATGGTCTTTGTTGCTTTAAAAATACCTATTTTCTTTAAAATAATAAGAACATATTATCATAAAAGAAAAATAGTTGAATCAAATTTAGTAACCATTTTCTAGTTAAGTCTAAATTTAGATTGCGAGTTCTACAAAACTCTTGTCATTTTAATGGCCTCTATTTTACCTATGCTTCAAAAAAATTATTTAACTCTTTTATCAAAGAAAATATTCAATACAAATAAAGGTAGAAAAAATATTAAATGAACTCCCCTTGTTCCATTCCCTAGGCTCAACAAATATTAATTCATGGTCAGTGTTTCCTCTTCTATATCACCTCCCACTTTCCCACCTCCAAATTATCGAAAATAAATCCCACACCTGACACTCCATACACACATACTTTAGCATATATCTCTAAACAATAAGTTTTTTAAACATAATCAAAATACCATTATCCTACTTAAAATCATTCAACAGTAATTCCTTAGTACCCCTGAATAAGCAATAACTGTTTAAATTTCCCTAATTGTGTTTGATGGTCAATCTCTGGTGTCAGCTTGATGGGATTAAGGTTATACCTAGATAACTGGTAAGCACTATTTCTGGGAGTGTCTCTGAAGATGTTTCTGCAGGAGGTTGACAAATCAGTGGACCAAGTTGGGAAGGTCTGCCTTCAATGTGGGGGTGCACCTTCCAATCAAGTAGGCATCCAGACAAAGGCAGAGGAAAGGCAAATTGGCTTTCTGTCTCCTAGAGATGGGGCACCCTTCTTCTCCTAGCCTTGAACATCAGAACTGCAGGTTTTCCAGCAGCCTTCGGACTCTCTAGGATTTGCATCTGCAGCTCCATGGGTTCTTAAGGTTTTAGCCTCAGAGAATTGCTGCACCAGCCTCCCTGGTTCTGGTTCATTTAGACCTGGAGAGCCACATTGCAGGTTTCTCTGGTTCTCCAGCTTAAAATGACCAATGATGGGACTTCTCAGCCTCTATAATCATGTGGTCCACTTCTAATAAATTCTCAGCCATGTCTCTCTCTCTCTCTCTCCGTATCTCTATATCAAAATCAATCAATCAATCTATTATCTATTCCCTATTTGTTCTCTCTGGAGAGACTGAATACAGTTTTGTATTTTTGCTTAGATTTTTATAATTTGCCTGAATCAGGATCAAATAAAAAGAGTATATTCCAATATACTTTTAAATTTTTATTTTAATTTTTTGACAAATTTCTTATAATCATCATGTACATTGTGATGCTTTATATATTCAGTGTAAAATGATTGAATCAAGTTAATTAACATATTACCTTAAATACTTCTCATCTGTTCCTCTCATTTAACTGAGACCCTATGCCCTTGACCAGCATCTTCCTCTCTCCTCCATCCACAACCTCTGGTAACCACCTTTATGTGCTCTGCTCCTATGACTTCAGTTGCTTTCATTTTCATGTAGATGTGAGCCCATGTGGCATATGTCTTTCTACACCTGGCTGATTTCACCCATCCTCTAGGTTTACCCATCTTGTCACAGGCTACTTAAAACCAATAGTAACATTCCATTGTGTATATATGCCACATCATTCATCAGTTGATGGACCCTTAGATTGATACCATATCTTGGCTATTGGGAATAATACACAGATGAACAAGAGAGTGCAGATATTTATTTGAGATACTTATTTTAAGTACTTTGGATATGTACCCAGAAGTAGCATTGCAAGAGCATATGCTAATTATTCTATTTTTAGTTTTTGGAGGTATTTCCATAGAGTCTCCCATAATGGCTGTATTAATTCACATTTCTACCCACAGTGTACCAAGAATTCCCTTTCTCCACATCCTCACCAATACTTGTTATTTTCCTACTTTTTGATACTGGCCATTGTGATACTTATGAAATGATAGCTCACTGTAGCCTTCATTTGTATTTCCCTTATGATTAATGATGTTGAGGATTTTTTAATGCATCTGTTGACCTTCTGAATGTCTTCTTTGAGAAATGTCTGTTCAGTTTCATTCTTTTCCCATTTTTTAACCAGGATATACTTGCACATATTTTTCTTCCTGTCTATATGTCATATCTTCATTCTGTTAACTACTTCTTTTGCTATGGAGAAATTTTTTAGTTGGATGCAATCCCTTTGGTCTATTGTTGATTTTCAATCTGTGCTTTTGGGGTCAAATGCAAAAAATCATTGTAATGTAGTTTTCCTCATGATCTTGTAGTACTTCTGAGGTAGGATAGAAGAAATTAGGATAGATAGAAAAGAGACTAACAGCAAAGTGAAATCTCCACAACTATTCTCACCTTTACTCCCCAAGCCCATTTTCCTCCAGACAAAAATTCTTTTTTTTTGTTTTGTTTTGTTTTTGGTTCAGAGGATTGAACTCAGAGGCCTTAAACACTGAGCTACATCCCCAGCATCCCCCACACACCCTTCCCGGCTTTTTTTTGTTGTTGTTGTTGTATTTTATTCAGAGACAGGGTCTTACAGAGTCACTTAGGGCCTTGCAAAGTTGAGGCTGGTTTTGAACTCAAGATCCTCCTGCCTCAGCTTCCCAAGCTGCTGGGATGACAGGTGTGTGCCAGCTTCTGACATAAATTCTTAAAAAGCCTTCAGTGTTATCGTACTGAGAGTCTGGTTCATTAATGCCTACATGCGTTGCTAGTTCACATGATGTATTTCCATGAGACTCAGTAAGGCCAAGGGAAAGCACTGTTGGAGACTTATGATGTGGGCATCTTCCAAACATTATCTGTTGACCAAATGAAATCAACTTAGAGATCCTGAAAGAGCCAGACCACGGTGACCTGCCCTGTGCTCCAAGATGAAGAGAACTGAGCCCTCCAGGCAGTTGACACCCCCAACATACACATGCTTCTTATGTTCATTATTTACAAAGTTCCTTTAAAAAGAACCCAAGACTCCAAAACTGTGTCACTCTTCAGCACCCACACGCCTGCTGTGAGTGTGGATCAGGCTCTATCGCTCTCCTCCCTGAATAAATTTTCTTACCTTCCCTAATAAATCTTTGATTGTGCCTCTTTTGCCAGGTCCTGAAATTCTCTGGTAAGTCAAAAACCTGCCAGGGGTGATTGAGGCCCCTTTTTCCTTCTGGGGAACCTCCTCAGATCCCTGTCTGGTGACAGTTTTAACTTCAGGCCTTACATTTAAGTCTTTAATCCATTTTTATCTGATGTTTACAATAGGTTTTTTATGACGGTTAATCCATTGTTTCTCCGCCATCTTTTTTTTTTTTCTTTCTTTCAATTTTTGCTAAAAGATCAGGTTGGCATTACATAGTGGTTTCCACAGTCTGGATTTTGCTGATTTCATCCCCACAGGGCTATTTAACATGCTCCTCTTCTCCCGATATTTCCTATAAATTGATCCAAATCTTCAGGTTTGACCAGATTCAAATTTGGTGTTGGGTCTATTAGGGGATGTGAATTTCCATCAGAAGTCACATAACGCCTGCTCATCTCTCTTTTGTGGTACGAACCATAATGATCATTACCTACACCCTTTGAAATGTTTGAAATTTTTCATTAGGTAAAATCCAAAAATAAATTTAACATGTTTATTGACAGAAAATGCAAATGGGGTAAAAGGTAACCCTAATATTCACTGATAGGAAAATAACTGAGATGCATTCTTACATGAAAAGAACAAGTTTAGAAACAGATTAGTTCCATTTATGATTACAATCATGTGTCTGACAATACATACATAAGAATATGAGTGCATGGAACAAAATCTTTAGGCAAGTGGTAGGCAGGTGTTTGAACAGGAAAAGATTTTTAGTGTGAACATACTTTATATACAAACAGAGATCTGAAAAATTGTGTTTTATATGTGTAATAAGAATTGTGATGCATTCCACTGTCATGTATTTAAAAAATAAAAGCAATTTAAAAATAAATAAAAAGAAGATTTTTAAAAACTTCTCTATTTCTATATTGCTTGAATGTTTCATAAAGAGAATGTATTTATGTGTATTAGCTAAAATAGTAAGTAAATCATACTTTAAAAATAAGTACATCCCCTACTATCCCCCCTCCCCTCTCCTCCCATCTTCCCTCTCTACCTCATGGTAGCAGAATACAACACTCACTAATAAGCCATTATGTAAAAACGTGAGTGTGTAACCGATGTGATTCTGCAATTTGTATTTGGGGTAAAAATGGGAGTTCATAACCCAATTGAGTCAAATGTATGAAAGATGATATATCATGAGCTTTGTAATGTTTTGAACAACCAATAAAACAAATTTAAAAAAGATAAGTACATAACTACCACCTTAAAAATATTTTCATTCCTGAATATTTATGTTTACTTATGATTACTTTCCTTAAATGCCTGGAAAAAAATTACTATGTTGATTGGAATATGTAACTACATAAGGTCCAATACTTTTTTTGGAAATCACATCAGCTCATTCTTTCACTAGCAGCATAAGATGGTTTCCCCAATTCTTCTAGTCACTCTTTCTTGACTCAAAATATGTTAAAACCTTCAACTTTGAGCATGCCACCATGGAGTGGCCTCATTTCTTTTTTTTTAATTTTTTTTATTTTTTTATTGGCTGTTCACAACATTACAAAGCTCTTGACATATCATATTTCATACATTAGATTGAAGTGGGTTATGAACTCCCAATTTTACCCCAAATGCAGATTGCAGAATCACGTCGGTTACACATCCACAATTTTACATAATGCCCTATTAGTAATTGTTGTATTCTGCTACCTTTCCTATCCCCTACTATTCCCCCTCCCCTTCCCTCACATCTTCTCTCTCTACCCCATCTACTGTAATTCATTTCTCTCCTTGTTTATTTTCCCATTCCCCTCACAACCTCTTATATGTAATTTTGTATAGCAATGGGGGTCTCCCTTCATTTCCATGCAGTTTCCCTTTTCTCTCCCTTTCCCTCCCATCTCATGTCTCTGTTTAAAGTTAATCTTTTCTTCCTGCTCTTCCTCCCTGCTCTGTTCATAGTTGCTCTCATTATATCAAAGAAGACATTTGGTATTTGTTTTTTAGGGATTGGCTAGCTTCACTAAGCATAATCTGCTCTAGTGCCATCCATTTCCCTGCAAATTCCATGATTTTGTCATTTTTTAGTGCTGCGTAATACTCCATGGTGTACAAATGCCACATTTTTTTAATCCATTCATCCATTGAAGGGCATCTGGGTTGGTTCCACAGTCTAGCTATTGTGAATTGTGCTGCTATGAACATCCATGTAGCAGTGTCCCTGTAGCATGCTCATTTAAGGTCTTCAGGGAATAGTCTGAGAAGGGCAATAGCAGGGTCAAATGGTGGTTCCATTCCCAGCTTTCCCAGGAATCTCCATAATGCTTTCCAAATTGGCTGCACCAATTTGCAGTCCCACCAGCAATGTACAAGTGTACCCTTTTCTCCACATCCTCGCCAGCACTTGTTGTTGTTTGACTTCATAGTGGCTGCCAATCTTACTGGAGTGAGATGGTATCTTAGGGTGGTTTTGATTTGCATTTCTCTGACTGCTAGCAATGGTGAGCATTTTTTCATGTACTTGTTGATTGATTGTATATCCTCCTCTGAGAAGTGTCTGTTCAGGTCCTTGGCCCATTTGTTGATTGGGTTATTTGTTATCTTATTGTCTAATTTTTTGAGTTCTTTGTATACTCTGGATATTAGGGCTCTATCTGAAGTGTGAGGAGTAAAAATTTGTTCCCAGGATGTAGGCTCCCTATTTACCTCTCTTATTGTTTCTCTTGCTGAGAAAAAACTTTTTAGTTTAAGTAAGTCCCATTTGTTGATTCTTGTTATTAACTCTTGTGCTATGGGTGTCCTATTAAGGAATTTGGAGCCCGACCCCACAATATGTAGATCGGAGCCAACTTTTTCTTCTATCAGACGTAGAGTCTCTGATTTGATATCAAGCTCCTTGATACATTTTGAGTTAACTTTTGTGCATGGTGAGAGAAAGGGATTCAGTTTCATTTTGTTGCATATGGATTTCCAGTTTTCCCAACACCATTTGTTGAAGATGCTATCCTTCCTCCATTGCATGCTTTTAGCCCCTTTATCAAATATAAGATAGTTGTAACTTTGTGGATTAGTCTCTGTGTCCTCTATTCTATACCATTGGTCCACCCGCCTGTTTTGGTACCAGTACCATGCTGTTTTTGTCACTATTGCTCTGTAATATAGTTTGAAATCTGGTATCACTATACCACCTGATTCACACTTCCTGCTTAGAATTGCTTTTGCTATTCTGGGTCTTTTATTTTTCCATATGAATTTCATGATTGCTTTATCTATTTCTATAAGAAATGCCATTGGGATTTTGATTAGCATTGCATTAAACCTATAGAGAACTTTTGGTAATATCGCCATTTTGATAATGTTAGTTCTGCCTATCCATGAACAGGGTATATTTTTCCATCTTCTAAGATCTTCTACTTCTCTCTTTAGGGTTCTGTAGTTTTCATTGTATAAATCTTTCACCTCTTTTGTTAGGTTGATTCCCAAGTATTTTATTTTTTTTGAGGATATTGTGAATGGAGTGTTTTTCCTCATTTCCGTTTCAGAAGTTTTGTCGCTGATATACAGAAATGCCTTTGATTTATGCGTGTTGATTTTATATCCTGCCACTTTGCTGAATTCATTTATTACTTCTAGTAGTTTCTTTGTAGACCCTTTTGGGTCTTCTAGGTATAGAATCATGTCATCTGCAAATAGTGATAATTTAAGTTCTTCTTTTCCTATTTTTATGCCTTTAATTTCTTTTGTCTGTCTAATTGCTCTGGCTAGTATTTCAAGGACTAAATTAAATAGAAGTGGTGAGAGAGGGCATCCCTGTCTTGTTCCAGATTTTAGAGGGAATGCCTTCAACTTTTCTCCATTCAGAATGATGCTAGCCTGAGGCTTAGCATAGATAGCTTTTACAATGTCAAGGTAAGTTCCTGTTATCCCTAGTTTTTCTAATGTTTTGAACATAAAGGGATGCTGTACTTTGTCGAATGCTTTCTCTGCGTCTATCGAGATGATCATATGATTCTTATCTTTAAGTCTATTGATGTGGTGAATAACATTTATTGATTTCCGTATATTGAACCATCCTTGCATCCCAGGGATGAATCCTACTTGATCATGGTGCACAATTTTTTTGATGTGTTTTTGTATTCGATTCGCCAGAATTTTATTGAGGATTTTTGCATCTAGGTTCATTAGAGATATTGGTCTGTAGTTTTCTTTCTTTGAGGTGTCTTTGTCTGGTTTCGGAATCAGGGTGATGTAGGCCTCATAGAATGAATTTGGAAGAGCTCCCTCTTTTTCTATTTCCTGAAATAACTTGAAAAGTATTGGTATTAATTCTTCTTTAAAGGTTTTGTAGAACTCCGCTGTATACCCATCCGGTCCTGGGCTTTTCTTGGTTGGTAGTCTTTTGATTGTTTCTTCAATTTCATCCATTGATATTGGTCTGTTCAAATTGTGTATATCCTCCTGACTCAGTCTGGGCAAATCATATGACTTAAGAAATTTATCAATGTCTTCACTATCTGCTATTTTATTGGAATATAGGTTTTCTAAATAATTTCTAATTGTCTTCTGTATTTCTGTAGCATCTGTTGTGATATTGCCTTTTTCATCCCGTATGTTAGTAATTTGAGTTCTCTCTCTTCTTCTCTTCATTAGCATGGCTAAAGGTCTGTCGATCTTATTTATTTTTTCGAAGAACCAACTTTTAGTTTTGTTAATTTTTTCAATAGTTTCTTTTGTTTCAATTTCATTGATTTCCACTCTGATTTTAATTATTTCTTGCCTTCTGCTACATTTGCTGTTGTTTTGCTCTTCCTTTTCTAGGGCTTTGAGATGAAGTGTGAGCTCATTTATTTGTTGGTTTTTTCTTTTTTTTGAGGAATGACCTCTAGCCGATGAATTTCCCTCTTAAAACTGCTTTCATTGTGTCCCATAGATTCCGATATGTTGTGTCTGTATTTTCATTTATCTCTAAGAATTTTTTGATTTCCTCCTTTATGTCTTCTGTAACCCATTGATCATTCAGTAACATATTGTTCATTTTCCATGTGATGTAGGATTTTTCCTTCCTTCTTTTATCATTGATTTCCAGTTTCATTCCATTATGATCAGATAAAATGCATGGTATTATCTCCACCCCTTTATATTTACTGAGGGTTGCCCTATGGCATAATATATGGTCTATTTTTGAGAAGGATCCATGTGCTGCTGAGAAAAAAGTATATCCATTTGATGATGGTTGATATATTCTATATATGTCAGTTAAGTCTAGGTTATTGATTGTGATATTGAGTTCTATAGTTTCTTTATTCAACTTTTGTTTGGAGGATCTGTCCAATGGTGAGAGAGGTGTGTTGAAGTCACCCATAATTATTGTGTTGTGGTCTATTTGATTCTTGAACTTGAGGAGAATTTGTTTTATGAATGTCGCAGCACCATTGTTTGGTGCATAAATATTGATAATTGTTATGTCTTGTTGGTGAATGGTTCCTTTTAACAGTATATAATGTCCTTCCTTATCCCTTTTGATTAACTTAGTCTTGAAGTCGATTTTATTTGATATGAGGATGGCCACCCCTGCTTGCTTACAAGGACCGTGTGCGTGGTATATTTTTTCCCATCCTTTCACCTTCAGCCTGTGTATGTCTTTTCCAATCAGATGTGTCTCCTGGAGGCAGCATATTGTTGGATTTGATTTTTTAATCCATGATACCAGCCTATGTCGCTTTATTGGAGAGTTTAAGCCATTAACATTCAGAGTTACTATTGATATATGGTTTGTACTTCCAGCCATGTTTGATTACTTATCCTTTTTTAAAAAAATTTAGTTTGTTTCTCCATGAATATCTTTCCCCTAGCCCTCTGTCTTTACCGAGGCACTTCCCACTGATGGTTTTGGTTATTGTTTTTCATTTCTTCCTCGTGTAGTGTTTTGCTCAAAATGCTTTGCAATGCTGGTTTTCTGGCTGCAAATTCTTTTAACTTTTGTTTATCATGAAAGTTTTTTATTTCGTTGTCATACCTGAAGCTTAACTTTGCTGGATACAGAATTCTTGGTTGGCATCCATTGTCTTTCAGTGTTTGAAATACATTGTTCCATGACCTTGCTTTCAGCGTCTCTGATGAAAAATCCGTTGTTAACCTTATTGGTTTACTCCTGAATGTAATCTGCCTCCTTTCTCTTGTAGCTTTTAATATCTTCTCTTTGTTCTGTATATTGGATATCTTCATAACAACGTGTCTTGGCATTGGTCTACTGTGATTTTGTGTGCTCGGTGTCCTTTATGCATCTTCAAATTGAATATCTGTTTCCTATTTTATTTCTGGAAAGTTTTCTGTAATTATTTCATTCAGCAGGTTACTCATTCCCTTGGTTTGAATCTCTGTACCTTCTTCTATCCCGATGACTCGTACGTTTGGTTTTTTTATGTTATTCCATAACTCTTGGATGTTTTTCTCGTGATTTTTTTACCAGCCTTTCTGAGTTGGCTAGACTCTTTTCAAGATGATATATTTTGGCTTCATTATCTGACGTTCTGGCTTCTACTTGCTCCACTCTGTTAGTGATACTCTCAATTGAGTTTTTAATTTGGTTTGTCGTTTCCTTCATTTCTAGAATTATTGTTTGATTATTTTTTATAATCTCTATCTCCTGATAAAGATGCTTAACTTCTTCTTTTATCTGTTTATGTAATTCATTCTCAATGTGTTCTTTCGCTGCTTGAATTTGCTGTCTCGTATCCTCTTTAAAGTTCCATTCCATCTGTCTAAGGTGTTTCTTGAGTTCTTTATATGACCATTTTTCTGATGGCTCTAGGTCCTCCTGAATATTTAGGCTGTCCTGCATTGTTTGTACTCCTTTTCTTCCTTGCTTTTTTAAGATGCTCATGTTACTTCTTGTTCTGTTTGACTGCTGAGTTACTGTTTACTCCTATAAATTTATTTGATGCTTGGGAGGAAAGGTATTAGAAGGGAAGGGAAGAAGTCACTAAAGAGAATGAGAGTAAGCAGGTAGAATTCAAGGAAGGGGGAATAAGAAAATTGAAAAGAAATGAAAAGACAAAAGAAGAAAAAAAATAGGAAATAAAAAAAGAAAAGAAAATTTAAAAAAAATAATAATTAAAAAAATTAAAATTAAAATTAAAAGAAAAAATTTTAAAAAAATTGAAAAAAAAATTTAAAAAACAAGAAAAATGAAGATAAAAGAAAAAACCCAAATCAAAAAAAAGAGAAAAAAAAACTAATAAATGCAGTCTTAGAGTTTGATTAACTTCTCTTCCAGTAGGTGGCGCTGTGCCCACCAGGCCAAGTTTCTCCTGTCAATACGCGGGAACCAATCACTGTGCAGCAGCTCCTCCCAGACTGGGCGAGTCTCCAATCCTGAGTGCCTAGGGCCTCCTCTTTTGTCTAGTCACTTCCCACTTTTCCTCTAGCCAGGCCCCTCTCACGGGTGACGCTCACCACAATACTGGCTACAAGCCAGGTCTGCTGCTCCCGGGAGCCCTGTTTTCATGAACGACTGGGCACACTCTTCCAGTTTGCCATTCCCTCAGACCCTAAGTTTGTAGAGCTTGGGGCTGAGAATGCTCAGCGAATTTTACTTGCCCTCCGGTAGCCACACCCACGATAGCTGGTGCAAGAGACCTCAGTTGTTAGCACTGGTGGGAGCGGTAGCCGGAGTTCCGCACTGCGGGTCCCCCGCCACCTCTGATTTCCTCGGTCTGGCTATCGCGCTCACGGGAGAGCTGGGAGGGGCCCTTACGGGAGAGCTGGGAGGGGCCCTTAATGCTGCAGTCTTGGCTGGGCACAGAATCACGAGCCACCACACAGCTTTGTAGATTCAAACAGCAAATCTTTATTCCCGAACTCACACCGGCCTCCACACACGTTCTGGGGCAATCCCCGTTCTCCTGCCACCCAAATCACCTACTCCACGAGGCTTCCTTTCCCAAAAATCCTCTCTGAATCTCAGGAGAACTCAATGGGAGCTCAGGCAGCAGGAACGCCCTAATTCCAGCAGCAATAATCCTCAACATCGAACTTCCCTAAAATCCAAGGTCTTAAACTGGGAACGCCTTAAACTTGTCTTAAACCGGGAACGCCCTAAACCCAAGGATTGGGATACTTCCTCAAACTGCAGGATACACCCTAATCCTGGATCCACCCTCGTCCTTGGGCAGGGTCACCTAACATGTAATGTCAACAGCGAAATTAACATGGGGTACGCTGGCAAGGAAATTTCCTACTTGGTAATGGCCCTCAGCATCTCCCCCCTTCTGATTAATTAAACAACAAGCAATGTGGCTTAAGGACCGTGCCTGGTAGGTTGTCCAATTCAACATATGGTTCTTACCCGTCATGGGAAAACTGACCTTTAGGCGTCAGCCTCCTGTCTTAGGTTGAATCCACTGCAATCAGATCAACCCGTCACTGACTACCGGTCCAGCATTCAGCCAAGCTTGTGGAAAGGCCTATGCACCAGTGGGGGGGTGAGGTTTCTTGCCTCACCTCTGTTGGCCCCCAAATATCCTTGGTGCCAGTGGGGGGGTGAGGTTCTTGCCTCACCTCTGTTGGCCCCCAAATTTTAGACCATCACTAGTAGAAGGGAGGAGGATACAGAAATGCCACGACACCAAGCCAATTGACGGCTCCTTTGGAAAAATTGCGTCACTGGTGACACCATCAGCAAAGATATGCCAGCATTACCACAATTAACATGGGGTGCGCTGGCAAGGAAATTGCATCACTGGTGACACCATCAGCAAAGATATGCCAGCAGTACCACAATTCGCTGCATCAGATGATATTTCACAATGCATGCAACTGATATATAGTCCAGGCAAGTTCTGCAGGCAGTTCAAATCGGAGGAGTCTATCAATATGTCCATTTCCTCCCAAAGTAAATCGAGTCCTTGATTGAGCATTACTTGTTGAGTTAATTTCATTGATGCATCAGTTTATGCAGTTTACTGTGATGACTATCATAGAAGCTGTAGTTTGGTTTTATCTTAGTCTTCACCGGCACTGGGATGGAGATGGGAATTCTGGCAATGATGCTAAAGAGACATTATCCTGAACAGAATTATTAAATATAATGAAAAGGAAAGGTGAAAGTAAACTAACAGATCTGTTAACCTCCTTAAAAAACAATCCTTAACAGCTGTTTACCTAATTTAAATTAGTAAACAAAAGATCTGTTAACCACCATTAAAAACAATCATTAACAGCTGTTTACCTAATTAAAATTAAAGCATTTAAATCACGTGAATAAAAAAAAAATTTGGATCCATTATTTCATGAGCGCTCCTCAAATATGAAATATGGACATACACACATACAGACATACAACACAAAACAGAAATGTGCACACATAACATACAACACATAAGACAATAAAGGCCTTGTAGTTTTACCTAGGTGAAATCTCCATTGCAATGTTTAAAAACTCCACAGTCAAAAAATAAAACACAGTCAAAAAATAAAACTTATCAGAAAAACATTAACCTAGGTTTGTATGAGCTCAAAAATAAAATAGAACTTTACAATGTGGGAAAAATGCAATAATAAAATAGATATTGAAAAAAGCACCATGGTTAATCACTGTCGCAGATGTAAGAATAGCCAAGCTGGAGCTCTGGATATCAGCTGTTATGGATTTGAGTCAAATCATCTTCTTTTTCTGTAGAAATTGCTTTAGTTAATCTCTCTGGAATCCAAATCGGCTGCTGTTCTCCCTGCGGAAAAACACAGACGGAACCCCGATTCCAGACAATAACTGGATCAGGACCTTTCCATTGTCCTGTTAGAACATCTTTCCAAAGTACCTTAGGCTTATGTACATTTTTCGGATACATATGTCTTTCCGCAGCACTAAGTCCTGATGAATCCAAATTTAAAAAGTTTAGAGTAAAAAGGGTTATTTTATCTTTGGGGGGTATATACCCCTATAAGACCCTTTTAAATTTAAGTCATTCAAAAGCATTCTGCCTTAGTTTTTAGAATTACTTTAGTCCTATCAATTTTTTGATGTGGTTTTAAACCATAGTTGTCTTAGCCTCTTGCATTTTCTATCTGAAATACCTTTACTTGACATTTTCAAACATTTTCTATCTTATTTCTATCTTCTAGTTTTCTTCTAAGGTTTTTATATTTACCCTTAGTTGCTTTTTTTTCTCCTAGTTTTCTTTTGTTTCCTATTTTGTGGGTATAAAATTCTAGTCTTTCTACGTCTTTTTTATCTTCCTATCTTTTTTATCTTTCTACATCTCCTCTTTTTTACCTTTCTGTACTTCTGTTTTTAAAGTTTTCCTCTTCAAATTTTTAATCTTCTTTATCTAAATATCTTTTATCTTATTCCCATTTTCATGGGTTTTTTTTTTCCATCATGAAGGCATCTTAACCACCTTCAATTTAACCCTTTAAAGCCTTTTGCAACTTATTTAGACATTTTACAACTTTTTACTTTACCACACAAAGATTATCTCATCTCCCTCTTTATAGTTTAATAACTAAGTAATACTTTAATGAGTAAAGCAATCTTTTTTCCGCCATGAAGGTATCTCGACCACCTTCAATTTAACCTTTTAAAGCCTTCCAATTATCATCTATACTGTACTTTTCAATGTACTTTTTCACCACCTACAGCTTCACTCTTTTAAATGAGGCTTAGATTCTGTTTAAATCGCTTAAATGTTAGTTTACATGGCTGCCCTTCAACCAAAGGCCTTTTTTTTTCCTCCATTAAGAAGCTTTGTCTCAATCTGCCATGTACAAATACCTTTTTCTTCTTTCTTCCTTTCTCAAGCTTTTAAGTTAAGTCTAGTTTCCTCAAAATCTTTTTAAATGGCATTTTACAACTTTTTACTTTACCACACAGAGATTATCTCATCTAGAAACATTTATTTTTCCTTTAACCTTTTATATTAAAATATATTTCCACATCTTGAATCTTTTTATATCTCTTTTTTAACCATTAACCCTTTTTATAAATTCACATTCTGAAACAACCCTTATAAAATTTTTGAATTTAGACAAATTACTCCACTTTAATAAGATGAAATACTTTCATGTTTTTTAAGGTACTATAATATTGTAATTGAAACCCAACTGAAACTTCTTATACTCTTTGTATATAAATTACACATGATAGAATCTTAAGACTTAGTAACCTTGTTTCAGCAAAGACACAGACCAAAGCAATATTAAACTTTTTTCCATTTACCAATTTATGAAAACACACATAATGTTTAAATATATTACCTTATGGAACTTAATAAGTAAAGAGTACTTGATTTCATATTTGTGGTTGATATTTTAACACTTTAGCTTTGTAAATTAATCAGATGTCTGTAAAAACCAAGATCTTCGACAAGTATAGTAAACAGAACTAGGCATCTCTTTCTTGTTGAAGAAAAATCCTTCTACAGGATACCATGATGGTCCCATTGATAGACTTAATAACTCGTCTTTAAAAAGCCATGGGCTACATTTTTGTATTGTATCAACATATGTCCTAGCTGTTCTTGGTCTCACTGGGGTGCCTCCTTTCTCTAACAATTTCTCTTCCTCAGAGGCGAACAACTTCAAACCTCGAGTCAACCATTTTCCCCAGTTTGCCTGATAAAGTTCTAGGAACAGGCAACTTGAAATAAAAACAAAATAAATCAAAACAAGAACACATTGTTTTTTGATATGGTCACCCATTTTTTTTTTGCTCTCCTTCAGGAGCGAGCAAATTCACTTACCCCCAAGTTTCAGACGCTCCGCGTAGGGCCACCAAAAAGCTCTCTGAATCTCCCGAGAACTCAATGGGAGCTCAGGCAGCAGGAACGCCCTAATTCCAGCAGCAATAATCCTCAACATCGAACTTCCCTAAAATCCAAGGTCTTAAACTGGGAACGCCTTAAACTTGTCTTAAACCGGGAATGCCCTAAACCCAAGGATTGGGATACTTCCTCAAACTGCAGGATACACCCTAATCCTGGATCCACCCTCGTCCTTGGGCAGGGTCACCTAACATGCAATGTCAACAGCGAAATTAACATGGGGTACGCTGGCAAGGAAATTTCCTGTGTGGAGAGGGAAGGCTAGGGAATTACACACCTGTAGCCACAGGTTTCAATGAAGTTATCTCCTCCGCCACAGTCTGATGACGTCAGTTCTCTGCCATGGTGGTATCTCTTGCAAATGGCAACAGTTCATTTCCCTTTGCCGGGTGACCAATGCAATGGGTGGGTCCTTACTGTCTCTCCCAAGCCCTGTTTCAAACCTGTGGCCACTACCTATGAAGGCTCGGTTGGCATTTACCTCCGTAGGAACAGAAGGGCCGACCAGTTGCTTCAGCCGGATGGATTAGTGCTGAGTCACAGCTGTTTGTCTGCAGGAAGCAGGCGAAGGGGAGCTTGAATTCAGCCGATCCGGGCTCAGTGTGTGTTCTGAGAGGCCCAGACTGTTCGCCCCAGATCCATGTCAGCTCAGCATTGCCTAGTGATCCTGTGCAAACAGAATTTAGATTGTTTATGACTCCCTATGCCTGCACAGCTGAAGAGGTCAGAGACTTGATCTCTCCGCGCCCGCCTCCATGTTCGGAGTAGCCTCATTTCCACTAGGTCCTCTGTCTTACAGCCAAAAGTCTCAGTATGGCTGAGTGATATGTCAATCTTCTGCCTCACCCATCACCCCACAGAAGCAGGTAGTGTGTCCAGTGTCCAGCAGAAGTGGATGGAAATCAGAGTTCTAACATTTATATGGAAGGGGAAAAAATAGAAAGAACAGATAAAGTAATCTTAAGCAAAAAAAGAATAAAACTAGAAGTCTCACTATTTCTAGTCTCAAGACATATGACAGGGCTATAGTAATCAAGACTGCACAGTACTGGCCTAAAAAACTCACACAAAGACCAATGAAACAAAATAGAGATTCCAGAAATAATTCTATGCATCTACAGCCAAGTGATGGTCAGAACAGTGTCCAAAACCATACATTGGGGGCAGAGATTGCAGCTCAGTAGTAGAGTGCTTGCCTAGCACAAATGAGGCACTGGGTTTGATCCTGAGCACTACAAAGAAATTAATTAATTAATTAATTAATTAAAGATATTGTGTCCATTTACAAAAACATACATTGGAGAAAGGACAGCCTTTTCAGGAATGGTGCTAGGAAAACTGGATATGTATATACCAAAGATTAAAGCTTGATCCCTATTTCTTCCATGTTAATTAAAATAAATTTAAAATAGATGTAAGATCTGAAACTATGAAACCACTAGAAGAAAACATAGAGGAAACATCTCAAGATATTGGTATAGGCAATGGTTTTTAGGTAAGACCTTTAAAGGCACATACAACAAAAGACCTTTAAAGGCACATACAACAAAATGGGACTGAATAAAGCTAAGAAGTTTCTATGAAGCTAATAAAACAATCAACAGTAGAAAGAGACCACCTGCAGAATGGGAGGAACTCTTTGCAAGTTATTCATTTGACAAAGGATCAATATCCAGAAAATATAAGAAACTCACAAACCTAAAAACACAAACAAAATTAGAAAATTGGTCAATGATCTGAAAGACATTCTCAAAAGAAGAAACACAAATGACTAACAAGTATAAGAAAAAATGTTCAACATCTTTAGCCACCCGAAAAATGCAAGTCAAAACCATCATGACTCATCACATCACCTCAGTTAAAATGGCAATTATCAGAAAAGGAAAATATAATAATGGTGAGAGCAAAAAAAAAAAAAAAGGAAACACACACTGTTAGTAGGAATGTAAATTAGTATAGTCATTCATGGAGATTCCTTAAAAGGCTAAAAATAGATCAAGCATACAATCTTGCTAGCCCACTTCTGGGTATGTACCCAGAGGAAATGAAATCAGTATATCAAAGAGATATTTGTAGTCCTTTATTTATTTCAGCACTAAAAACGATAGACAATATAATCTACCTAGTTGTTTATATATATATATATATATATATATATATATATATATATACACACACACACACACACACAGATATATGTATTTGTTTATTATGTATGTGTATAGATATATGTATGCACATATATATTCATTCAGTGAAATATTATTTAACTATAAAAGTAAATGGAATTTTATATTTTCAGCAAACTTCATAGAAGCAGAGGACACTATGTTAAGTGACAGGAACCAGATACAGAAAGACAAATACTGCATTTTCTTTGTATATATGTGGAAGCTAAAAAAAAAAGTCAATCTAAAAGAACAATAGTAATTACCAGAGGCTGGGAAAGGTAGTGAGGAAATACAATAGGGGAAGGCTGGATCGTGGAAACCAGAACAGATAGAAGGATTACATTCCAGCGCTCTCCAGCCCAGTAGAGTAAAAATCGTTCACAAGAACCTACTGTATATTTTATAAAGAAATAGAAGAAGGGAGCTCAAAGGCTCCAAACATAAAGAAGTAATAAGGAAATGGAAATGCTAATTAGCCTGCTTTGATCAAATACACACTATATACATGTATTGAAATATCACACTGTACTCCTTAAATATGTACAACTCTGCATGTTAATTAAAAAGAAAATAAAGTAGGAGCAAGTAAATAGAAATTATAAACACATATCAAATGGAAATAGTGGAATTGAAAAATACAATAACTGAAATAAAAGCTTGATGAGTAGACTTCTACTAGAGTGATTTTAAGGGATAGACATTAACTTGAGGACAGAGTAATAGAACTGGCTCAACCTGAACATTAGGGAAAAAAACATACTGAGAAAAAAAAGAGTGTTTTGGCAACCCAAGGGACTAAAATGAAAGAGGAAACACTCGTTTTATTGGAGTTTCAGAAGGAGAAGAGAGAAAAGAGTGGGACTAAAATAATGGAAAGAAATAACAACTAGAATGTCAAATTAGGCAAAAGACTTAAATGTGCAGATTTAACAAGCTGTGGAGACCTCAAGATTTCATGTGAGGCCCATCATTGTGACACACACCTGTAACACAGCAGCTTGGTGGTGAGACAGGAGGATTGCAGGTTTGAAGCCAGCCTCAGCTACTTAGAGAGGCTGTAAGCAACTAGTGGACCCTGTCTCTAAATAAAAAGAGCTGGGGTTGTGGCTCAATGTGGTTAAGCCCCCTTGGGCTCAATCCCCATACCAATAAAATAAAATAAAATTGCTGTAGGAAACCAAAAGTTTATTTCACACCCATAAAAAGAAAGAAATCATGCATTATTTATAAGGGATATACCAATCAGAGTAAGAGCAAATTTCTCATCTGACACAAAAGAGGCCAAAGGAAATGGTACATATTTTCAAGTGGTAAAAGAACAATGAAAGAAAAATCTTATATCTAGCAAATACTTTTCAGGAATGACAGGGAAATAAAGACATTCTCAGAGGAAGGAAAACTAAGAAAATTTGTTGACAGCAGGCCTACCCCAAAAGGATGGCCAAAGGAAGTTCTCCTAACAAAAAAAGAAATGATAAAATAAAGAAAGGAGTCCTGGAACATTAAAAATGAAGAGAGAAGGTGGTAAGCAAAACTAAGGGGAAGTAAAGCAGGCTTCTATTCTCACGTTTTCTTTTTTTTCAAATTTAAAATATTTTAAATTGTTTTATTTTTATTTACATGTAATAATTGCACACATCACAATTGTTGAGGCTTAATGTAATATTTCAAATCATGCATGTGTCATGCACTGATCAAATCCAGCCTCCCTTTTTCTACTCTCCTCATTCCCCAGACTCTAGCCGTCACTCTTCTACACACAGGGCAACATTTTTAGCCTCCACATATGAGAGAGAACATACAGGACTTGTCTGTGTTGGGCTTATTTCACTTAACAAAATATCCTTCGCTTTGTCCACTTTCAGTAAATGACATACTCTTAATTTTTCTTAACAAATTTTATGGTTGAAGTAAATTACGGTAATGATAATGAGATTCTTAATGTAATAGAGGAAATATTTAAGATGATATATTATAAATGGGGGAAAGCAAAGGCAGGTTAGGTTTCCATACTTGACTCAAATTGATAAAATAACAATACCAGTAGACTGTGATAAATTACATATGTGTAAAACAGAGAAACTACCAGAAAAGCTATACAAAAATATAGACTTTGAAACATGAGAACAGAGAGATCAAACATATTTCTAAATAAATTCAAATAATTACAGGAAGGCAGGAAAAAATACAAACAAAAGAAAAAAACAGAAGAAACAGAAAGCAAAATAAAACTGCATACTTTAAATCATAATGTAGCAACAATTATATTAAATAGAAATGGTCTATATACATGACTTAAGAAACAGATTGTCAGAGTGAATTTTTTCAAAGAAGTTCCAACTTTGGCTATCTATACTTCAAATATAAAGATTAAATGCAGGTTAAAAATAAAAATTAAAAGGCAGTAAAACCTACCAAACACTAATCATAAATTTAAAAAAACATAACTTGGCCAGGTACTATGGTGCTTGCATGTAATCCCAGCCACTGGGGAAGCTGAAGCAGGAGGATCATGGGTTCAAAGCCAGCCTCAGCAAGTTAGCAAGGCCCTAAGAATATAGCAAGACCCTGTCTCTAAATAAAATATAAAAAGGACTGGGGATGTGGCTCAGGAGTTACCGCCCCAGGTTCAATCTCTGGTACTAACCGCCCCCCTTCAAGAAAAACCCCATGAATTGCTGTATTAATATTAGATAAAGTAGACTTCAGAGCAAAGAATAGTACCATAGATGGAAAAGGACACTGATATGAATAAAAGTGTTCAACCCACAAATACACATGGCAATTCTAAATTAGTATGATTCAAACAACACAGCTGTAAAATCTGTGAAGCAAAAACTGTCAAAAATGACAGAAATACAAAAAGAAACACAGTCATAGTTGGAGCCTTCAACATCCCTCTCTCAACCACTTAAATAGCTGGACAGGACAGTTCAGCAACACTACCAGCCAACAGGATCCACTTGACATTTGTAAAATGTGTTACAGCCGAACTCATATTCTCTTCTGTGACAACAGGATGTGTGCTAAGGTAGAGCACATCCTGGGCCATAAAACAGCCTCAAATAATCTTGAAGAGCTGAAATTACAGTGTTAGACCACAATGGGATCAGACTATGAATCAATAACGGAAGGATAATGGAAAACCCTCCAAACACTTGGAGTCTAAGTCCAGAATTTAACCCATCTATCAAAAAGAAAGCTTCAAGGAATTTTTAAAAATGAAATGATTTGAATGAAAATTGTTTCAATGAGACAAAGTGAGGTTTATTGAACTATGTGAATACAAAAGAGGAAAATTTTCAAATCAGTACTTTAGTCTCTTACCTAAAGAATATTTCTTTTAAATGAGCAAAAGAAACCAAAGAAAGCAAAAGAAACCTAAGACAAAAGAAGAAAGAACACAATAAAGATGAGAGCATAAATCAATAAAACTGATAACAGAAAAACAATCCGCGAATAATGAAACAAGGAAATGCTTCTTTGAAAATGACAAGAAAATGAACCAACTTGCAGCCAGCCAGACAGAAAAGTCATATATAACCAATATTACAAATGAGACAAGAATATCACTACGACCCCTGCAGACATCGAAAGAATAAGAACCACTTCACGAAGAAATTTGACAATTTAGATGAAATGATTCAATGCTTCAAAAAACGCAAACTATTACAATTTATCCAAAATGAAACAGATTATCTACCTCGCCCTTTAAACTGGATGCTGTAGCGCAGGCCTGTAATCCCAGCTGCTCAGGAGGTTGAGGCAGAAGGATGGCAAGTTCAAGACCAGCCCCAGCAACTTAGCAAGCCCTTGTCTCAAAATAAAAATGACTGGAGATGTGGCTCAGTGGCAAAGTGCCTCTGGGTTTAATCTCCAGTACCAAATAAAAAAAAGAAAAAGAAATAAATAAACAGCCCTGTAACTATTATATAGTAAATTAATAACTTTTAAATTTTTTTCCAAAAAAGAAATATCTAAGACTAGAGCGTTTCATTATAGAATTTTACCAGACATTTAAAGATCATCTAACACCAATTCTACATGAGCTCTTGCGGAAAATAAGAAAGGACACTTTCTTAATTTGTCTTTAAAGCTGATAGTACCTTGACACCAAACATAAAAAGAAAAAGAAGAACAAGAAAACAATATAAAAAAGAATACTACACACCAATATCCCTCACTAATATAGATATAAATATTGGAAGGTAGAATTGTTCTAGGAACATAAAACTGATTCAACATTTTATAATCAATCAGTCTAGTCCTGCACGGTAACCAAGAAAAAAACTGATAAAATTCAAAACCCATCCATGAGTAAAACTCTCAGAAAAATAAAAATAGAACTTCCTTAACTTGAGAAAGGACATATAGGAAAAAAATCTATAGCTAGCATCATACTGAAGAGAAATCATAAATATTTTCCCCAAAAACTGGGAAGAAGACAAGGATGTCTACTCTCACTACCCTTATTCAACGTAGAGCTACAAGTTCTACCCAAGTCAATAAGGCAAGAAAAGGAAATGAAAGGCATGTGGATCAAAAAGGAACAAGTAACTCTTCATATTTGCATGTAAAATAATTTTTTGTCTATATAGGAAACTCCCAAGTCTTTAAAAAAAAAATCCTAGAACTACAAAGTGCATTCAGAAACTATGCAAAATAAAAGATAAACATCAAAATAAAATGTAACCATTTCTATATGACCATGAAGGCACTGAAATTGAAAAATATCTATAATACCATTTAACATTATTTTAAAAAGAAATACTTAAATGTAAGTCTAACAAAACGTGTATAGGATCTGCATGCTGAAAACTACAAAATGCTGAGGAAAGTAACTTTAAAGATGATTTAAATAAATGGAGAGACATACTTTGTTCATGAATTGAAAGATTCAACACAGTGAAAATATCAGTTATCCATAAATTGATATGCTGATTTAATGTAATTTTCTTATTAAAATATCAGAAACAAAATTGCTCTAAAATTGTAGGGCGAGACACTGAAACTAGAAGAGCTGAAACAATTTTGGAAAAGTAGAATGAACTTGGAGGAATCATTCTACCCACTTTTAAAACATCTAGCTATGGGCCTCAAGTACCATTCAGTACTGACAGAGGGACAGACTTATCAGTCAAGTGAACTAAAAGAAGATCCCAGATACAGACCCACAAAAATATGCCCAAAAGATTTCAACAAATATACAAACACAATTCAATGAAGGAAAGATAACCTTTTCAAAAAACGGTGCTGGAACATTTGGATATCCATAATCAAAAAGAAAAAAAAAGTCAAATCTCACCCTTTAGACACATATTAAACTTCAGATGGATATGGATTTAAGTTGGTATATAACACAGAACTGTACGACTTTTCAGAAAAAAAAAGGAGAAAATCTGCATCTACTGATCAGCACACTAGTTCTCAAATTAGACATCCAAAGCATGAGCCATTAAAGAAAAATAAATTAAGCTATATTAAAATTAAATTGGGGCTGGTGTTGTGGCTTAATGGCAGAGCACTTGTTTAGCATGGGTGAGGCACTGGGTTCTATCATCAGCACCACCCAAAACCAAATAAATAAAAAATAAAGGTTAGTGTCTTTTAAAAAAAATTAAAATTTTTTTCTCTGTGAAAAACCCATTAAAAGGAAGAGATGATAAGCTACATACCGAGCTAAAAATAATTGGTAACCATATATTCAAGGACTAATACCTAGAAAATATAAAGAAGCCTCAAAACTTAACAGTAAAAATAAAACACAACTAGAAAATGGACCAAAAAAAAGCACCAGGAAGATATATGAATGGCAAACAAGCGCATGAAAAGATGTTTAACCTTGTTGATTAATAGGGAAATACAAATTAAAACCACAATAAGCCCAAAGGGTAGCTCATGCCTGAAATCCCAGGGACTCAGGAGGCTAAGGAAGAGAGGCTGAGGAACAAGGATCTCAAGTTCAAGGTCAGCCTTAGCAATTTCTGGAGGCCCTAAGCAACTCAGCAAGACCCTATCTCAAAATTAAAAAAAAATAAAAAATAAAAAAATAAAAATTAAAAGTGCTGGGGATGTGGCTAAGTGGTTAAGCACCTCTGGGTTCAATCACCTGGTACCAAAAAAAAAAAAAAAAAAAAAAAACACAATGAGGCAGTACTACATACATCAAATTGGCTGAAATTTGAAAAGTTAACACCGAATGCTGACAAACACCCAGAGACGTCAGCTCACCAGAATTGCTGGCATATGGGGAATGCCAATGCTAGAACCACTCGGGAAAATATTTTGGCAGTTTCTTGAAAATTGACACAGAGGTAGAACCAAAATCAATGGTTAAGTAACAAAGTAAGTTATAGATGAATATGCATCTCATTTTAAAAAACACAACACAAAATAAAATTTGTATTGTGGGGGTATTTATATTTGCGTTACTTAGAAAAAAGTTGTCGGAGTATGCACGGTAACTGTGCCTGGTGGTTACATCTCCCTTACAGAATGAGAAGGGAGACAGGAAACAGGGTCTCCAGCTCTGGGGTGTGGTTAGAGGCAGCCCCTACAACAGATCACTCTGGGGAGGCAGGTTCACCCTGTGCTGTTCTGAAAGGTAGCCACTAGCTTCCTGTGGCTGTTGAACACTTGAACTGGGCTAGCATAACTGAGGGTTTCAATTTTTAATCAATTCTTTTAACATAATATTTGAGAACCAGACACAGTGGCATGTGACTATAATAAAAACCAAGCCCAGCCTTGGATAATTTAGCAAGACTCTGTCTTAAAATATAAAGGACTAGGAGTATAGCCCCTGGGTTCAATCTCTAGTACCAAAAAATAACAATAACAATGGCAATAATAATCATCATTTTGAAAAGTTAGCTAGTGGCTAACTTAGTGAACTGCACAGCTCTAAAATCAAAATGAATGTATCCACATCCTGTTTCCTCCCCTTTCATATTGTTTAAACAACAGTACATTTCTGAAAGCTTCAATTTCTTCAGCTATCCACCTGGGATGGTATCAGTTTTCTACTGCTAAGATTTTTATGCAATTTGTTTAGAACTATACTTCAATATTGATAACATAATAAGTTCTCCTTTATGTAATGCTTTGTGTATTATTTGATTTTTTCACAGTAAACACATATTTCATGATTTTTGTAAAATGCATTTTTTGAAAACTAACCTTTACTAGCTTGGTAGAGACTTTCCTCCACAGATAGAAAAACATACTAACTTAAACCCCATTTTCCCTTCTACCTTCTTTACCCTCTCGTCAGGTAAGGCTGACGTTATTAAACAGGTAGTATAAAGTCTGAAAGGGCAGAGATTGAGTGTTTCTAAGAAGTCTGAGACTTCCCTGGCTTCAGCCTACATTTCCCAGTTAACTTCATTGACTCCCACTGAAAGCAAGCCCTGAGGCTCTGCTGGAAGATCCCCTGCCCACACCCCAGGTCACTTCTTTCCTTGAGCTACTTTCCTCTCCTTTCCCCCTTTGTTCGACCTTTTAGAACTTCTACAGCCCATGCCTTCATGGAGCTTAGAGTGGTGGGGGAGAAAGAAAATATAAGCTATCAAATTAATTTTTGTGATGAATAAATGAAACAAAGATGTATAGATATCAACATAGATTAAAGTTGGTGGGAAAAAAATTGATCAGAGAAGGTCTTTCTGAGAAAGTGACCGTGATGGTTGATTTTATGTATCAACTTGTCTGGGTGACAAAGTGCCCACAGAGCTGGTTAAACATCATCTCTGGGTGTATCTGTGAGGGTGTTTCCAGAGGAGCCTGGCATTGGATTAGTGAACCCAGGAAAGCAGATGACCCTACTGTGGAGAGCAGGGTGTGCTCTGCTCTGAGTCGCTCCATGATGTAGAGAACAGCAGTTTGCAGGTTGTATCTAAATCTGTGTTAGTCCATTTTGTTACACAGTAGTTTGCCACAAGCTACTCCATTTTGAGTTTAAGGGCTGAGGTAGAATGACTCCACACTTTGTTTATGCAGGTAAGCAAACACCATCTGCCTAGCATAACCTTAAAGCATAAACTGATAAATAAATTAATTGTGCTAATAAGAATGACCACCAGTGAACTTATTAGTCAGAAACACATGGATGTATATGAATATCAAACTAAATAACAGAAAACCAGAACCATAAGCTTAGAGATCACACCAGACCACCAAGTGATGCAACTTCCAGACTGGACACCCATAAAAAGACAGGTCAAGACCAGACACAGTGGCACCCTGACCACATCACCTGGTCTCTCATCATGAGCCTTGACCAGAAAAATTGCCACACAGATGAACCTTTGAGTCTCTGTCCTCCGTCTTTAGCAGAGTGTGGTTTCTCCTACCCATGATAAAACCATGCAAGTCCCACTCCAAGCTGACACTATGAGACTGCCATCCATCCAGACTTTGGCTCTGAACAAGTTCTTCAGCTGGTTCCAAATCTTATCTGACCACCTACAGTGACTATTTACATTTATGTCTGCTTTCTGCCTCTGCTTAGAGTTCAGCCTTCTAAATCCCTAGGACAACCTTACTGCTTTGCCTTTCTGATATATATTCCATGTTCTTTCCCACCTTAGTGTCTTTAAAATATATACACATATCACACGCATATATATTTCAGACTTGATTTGTGTGACTTGAGCATTACAGATATCAGAAATTAAGATTGGAATAAAAGACCTGTGACTACCCAGTTTATGACTACCAGGTGACCCACAATTACTCAGTGAACTATACCACTGATGAAAGTGGTATAGCCTGTGAATGTTTTGTTACTCAATAAACTCTGACATTGCAGAAAGACACAAATGCACTTGGTCCACGTTAATGACGCAGCTTGCGCCACAGTGTGGGTGGACCTCAGACAATCTGTGAAGGACTGAACAGAAAAGGGGCAGGTTGCATTAACTTGGTCTGACTACATGAACTAGGACATCAACCTTCTGCCCTCCTAGTTCTCAAGTCTTCAGACCCAGACTGCAATCTCTACCATCAGCCTACCAGTTCTCAGGCTGCACATTACCCCATTGGTTCTCCTAGGTCTTCATCTTGCAAAGCAGCATATTGAGTGATCCTCAGGCTCTACAGTTGTGTGAGTCAACACCTTTCACTAATCTCCTCTTGGATAGGTAGATAGACCAGGGAGAGAGAGAGAGAGAGAAAGAGAGAGAGAGAGAGAGAGAGAGAGAGAGAGAGAGAGAGAGAGAGAGATTACAAACAAATATCACTATCTACATATAGGTAGTTTTCTATTGGTTCTTTTTCTCAGGAGGACCCAGACTAAATATGGTAACATTTAAACTGAAAAAGGGAGGTGTTGGCTATGCAGTGAGCTAAAGTCAAGGTCTCCAGATGGAGAAGATAGGGTATAAAATTCAAAGACGTTAAGATGGGAAGGAACATGGAATTTCCTAGAAATATAAAGGCTGATGTGATGAGAAAATGAGTAGGCAAGAAGTGGTGTGTGTCAGGATGGAAGGACTACCAGAGGAGAGCCAGAGGAAGAAGTGGGAGTTAATGTCAAGGGCTAGAGTTTCACTGGGAGGCTCACCTGGAAAGACTACACCACTCATCTGCAGGGATGTTGGCAGAATTCAGCTCCCTGTGAGCTGTCAGATGAGGGCCTCAGCACTTTGCTGGCTGTCATAGTTCTTTGCTGTGTAGTTTTCTCCTATGATGGCTTACTTCATCAAAACCATACAAGGGAGAGTCAACAGAGAAGCTTCTAGCAAGACAGAGGGTGCATTTTCATTTGCTATGTTCTGTTGGTTAGAAACAAATCATGAGGCTGACTCACACTCATAAGAAGGGAGCTTCACAAGGATGTAAATGCCAGGAGTGTGGACCAGTGGTGCCACCAGAGAGTCTTCCCACTCCAAGTTCCAAAGAAGTAGGCTATCTTTAATCTACCACAGGGGTTAAATTAAAGACTAAAGGAGAAATTACAAGTATTTACATATTAAATAATATGTAATGAGAGCCAACAATGTGCCTCCCCCCCCCCCCGGGGCATTAAAGGAGGTTCAAGACAAATGGGGATAAATAAAACCCAGTGTCTGCCCCCAAAACAATCACAGGCCAACAGGAAAGAAAGACTGTTACAGAAATCACAGTTTGATAAATGCAAGAATGAAGACACAATCTACAGAAAGGCACGAGAGAACAACACAGAGAAGACTATCAGAAAAAGTTGAAACTTGAGCAAGGTATGGAAAGGTGAATGGGAAATGAGTTAAGCAAGGTAAGGTGTGGAACCAGGAAGTGAAAAGGAGCAAGAGTGAGAAACAGCATCAAGCATTGACAGGAAGATAAGCCATTGGCTTATTTGAAAGATAAGGTGGAGGAAACAGGGAGGACCGGACCGGGTGGGGTGGGGGGAGGGACATGACAGTGACCTGCAAGTAGGTATAATGGGGCCACATGAAGATCCATTGCTTCTTTAGGTAATAGGTGTGTGTGTGGGGGGGGGGGGGGTGTGTGCAGACGTCTAAGCAAGAGAGAAATGTGGCACATTCTGTACTTTAAGCATGTCTCTGCAGTGACTGTGTGGAGAATGAACAGGAGGGAAACAAGGGAAGAGTGGCCAAGGGGGGCCACTGCAGGAACCTATCCAAGTTAACCAAGGCCTGGACTGAGAGAACACCTGTGGGAAGAGAAGATGTGGATAGATTAAAGCTATCCAGGGTCATAATCAACAGGCTGTATGCATTGCTTATAAGGGATGATGACAGAGCTTTGCATGAGAATGAAGCAAAAGATGACAGTCCTAGAAGCATCTGTTTTTTTATTCAGAAGCTATTTGGACAAGTAAGGCTATAAGTTTCTAAATTCAAATCTAGAAACACAAGCCTCCAGCTCCCTGTGAAACATACAGGGGAAATTTCCCAGCCAGAATTTCATGACTTTGAATTTCATGTATTTGAAGCTCAAGAGAGAGATCTGACTGCTATAGAGGTTGGGAGATCTCCAGAGAATGGGGAGAAAATGTTAAGGAAGAACAGGAAGTAGATTGAGTTCTAGGGCACCTGGACATTTAAGGAGATCCAGCTACAGACTCTAAGAACAAATGCAGAATCAGAAAGAAAACCAAGAAAAGTGGGGCCACTCCTTGAAATAAAAGGGAAGAGAGATTTGTAAGAAGAATGGTTTTGCTGGTGGGGTAAAGTGCTATAAAGAGGTCAAGCATAACAAGGATTGAAAAATAGCCCCTGCACTTACACTGAACCTTCACTTAATGGCCTCATAGGATCATGGACTCTTATCAGCTACAGTAGTTCCCCCTTATCCACAGGTCCACTGTCCATGGTTTCAGTTACCTGAGGTCAACCACAGTCTGGAAATTTTAAATGAAATTCTCCAGGAATAAATAATTCATAAGTGTTGAGTTGCATGCTCTTCTGAGTAGCATGATGAAGTCTCTCACGGCCCAGTACATTCAGCCTGGAATGTGAGTCATCATTTTTGTCCAGCATACCCACTCTCTACACACTGCCGCTTTGCAGCTATCCGGGTTATTGAATTGACTATTTCAGAATTGCAGATCTTATATATAAATTCAGTACTATCCTTCATTTTAAGCATCCATTAGAGTTCTTATAATTTATCCTTTATGCCAGGCATGGTGGCACAGGCCTGTAATCTCATTGACTCATAATTCAGGTGAATTACAAGTTTGAATGCAGCCAGGCAATGTTGTGACACCCTTAGCAATTTACTGTGATTCTGTATTCAAATAAAAATAAACATCACTGTGGATGTATTTCAGTGGTAAAGTCATCCTGTGTTTAATCTCCATTTCAAAAAAAAAAAAAAAAGAAAAAGAAAAAAGAAAAAGAGTGAATCCAATGTTTAAATAGTGTGATAAGAAGGAACTTTCCCCAACTTGGTTTTTAAAATCTAAAACAAAAGCAAGAAAAGAAAAAAAAAACCTACATCTAATACTGTACTTAATGATGTGAAACTCAGTACTTTTTTTTTTTTACTAAGGAACAAGGAATAAATATCTACTTTCAACACTCTTTTTCAGCATCATATTGAAAGTCCTATAGAAAAGAGAAATAAGTCCAATAAGACAAGAGAAAGAAATAAAAGGTATAAAGATAAGGAAATAAAAAATAAAATGGTCTTTGTTCACATGTAACATGATTGTCTGCAGAAATTCCAAAGAATTTCTGGAAATGAATAGCTTAATAGTACAGTCCCTGCCTGGTATGCACAAGGCCCTAAGTTTAATCCCCAGAACTGAGAAAAAAAGAAAAGAAAAAAAGAGAAAGAAAGAAAATCCCAAAGAACTGAAGAAAAGCAAACAAAAAAACTCTACTACTAGAATTAATAAATAATTGTAGCAAAGTTGTAGGATATAAGATTAGTACCCAAATTCTATTACCTTCCTATGTGTCAGCAATGAAAAATTAGAATTGGATGTTAAAAACCATGCTATGTCCATTGGTACCAAAAGCATGAAATATTCTCATACAAGTCTAACAAAACATGTTCATGATCTATGTGAAGAAAACTTAAAAATGATTTTAAAATGAAAGAACTAAAAAAATGAAAAGATATTCCATGTTCATGGATAGCAAGATTCAACATTGCTAAGATGCCAGTTCTTCCCAAACTAATCTACAGATTCATTGCAATTCTAATCAAAACTCCAGCAATTTATTTTGTGAAAATCAGCAAACTGATTCTAAAATTATATGGAGAAGCAAAATATCTAGAGTAGCAAAAATAATATTAAGAGAAAACGGCAATGAGGATGAACATTACCTAACTTAGAGACTTTCCATAAAGCTACAGTAACCAAGATAGCATGTTACTGTTATGATCATAGACAAAGAGATATGTTTAACAGAAGAGAGATCTCAGAAATGGACCCATATATGCATAGTCAACTCATCTTTGAAAAAAACAGCAAAAGCAACACAATGGAGGAAAGGGAGTTTTAACAAATGCAGCTGAATCCACAGGACATCTACATATAAAAGAATAAACATAGACACATATCTTACACCCCTCATAAAAACTAACTCAAAACAAATCATTGCCTTAAGTATAAAGTGCCAAACTTCAAAACTCCTAGAAGATAAGAGATTATTGAGATAATCATGGGTTTGCTGATGACTGTTTAGATACAACACTGAAGACATAATCCATGAAAGAAAAAGAAATGACAATTTTGGGGAGGATTCATAAAAAATAAAAAACTTCTGCTCTGCAAAAGATGCTATCCAGAGAACAAGAAGGACTGGGACCTGAAACAGAACAAGATACATTCCATGCTTTTATAATTATGTCAAAATGGATTCTACTGTCATGTAAACTAAAAAGAACCAATGAGAGAGAGAGAGAGAGAGAGAGAGAGAGAGAGAGAGAGAGAGAGGATAAGAAGGTGCCCGAGCTCTGTGGTGCATGCCTGTAATCCCAGTGGCTCAGGAAGTGAGGCAGGATGATCCCAAGTTCAAGGCCAGCCTCAGCAACTTAATGAGCCCTAAGCAATTTAACAAGATCCTGTCTCAAAGTAAAAACAATAAAATAAAAGAGGCTGTGGATGTGACTCATCAGATGACAGATCAATCTGAATTCAATCCCAGTGCCAGGAAGGAAGGAAGGAAGGAGGGAGGGAAGAGGGAGGGAGGGAGGGAGGGAGGGAGGAAGGAAGGAAGGAAGGAAAGAAGGAAGGAAGGAAAAGTAGGAGGGATGGAGGGAAAAATACCTAGCACCATGGCACAAGTGCAAATGTAGAAATAGTGAAAAAGGGCTGGGGATGTGGTTTGGTGGTTGAATGCCCCTAGGTTCAATTCCTGGTACTAAAAACAAAAGATGGAGGGAGTATTGAGAGAGAACAAGAAAGTAATAAAGAGAGAGAGAACAAGAAAGCAAGTTACAGTTAGAGACTGGGAGAAAATATCTTCAATCAACACACCTGATAAAATATCCAAAGAACTCTTAAAACTCAGTAATAAGCTAATAGTCGATTTTAGAATGACCAAGAAATCTAAATAAATATCTAAATAAACTCCTCTACTAGAATCTATACAGATGGCAACAAAAGCATAGGAAAACATGATGAGCATCATATTCTGGGGAAATCAGCAAGGAGATACCATTGCATACCTATTAGAGTGGCTAAAATCCAACACCAACTGCTGGTGAGGACATGAAACAACAGGAACTCATATTCATTGCTGGTGGGAATGAAAAATGATTCGGGAACTTTGGAGGAGAATTTGGCAGTTTTATATGAAACTAAACATTTTCTTTCTCATTTGCCGCAGTCTGGCTGGGCACAAAATAACCGAGCCACCACAAAAGCCTTGTAGATTCAAACAGCAACTCTTTATTCCTGAACTCTCACCGGCACTCTACCCACACTACCTGGGAAATAATACACTCCCTCCACCGGGCTCTGCATACCAATTCTCTCAGAACCCCGCAAGAACTGGGCTGCAGCACTCATTGACAGCCATCACACTCCTTGATACTTACCCAGTTGGTTGAAAACTTAACATCTCACAAAAGCCTGCACGTGAATATTTATAGTAGCTTGATTCATCATTGCCAAACCTTGGAAGCCACCGAGATGTTCCTCCATAGGAGAATGAATAAACAGTGGCACACTCAGACCATGGAAAATCATTCAGCAATAAAAATAAATGAGTAATGAAGCAACAAAAAGAAACAGAGGAACTTTAAATGCATATGAAAATATCTTCAATCAACATAGCTGATAAAATATCCAAAGAACTCTTAAATTGATAAGTGAAAGAAGCTGATCTGGAAGGGCTATATAGTAGAGGATGCCTACTAAATGACTTCCTGGAGAAGGTGAAACTGTGGCAACAGATCAGGTATTTGTGGAGAGGGAGAGATGGCTTGGCAGAGCACAGGTGGTTTTTTGGGCAGTGAAACTACTCTGTGCAAAACTTGTGTTGGATACATGTCATGGCACATTTGTCCAAACCAATAGAACATACAACACCAAGAGTAAACTCTAATGTGAATATAGACTTTAATTGGCAATGATGTGTCAATGTTAGTTCATTAATTCTAACCAGTGTGCCACACTGATAGAAATACTGATGATGTGGAAGGATGTGTGTGTGTGTGTGTGTGTGTGTGTGTGTGTGTGTGTGTGTGTTGGATGGGGAGGGTAGTCATATGAGAACTCTGTACTTTCCGCTCAATTTTGCTGTAAACCTAAAACTGATATAAAAAAAAAGAAAAAAAAATCCAGAGTCTATTAAAAAAATGTGCGAATCAGTCATCATCAAAATATTTTTAGGCCCACGCAGGTGCAGGGACCACCAGATAGAGGAAGCTTCATCTCAGCAATCCACAGTATAAAACAGAGGTTACCTTCGAGCATTTCCTTCCAAGCCAACAGGGACTTTCTTCTTTGCTTATTCTTCTGGTTTGTGGGTGAAACATTGTGTTCTTAGAAGGTTCAAGGACAAGTCAGCAGAACAGCTGTGGATCAGCTTCCTGGGAAGCCTTGCTAACGCCTCGAAGCGTTTAGACTCTTATTCCCTGGCTGCCCGCGATATAATGCAGTTGCCATAGGACACATCTGAAGTCACCTGGCTCCGAGCCCTTGGGATTGTTCACCTGTCCTAGCCCACTGTTGGTATTTTCCTGGTTTTTTCTTTTCTTTTCTTTTCTTTACGTTCTTCCGGAACACTTGACATATAGAATATGAAAACACGCCGTCATCCTCCCTCTCCAAGTTCTCGAGGTCAGTGGTTCTCAGCCTGAGCTACACACAAAAATCAATTAAATTATAACACCTGCCCCTTCATCCTGAGATTCTAATTTTTTTTTCAGTACTGGATATTGAACCCAGAGGCACGCTACCACTTAGCTACATTCCCAGCCATTTTTAATATTTTGAAAGAGGGTCTTGCTAAGTTGCCAAGACAGGCCTCAAATTTGTGATCCTCCTGCCTCAGCCTCCTGAGTAATTTAGACCATAGGCATGGGCCGCTGCTCTTGACTCTGAGATTTTGGTTCAGCTCATCTGGGCATGGGTAGTTTTCCAACCTACCCAGGTAATTAATGTTCAGTCAAGGCTTCAAATTATGGGCCTTGAAGAGACCTTGAGGTTCACTAAGACTTCTGCACTCATATCAGTCAAATAAACTTATCAGACATTTGTAAAGATCCTCTTCTTGGCTTCTTCCCATCCCTAGCATACCCTAGAAGGTTCTAGGACACCTTCTTATTGTCAATTTATTCACTAGTTTTCATAGAAATATATGTAACACTAAGTATAAAAAGGGTGCTCAGAAAATATGGTCACCTCCCTCAGAATATAAAATGCATCATTAACCTAAACATCTCAAATATGAGGAACTATGTTACAGGGTCACCATTTATGAATTTCATTTATACAACACAAAGGTCCCGGATCAGACTCTATATATAACCTCTGTCCTGACTCAGGGCTGTGTCAGCCAGAAAAGATAGGGGTCTCTTTATCATTCATCCAAGGATACCACACAGGCCGGATGACCCTGTTCTTATGTCGAGGGATCCAGCAAGGCACTAACACCACACCTGACATTGTGGGAGTCTGACCCCAGGGAGCAGGAAAGGTGAGCTCAGGGTATGTGCTGATGGGCTTGTATAGAGCTGGGAGATTTACCCAATGGGGAGCAGTTGCAGGGTATAGTCAGATCTTGGCTTTTATATCAATGACATTGGTGGTATTGTAAAGGAAGATCTCAGAAGACTGGGGAAGGGCACAGTGGCCACCAAGACTCCAAGTAAGTATTGGAAAGGCCCTCAGTGTACTTGAGAGTCGCTGAGGGAATCTTAAAATTAAGATTCCTGGGAGCTCAGGAGTAGTAACAACAGTGGTCTCTTGGTCACCCAGGAGAGATCAGCCCTAGGACCTCAGGCAGATATCAAAATCCACAGATGATCAGATACCTTATATAAAGTACCATCCTATTTGTAAATCCTCTTGCATAATTTAAATCATCTCTAGATTACTTATAATACCTAATACAATGGAAATGCTCCTAAATAGTTGTTACACTATATTGTTCAAAGAACAATGGAATGAAAGTCTGTACATGTTCAGTACAGAAGGAATTTTTTTTCCAAACATTTTTGACCCACCATTGGTTTAATCTGAAGAGGCAGAGCCCACAGGAGTGGAGGGCCAACCTTATCTGAGTCTTTTTCCTGCAGCCTCACATATACTTTGCTCGTATACTACATCAAGGCTGCCAAGGCCACCTTATTTTTTAATCATTAACTGCCGTGGGCAAACCAAGGGCTCTGCATGTATATTTTCCTCACAAATATGATGTGATCAAAAGTCAAAAAAGGACATAATGTCTTGGGAGGACGTATATCCTACAACCTCCCCAAACTGTTCACAATCAAGTGACAAAAGAAGACATTGATCAGGGAGATTGAATGACAAACTGCCATTTCTTTCCTTCCAGGAAGCCCTATGAACCTAGACAAAGCATGAAACCTATGATAATCAGGATGTTAATGCTTCCCCTACAATTCTACAAGTGTTTTCCTATACTTAAGGGAATCTGAGTGAAGTCTTTTCTTTGGCCTCAAAAGTGTCATTATAATATCCATGCAGTCCAAAATATAATTTTTGCATTCATTTACTAAATTTTACTTCTGAAATACATAGCAATGAAGAATCATTTTATGTTCTTCTTTCAATATATGCTGTCACCAAGGCTGAATATTTTTGTTGAAATGAAAAATAATCGCTAAGAGCTTATCTCCTGTCATTTAAACAAACAAAACTTAGGTCCCACCTGTCTTACTAAATCAGAATCTGTTTTAACAAGCTCCCAGCTGATCTCATTTATTGCTCCTGGATCTCAGGTGTCCACATAACCTTTGTCATATTCACTTTATCCTCCACAATTATTCACTCAAATTCCTTTAGATTATTTAACTCTAAAATTTTAGTCATTCTAAACAGCAACCATTAAATCATGGGTTTGATGAATTTCTTAAAAATGTACAGTAAGGGCTGGGATTGTGGCTCAGTGGAAGAGTACTTGCCTAGAATGTGTGGGTACTGGGTTTCATTCTCAGCACTGCATATAAATAAATAAATACATTTTTAAAAATACACATTAAAATATGTAACTATTTCTGAAAATCCACTTATAGATCACCTAAGGTTCCTGCAACACTCCCCTGGCCCCCAAACTGACTACTGCCTCTCAAAGTTTCAAGGTTAGTAATCAAAACAGAGTACCTTAGAGAATGGGAGAAAAACTCTAACCACCAGGACTTCAGACAGAGCACAAATCTCCAGGATAGACAAAGAACTCAAAAAACTTAACACCAAAAAATAAAAATAATAACCCAATCAATAATAAATGGGCTAAGGAACTGAACAGACACTTCATGGAGGCAGAATAACAAATGGTCAAAAAATATATGAAAAAATGTTCAACATCTCTAGCAATTAGATAAATTCAAATCAAAACTACACTAAGATTTCATCTCACTCCAGTCAGAATGGCAATTATCAAGAATACAAGTACCAATAAATGTTGATGAGGATGTGGGGGAAAAGGTTCACTTACATTGCTGGTGGGACTGCAAATTAGTGCAACCACTCTGAAAAACAGTATAGAGATTCCTTAGAATACTTGGAATGAATCCACCATTTGATGGCGCAGTCTGGCTGGGCACAAATCACCGAGCCGCCACAAAGCACTTGTATGTTCAAACAGGAAACTTTATTGCCTGAACTCCAACAGCACTCCACGCACACACCCCCACCCTCCAACTCTCCCTAACGCCACCCACGCGGCCCCTCTAGGGCACACCACTCCACCGGAACTCCCTTCCCCGGAACTTCACCAACACGAACTCCCCAGGAAAACCCCGTGAGAACTCCAAAGTAGCAGGCGCCCCAAGGCGGACAGCAGGGGTCTATATACAATTGAATCAATCCAGCATCATCTTAAAAGCTCGCCTCTCAACCATTACTTCTAGAAAAATGCCAGGGGCCATTCCAACTTGGCTGTAGCTCTCAACAATTTGACCCAGTTATCTCACTCCTTGGTTTATACCCAAAGGACTTAAAATCAGCATACTACAGTGCTGTAGCCACATCAATGTTTATAGTAACACAATTCACAATGGCCAATCTATGAAACCAACCTAGGTGCCCTACAAATGGATTTTTTTTTAAATGTGGCATATACATACAACAGCATAGGACTCAGCCATAAAGAAAAATGAAATTATGGCATTTGCCAGTAAATAGATGGAACTGGACACTATCTTGCTAAGTGAAATAAGCCAATCCCCAAAACCAAAGGCAGAATGTTCTGATATACGGATGCTAACCCACAATCAGTGAGGGGAAGAACAGAAATTCATTGGATTCGACAAAAGGGAATGAACAGAAGGGAGGAGGGATGGGAACAGGAAAGACAGTAAAATGAATCGGACATAACCTTCCTATCCTAATATGTGAATACATGAGCAGTGTAACTCCATGTTATACACAACCAAAATAATGGGATCCTAATTGGAACAAGTCATACTTATTCTATGTATGTATAATACGTCAAAATATACTCTACTGTCATGTATATCTAGGAAGAACAATTTTTTTTTTAAAAAGTTGCAAGTTTGGGAAGTTTACTCAGCTGCTGCTAGGTCCAGTGCAATAAAGGACAAACTTTGCTAACCCTTCTTTTTCCAGGACCCCTTTTCTTAGGCCTAGGGCCATCATTCAGCCCTAAGGGAAGACTGTGGCTGCAAAATGTATCCTTCCCCTCTGCCCTTGTCCTACCTGCCCCCTCTTACACCCAAACCATGCTGGATTTTTTTTCTCAGAGGGCTAACCCTGAACTTAGAGTCACTGACTCTTCTTAGGGATAGCAGGTTTAACCTTCAATATGCTGAAGTGATTTGTTTTCCAAGATTCTGCTCAAACAGATGTGTTCATGGGCCCCAATTTCATCCAGCTTCACTTTCTCTCATTTTCTCTCTATTCTATGGCTTTGCTGCAGCCATTACTTGTATTTTGGTTCTTGGAACACGGCTTCCCCTCTCATATTACATAAGCTTCTTCCTGACCCAGGCCCTTTTCACTTGGTAGATTCCTTCCAGCAGATGTTCATGTGACTGTGCTGCCCACACCTTGTTTTGGTTTCACCTCAAATGTCACTTCTTTCCCCAAGGCAGCCTGATGGGGCTAACAGTGCATCGAGTACCCCAACCCCCCATCCCTACCAGATGCCTTCTGTCATGGCAGTTTCCATCTGGGCTGGTGTTGGCCCTCAGGAGACATTTCCAGTTGTCACAACCAGAAGGTGTGACTGGCATCTAAATGGGTAGCTAAGGGATGATGGTGAACATCTCAAAACATACAGGACACCCCTGCAACAAAGTTTTCTGACCCCAAATGCCATTAAGAAGCCAGTCTCTATCACAATTTTTTCTTTTGCCTTAGCACTAATGATTAATAGGAATGGTGGATTTTATGTTTCTTCCCTGATTGATCTCAACTTCATCAGAACTGGAATTCCAGAATGGTCTCTGTTATATCTCCAGAATAGCACCCGGTACCAAATTTTGACACTTTGGTCATGTCCCAGCAAGGTGAAGATTCCTAGCCCAACCTAAAAGATGAGTCTGAGAAAATGACAAGCCAGTTTTCAAAAACAGCAAACAAATCTTATTTATTAATGAATGCACATACAACCACGAGGAGTCCCCCGCTTTCATGTGTTCACAGAATCACCCCATCTTTACAGCTATCAGTGAATGAACGGTTATGCTATTTCTTAAAGATGTGCAAATGTTCCTAAGTTTGAATACACAGTCTTAATCATAGCCACATCCTCTTCCTTCAGGACAGATTATAGGTAATGGAACCTCAATTGTATCTTGAAGGATAAAAACAAAATTCAAGATGATCTATAAGGTTGATAATTTATTTACAGAAAAAAAGTCATAATAATGAAATTTCTCCCCTTTCTTCTTTGTTACCATCCTCCATCCCAGTTATTGACAATTTTTTCTGTAGTATAAGGTAATAATTAAACTATTCAACATTAACTATTTCAAAAAGAAACATTGTTTTTTAAAGAGATATCATAGAACAAGAGATTTATGAATATATTATAATTACCAAGCATGCATGCTAGCCCTGCTATTACTACAAAATCTTCTAGGAGAAAATTATGCATTCTTTAGTGTTTTTGCCTTTTCAAAGACTTCTCCCTCCCCCCTCCCTTTTTGCTACTGGGGATTGAACCTAGGGGCAGTTAACCCACTGAGCCATATTCCCAACCCTTTTTTATATTTTATTAGAAACAGGGTCTCACTGAGTTGCTTAAGTCCTCAATAAATTGCTGAGGCTAGCTTTGAACTCAAGGTCCTCCTGCCTCAGCCTCCCAAGATGCTGGGATTACAGGCATGCACAACCACACCCAGCTTCAAAGATTTCTTACAAGTAACATTACATTAGAATTACCACTAAACACCAAGTTAGGTATGGAGAAGATTATACCTAATAGGTGAAAAAGCTGAGCATAAAGAACAAGTTATCCTAATGTCATCTAGTGTCACTGATAAAAAGATTAGAAATCAAGTCTTATTCTTAATCTTGTGTACTGATGGGCTTCCACTCACTTCCCAAGTAATTTGTTTCACACAATTCTACTAGATACTGAGCTTGTGTGTTCAAACAAGTTTTGGAAATGCAAGATTAAACAGTACACTAGATTCCCAGATCTTTTAGCATGGATAATAAATCTCCAGGACAATGTGGAGACTAGAGCAGACATCATAAACTCAAAGCCCTACAGAAAACAGGCAAGAATCAAAAGTGAGTGAGCCAGAGAGCAGCACCCTGAGGGTAGAGCCCCAGCTAAGGGACCCCTGGACCACTTAAGCATGCAGCCCAGACTGGAGGCCCTGGGTTCCATCCCCAGAATGTGCAAACAAAGCAAAATAAACAAAACCAAAAGAGTACTGTCTACTTGACAAGCTTTCCCAATGATACTACAAATCTAGATTCTGATTTCAAAGCCACAAATTAATGCATGTTGCCTCAGATTCAAGAAAAAGAATCTGAGGCAAGAAAGAAAAGAAAACATTCTAGTTGGAACATAATACATTTTTAGACTTTACCAGGCTGACTCCATCTGGCAAACCCAGAATAGAATGTATACAGATCTCATTTGCCCACAGAACCCTCACTCAGAAGACCTCGTGATTTCCTAGAACTCTGCAGAACAGTGTGAAAATGTGGTCTTTGACAGCACGCTCCCAGACCACTACGGCATGAGTAGCTCTGAACCCCAGCCATGATTTCAGGCTCAAATTGAAATTGAAATTAATATACAACCCTATTAAGTGTTCATGTGGAATTTTTTTCTGACAATTCCAGCCCTTGCACATTTACATTTCTAAATAATCACATGAGTGACCGAAGACTGAAGATTCCTTACAATACACCTCTCTTTAACTCGTGGCAAAACCAAAGTGTCATGGAATTACCAGAAAAAGAAAAAAGGCCTTGGAATTAATTAGAGAAGAAAAAGACCCTACAACTTTCAGCTTTCTGAAATAACTTTAAATATAAAGGTGGTCTGGAAATCATTTAGAAATATAGAATTTTAGAAGACACTAATGATAATTTTAAGCATTATTAGACTTGCAATAGAGAAGGCAGACAGTTCTTTTTCCTACTCCCTCATTTTTCCCCTTCATTTCTGACCCTCCTCATTCTGAAAATTAGTTCAGAGAGCCTGTTGGTTGTCTACAAAAATGCCTAGCATCAGCTGGGAGCAGTGGCACAGGCCTATAATCCCAGTGACTGAGGAGGCTGAGGCAGGAGGATCACAAGTTCAAAGCCAGCCCCAACAACTGAGACAGGCCCTGAGCAATTCAGCAAGACCCTGTCTCAAAGTAAAAAAATAAAATAAAAATAGCTAGGGGTGTGGCTCAGTGACAAAGCACCCCAGGGTTCAATTCGAATACCAGAAATAAAGGAAGGAAGGAAGGGAGGGAGGAAGGGAGGGAGGGAGGAAGGAAGGAAGGAAGGAAGGAAGGAAAGAAGAGAGGGAGGGAGGGAAAAAATTTGCCTAGCACCATGGCACAAGTGCAAGTAGAAGTAGCATAAATGTACGGAACCCCAAGGTAAATGGTTTTCTTCCCCTGGAGTCTACTTGGTCCACACTTCCTACTGCAGGTCTTCGTGGCTAAAATATCCATCCTGATCCACAGATCAGTCCATTCACTCATCACATTTTCAGAGCCAGGAGAAAACATATATTCCTAAGGTAGTGAAATTACACCCATTTCTATGTCCCCATGGGGGAAATAAAAACCTGCAGTCCCTCATGAATCGAACTTAGGAAACATAAGAAAGGTAACGTTTGGAGTTACAATATAACAATAAGAGGTAATCATGAAAGGCTTCCAAAGGAAGTCTTCAGTTGAATTTTTTTTTGATTCTTAAAAACTGTTCCTCTTTTTTTTTCCTGACAGTTTTGGACAAATTTCCCTTCCTGTATCACTAATCAATTTTTTAATGGATACAAGAATGATGGGGAGGGGGTCTAAAGAAAATACAGAATTCTAAATTGTTCATGGGTGAAAGAATGTTCTACAATGCCTGGAAAAACTGAGCTAGTTTTAGTATAAAAATTAGAATGCTGTTAATGAGTTTGTACAGAGCTTTGAGCTAGAGAGTCACTCTATCTGATGTGGTTGACATGTTGGAATGCCAGGTGAAATGATGGAGAAAAGTGTTCCTGGAGTTTAAAAGGAGGCAGACATGGTGATATCCGGTCACTATCTTCTGCAGTCATGGACTTAAAACCCCAAGAGTGCCCCTGGGTCTTATTCCATGACATAAAGATTATCCTCAATGATGTACACGTTGTCTTCTGCTCGGGGTCGCGCATTTGCTTCACTTTGCAGGACTCCAATTTGAGGACCAGTCAATGAAGCCATGCTGCAGAAAGCATTGAAGAATAACATGAGTAAGGAAAAAGAAGATCACTTCTAAGGAAGGAGCAGCACTTGTATTTATGATCCAGCGAGATTGGATATTTGAGAATCTAAGAGCCCCGTTCACACAAACTATAAAACGAATTGTACCTTCTGGAAATGAGAAAGTGTTGCCCTGAAGATTAAGTTACAGGAGAGTATATAAACAACCTAAGAACTATTTAAAAAATATATATACTGGTGTCCTTCAGGGTATCATATAATAGAATACAATAATGGGAAAGGTAAAAAGACAGATATCTGACACACACGGAACTGAGATACTAAATAAAGATGCATAATTTTTTTAATGTGGCTAAGAACTGGTTGACTGGTGTGTTTACAACCGTGGATTGTGACCTTCTATAAAAGGTTATTTAACTGCTTAGTGATCTATACCCTGGAAGATATAGAAAAGTCTTGGATGTAATGGAATAGTACTGTTTTACTAATGTGTACCAGATCATGGTGTCAGAAAACCTTACTGTGATTGATGATCAAATTTCAAAATCAGGGGTTGATTGCTTTTTTTTTTATTGTTGGTCGTTCAAAACATTACATAGTTCTTAATATATCATATTTCAGTTTGATTCAAGTGGGTTATGAACTCCCATTTTTACCCCGTATACAGATTGCTGTATCACATCAGTTACACTTCCATTGATTTACATTCTAGTGTCTGATGTATTCTGCTGTCTATCCTATTCTCTACTATCCCCCCTCCCCTCCCCTCCCCTCCCCTCCCCTTTTCTCTCTCTACCCCCTCTACTGTAAATCATTACTTCCACTTGTATTATTCTTCTCTTACCCCTCATTTCCTCTTATATGTAATTTTGTAAAACCCTGAGGATCACCTTCCATTTCCATGCGATTTCCCTTCTCACTCCCTTTCCCTCCCACCTCTCATCCCTGTTTAATGTTAATCTTCTTCTCAAGCTCTTTGTCCCTACCCTGTCCTTGGTTACTCCCCTTATATCAAAGCAGTCATTTGGCATTTGTTTTTTAAGGATTGGCTAGCTTCACTTAGCATAATCTGCTCTAATGCCATCCATTTCCCTCCAAATTCTATGATTTTGTCATTTTTTAATGCAGAGTAATACTCCATTGTGTATAAATGCCACATTTTTTTATCCATTCATCTATTGAAGCGCATCTAGGTTGGTTCCACAATCTTGCTATCATGAATTGTGCTGCTGTAAACATCGATGTAGCAGTGTCCCTGTAGTATGCTCTTATTAAGTCTTTAGGGAATAGACCGAGAAGGGGAATAGCTGGGTCAAATGGTGGTTCCATTCCCAGCTTTCCAAGAAATCTCCATACCGCTTTCCAAATTGGCTGCACCAATTTGCAGTCTCACCAACAATGAACAAGTGTACCCTTTTCCCCGCATCCTTGACAGCACTTGTTGTTGTTGGACTTCATAGTGGCTGCCAATCTTACTGGAGTGAGATGGTATCTTAGGGTGGTTTTGATTTGCATTTCTCTGACTGCTAGCAATGGTGAGCATTTTTTCATGTACTTATTGATTGATTGTATGTCCTCCTCTGAGAAGTGTCTGTTCAGGTCCTTGGCCCATTTGTTGATTGGGTTATTTGTTATCTTATTGTCTAATTTTTTGAGTTCTTTGTATACTCTGGATATTAGGGCTCTATCTGAAGTGTGTGGAGTAAAGATTTGTTCCCAGGATGTAGGCTCCCTATTCACCTCTCTTATTGTTTCTTTTGCTGAGAAAAAACTTTTTAGTTTGAGTAAGTCCCATTTGTTGATTCTAGTTGTTAACTCTTGCGCTATGGGTGTCCTATTGAGGAATTTGGAGCCCGACCCCACAGTATGTAGATCATAGCCAACTTTTTCTTCTATCCTACGCCGTGTCTCTGATTTAATATCAAGCTCCTTGATCCATTTTGAGTTAACTTTTGTGCATGGCGAGAGGGTTGATTGCTTTTATCACGCCTATGCTCACACACACCAAGTGCACAAAAGGGCAGACAATGGAAAGGAAGGCTGTAATTTTTTGGAGAGAACTGCTGGTGTTCCGTGTGCCTGCCTTTCACATGAGTGCCAGGAGATGCTTTAGTATGACTACTTGGAGAGTCTACTCTAGTATACCTCCCGCTATGTGGGGTACCCACAGTGGATGGATGTTTGAGTCTCATAGAAATCAAGGAGGTACAAACCAGGGAAGAAACAGATTTAACACCCGTTAGGGATTTGATGTGGCTGGCATTTTGTAATCTGTATACAGTGACAGTTTCTACTACTGAAAATGTGGAACCTGAATCTTCATTCATCCCCAGATGAAGAACAAGCCCCCATTGATATATTTAAAGCAACATGAGAAGGCGCGGGGTATAGCTCAGTGGTAGAGGGCTCACCTAGCATGTGCAAGACCCTGGGTTTCATTCCCAACACTACAAAAAAATTAAATTTATTTTTAAAAAATGAGATAAAACCTCTCTATGGTCCTTAAAATGGCTTAGTTACAGATCTATGAAAACAGTTTAGGTGTCAATAAGCTCAAATGAGTCAGTGTGATTGAAACACCAAAAAGAAAATGTCATGAGAAATCTCACATTGAAATGTGTACTTTTTTATATTTTACATTTAAATAATGTTTTTTTCTTTATGATTTAATGCAAAAAGTGAACCTCTTTAAAAAAAGATAACTGTAGAATATTCTTAAGAATAGAAAACAAATAGCTAAAAGGATACAATGTTCCATGACTTTTCACCAATAAGAAGCATTTCCTTTTCCTTTTTTGAAGCAGTTGGTGAAAACTATTTATGAGCCTGGGTCCCTGAGATTGAGTCCTTTATGTACTGTGCAGTGTGACCTTGGATGTCCCTCCATATTTCTGAACCTGTTTTTCTAATCTGTAAAATGAGGCTAATAATACTGCCTACCTCATAGGTTTATGGCGGTGAAGGGCATGATTGAAATAATAAAAGCCAGCCTGTCCTGGGCAATTGCAATGTGCTGGACCCTGTCCAAGGCACGGTCTAGGGATTGCCATGTCATTAACTCAGACACGGGTGAGTCTGCGTAAGCCTCCGATGAAGGAGAACTAGGAATAATGGAGGGCAGCCCAAGAGGCATGGATACTGAGTCAAAGAATGTCCTTGCTCAGAGCCATGCTGAAGGGAATGAAGCAGGCTATTTGGCTTCACTGGGGGCAGGGGACTGCCCGCCACAGATGCACTAGAGGGGATCTAAGCTTTAACTGGGCAGCAGGGAGGACAGACAGAAAGAGCTTCACAAATAGAGTAAACTCCAGTGCCCTCAGGGGTAAAGGAGTGGAGCAGGCTGCATGTGGGGGGAGCTGTGGTCAGAGCCTTTGCCCATCCCGCCCCTTCAGCCAGGAATATCCTCCTCCAAATCATCTGCTCCCTTGGGCTCAATCAAAAGTTCATCTCCCTGCTCTGTTGTCCTTGGTGTTTGTCTGCAGGCATGAAAAGGGCCTTGTTTATTTATTTTTCTCTGTTTTGTTCATCAACTTGTAATATAATAGGTGCTCAATCAATGCTCAATAAAAGGTTGAATAAAGTGAAAGAGTGAATCAACACAACTCTTTCAATATACAGCTCTGTCAAGCAATTCATTTCTTTTCACCTAAGAGAGTAGGATTGAGGTGCCCCCTCTGTACAGGTCCTGCCACAACTGTACGGAAATACAGAAAGCCAAAAATGTCACTGCAAGGTATGGGTAACGACAGAGGTGCTCACTAAACTAGAATTTCAGGATCCAAGTTGTTGAATGGATAGTTTAGAAGAGTGGAGAGGAATTTCTCTTTATTTTTCACTCCAGTAAGGACATCAAAAGATATCTACCCCAAACCTTTCAAGCTTACCTTAGTGGCTGCATCTTCTTTCTGAAGAAGAAATACTCTAAATAGGGGAGGAAGATGGGTTGAACATATTAGTAAAAGAGTCCATGATATCTTCTTGCAATCAAGTCTATTGTTTTGTTGTGACTTGAGCCCTTCCCCCATGACTTCAGCAATTCCTTCCTGTGTCCCCACTCGAGTCTACAGGACCCAGGCACACTCTTTATTGCTCAGTGTCTCATTTTCAGTAATGTCTGGGATGTTCACCTACATATGCTGACTTGCTATAATGGAATTACTAAATTATCTTTCATTTTAAAAAATGAGCCAGGCATGATGGTGTACACCTGGCTCAGGAGACTGAGTCAGAGGGACCACAAGTTCCAGGCCAGCCTCAGAAACTTAATGAGGTCCTCAACAACTTAGCAAGACCCTCTATCAAAATAAAAAATGAAAAAGGCTGGGGATGTGGCTCAGTGCTTAAGCACCTCTGGGTTCAGTCCTCAGTACCAAAAAAAAAATTTTTTCTTTTAATTTAAAAACCTGAAAAAGCCTGTGACTTTTTTAATAAGCTACTAGAAAACAGGCATAAACCAGGTTTGTCCTAGGCTACCTAGGACATAAGATCCCATCTGAGAGGTCAACTCTTATCAGAGACTTTTATCAAATTTTATACTCCCCAGTAATCCATCTCCTTAAGAGAGATTAAGTAATTGTTTTTGTTAAAGAGGGGAATATATTTAAGGTATTTTACCTAATTTCCAAATAATCATTTTGACTAACCAAGTTCTAAATTATCAGGTAGAAATTTCCTTAAATTTAACAAGTATAATCAGTTTTCAGTTTTCTGCCCAGACCCATGGAGTAGATTGGTAATGAGTTCATGGATAATGTTGTACAAAATAGATGACTGAGATTCTTTCATGAGGGGCAGGTTACACTGAGAAACACAGCAGACACACACACACACACACACACACACACACACACACACCTCACAAAAGGGGCATGAAGCCCTGGGTGACTGCTTCTTGAAGACCTTTGTTCTAATCCTATTCTGCAAATAGTTCCCCCTCCATGCTTCATGTACTAAATAAGTATTCTGGTGTCATCAACAATATCACCCCACGGGGTCAAAAAAACAGATTTTGAAGGGAGGAGAGAGGACACTGTGTGTGTTACAATGGCCTGTCACCTCCAAATCTCAAAACTATGCAGCACATTCTTATTTCTGTTTTGTTTTTTTCTTTCTTTCTTTCTCTTTTTTAGTACTGGGGATTTAACCCAGGGATGCTTAACCACTTAGCAATATCCCCAGCCCTTTTTATTTACTTATTTTATTTTGAGATAGGGTCTCACTAAGTTGTGTCGGGCCTTGCTAGGTTGCTGAGGCTGGCCTCAAATTTTCAATCCTTCTGTTTCAGCCTCCATAGCCATTGGGATTACAGGCGTACACCACCACACCTGGCAACTCTTATTTCTTAGTATTTAATTTCTTTTATGGAGAACTGATATTGAATTTTTCTCTTCAGGGAACCAATAATTTAAAAACAAAGAACAAAGTTAAGAAACAATGATATGAAGCAAAACTTCCACTAAGTAAGCTCCATGAGATTTACAGAGATTTATGGCAAAAAAAAAAAAAAAAAGATCTTTTCTAAGTAAATAGTAACAGCCATGGACTTACCATATGCCAGAAATCATTCCCAGCACAACCCTTGAGGAAGAGGCACTACCACGTGTGTTTTACAGATGAGCATTTGGGGACTCAGGGAAGTCATGTGATTCCAATCACATGCCCCACGGAGTCACTTAAGTGCAGACAGTGTCTGTAGAACCCTTTCTCTAGTCATTGGGAACAACCTGGAAATGACTTACTTTTGATAATTATGACAATCAAAACAGCAAGCAACACCAAGGTGGAAATTGTGATTCCAACGTAGAGTCCGCCATTGGTCATCCCTGGGCTCTGTGCTGGGAAGACCTGCTAAGGAAACAGCAGCAGACTGAAAGAGTCTCCCTGAGAATGATGAATAGAAGGCAGTTGTTTGCATATGTTGCCACCCCCCATCCATTGGCACCAGAAACTACTTCTAGAAATTGAGAACAAGACCCAAGAATCTCAGTGAAATTCTGTGATGACCTGAAATTCAAAATGTGCTTTAGGACAACAGAAATCTTTGTCAACATTCAAACTGTTTGCTTAAAGCAGGTTTGTGTATAATGTATGCAAACTATGTATGTTTCAAAAGTCAATAGGCTATTTCCATAAATGCATGGTCCTATGATATAAGAAAGAAAATAAACAGTTTTGTTCATATGTAAGTTGACTTGATCTGATGTTATACAATGTGCTTGATTTTTTAATTTGATCTTTTACTGTAGTCTGTATTTTTTTAAATGTAATTCAAGAATCTATGTTATGATAAAGACTTGGAAAGTAGCCCTGCTCACAAACATGACCCTGAGTAACACTTTAGTAATCAGGTGGAATCGGGTAGGAATTGTGTTTAAATCTCCTAGTGCAGATCATAAGGGGATGTTAATCCTGAAAGAACCCTGAAACATGCCAGGTATCATATTAGGCATGATAGTTTATCTCTAATTCCAAGGAGAGTCCATTGGATAGTGAAAGTGAAGGATCAGAGAAACAGATCAAGTGTTTTCCCGTGTAAGAGGTTAACCTCTGAAGTAGAATCCCTACTCTTCTACTTAGTTTCTGTGGACAAGTTATTTAGTCTCTCTGAACCTCTATTTGCATATTTAATAGAGTTTATAGTAAGTTCACAGCTGTTACTATTTACTTATAAAAGATCTTTTTTGTCATAAATCTCTGTAAGTCTCATGGAGCTTACATTTTAGTGGAATTTTTGCTTTTTGCATATTTAATAGGGTTCTTGGGTAAGGTGCTATTAGGTATTTCTTGGTGAACCCTATAAAGGATATAGAGGAAAGTAACTGAGTCATCATGGCTTAGAAGAGACCTAGAAAATATATGGGAGGGAAAGAATATGCTGTTATAAGGAGGAAAAGGGATAGGCAGTTGGAGAATGGAGGTCAAGGAAGCAGGCTTTGCTTTCATTACATTTTTTGATTATATGACATAAATATTGCATGTTTGTTTTAGAATACTCAGCTAAGCATAAAAAAGAAAACTAAACTCAACCAATATCTAATATCGAGAAACAAGTACTATTACCAGTTTGCTTTATGGATTCTTTTCAAGTTTTGTCTCTCCAGGGTCTTTTCTGAACAGGAACAATTACTATATTACATATATAATTATATCTATATAAAAGTTATCTTACACAGCACAGGCACTGATCAGTCTGATGAACATAGATAGAATCTGTATGTTTTGGCTAGCTACCTATATCTTGACATGTTTATTCAAAGCACAAAAAAATTCACATTTTTGCTACTGTTGATCTTGAACATCTTGAACATGCTTCTAAATTGCTTCTACTTGCTGCTACATATACCCGTTCTGGAATAACTAAGGTCACTCATCATTCGGTGTTTTATTTTTTAACATAGCTATAAGTCTGATCATTTAGCAACACAACAAAAATTCATATAATGGTAGTTCTGATATCTCTCCAATACCTACAGATTCTATCTACCTTCATCAGACCAATCAGGGCCTGTGTGGTATAATTTCTAAAATATCACTCCTATGTAGTCTTTTTTTTTTTTTTTTTGGCAGGGCATACTGGGGATTGAACTCAGGGACACTCAACCACTGAGCCACATCCCCAGATCTATTTTGTATTTTATTTAGAGACAGGGTCTCACTGAGTTTTAGCACCTCGCTTTTTGCTGAGGCTGGCTTTGAACTTGCAATCCTCCTGCCTCGGCCTTCCAAGCTGCTGTGTAGTCTTATTGTCACTAAGGTATACAGCATGAGATCATTTGGTCCCACAATAAACAATTCCACCCTTCCAGAGCTTTTTGAAGTTCTCTTTCAATGACTGTGTGTGTCCTTTCTCACAATTCACTATCAGAAGGACTGTTCTCTGCCCTCAGACTCTTTATTTGTTGCCTCTGAACTACTTGCACGTACTAAAACAAAGGCTGTTTCAGGAGGCAAAAGAAAAGACCTGATTGATAAGTTTGTCTAACTTCTTTGGAAAGACAAAAAAAAAAAACAAAAAAAAAACGATAAGTATCATGAGACTAGGGCTCCTCTGATTTTTCTTGTGTTCACTGCAGAAAAAGTATGAGAATACCCTACAGAATCAAAATTAAGACCTTAATACCTTAAATGAATCATCATATGAGAAGGGATATGTGCAGAAAAAAATTCACAGGGGCCTAAGAATTTCCACATAGAATGGACCCTGTGTGGGAAAAGGACATTAGTGGGTCTGTTCTTGGGCAGGACTCTTGCTTACTTTGTGTTTCTGTTTGGGAGGGCCTCTGCTCCATTCCATTCCAAATAAAACCCTTCATGGTATGTTAACATGCTTCCCTTGAATTAGTTCATTGCTTTTTGTCCTAATTTTTGACCACAGTTAAGTTTGTGTGGTGTGTGTATGTGTGCATGCATGTGCATTATTTAGTAAAATATCACCTAACAAACTGACACACCTCAATGAACTATTCAATTTAAAGCATCCTATTTAAGATTCCAATTCTTTTCTTCCTTCTCTCCAACTTTTTTTAAGGAGAGAAAAATCAACCTATGGCAACTCTTACAGAACTAGTCTTTAGATGCAACTTTGCTTCCAGGAAGACAGACAAGTGAGCCTGATTAATAAAACAGGGAGGAATATGCTTACAGTCTCATTGTTTTGCCAAAGGCCATCTGAAGACTGTGTCATGGTGCTGTTCCCATCTGTTTAACAAGAAGGAAAAATTAATTAGAATTACAAAAATATTGGATTTTCACTGAAGAAACTATATATATATTTGCACTGCCTTCTGGCAATGAATGGAAAGTTGAATAATTATACCACTAAATGCTGCTGGCCTCCCAAGAGTCCGGCCAAGCTATTAACATTTTAAAACCTTATCCTATGAGGTCATGGTTCCTAACCTTTCTATCATGGACTCTTTGACAATGGAATCCTCTTTTAAAAATTTTGTTGTTGTTGTTGTAGATGGACACAATACCTTTATTTTATTTTTATTTATGTGGTGCTGAGGATCAAACCCAGTGCCCCACACATGCAAGGCAAACACTTTACCACTGAACCATAACCCCAGCCCTGGACTCCTTTTTTTTATGGGGAGAAATATATGAACACAAAGTTTTACAATTTCATAGGAATCAGAAAAGTTCATTCATGCAACCAGACTAGATCACACTTGAAGATAATCAATATTTGCATGCTGCTAAGAAACTGCAGATGAGCACCCAGAGGCCACCTGTGCACCTTAGGCTAGAACAGCCCTATTCAGAATGCACTTTAGAGGCTGGGGTTGTAGCTCAGTGGTAGTGTGCTTGCCTCACACATGTGAAGTACTGGGTTAGCCCCAGCACCACATAAAAACAAATAAATGAAATAAAGGTATTGGGTTCATCTACAACTAAAAAAATATATCATGATGGGTAAAACAAGATGCATGCAATTCTCAAGTTATATGCCAATGTATTTAGATGTTGGTCCAGAAGCACATTAGAAAATATTTGCTATTATCAGCCGCAAGACCAATGCACAATCTACTATTTAAGGGATGGGATTTTGTATGATAAGATATATTGACTCTGATGTTTTGAACATTCAAATTTTCCAAGTGTTTTTGGAACATTTAGTTTATAAGAGAATAAATCATTTTGTCCTTTGTTGGCATCTATAGGTCAAATACAGAAGTGTTTCTCCTGAGTATCTACCATATACTAAGCATTTCACATCCTAACCAGTTCTTTAGTCCTATTCTATGGGTGCTGTAACAGATGGACTGGTGAAACATGCTTCCAGCTTTAGCAAATGACATGAGCCTCTGCTTAGTGAGCACCCCACACGTTGCACTCTCACCAAAGGCAAACACTGAGGTCTATGCAATTCCCTAAGAATATATAGCCCCAGCAGGAATAAAATCAGATGAATCCTTTCCCTCCACCAAATATTTACATTACTATGTTTACACAGAATCAAAGGCAATATCTAGTTTAGACAGATCTAGAGTCTAGGCTCTGTGACTTATTATCACCTTCAGAATAAACCTGGGTGAAGTAATAAAAATATCATGAACTTGAATTAGATAAAAGTGTTTATTCAATGCTTACAATGTTCATTAGAAATGTGACCTTGATAATCAGAGCCCTTTGCAAACACACATAGGCACATATACATGTATGAATATGCATATGTGTGTAAATCTATATATAAATGCCCATGTGTGTATATGTACACAAATATACAGATGTTTCTAGCCAGCATCCATTTAAACTATAAGCTATTAAAAGTATATATTTAATTTGGTATAATTAAATTAGATGATGCATGTAAAGTACTTAACACTATGTTGGAAAATATCTGTTTTATCATCATCATCATCATCATCATCATCATCACCATTGTTGTAGGACAATGGAGCAAAGGGTGGAGGTGAGACCATGCAATGCCCCCACATCCTTTGCTGTTGTCATCCAGTGAGGAATGGCTGTGGGCATGCAGCTAGTCACTGGTGGCTGAACTGGGAACTGTGTGTCTCCAAAGCAGAACTATAAGTCTCCCTATTCTGCTTTGAAACAATTCAATGAGATAATGCGTAAGCTTCCTGGCACACATCTTTTGAAGGTGGGTGGCTGGCATATGACAACCTAAATCCCTTCCAGACCTAACATTCTTTGCTTCTGTGGAGGTTTAATCGGCTGAGGGTTGACATGGACACAGTGAGGACTTGGCAGTCACACAAATCCTAGGGACACAGCTGTTCAGGTGTCTGTTTCATTCTGGAAGACTCTACCTTGACCAGGTTTTGGTGACATGATATTTTAGAGAATGATTCCCCATTCCTACCTTTTTCCTCCCCACATACTCAAAGATGGGGTGCAGCTGCTCCCACTGCTGTTACCTTGTGTTTCTATCTATTTTCATTTTGTTTTTGTGCCTGGAAATAGTTTCCACTAAGGACTCCACTTTCCAAACCAAATGTCACCATTATCTAATCCCTACTGAATGTGTCCCTGTGTGAATTTCACGGCAGGTCCATTTTAAATTAACCAGTTTCCAGGAATACTTGGCAAAAGGGAGGCCATAAGGGGGTGAGGGCCCACAGATTGCAACCACTGAGTAGAATGAGTCACACACACACACATGGAGTCCTGCAAAGCTTGACCTTGGTGGTTACAGCACAGGTACAAGGACACCTAAGCCAGCTCTGAATCACAAAGAGGTTCTGTATGCCATGTGCTCTACACTTGAGCACTGTGGGTAACAAAGAGCATTAGCTGAGAAAGATGACAGGCTTCTGTGTCACCTTTCCTCATCAAGAAAAGACAGATTGACTCCATATTTCTAGAGAGTGGAGATTTTATGGGGCCTGACCAGGCTCTGGGCAATAAGGCAGAATGTTCAGAGAGAGAAGCAGGATCTCAGCGTGACATACATCCTTGGAGCTGTTTTGGTCCATTTGGGCTGCCATAACAAAATGCCCCAGACACATTAGTTGACAAAAGAAATAAACAGGTCACAGTTTTAAAGGCCAGGAAGTGCAGGATGAAGTTCATCACTTCCTCAGAGACAGTGTCTTTTGTGAGTCCCCAAGTGAAGAAAGGGCAAATTAGCACCTGCCGCAGTCTTGGCTGGGCACAGAATCACGAGCCACTCAAGCAGGAACAAAACTTTATTTTGAAAAAGCCGCCAACACTCTCAGCGCCAGCAAGCAAAAAACCGGTCCTCCCACGCGGGCTCGTGATTCTGTGCCCAGCCAAGACTGCGGCAAGCACCCTCAGGCTTCTTGATAAAGGAACCAATCTCATTCATGAGGGCAGGGCCCTAGTCACCTCCCAGATGCCCCACCTCTAAATGCTATTGCAGTGAGGATTAGATATCCATATTTAAATTTGTGGGGGGACATAAACATGTAGACCGCAGTACCACCTCTGAATGCCCATGTAAATACAAGTTTGCCAAGGTAGCTAGGATCCCCCAGGTTGTACTTAGGAGGAAACTTGGAGGAAACAACATGGATGGACATTTTGGTGTAGACACCAGGGTGCTTGGATTTAATTGTTTTTAAGGCCCTGACCCAAGAGATCAAGCCCAGTAATGAGATTGGAGTCAAGCCCAGTAATGAGATTGGATGATTTGACTTAGGAAAATTGAGTCATATGTATGTAGATATTTCCAAATCATACATGTTGCCTGTACTGGTCTTATGGATTCAGGATGTCCCAAGTAATAGTAGTAGCTGCCATTGTGTCTATCACTTAACCCCTGTGTAACCATGTCCCAGGCCCTTCATCTCATTTAATCTTCCTAAGGATTCTATAAGATCAGCAGCATTACATCCATTCACATGTAATAAAACAGATTCAGAGAGAGTGGCCCTCCTCAGCCCTCATGTCAGAACTGTCTTACTCCAGAGTGAGTGCTCTCCCTGTCAATGGTTATCAAGATTCGGATACTCCCGGGGGTTCAGGGGAGAGAATGTACTTACCTGTTGGGCAATAGTAGAGTGGTAAGCTGGCAGAGGATGTCCTTGTTTCCTGCAGGGTCTCAGTCTGGGTCTCTGCAGCCTGAGTTGTAGAAGGTGAAGTAGCTACTAGAACGAAAACAACAGAAGAACCATGTTCCATTTGTGGAGGGAAATTTGCACCCCGAACAAAAGTAAAGACAAAAACAACAAAACTGAAATTAGAAATTACCACCAACTTCCTACAGTTCCCTCACCTAGCTTTCCTCAGGAAAAATGGCTCCCACCTACCCACTTCCAGCCATTCTAACTCCTCTTAGAGATTTACTCAAAGATGGCCTTCAGGCTTGCCTAGCACATGTGAGGCACTGGGTTTGAGCCTCAGCACCACATAAAAATAAACAAATAAAGGTATTGTGTCCACCTACAACTAAAAACAAGACAAAAACTATTTTAAAAATCATCTAAATAAAATTCTAGATAGTTTTAACAATAGACAGAATTATTTCCCTTTCTATTCTTCTAGTCGTTTATACTTCCTTTAAATAAAGAGTCTACAACAGCACATCTTACACAGGATACCCAGTTAAGTTTCATTTTATTAATACGAGTGACATTTCACTTTCAGGGAACAGGGCCTGGGAGTTTCCACTAACCTGCCCAAGTCTCTTCACTATGATGTCACTCTGGATTTCCTGACCCTCTTTAAGTACCAGATTGCCCACACATTTTTCTGGACAGATGCACATATTGACCAACAGGTACAAAATTTAATTCACTGAGTTCTCTTCAAGACGACAAGATTGCACAATATCTTGGCCTAGCTAATGATTTGCAACCCTAAAAGCAGAGTTTCAGATAGACCCTGATCCCCTCTCCTTCTGCACTTGCATTCTAACCATTCCTTTGGTAAGAGTGATTTCCTGTGTTATCTGACTCATCTTCCATTTCTCCTCAGAACTTTATTGAACCCAAGGCATTGTGAATGCTATGCAAGCATCTATCATTCATGTCTCACCAGAAAGCTGATACTGGGAACTCTCTAATACAAAGCTATTTCCTTTTCCTTTTCTGAAATCTTTCCTTTCTTCCCTATTAAACAGCTCACCTGATATGCAGGCTTGGTCCCCTAGCTCTTTATAAGACGTTTACGTGACTCCCTTAGAACACCACAGAATCTTGGAGCCAATTAGTGGTAGTGGCTGACCAAGAATTCCTGACCCTGGGCTTTCCTACCTGCTGCTCAGTGGTCTTCTGCATTGGCTTCCCCAATGCAGTCTTGAAAATTTTATGTTTCAACATTCTCTTTCTCGTGTTCTGACCTGTTTTCTTGTTTGTTTCTAATGCCCAAACCTCTAAGAGCATTTGGCTCTTTAGGGACTAAATTAACCAGAACAGCACGAGAGAAGCAGATGGTCATTCTTAACCCAATTTAATTCTGTGCAAGAAATCTCCTGAGTTTAATTTTTTCCTCCAAGTTTGGGTCTTTGTGGCAGTTTTCATTTCTCTTACAACCTTATTTTCAGTTCTTCCATGAATATTTTAGGCAACTAGCTTATGCACCGAGAGACACGGATATAAAACAAAGTGTCCCTGTGTAAGATTAGCTAGGGTGCTCACCTCCCTCCTGGACTGTGAAGATCAACTTTGAACCCAAACTCTTTAGGAAACTATCAGGATAAGATTAAGACTCTACTAATACCACACCCCAGGAGGTTCATGGAGCTTTAAATGAAGCCAGTAACTTTTCCATGTTTTCCAAACCAAGTCCACAAATCCACCCACCTTAGCAAGCACAAACTATGTATTACAAAGTTAAATCAATGTTGAGAAAGTCCAAGAAATTCTCCAGTGTGTTCAATTGCCTGCAACAAACCTATTTTTCTTACAAATTTTTATGGCTCAAAAATGCCAGTTATAACCTAACATCCTCTCTTCCAAACTCAGCTCATAGCCCAATCCTTCAGATCCCTCTTGGTTAGATACGTAGTTTAATGGGAGTCTAGGGAAATCAAGATGTTCCATCAGATTGCTCTCACTAAGAGGCTGTGACATTTAGGTTACTCCTTAGAATCCAGAGTCACCTTAAGGGGTCAAAGTGCTTCAGGGGGCTTTGAGAATCTCTTCTAAAGGTTATCTTTTTAATCCTGGAAATAGAAGACTTGAGCTTAAATGAGTCTGTGGGACACGTTTCCCTCCCCTGTAAATCATTTTCTATTTTGTATTCAATCTAAACTTATCTGTGTTGAATTTGAAGTATGGACAATGTGACATGAATTGAGAGCATGACATCCCTGAGGTCCTTAAATATAATGCTCACTTATTAAATAAGTAGCACTTTTGTGATTTCCACACTATATCAATAAATTAAAGGGTCCTTGAAGCAAAGCAGTGTAAGACACTGACTGCCCCCCAAAAGACAGGGTAGCTTTATAAAGCCATTATCATTTAGAATGTCAAAACAAGAAAATTCACTCAAACATAAAGCTCAGTGTTCCTGATAGAAGGCACCATCCAGCTGTTAAAAGTACCGGCCCCAAATTCAAATGAATAGAGATTGAACCCTAACTCAACTACTTTCTATCTTTATGATTTTCAATCATGAACATTTGGGGGGGGGCGGATACTGGGAATTGAACTCAGGGGTGAGCCACATCCCCAGCCTTATTTTGTATTTTATTTAGAGATAGAGTCTCACTGAGTTTCTTAGCACCTTGCTTTTGCTGAGGCTGGCCTTGAACTCTGGATCCTCCTGCCTCAGTCTCCAGAGCCACCAGGATTACAGACCTGCACCACCACACTCCGCCCAACCATGAACTTTTTGATTCTGTGTCTCAGCTCCCATAACTATAAGACAGGGTTGAATCACACCTATAATAGATATAACCTTCCTGAGAAATGAATGACAGAACATTGCAAAGCATGCAGCACAGTGCCTGGCGAACAGGAAACAGAAAACATCAACTTGGTTGAAATATTATTCTCAACTACAGGGCCCAACTTCAGAAATGAGTTCTGAATCCAAAGAGTGTAACTCTTGGCCTCTGGAATTCCCCATGTTTTCATTGTAAATGGATACTCAGCTGAACCAGATCCACACCATCCCCATTGGGTAGGTTGGATCAGTGCTCCAAATAATTTTTTGGCTAATAATGAATCATTTTAGAATTTTGCCGCAGTCCGGCTACAGCAAAATAACCGGGGGGTGTTTACACACCTTAACAGAATTTTATAAAAAGCAATAACTGCCCTCACTCTTCAAATGCTTATACATACCCAACATAAATGCTTAAACATACCCAACATTCAGGTAACTTGAGAAGAGGGTAGGATCACAGACCAAAGGAAGCCCATGTTGGGAGCCAGTTAAGAACCCTCACCCTCGATTGTACTTCTGTCTTGACACAATGCAGAGTATGGCCTGTAGCCTCTCATTAGAATGTCTAGGGTTCCAAACCTCATCTGTTTTACCTGGTTTGTGGTTCTGTGTGTGTGCTGGCGTTGAAGAAGCAGAGGTATAGACCCTAGGTGTCATAGGAACACTTGTGTCTCTGGCTGGAGTTAGAAATCAACATGAAAACAATGATTAATCAAACAGTAGGAAAGCAAGCACCCCATTCAAAAACTGTCCCCTTGCACACAAATGGGAAATGGTCTCTAGGCAGAATTCTCTGTCCTGAGTGCTAGTTCTTTGCCATAAGCCAAAAGGAAGCAGCAGCATTGAAAAGATTGGGGAGGTAAGGACAGATATTTCACATTTACAATGAAGCAATTTTTAAAAGACCAGTCATGCATATCATTCATTATGCGTCCTTATAAATGACTCTGTGAGACAGGGAAGGTGTCTAGAGCCTGTACCTGTTGGGACACACGACTAAACCAGTCAGGGACACTCCAGGGGGAACATGGGCTGACATAAAATAATCACATAGAGACAGAGAAATACCTTTTCCTTTGGGTTCTGTAATGGCTCCTCTGACCCAGCTCCCACAAAGGAGGCAAGGCAGGCAAGAAAGAGAGCGAGGAGCACGTGCTGAACCCTTTATTGGGGAGAAGCCATTCAAATGAGGCAAGGGGTCAGGGTTAAGGCTAGCTTCATGATACCTTGCTATCAGCAGGTTGACTGACATCTAGGAAGGCCACGCCCATCTCATGTGCTGTGTGGGGATCATAGGCAGAGCAACAGAAAGATGTTTACATTCCTTGTCCAAAGAGAGGGGCAACGTTGGCTCAGTCCACCCCATGCACTCAGTGATCATAATTCACACACAGCCTATGGCTGGCTTGCCACATCTACATTCTCATCACTCAAGTCTAAGGGGCACTCAGTGCCTATGTGGCAGCTCCTGGTATGTACCATTCCTTGCCCTCTTGGTGATAAGTGACTTAAACAGTAGTTCTCAAGCCCACTGTGTTTATCAAATAGTGGCCCATTCTGTCCATCCTGAGCGTAGATGCCCCAAGGGCTTACATCTTAACTCAGGGCTAAATCACACTCATCTGCTATGCTAAAACACCTGCCACGACTTGTAGAAAGGAATTGTATATCTGGTTACAAGGTGAACCAGACTTTCTAAGGTTGCTTCCCATCTAAGAGATACGGGTTGAATATCCCTTATCCAAAATGTTTGAGAAGTATTTCAGAGTTTAGATTTTTTTTTAAATTTCAGAATATTTGCATATACATAATTAGATATTTTAGGAATGAGACACAAATCTACATATAAAAGCATTTATGTTTCACATACATTTTAAACATATTGCCTGAAGGTAAGTTTCCATAATGCTTTCATTAATGCTGTTTCGTACTGCAGAATTTTCCACTTGTAGGTAGTACCATGACTATGTTAAAACTTTCAGATTTTGGCATTTTGGATTAGGGATGCTCAACCCATTATTTAGAAATTGAAGTCAGCAAACTTTTACTATAAGGGACCACATAGTAAATGTTTTAGGTTTGGGAACCTAAAATATATGGTTTCAGTAGCAACTACTCAACCCTATCAATTTGCAAGCCACCACTGACAATGTATAAATGAATGTGTGTGGCTGTTCCAATAAAACTTTATTTATAAAAACAGTTGGTGGGCCAATTATATAATCCGGTTTGGCCCTGGAGCTATAGTTTGCTGATTTAACCTAAAGCAGAGCTGTAGGCTTGAACACCATCCACTTTCCATCCCTTCACAGTTTAAAATCTAATCTCTGAGGGAAAAAAAAAAGAATACATGCAAAAAGCTGATCAAAGGATGGGGAGGAGAAACTCTAATCAACTCATGAACTTTTCTTGCTTAGGGTATATTCCTCAGTAAGAAACTGGGAAACTACAAGGGTAGAAAGAGCTGGTGAGAAGCCCTTGGAGAGTTAAAGAGGAAGCTTAGAATTTTAAAAGCACAAAAACACTTAAGCAAAGAATTGGCTATTAGAGATTGTCACTTTGGCTCAGTTATGGACTCATGTTCTGACTGAACCAAACATTATTGTAAACATCTACCTATTAAAGAATTTCTAAACACTATAAAAGCCTCCTGCTAATTTTATTCTATGCTGGTTTTTTTTAAAATTCAGCCAGGCCAATAATTTCACAACCTCAAGAAGGTCGCAATCATAACCCTATTATTTCTTCTCCGCAAGCTGCCTCTCCACATCTTCCTACAGCACACTGTATCACCAGCTTCTTTTGGCTTCCTTAAATTGCCTCCCAGGCATAGTTTCTCCAGAGTCAGCTATTTATTCCAATAGAATTGACCACATCTTGCTTGCCTCTATAAGACAAACAAACCAAGTCCCAAAGCTGAGGGATTGCAAAATAAAGTTCCCCTTAATTTAAAACAAAGGCAGGGCAGGGAGGGCTTTGAGGCTGTAGATCAGTGGCAGAGTGCTTGCCTAGCATGTGCAGGGACCTGGGTTCAATCTCAAATGCCTCAATAAATAAAATAAAATGAGAGCAAGAGAGACAGTTTATTGAGGCCACAGGTATTAGATTCGAGTGTCAAAATAAGACCTTAGTAGAAGGAGATTCATTAGGAAACAACACCAGAAACCAGGAAATCCTCAAGAATCTACTCCTTTCATCAAATAGTGAGAAAAGAAGAAAAATATAATGTTCCCAGAGTTTTGGATTTCATGAACTTCTTATGAGCAACTGGTTAATAGGCATTGGGTTGCAAAAGCTTTCATATAAGGTCATCTTAATTTTTAAAGGGGGGTTTTGTGATATGATATGATATCCAAGGTAGGGCAAGGAAAGTGTTAGAATTATATGCCTAAACAATATTTATATGTGTGTATATACATATGTTTTCCATACATATAAATGTCATATATAAATAATTTATATTTAAAGTATTATAGCAATTTATATATAGCTGTTTATATATAAATTATATAAATAATTTTATATCTATAAAAATTTATATATGTAAATGTTCAATAAGATTGAGTTGACAGCTGTTAAAACCAGATGTTGTATGTCTACACAGCAGTACCTTATATTACTCATTTTTGAGCTTTGAAATCCTTGGTGATTTTAAAATGTGAAGAATGAACATTTTAACATTCTTCTAAGACAATATTTCAGGGGAAAAAAGGGACAGTTTTTAAAGTTGAATAGATTCAGCTTGATAAAACTATTCATTATGTTTCACTATGGAAGAATAATGCGAGAAAGCATGTCTGAAGGAGGCTTTAGGAGGTTGTCTGCTCATTCTAGCCTTTGGCCTTGAATCAAGGTTGTTCGAAGGACTTCATCTACGCAAATAAGTTATTCTGTTTCTCAAGAGCAAGTATTTGTCAGCAAACAGGATTATATGAACCTTTTATTTCCCTATTAAAGGAAAACAGAAATTATTACCAAACAAAAAACTCAGTTAACTTCCAGGAAAAGATCAAAGGAAACAAAACAAGCTTACCTGGTTTAATCTCCAAGGATAAGGTGAGTTTCATATCATTAAACCACCCGCTATGCTCAATTCGACAACAATACAGGCCACTATCAGTCTTAGCTGCATTCTCTATGGTCAAAGACACATTCCCTTGCAAAAGGTTCCCCTCCAGCTTATAACGCCTGTGTTTCTGGAAGGTGACTTGAGATCCATCAGTCCAGATGAGTTCATTTGAGCATTTAGATGTAGGACATGCCCCTCGGCCCCAGCACATGGATGTGACTCCACTGGCCACTGAGTAGCTACAGGGAATAATGACCGGATGACCCACCACTCCACTCACTTGAGTATAAGAAACCACAGCATCTGAAACACAGGGAGCAGAAACTGAGAATGAGGCCTTGATATTTTCCTAAAATATTTTTTTCACTTTTTGATTTATTTATTCTCATGTTTCTTTTTACAGTTTGTTTTGTAGGCATGGCTTTATAGATTGATTTTGAAATTTTGATGCTATAAACAGTTTTTAGCATATTCTTCAAATAAATGTTTTGTTTAATACATATATTTGTAGACAATACAATTTATTTGCACTGGGTGATTTTCAAGCTCTTCCTCATTATTACCATTGTAAGTAACGTGACAAAATCTTTCTATTAAACTTTTACTGAATTTAAGTTCCCTGGGGGCATAATTTCTAAGAGAGAAATGACCAGGATAAAGGGAAGGAATATTTTCATCTTTTGGTGAAGATGGCCAAATTGCTTTCAATTTTTTTAACCAAATGATACTCAAGTATTGCATATATGTATTTTACCCTGTGTTCACCAGGTACCTGCATATTATAGATTTTTAAATAGGCAATGTAAACTTGTGGCTTTTAAAAATGAAAATAACACCAAGGATATTGACGCCTAGAGAAAAGTCTCCTTCCCACTCTAGTGCCTCAGTTCTTTCTTCCAAGAAAGTTCTTGTACCCATTGAAATACATTTAAAAAAAAAAAGAATTAATTCTATTGCACTTAAATTTCAATATTTTAATTTTCATGGCCTTTGAAAACTGTTATTGCAGATGAAATCACCTCCTCACTACTCCACTTCTCCTACACAAAAGCAGGACTGAAGTTTATTTGAAACATTATTGGCTTGAGGGCTGAAGTCTAATAGACTCTTCAGAAATTGATTTTTGGAAAACGGGTTTACAATATTTCCAGGTGCTGCTGAGTTTTACATGAGTGTTAGGATCAATCCAAAAGGCTTTTAAGCAGGGATCTTGTCATCAGTTGATGACAGCCCAGCAACTAAGCAAGGCTTACTAACACAAGGCAGCCACAGAATTGGAAAATATTTAAATGAGAACTAATTTGAGATTTACTAACTAACATGCAGGACCAGGCTGTGAGTAGGAAATTTTCTGAGAGAAAAAAAAAATGATCATTATTATATAAAATAAGAGTATATTTCTCACTGAATTTTTTTTAGTTGTTGATGAACCTTTAGTTTTTTTATGTATTCATATGCCATGCTGAGAATAAAACCCAGTGTCTCACACATACTAGGCAAGCAGTCTACCACTGAGCTACAACCCAGCCCTGAAACTCTCTTGATTTTGCCTAATGATTTTTACAAATATAGCACATGATGTCATAATTAGTTTATAGAAGTATATAATTTTAAAAAAGAACTTTCTCCCATAATCCCACCCTCCAGGATTAGTCTTTAAAATTTAGGAAATGTTTATTCAAAACTTTCGCCCTGTGTACAGAAAGCTTTGAATTAAAATATTTTATTTGTGTGTGTTTTTTTTTTAATTTGTTTATGGTATGGGGAATAGAACTTGCAGTGCTTTCCCACTGAGCTATATCCTCAGTCTTCTTTATGTTTTTATTTTGAGACAGGAGCTAGCCATGTTGCTGAGGATCTCCCTAAATTGCTGAAGCTGGCCTTGAATGTGTGATCCTCCTGCCTCTGTCTCCCAAATCAATGGGATTACAGGCATGAGCCACAAGCAAGTATTTATTTTTAAATGAAATAAGTGAACATTGTTTAAAAACTCCAAAAGTCAAAAAAGGAAGTAATGACAGGCCAACTCTCCCTTCTACCCCATCCCCACCTCCTCTGCCCAGCCCCCCCCACACCCCAGGGTAATTACTATTTCTTACACACATTTGGCTATGCATATACATCTACCGCCCCTCTTTTTGTTCAAGCACAAATGGCAGCATGTGAAATATGGTTCTGCATCTTGTCCTGCTCACTTAGCAATCGATTTTGTAATTGATAGTCGTTAAGCAATTTCTTTGGAGTAAGATTTCATCCTGGTTCTGCTCATCAGATAACCCATAACCATCTAAGAAACTGCAAAGAACAACTATCTTCCTTCACCATACCAAGTACCCACCCAACCCCCCAGTCCACCTGCCCACTTACCTATTAGAAGCAGTATGAGGCTTAACACAACAACTTCAAGGTGCATTATGATGTTCTGATGGAAAATGAGAAAACAGACTGGTTGACTGTGGCCCCCACCAGATAGGATCGGAACAGGTCTTACTCTCAGAATGAAACTTCTCCTTTTGCCCTGACTGTGAATCACGTGAGCCTCCTCTGCTGGAGATGAGAGAAGGCCACATGTAATGGCTTCAGGGCTCCCTTAGCTCCCAAGAGGGCTCTGCTCCTATTCCTAATGGATAGGGAAAGTTGTCCTCCAAAACAATCTCTTATCTCCTAGCTCTTTCCCCCACATACAGCCTCAGTCTAACTCCTGATCCTGACACGGGACATGAGGCAGTAAAAAAAAGCAACACTGAAAGCAGAGATCAAGTGTGACTCAATGGCACAACTTGAGCAAAGACCAGCCTTCCAATGGCAGAAATGGCCTTGTCCTCTAGTGGACACAGGGCTGTTCTTAATCAGTGGTCACTGAGGGATGGTCCACTAGCACGATGAAATCAATAAAAATGTGAGGCACTGGGCCTAACCATTCCTGGAACCCGACATTATGACTCAGGCTACATCTTACTAAGCCATCCAGAGAAAACTTCAAGAAGTACTGGGCTTGGATCTGAGCTGTGCCACTCGCAAATCTGGGTAAGCAAAGCTAACTGAACTCCACTTATAAAATAACACTAAAATTACTTACTCTGTCTCTCAGAAAGGAATGGGTAGATAAGCAAAAAGACCTGTGGTCGAACTTTGAAAACTAACCTAAACGGTGCACTAATAACATTAGCTAAAGCTTTGGAGAATCTGCTGTAGAGCAGACCCTTTGCCAAGCACCCACATACAAGCATTCAATCCTCACAAAGCCCAAAAGGCAGCTGCTTTTAACCCCATCTGTGGAGGAGGAAGCTCAGGTTTGGGGTGGTTGATGTGCTTGGATTTCAGATTTCTGGCTTCTGACTTTGACTCTTAATCATTAAACCACAGAAACACAAGCAAGCCTGCCTAGTACTTGATTAACTCCTCTTCCGGGCTAAAGCTTCAGTAACTTCCTCCCAGGGAGACAGGGGTGCTATACTTCCAGCCTCCTTGCAGCCCACAACTGGTTTCATGGAGACATGGAAGGGCTTGGCATACTGAGGCCCTGGGTCCCTCACTGCCCAAGAGTGGGAAGCGCTGACTTTGCAGTCTCTCCTTGGGAGAGATCTGAAGCCTGATGCTACAAACCAGTGGCCCAAAGACTCTATCTGTCCTGCAGGGTGTTTTCCATGACAGTGTTTAAAAGTTCATGTCTTCTATTCCTCCCATGCTCGCAACTCTAGATAGGGCAGAGGGGTGGGAGGGGAAGGGAGGGGGCAGGGGATTAGCAATGATGGTGGAATGTGAAGGACATCATTATCCAAAGTACATGTAAGAAGACATAAGTTGGTGTGAACATACTTTATATACAGAGATACGAAAAATTGTGCTCTATATGTGTAAAAAGAATTGTAATACATTCTGTCATGTATTTAAAAAATAAAATCAATTAAATATTTTTAAAAATAAAAATAAAAAAGCTGTTGGTAGCCAAGTATTAAAATAAATAAATAAAAGTTCATTTCTTCATTCAAAACTAAGATTAAGATTTCACATTCAGAGTCCACATTAGACTCAGTGTTTTTTTACTTTTTTTTTTTTTAATAAATCAGATAGCCACATAAGAGCTATACTACTCTCTGCCCTTAGAGTCCTCTGGCTTGTCTCAGCCCCACATTGCAGGATGTCTCATGGGGCCTTCATGGACTATTGTTTGAAATTCTCTTCCAGAAAACGAAGGGATTGAATCATGATCTTTAGCCCCTTCCTGATTTCCAAAGGAAACCTCCAGGCTCTTTAATTCAACTGAGCAACAAGATGAGTTCTACCAAGGCTTGAGCACATTTATTTATTTATTTATTTATTTAAAGAGAGAGAGAATTTTTTAATATTTATTTTCTAGTTCTCGGCGGACACAACATCTTTGTTGGTATGTGGTGCTGAGGATCGAACCCGGGCCGTACACATGCCAGGTGAGCACGCTACCGCTTGAGCCACATCCCCAGCCCATTGAGCACATTTCTGAGGACTTGCTATCCTTCTATTTTCCTTTTCTTATACACTGATTTAACAAAATGTAATGATATTCACTTTTCTGATCATCTTTCTGTTCTCCACCTTTTATGAAGAACACTGCTGACCCCATCTTGCCCACCAGAGGGAGGAGAAGCGATGCTGAAATTGGCTCACTCAGAATGAAATCCTGCCTTGTTTATTTGGGAGGCAAAATATTCCATGACTAGTTTTACCGTATTCAAAGATAATAAATGAGCCGACTTTTTGAAGAGCTTAATCCCGGTCTATGAGTCATTACTATTACACCAAAGCTAAGGGAGCATGACTTAATACTAAGGATGCAAAAATCCAGGATTGTACAATCAGTCGGAGACACAGGTAAGTAAGCAACTAACTAATGAAGTCAGGCAGAGTGAGATAAATGGTAAATGTATAATCAGACCGTGTCATCTCCCACTTATGGAACCCCTCCCATAGTTCTCTCAGGAAGAAAACAAAAAATCCTAACTCCTTACTCAGATTTTTATAAAGTCCTAGTAATCTGGTCCTTCCTATTGCTCAAATATCTTCTTCTTCTACCATGCTGTCCCCTGCCACCTGACCTCAGCCACTTGGACTTTCTTTCACATTTATCTCTGCATTAGGGCTTTTCTGCTAAGGTTCTGCCTCACTCCTTCTTTCAGCCCACCCATTTCGCATTTTCTTTTTGCCTTGTGAACCTGGTTAAATGTCACCTCTTTAGACATTTCTTCTCCTCCACTCTCAATCTAAAGTAGCCAACCAGCCCCTCTGTCTATTATTACACTATTTCAATCCTCTGGGAATCAGCTGGGTATAGTGGCTCATGCCTGTAACTCCAGTGACTCAAGAGGCTGAGGCAGGAGGATTGCAAGTTTGAGACCAATTTCAGCAATGTAGCAAGGCTCTGAGCAACTTCGTGAGATCCTGTCTCAAAATAAAAAAATAAAAAGGGCTGGGGATGTAGTTCAGTGGTAAAGCACCCCTGGGATCAATCATCAGTACCAAAAATAAATAAATAAATATTCTTTTTGAAAAATTTTCATTTACTTTGATTTTGATTAAGATTTTAGTTATTACACAGAGCTACACTGTTGGGCAGCACCCAACTCTAAACTATAAACTTCTTTAAGGCAATTTAAATATTGATTGAATATAAATAAATGGAAGTCCAAGTCATGGGGAGAGATGATTCATTTTGGCAAGGGTAGAGGGAGAAGGGGGTGAGAGAAAATTCCTTAAAAAGTGTCATGTGAGATTAAAAGTTGAAGAAAAACAAGAAGGGGTGGAAGGTGCTTGAAGAGGAGGAAATAAGGAAGGAAAGTCAAGACAAGGATGTGGGACCTCAGCTCTGAGATGTTAAATAGTTATACAATTCCACAGTATTCAGTTCTGGGGATTGAACTCTAGGGCTTTTCACATGCTAGGCAAAAAATGTTTTACCATTGTCCTGCACCCCAGCCCTTTATACTTTATTGTGAAACAGAGTCTTTATAAATTGCCAGGCTAACCTTTAAATTGCATTCCTCCTGCCTTAGCCTCCTGAGTAGCTAAGGGTTTTGTTTGTTTGTTTGTTTTGTTTGTTTTGGTACCAGGCATTGAACCCAGGCGTGCTTAATCACTGAGCAACATCCCAGCACCCACCCCCCCTTTTTTAATTTTTTGAGACAGGTTCTCGCTAAGTTGCTCAAAGCTTCACTAAGTTACTGAGGCTGGTCTTGAACTTGTGATACTCCTGCCTTAGCCTCCTGAGCTGCAGGGATTACAGGTGTGCATCACTGTGCCTGGTAGACTTACCCCTTAACCCAGCTCCACAACTAGGGAATCATTACAGCCACCCACTATCCTCATTCCCATCACTCTATACCAAACCTGGAGAGCCTAGAATCCTACAGTTCCCCTCACTGTTGCCTCGATACCTCCCACAGCCCTCTTCCCACCCCACCCAATGCCCTGACCTGGCGATTTTCCTTTTCTTATACACTGATTTAACAAAAATATAATGATATTCATTTTTCAGATCATAAATATAGATATAAAAATCACAAATTATACATGTTTATCGTGGATAATAAGAATATAACATAATACAACATAATATATATAATAATATGAAATAATGCAATATAAAAATATAATATAATGATAATGGCTAATAAAAATATAACTAAAAATGTACTCAGACAACAAATATGGACTATTCTGTAATTTACTGACATTATTCTATTAATTTGGGGTATACCAATGAACCAAAGACCTCTGTGTGGTGTATTTTAAATTTAACTTAGAAGATAAATGTATAAATTTATAAAAATAACAAAAGTATCATTTATTAGTATATTTGCAAAGTGATGAATGCTAATATAAAAAAAAAGAAGAAGAAGAAGAAGAAGGAGGAGGAGAAGGAGGAGGAGGAGGAGGAGGAGGAGGAGGAGGAGGAGAAGAGAGCCAAGGCTCAGGGAGGTTAACAGCTTGCTCACCGTCACATGAGTGTGTGAGTGCAGGCGGCCAGCTCTCAGGCATGAGTGAGCAGGTGAGAAGAGGGAAAAGAAACAGTGAGGTAAGGAAGCTAGGGAGGCAGAGCTGGAGAGAGGGTCGGGTTTGAACATGGTTTCCACTTCCACTGAGAAGGTTCTATTAAACGAGGCCAAAGAACAGAGTCAGTCACTCCAGAAAGAACTTTCTGTGAAAAGGGAAGTAGGAGAGCACCAGCCCTGTGGCAGGAGAGGGCCTGTGTGTTGGGAGAGGCCAGTGAGCCCCCGACCAGAGTGAAGCAGACCGCATAATGCTGAGGAGCAAGTGGGGAGGGGAAGACAGACACGGGGGCTCATGAGGCCTTGTCTGAGGACTCTCCTTTTCATGAGGACTCTCCACATGAAAGGAAAAGAGTGTCCTGCAGGTGACAGGATCTCACTTCCTTTGAGCAGGATTCTGTGGCCACTTGGTTGAGAAGCAGAGAAGCCCCAAGCCCCGGGGTGTCTGCTGTAGGGATTCAGAAAGGAAGGGATAGCAGGAGGGGACAAAAGAACCTCTGGCACTCAGGTGCTGTGTGTTCAGAAGGTTCAACAAACACCTCTCTGAGGGATTTGAGAAGAGGAGGAGCTTGGAGGTGACTTCAAGGGATTTGGGCCTAAGCTGTGGAAAGACAAGAGGTGCCACCAAGAGGGGAACTCTGGATCACAGGCATTCTGGGAAAGAGTCTGGGTTGAGTTGGAGGTATCTTCTAGACCCAAGTGGAGATTGCTGAAATTCAGGGGGGAGGTCTGGGTTAAAGATATACATTAGGATCACTGGCTTAGAAATGGCATTTGAAGTCAGTCACAGTGGCACACATTTGTAATCCTAGCTACTTTGGAGGCTGAGGCAGGAGAAGTAATAGTTCAAGGCCAGCCTCAGCAACGAATGTGTTTCAAAATAAAAAATAAAAAGGGGCTAGGGATGTGGTTCAGTGGTAAACTTCAATTACCATGGTGGGGGAGGGGGCAGGCCACAGGCCAAAAATAAAAAAAAATAAAAATAACAGTATTTCAAAGCCATGAGCCTGAATTGGATGCGCAAAGGAGCACCTGTGGCCAAGCATTAAGCCCTGGGGCCTTCTGCCAGGAAAAGGAAGAAGAACCAACATAAGACTGGAGGCGGACTAAGAAAGGAAACAGGAAAAAGTAAAAGGAAGTCAAAAGAAGCAAATGCACCTGGCAAATATCACAAAACAGAAGTTGCAGCAGCAGGAGTTGAGATATTCCCGTAGCACGGAGCCACCTGGAGATTACCAGTGACCTGAGTGTGTTACTGAGAATTTTACTTCAAAAAAAAATTTTTTTTTACTTCGGTTAAAAAAATAGAATAAAATCAGGAGATAATTGGAAACGGTGAATGCTTTCAAGGAGTTTTACAAAATGAAGCAAAAATGAAGGAAGGTAAGTTGGAGAGTACGGTAAGAGAGATATTTCTTAGTGAGAAAAATAACAGTATATATGTATGATCTGGAAATGATCTAGAGAAGGAAGAAAAAATGATTAAAGAAAGGGAAATTTTGCTGAGCAATGGAGGAAAGGAATCTAGTGCCTGTTAGAGGGTTTGGTTTAGATCCCACTGCCTATCGCATCAGAGATAGGAATTTGGGAATAAAGGGAAAGATATAGAGTCTCAGGAGTGCCTACAAAACCCTGAAATGCAGGATACACCCATGAACAATTGCAGCTCCTCAGGGAGGTACCCTTGGGCCACACCCTTGACCCCATGCCCTTGTAACAAGAGAACAATGCACAAGTGCAGGGAAACTGGTGTGGAACTGTGTGATTCCACTTTTACTCCAACCCCAGTAACCATCCTTCTGTACATATCAACACCCCCAATGACAGGATACTGTCTCTCCCTCTGGAAATGGTGGTGTTCTCCTCTTAATCGTTATTCCTTGCTTTACCCCAAAAGCTTCTCTTCTCTTGAGGTGGCTCCCAATCTCCCTTGACTATGTACCTACTTTCCTAAATAAACCTTTGTCTAATGCCTTTGACTGGACATTGCTAAAATCCAGTTTCCATCCCATATGTCAAGAACCCCCGCTGGCCCTGAGTCAAGTTCCCTCAGCTCTCTGGGGGCTCCTTGGACCCTTCTTCAGAAACACATATTCTCACATGACAGTCTCACGGGTGCATGCTCTCAGTGGGTATGTCTATGGAAGCTCTGGGTTGATGGCTTCCTTGGTGAAGTTAGAACTTCATCAAAAGCTCACAATGACAATGGAAAAGAGATCTGAGAAAAGCTTTCTGAGAGTGGATGCACTAAGGTCGAATGTGCAACCCTCGTAGAGCACCTGGGTGGCACTGTAATTAAGGGGCCAAGAAGGGGAACCCAGTCCAAGAGGACCAAGTTCTCCAGCTCTCTGCAGCTGCAGGCCCTGGGGGAGATAACTATTTTCAATCTTCTCAGGCATTTCTCTAAATATCTCCCCTACCCTAACATCATTCAAGGGTTTCCCACTACCTTGGAGGCAAACTCCAATCCAAGATGCTGACCTTCCCTAGCAGGCCACACCCTTCCACTCCACTCCTCGAACCACCTGAAACAAACCAAAACGCTTGTGCCTACTCCCATTGAACTTTGTCAGTTTGTCACCAAAAGCTTGGTCCTTGTCCCCAGTGTCAAGCCAATAATAAGGATACAGTTTTGAGAAAAAGGAAAAAAGAAAAAGAAGGCTTGTTGCTTTGCTAGCAAAGAAGAAACACAGGGACTCCTGTCCCAGAAGCTGTGATTCTTCCCATCAGGAGGAACAGGGGGTTTTAAAAAAGTGAGTCAAAGGGTACATTCCAGGTGCCCGCTGTTGGAGCTGTAATCCACTTGTTAATTGGGGAGATAACCATTCCTGAGATCTTCTAATACCTTTCCCAAAGTATGGATTACTTCCTTCTTCTATGGTGGGTGGGTGCTCAAGGACAGATAACTGTCCAAAATGGGGAATGAAGGTAATCCTGTGTCCCCTGATATTAGGAAGGAACAGGGAGAGAGCAAGAGAAAGAAACACGTCCATTTTAAAAATTAGTTGCAGTCGCAGAACAGCCAGGGATATATGCAAAGCATAAAGTGGACCCCTGTTACAACTTCAGTGGTTTCTACCATAAACCTGCAAAAGTCAGTAGCCAACATCAGGCTCCTTTTCGCCCAACATAACACTGGAAAATGAGTTATTTTTTACAAATATTTTACAAATCACAAAAGTCAATGAACAAAACTGCTAATATGACTATGCCCTCTATTCATAAAATACTGTTTCCATATCATGTAATGTTATAAAATACCTACATATACTGACCTAAGTAATATAGCTTAATCCAAAGGTTCCATACGACAGGTTTCTTCCTCCCTATTTCTCATGCTAAGCTTGTTCACAAAAAGCTCCAGTAATTCAGCTATATAAGCCTATTATTCTGTTTAAATGAGACTCTCTCAGACAGGCACAGTGGGACATGGTTGTCATCCCAGCAGCTCTGGAAGGCGGCTCAGGCAGGAGGATTGCAAGCCAGCCTCAGCAATTCAGTGAGGCCCTGTCTCAAAATTAAAAAATAAAAAGGTCTGGGGATGTGGCTCCTTGGTTAAGCATCCCTGGGTTCGATTCTTGGTACTAAATAATGATAAATATCAATATCTCCCCCAAATCCAAAGAGCTCCATTTTATGTACACTTCCCCTATTCTACCAACTCAGTCCTCATGGGCCTAGTGTCCTAATCCCATGTAACACCGAGAAAGTCCAAGCCATGGTGTTCAGGCTTTGTCTTTAGAGTGAGTTTGCAGAGGGCTCCACTCACCGATGAGTCAGCAGACAGGTCCTCCCACAACCTTTCCTTCTGGTGGTTGCTCCTCCAAAGGTTTTCATAGATAAAGACAGCTTCTCCTGATTCCACTCCTTATCTCTTGGCCACACCTTTAAATAAGAGCACCGGGAAGTGTGTTTGAAAACAGAGTCTCTTCAATCAGCCAATCTTTGACCCACTTGCTAACTTAAACACATTCTAGGGAAATATTAGTGGACTAGAATAGTATCTGTTTTCTGCTGGGCTGTTTGTTTTCTTCTGTTTTTGTTTTTTTTTTTAAATTAATGATCTCCCTGTTTCCATAATTCCTTAGAATTATTCATACAGCACCCAGTGAGGGGTTTATCTTTGTTTTTGTGGTACTGGGGATTGAACCCAGGAGTGCTCTGTTACTGAGATACATCCCTAGCTCTTTTTTTTTTTATTTTTTATTTTGAGACGAGGTCTCACTATGTTGCTGAAACTAACCTGGAATTTGCGATCCTCTTCCCTCAGCTTCCTGAGTAGCTGGGATTATAAGTGTGCACCACCAGACTCTGCTGGGCTATTTAAAAAGATTCGGCAAAGATCAAAATTTTAAATCAGAATCTAAGTCTGAAAAATCACACAGACTTTGAGATGGTGGTGCATGAAGCGCCTTTAAACACCTGGGCCAACCCTCTCAATGTGCAGATGAATAAACAAATCAAAAAAGAGGAACAGCATCAAGGACCTGTCCACGTCAGTGGGGCAGATGCAGAAGTGAAAGCCGGTTTTAACTACCTCTGCTCCACTGTTCTGCCATTCAACATGTTATTTTAATAAATGTTTATTGATCAACCCAGGCTAAGTAACAATAGAACATTCTATGCAAAAAAAAAAAAAAAAAAAAAAAAAAAACTACTATCTCTCCCCTAGGAAGTTTAGGAAAATAAACTGACATCTTCAAAAATCAGTACCACACCCGGCATAGTGGCACACACATGTAATCCCAGAAGCTCCGGAGGCAGAGACAGGAGGATCACAAGTTCAAAGCCAGCCTCAGCAAAAGTGAGGGGCTAAGCAATTCAATGAGACCCTGTCTCTAAATAAAATACAAAATAGGGTTGGGGATGTGACTCAGTGGTTGAGTGCCCCTGGGTTCAATCCCCGGTACCAAAAAAAAAAAAAAAGAAGAAGAAGCACACCAGGTCCCAGTGTGATTTATATACACCCTTCAGATGTCACTAACATTGAGAGGACCAGGGTTCTGAAGTTGTATACAAGGATGTTAGGAGTGACCAGTTCCTGTCCAGGCCGCTAGAAGGCACTACCTTGTGTACTACAGAATGTTTCCTTAGAGAATTAAGAGATTGTGGGGCCTCCTCAGCCCTGGAACCAAAACCATGTGCACTGTCCACTTGAAGACATTGAAGATAACATCACATTTGTTTCTGGATTAAGATGTTCACTTTTAACCAGCGTGCCCTGCTGCATTATCATCATATGCAGATAAGACATTTCCTCCTTATCCATCTTTGGAAGAAAATGGGTCAAAGAGATTTAATAGCATTAGGATTTTACTACATAAGTTTAGGATAGTTTTTTAAAAAAAATATTATTTACTTATTTTGATAAGGAGGATTGAGCCCAAGGGGCACTTTAACACTGAGTTATGTCCCCAGCTCTTTTTTATTTTGAGATAGGGCCTCACTAAATTGCTGAGGGTCTCATCAGTTGCTGAGGCTGCTCAAACTTGTAATTCTCCTGACTCAGCCTCCAGAGTGCTGGGATTCCAGTGTTGGGATACCATGGTGCTAGGCTAGGATAGTTTTTTAAAGGACATTCAAAGAGTACACTCCCAAACCAAGACCTGGGCACCAAGCTGAGTTGCAGCCACTTGTGAGATGTGCACTGTTCTGTCAAAACCCTCATTAAAGCCTTGGGATGGTGGTGGCATTGTTTTTAATACTTGAAGTTACTGCTCTCTATCTCCTGGGCCCTTTCCCCTTCTCTGGTTTTGTTTTTGTTGTTTTTCCCTGTGTACCTTCTTCATTATACTACTAGTGTAGAGTGAATCCTACTCTCAAAACCAAGATCCCAGTCCTGGTTTACCGTCACATCCTACTGCCGACCTTGACCTTAACCCATCCAGGTCCTCATTTCTTCCAATGAAAAGGAAAGCAGACAGGAAAACACTGCTATAATCTTTAAAATTCACTTTTTATTACCAGAGAAAATGGATAAAATAATTAAAGTATAACAGGAAAAAATAAAGAAAGAAAAAAGTGAAAGTCTTTCCCAACCTTTTGTCCCAATGATATAACAATATTAATTTTGGATTATTTGGTATATTCTTTTTTGTTGTTTTTCTTTTCTTTTTCTTTTCTTTTTTTCCCCATATTAGGAATGGACACAGGGTCTCACATGTGCTAGGTGAGTACTCTACCACTGCATTACATTCCCAGACCCTTTTTAAATTTGGAGACAGGGTCTTGCCAAGGCACCAAAGCTGGCCTTGACTTCACAGTTCCCCTGACTCACGGCAGTGGAATTACCGGCATGCAACCACTGTGCTTGGTCTCCCATAATTTTAAGGCCAAAACAAACAAAAAAAAATCAATTACATACACTTAGTCTAGAACTACTTTTCCTTTTGCTTAATCGCAGAGCATTATCAGAGGACAAGTAGCATCAGTGTCATGAGAGCAGAGTTGTTTTTGTTATGTTTGTTGTTGTTGTTGTTGGTATCAGGGATTGAACTCAGGGGCTCTGAACCACATCCCCAGCCCTTTTTTGCATTTTATTTAGAGACAGGGTCTCACTGAGTTGCTTAGGGCCTTACTAAGTTGCTGAGACTGACTTTGAACTTGTGATCCTCCTGTCTCAGTTTCCCAAGTAGCTGGGATTACAGTGTGCCGCTGCCACCTGCTGAGAGCAGAGTTTTGACTGCTTCAGTCACTGCTGTTCTAGATATCACAACAATGCCTGCCCAAGAGTAGTTGCTAATAAATGTTCACTGAATGGACAAATGGACATGAATTCTCCTTCCTATCAGACTAAGTGACATTTCATGAGGCCAGGGATTTGCCTTTTTTGGTCCCCCTCCATGATCCCAGCACCAAACACAGTGCCAGAACATAGTAACCACTTAATAAGTATTTGTTGAATTAACCAAAAACCTCAATGAGACTTCCTAGTTTGTGTTAACTGTACCATCTAATCAACAATTTTTCTATTGATATAGAAAATCTCTTATGAATATCCTTGCAGTAATCATATTTGTATAATATTCTTGTTTAAAGATTTTTATAGGATAGGAATATTGTTGGGGAGAAACCATTGATCTGGTCCAAATGTGTTCTCATGTTCTTTCTCACTAGAATTTCATGATTTTTAAAAAACACTTGTGTTTAATTTGTCAGCCTGTATGAGAACTGCTGCCTACAATATTAATTTTGCAAAATGATCTCTCTTACATATCAGCTATAGAAAGCCAGTGCTCTCCAAATCTCTTTATGTATAGCCAAAATACCATCTAATTCACACAATAAGACTGCCAGAAAGACTTGTAAAAACAAACAGGCTGCCTGCATGCTCAGTGACCAACATCTTCTCTGTTCAGTCCAGTAGCAATTTCCTCCTTAGAAAAAGTGGAGGAGTGATTTTCAGTCAGCAACACGTCCATATTGTTGATTCACCCCTCCCCACACACACATACCCAGTATTGGGTATTGAATATAGGGGAATTCTATCGCTGAGCTACACCCAGCCTTTTAATTTTTTGACACAGGGTCTCACCAAGTTGCCCTGGCTGCCCTTGAACTTGTGATTCTCTTGCCTCAGCCTCCAGAATCAGGGATGACAGACATATTTCACATTCTTTATGTGCTAAGGAAGGCAGAAAGAGAAAAACATAAAAGAGTAAGAAGATCCTGAATAGAAAGAGGATATTGAGAAACAAAGGCCACTTTGGCCAGATAAGAACAGATATGGAATATTTGTGAATTCTTCGAGAAGTTACAGACTTGTGCTCTGTCTGCGCTCTGCAATGGAAAGTCTCTCCAGAAAGTTCCCTTTCTGCATTCTGAAGTTATTTAGCAAGTTTCAGAGTCAGGCAAGAGCCTGGAAGGCAACAATAAACAAGACAAGGATAGTCTCTGTTATCTTGGAATTTAAGTTCAGGGACCATTGTCTTTCCATTAAGGGGTCTGATGCTGACAAGACAGATTGCTGGAAGCCTTTGCCTCCTTTTCACCAGGAAACAGAATCTGTGTCTCAGTCACTAGTTCTTCTTCTGTGAAAATACAGCTCCAATTCTCTCCATGAATGGAGAAGTTGGGCAGAGATATTTCCCTTTGAGAGTGCAACAAGCAAAACTTGGCCACACACACACACACTCCTCTTTTCCCCATGTTCTCCAGCCACACCACAGGCCTGCTGAGTTGTCTTCTTAACTGAGGCAGAGGTGAGCACTTACCATTGGACAGGCAACATTCAAAAAAGCATAAACTCAGAGGGAAACTTCAAGATCATTCCTTTCTTTTTAATTTATTTTTTAGTTATAATTGGACACAATACCTTTATTTTTATGTGGTGCTGAGGATCGAACCCAGCACCTTGCACATGCTAGGTGATCACTCTACTGCTTAGCCACAGCCCCAGCCCCTCCTTTCATATCTTAAGCTTTTTTTTTTCTTTTCTTTCTTCTTTTTCTTTTTTTTTCAACCTTTTTATTTTTTATTTTGAGATAGTATCTCCATAAGTCACGTAGGGCCTTGCCAAGTTGCTGAAGCTGGCCTCCAACTTGGAATCCTCTTGCCTCAATCTCCCAAGTTGCTGGGATTACAGGTATGTACCACAACATTTGGCTTATTGTACCTTTTTAAGGATTACAGACCTCCATGAAAATCAGTGCCCTTTTAGACTATCTGTACCGGAGAAGAAAAGCACATGTCTCGACACACAGTATACTCTACATTCTCAGGAGCTTCACAGTCACATCATAAGCCTGAATTTCTTGGAAAGATTTCATATCAAGAATCCCTAATGTGCATAAAAGTACATTTGAAGTCTAATGCCCATGATTGGCAGTCTCTGGGTTAGATACCCCTGTTAGCTGGGATACAGAGGTAATGATGTACAGCAAAGGTCACAGTTGAACCCCAATGTGAGCTAATTATCTCCAGAAAATAGGAACACTCTTCTTGGTGCTCCTGGACAGAAACTGTAAAACCAGTTAGCTGACATGTCTCAGTTTTGAAAAAAAAAAAAAAAAACAACACCAAGGTCAAAAATGAAGGTGCTGGATTCAATGGCATAAAAAGGTGAGAACCCAGAGGTGATCAGTATTGCTGCTCACTGCTGATATAGCAGTAGTCCTCATTCGGGTCCTCCATCTCATATATGTTTTCCTCAATGATGTAGATGTTCTCCTCTGAGCGCATCCTGTCTGCTGCTGCATTTGCCAACCCTGAGGGACGGGGGTTGGCCAGCGTGATGAGACTGTGAAAAGAAAAGTGTTGTGGTTGATTTAAGCATTCTACAGGCAACATGGGACGAGGTTAAAAGATTAGGTTTTAAACTGGGTGTGGAGACATGCACCTGTAATCCCCGCAGCTCAGGAGGCTGAAGACAGGAGGATCGTGAGTTCAAAGCCAGCCTCAGCAATGGCAACTCAGTGATACCCTGTCTCTAAATAAAATACAAAATAGGGCTGGGGATGTGGCTCAGTGTCCAGGTTCCCCTGAGTTCAATTTCTGATATACCAATAATAATAATAATAATAATAATAAGATTAGGCTTTGCTGAAGAGACATGTATGATCTTTGATTGGATGTCGACTGGGGGAAAAGCCATAAAATAATTCGGGGACTATCTGAGAAAATCTGAATTAACCTCATTTTTCTTAAATAGAAAAACTGCATATCCTTATTCTTAGTGGTCAAAGGCTGAAATGTTTAGGTGAAGTGTCAAGATGTCTACAACTTCCTTACAAATAGCTCAGAAAAATCACTGTGCATATCGAGAAATGGACAAAGCCAGAATGTGCAGCATGCCACATGTGAATTCAGGTGGAGGTTCTGTTGTTCCTTGCACTGTCATTCCAATTTTTCTGTGAGCTTGAACAATTTCAAAAGGAAAAATAAATGGAAACAATTATGTTGTAGATCCAATCAGACTAGAGTTCAAATTCTCTGATACATGCTAGCTTTAAGATTTGCATAAATCTTTTTTGTTGTTGTTGTTTTGGTTTTGGTGGTGGTTGTTGTTTGAGTACCAGGGATTGAACCCAGGGGCTATCAACTACTGAACCACATTCCCAGCCCTTTCCATATATATATTTTTTTAATTTTGTGACAGGGTCCCACTAAGTTGCTTAGAGCCTCACTAAATTGCTAAGGCTGGCCTTGAACTTGCAATCCTTCTGCCTCAGCCTCCTGAGTTGCTAGAATTACAGGCGTACACTATGTTTTGTTTACATTCAAGAAATAATTAGTATGTTACACACTGTTCTATGTGACTAGAGAGATAGAATTGAATGGAACACAAAAATCCCATAGAGGTTAAGTGTTAGTAAACTTTGTGTTTTAGTATCCTTGTCTGTAATATGGAAATAATGTGAGACCTGCCTCACAGGTCAACCGTGAAAAATACTAATTTATTCCATCATTAATATTGATTGTTAATAGGATCAGGCACTGTTCTGGGGATACAGTCATTAATATGGCAGACAAGTTCCTAATTTTCTGTGGAGTTTACAATTTGTAGGCAGGGATGAACATTAATCATATAATTTCACAAATGATGAATTAATTCCTATCAATGTTACCTCTGAATAATAATCATATTTCCCAATTTCTGCTTTAATGAAGAACACTAATCATTGAATATTTTACTTGTTACTTTATTTGACTTTTTATTACATGTTATTTTGTCTTTATAATATACCACATTTATCTTAGTCTAAAATGATCAGTGATTTAGATAGTATTTAATGGACAGTCATTTGTTTCTCAAAATACATTACATTCTTGTAATGCACCAAATGTTACTAAAACTGGAAAACCTGATAAGGGTGTGACCTATGTCGATCAGGAATGGATGGTGTAAACAGTAAGGAATGATGATGAAGACAGGGACCTGAATTAACTCTCAGCCCTGACTACACAACAGAACCACCCGGAGAGCTTTCAGAGAAACACCTGCTCAGTCCTCATCATCAAAATTCCAATTCAGTTGCTACAGGGCTGGTCCTGCATCAGTTGGCTTAAGTGCCTATACATCATCAGCTGAAAAGCCTGAGTGGGGCTATAAAAACCCTGAAAACAGATTGGTTTTCCTGTTCACTTTGGTTACCTCAGTGTCCAGCCCTGACCCCCCTGGATATAGTAAGTGCTCAATAAGTTGAGGTTTCAGATCACTGAAAAAAAAATCCCCATTAATACAGAGATAAATAAGCATTTCTTAATAATAGGGAGATAAATTCTATACCTTAACATTAGAACTAAGGAAGCTAGATGGACCAGGGAGCAAACAGAGCAGCATGTTGAATTTGCATTTCATAATTAGACTTCAGGCAAAAGAAATACAAGCTTAGACCCCCAAAACTCCAGGCCAAACCTTCTCAGGGCAAAAATCAAAGCTATATTAGGGTAGGGGGCCGCTCAGATTCTCCTTCTCCCATTCCTATTCTTACCTTGAATTCTGTAACTTCTTTTTCCTATGAGAATACCCTAGGTAAAAAGGAAAGTAAAATGAATAAATGTGTTTAGGTAAAATAAATAAGAAATAAAATGGGCTCACTGTGGGTAATTGTTGTTTAGGGAAATCTGGTCTCTGCTTAGAAGAAACTAAATCAAACTCCCCAAGTGTATCTTAGTTTATTCTATGTACTATGCTAGAAAATAAAGAAGATGCATTTTCTTATTTAACAAATACCACGAGGCCTCTTCTAAGTGTCTGGCAATTTGCTAGGCATGGTTGACACAAAGGTGAATTGTGAGTCCTAACTTCATGAAGCTTGCATGAGAGAAACAAGAAAAAAGAAAAGAAACCAGATAGGGTAGAAGGAAAAGAAAAGAGTAAGTAAGTAGAAAAACGAAATAATTTCAAAGTGTGATGTATGAGAGAAATCAAAACCACACTGAAACAGAGAATAGGGCAACACTCTCAGAAACTATCATTAAGTTCAGCTCTGAAAGAAAAGAATGAGTCAGCTGTGTCAAAGGCCACGGGGAGCCTTCCAAGAAGAGAGAAGCCCTAGGAAAGATCTTGGTGATTCTCTGAAACCAAAAAGTGGCTAAGAGAACGAACGGCCCCAGGTGAAGGCTGAGGAGTAAGCTGTGGCTAGGGGCCACAGGACTTTTCCATCGTGATAAGGAGTTAGGGTTTTATTTTAAGACCTATAGGAAATCACTGAAGGACAGAGATATGGTCTGTTTGGGTGTTAATATCACTGTCAGCTATGTGGAGGAAGGAGGGAGAGGAACAAAGAAATGGGAAGAAAGTAGAGATGGCAGTGCCTTATAGTAAGGTGGTGGCCAAGACATGCAGAATGAGGGATTTTAAATATATTTTGGAGAAAGACTCCAGGAACTGAAGTTGGACTGCATCTTAAGAGGTAGGAATGGGAGCAGGATGACTTCTGCATTTCTGGCTTAAACAACCAGACAGACAATGGTAAAATATGATGGAGAAGACCAGAGAAGGAAGGTCGAATAATATAGAATTGGAAGCTCCATTTTGGACATGTTAAATGTGTGAAATATCCAAGTGGAGCTATTGACTGGGCAATTAGACAAGGAATAGCTACACTTCAAGAGCTGACAAGAGTCAGGCATGGCAGCTCATGCCTATAATCCCAGCTACTCAGGAGGCTGAGGAAGGAGGATCACAAGTTCAAGCCTCAGCAACTTAGGGAGACCCTGTCTCAAAATAAAAAATAAAAAGGGCTGGGATGGGGTTGGGGTTGTGGCTCAGTGGCAGAGCACTTGCCTAGCACATGTGAGGCACTGGGTTCAATCCTCAGCAACACATAAAAATAAATGAATAAATTTTTTTAAAAAGGGCTGGGATGTCTCTCAGTGGTAGAGCACCCCTGGGTTCATTAATTCACAGCACTGAAAAAAAAAAGTCTTCTTAATTAATTATATGCAGAAAAGATACTAGAATCAGCCTGCCTGAATTTAAATCCCAGCTCTGAAACTTGCTAATGGTGATGATGATAAAATGTATGTGAAACATTTGACATAGGACCTGCCTGACATGTGGTAATCACTGAATAATTATAAGCTATTATTATTGTGAGGGTTTAGAAATATAGTGGGTATTTAGCCTACCTAATCACCTTTAGGTACAAAGTTTTATATATATAAATTGTAATTATTGGAAAACCTATACACACACACACACACACACACACACACATATTTGTACTGGGGATTCAACCCAGGGGCACTTTACCACTGAGCCACATCCCCAGCCCTTTTTATTTTCAATTTTGAGACAGGCTCTCACTAAGTTGTTTAGGGTCTCCCTAAGTTGCTGAGGCTGGCCTCCAATCCTCCTGCTTCAGCCTCTGGAGTTGCTGGGATTACAGGCGTGAGCTACCATGCCCAGCACAAAGTCATATTTCTATCTCGGTTTGTTCTCATTCCAACATTTCCAGTTCCTATTGGAGGGAAAGACAAACCATGTCCAACAACTTACATTTGAGAATTAAAGCACTAAAGATAAGCGTAACAGCCAACACAGCAGAGATTCCTACTCCAATATAGAGGCCTCTTCTGGTGGTTGCTCCAAAGCTTTGGAACTCATCAGCAAATGTGGATATCTGCTATGCAAACACAAAACAGGATTTAAGATGCAAATGTTCAGAAATTAGCTGTGTACTCAGCCAATACCAAGATTTGGAGTCAGACCATCCCTTTCACAGCATCACAGTATGGAAGGGACTTTAAAACTACCCCTGATCTGTCTCCTTTTAGACAAGCCTCAAACCACGAAAGAAATGGATTAGTTTAATTATTGGAGTTAACAAAGAAATGGAGTATTCTCTTCTGTACTGTGGTTGTAGAAAGAGCTCTTAATAAATGAATCTCTTCCCACACTCCAAAAAAATGGGCTTTTGAGTGGAGTACTGTTCTTTTAGCATACCCTGTGTCCCCCCAGAGAGTTTCAGAGTGGTCCACATTGGATGCCTTGCAGTGAAACCCCTATTTTCCCAGAAATAATGTGACAAAAGAACCAGGACTTGGCAATCAAACAGGGCTGGATTCAAATCTCAGTGTTAACTGAACTTCCAGAATTATTGGAAAACCTAAGTTTATATAACATAAAATGCTTAGCACAGGGCCTGACACATGATAAATGTTCAATCAATGGTAGACATTATTGCTACTTCTCTAATTAATTTGTTTTTATGATAATCGAGAGACATAAAAAATCCTCCTATTTCAAAAATTTCAGTCCATGTCTTCCTTTAAAACCAGTAGTAGTGAGGACTTTTAAAACAATTGGGGAAGAGTTAAACCTTTCATTTATTCAATAAACATGTACACATTTATTCAATGCACATTATTTCTGCAGCAGCTGGACTGTGCCTGCAAAGTATTGTGCAGTAAGCACTGTGGTCACACAGAGGTCCTCAAAAGGCAGTCATTGATTGCAAAGAGGGAGGGACAAAAACGGGATGCTGAGGGCCAGATGTGAACATACAGGTAGGAGATTCAGTCAAAGCAACACAGACTCCCAGATGTGCCCTCAAAGAATTTTTAAGTCACCATTACAAGCTTGATTTCTTGTGATTTTTCTTTCACTCTGGAAATGTGGAGAACACTAAAACTATGGTAAAATCAAGTATTACTTTATGCTTAAATGACATAAATTCTTGGCTTTGAATATTCTGGATTGATGTTCTGTCAATATAAATGAACAAATTTCAGAATCAACCTTTTGCTTGGGATATAAGGGAAGCAAGAAGAAATGCATTGGAAGAAGCTGGAAAGTCTTAGAAACTTCCACAGTGGTAACAATTGTAAAATTTGAGAAGAGGGACAACACGCTAATGTTTCTTCTTTTTGGTTTGTCATCATCAACACATTACAGACAAGGAATCTGAAGCTAAGGGGGGGGGGGGTAAGCCTCCTCCATCCCAAGGAAATGGTAGGTGTGAAGATGTCTAAAGCCAGATTTTCTTTATGTAGTTGAGATTGTTAGCACGCACACACAAAAATTACTTACTGTTTGATTTTTATCATGGAAGGTCCCCAGGGTCTGTGTCTCCACTACACAAGCACAAACACACACAAATGAGGGAAGACAGTCAATAGTTAAAAATTTTTTTATATCAGAAAAAGCTGAATGATGTCTATAACCCTACTTAAAACTAATTCTTCCCCATCCTCTTCACAACAACTAATTGAGAGACAACAGAATTTACTGATTGCTTACAAATCAACTTCAGGATGACCATGGGCATTCATCTAGATAATGAACCCTACTACTTCTATTTCCTGAAATAAAGATTTTTGTCAGGAAGACTTATATTGAATATGGAGCTTGTTTTTATCCACAGGGCTTTAGTGGCTTCTACAAAAATTCAATAGCAAAGATGACAGTCATTATATTCTAATTAGACTTTGAAAGAAATGAAAAAAATCCATTTTCTAGAAAAAGTTTAACATTTATTCATTAGGAGGGAGACAGAGTATTCGGTTACCTTCAAATGAAAATAAGAGCTCTAGCTACAATTTACCAGGACCCAGGCATTGTGCCAAACTCTTAATGAAGTATCTCACTTAGCATTCGAAATAAGGATCCTAAAGTGTCAGGACTGTTAGTCCCCTTAGACAGATGAAGCTACTGAGGATTAGGGAAGTTAAGTGACTTTCCAAGGTCACAGAGTTTAGTGAATGATAGAAATGACCTTCCAATTTAGGTCCACTTGGTTTCAAGCATACATTCTCTACCATCTACCCTCACAACTTCAAAGACCACACTGCTCAGCTGTCAACTCACCATCTTTCCTTTTGATTGATTTGTTTATTTCTTTTATCTGATTAAGTAGTCAAGGAATAATGTATAACTCTGTGCCAGGTTTAGGGGAGAGCAGCAAACCTGAGGGAACTGACCCTGATGTATTTTTTAAATATTTTGTTAGTTTTGTCAATGGACTTTATTTTATTTATTTATATGCAGTGCTGAGAATCAAACCCAGTACCTCACACATGCTAGGCAAGCACTTTACCATGGAGCCACAAACCCAGGCCCGAGACCCTGATCTTGTGGACACTGTATTCTAAACACAAATTGTTTGTCAGCTTTGGGAAAACAAAGCATGCTTCCTCATTTTTATGACTAAGTCAGAGACTCTTAAACTCCTTAAACACCATGGCTGTCTCCTGGAAACCTTGAAGTCTAAACCCTTTAAGATGCATATCAGGTTCAACTAAATAATAGTTTAGCAGACTATGATTTCAATATTATAAAGGTATACTCTCGTCCTAAAATTATTTAAGAAACAGATATGAAAAAGATTATGTTTTGCCTATTACCTGAAAGGAATTTAGCAAACTAAAGTATAAAAACCACAATGGAACTGCTAAGTAAACATGAATCTTAACCACATGCAAGATTTTCAAATGGAAATCCAGTTTCTGCTTCCCTATAATTTTGGCTGTTGGCCTAACTGTTAAGACTGACTGCTTCTTCTTCTTCTTCTTTTTTAACTTCATTTGCTATGACAATGATCTATAAAATGGATGGAGCACATTGAGTTATCAGAGCCTATTTTCACAGATTTGCCCATCAGCCAAGGTGGGGGGAACAGTTGGAAGAAGTTGCAGTGTTTCTTTCTGGAGAACCCAAGAGGTGGGTGGGTTGCAGGCAGAGAGAACATCAAAGTGTATAAATGCAGTGGTCCCTATCTGCTCAGCACTGTCTGTGTGCCAGACGTGGTGCTTAGCACTATTAAAGCCACAATCCCATTTAGTGCTCACCACAACAGGTATGTAAGAGTATTTTCCCCATTTTTTCAGATGAAGAGACTGAGTCTTAGAGAAGTACTTTACCTATGATCACAGAAGTACTTTACCTATGAGAAATCTGGAATTCAAACTAGTCTTCCCAGAGCTGAGGTCTCACCCATGACCCAGTCCCACCTCCTTTAGGAAGAAGGGAGAGGACACCTGTCCTGTGTTCAGGTGGGTTTAGCACATTCCACAGCCCTGGGAACCCTGGCTTTTTAAGGCTTCACTCCACTTTATATTGAACACATTAAAAGCAACCACATCACATTAAACAAAAATCATAGACTACCTATGAATTGACTCACCTTGATTAATTGACATAATGTTACATATAGGCAAGTTGTTAGATGTTCATTAACTTCACTTTTAGTTTTGTTTTCCTGTTTTGGAGCAATTGCCTTGGGGGGGGGGGCGGTGTTATTGTTGGTTTGTTTATTCAACTATTTTCTTAATTCAGGCTCTTGAAAAGCTCAGCAATTCAATCTAGGTAAAGTCCCTATATTCTCTGATGTAAGAGATGGCCCCTTTGTTGTTGTCTTGGAGGGGAGTAACTAACAAGCAAAATCTAAGGGGAAGGGGACTTCAGTTCATGGTATAGGCAAGGAAGTGAACTCCCTATTCCCTGTATGCCTGCATGTGTGATATACAGCAGGTACCTACTCAGTGGGATATTGGAAGATGCATGGAAGCACAGGGTGGAAAAGTGGAACTAAATGATCCCTGACGTCCCATCTAGGTCTGTATTTGTAAGTTCTTTAAAATAAAACAATGGCACATGATAAACACCTGTATGATTGATTAGCCCACAATGTGGATGATCATCTGTTCCTGCCGTATTTAATTTCCTCACTAATCACAAAAGAGATGAAGGCTTCCAGTCACTAGAGAACAACCAAAGCCTGAACCTTTAAGGACATGAAGTTAATCACTATAATGATAATAATAAATAATATTTAAATGAATTCTTTAGGCCAGGTACTATGCTGTATTTACACATACATTATCCTGTTTACTCTTATTATTATTTTTAGTTGTAGTTAGACACAATACCTTAATTTTATTTATTTATTTTTATGTGGTACTGAGGATCAAACGCAGTGCCTCACATGTGCTAGGCAAGTGCTCTACCACTGAGCCCCACCCTCAGCCCCTACTGTTTATTATTTATAGTACCTTTTGAAGTAGACACTGGTATTGCCCTCCTTGTAGAGATGAGAAAATTGAGATTCAGAGAGGTGGGAAACTTTACAGAGCTCATAAGAAGAGCTGGATTTTGTACCCATTCTACTTGTCACTGAAGTAATTAACCATAATCTCAATCTTCCTTCTGAAATTATTCATGGCAATAGCTAACCTATATTGAGTACGTACTATAATCAGTACTGAAACTAAGCATTTTAGATACATTTTCTGACTTAAAACTCTTAAGGCATGACTTATATGGTTTATAACATTATGAGGTGACACTTCCCTATTTTTAACCTCAATTTACAGAAAAAAAAAAAAAGAGCTTCATAGAATTTGAGAGAGACAAAGACTCGGACCAGGAATCATAGTATTAACATCCTTGATCAAGGTGACCTGAAGTCTGTGTTCTGTCCTACCTTCTCTTCTGAAGTACCTTGGTGAACTAGCTAAAGAATTAATCTGAGGAAGCTGATGGGCTGTATTCCAGCTAGAGAGAAGTCTAAAAGTCATCTAATCTAAGAGTCCCTGAACACGGATTGGGGCGAATACATGCAGAAATATCACTGGTCCAAGAATAAATCAGAAAATAATGAGGATGATGTAATGAGTTTTTCCATTAAGTTAGATTTACTTAATATTTAAATAAAATAAAATAATTTTATTAATTGTTTAAAAGTTAAAGTAAAATAAGATCAAGAGACAATTTTTTTTAATGAAATAATGGCAATAGATACTTTTCTTTCCTTATTTGGCAAATATATAGATCACCAAAATTCTTTCTTAGCATGGGTGGGGAACTTCACTGGGTCATGGAATCTAAAAGTCTCCAAACTCATTCCTTGAACAGAAGAGGAAGTTAATGTCCTGAGAAGTGAAAGAACTTGGCCCAGGTCACTTAGCTAGTGTGTAGATAATCCAGAATCTGAACTCAGGATGTCTTCACTATCACCTTCACCTCAAACACTATTTCAGGTGCAGAAAAATATCCATGCCTCATCCTTTGAGCTCAATCACCAGCTAAAGGCTTCCTCCTGTGCCCCATGTATTACCTGAGCCATGTCCCTCGGTGGTAAGCATCCTTGGAAGAACTGTAGTAACATCTCTCTGGGCAGTTGGAGCTGGGTTGTCCTTGGCTAATGTCAGAAACCAACATTAAGGATGAGACTTCTCTGAGTGCAGAGAGCTTGTTTCAGAGAATCAAAGGAGCAGCAGAAAAAATGTGAAAGACAATGAATGAAGACAGACACAACCTCAGCTTCCAAACCAAGCTGAACTCCTTCATTGAGGGAGAACACACACTTCAAACTTTTGACAGAGGTAAGAGGCAGTCATCATTGTGACAGTCTAAATATTAATGGAACTAAGAATCACACAAGTGGCCATACCCAAGGCTTTGCATAAAATATTATCCATTCAGTTGCCTATATGTAAGTATTATTATCATATTTTACAGAGGAGGTCACAGAGTTCAAATAACTTTTCTAAGATTATGCAATTAGTACGATGCAGAGTTGGATTGGAACCTGGCCCCATTCAGTCACAAAGTATGTGCCCTATAAATCTTAAAACATACAAGAACCTGTACCCCTCCCCTAACACACATGCAAAGTCCAGTGGTTCACATCCTGGTTGTATCTGGGGTAGAATCCATGAAAAGCTGATGTTCAGGATTCCATCTCCAGAAATGCTGATTTCTCTGTTTGTGGGTGAGGCCCAAGCATTGTAGTGGTTAAAAAGATCTCTGCAGATGATTTTCTTGTTGTTTTTGTACCAGGGAGAGAACCCAGGGGTGCTTAACCACATCCCAAGCCCTTTTATTTTTGTATTTTGACACAGGGTCTCACTAAGTTGCTTACGTCCTCATTAAGTTGCTGAGGCAAATCTCAAACTTGAAATCTTCCTGCCTCAGCCTCCCAAGTCAGTAGGATTACAGACATGTGCCATACCCTAGCTTTTCCAGGTGACTCTAATGAGCAGTTAGGGTATCTAATCACTAAACTAGGCTGTCTTCCAGTTCTGTAGATACCATCCAGAACATTCAAAATATATTGGAGGGTGTTAAACATTGCTGGAAATCACAGGTAGGGCTTATAAAACTTTAGGTCATCAGGGTCCATCCCCAGAACTATAATTAGGGGACTCAGAGGTAGTAAAAAAATCAATGTTTATTGTGATTAAGATGTGAATCTTAGGCATAGAGAAGGCATGCAAAGATTCCACTCACCTGGTTTGATGATCAACTCCACATTTAGTTTGTAATCATTCATTGGTCCTACAAACTGGATCCGACAACAATAGGTCCCACTGTCAGCTGGAGTCACATTCACTATGGTCAGGGACACATCACCTTTGTGGAAATTCCCCTTTAGCTGGTATCTGCTGGATTTCTGATCTTTCACATTCGTTTCATCAGTGCTGAGCACCAAATCCTTACATCCAAATACAGGACAGGACTCCTTGCCCCAGCACACAGGCACAAGACTCTCTGAAGAGATGGGTTTGTAGCTGCAGGGCAAACTGGCATCCTGACCCACCTCGACTATGTATTCCCCTTCCGAAGACCCTGAAGAAAGAGGGAAGGAGAGCAAGTTTATTTAGTTTATTTTAGGAATACAGCAAACAAAGCTCTATAGAATGCAAAGGAGAACATGGCTGATGCCCCCTTTGGAGGATGGTTCACTATGCTAATATTTGAGCAGCCACAGAATCACCAGGAAGCCTTGTGAAAACATGAATGGGGGACTCCACCACTGCAGTTCCTGGCACAGTTGGTTTGTGGTGGAGTCTGAGAACATGTATTTCTAACAGTTTCCAGGTATCGTGGGTCCTTGACCCTTCCTATCAGAACCACCACTTTGAGAACTAGGAGAAAATTGTGGACAGTTCTGTGAACATGAGAAGACACAGCTGTTGGAATGGACGAACAGAAAATCTCATTGTCAGTCAGGAACTACTTACTCATCAACCAAGGGTGGCTATCCAAACACAAATCTCTCTTTTTTTCAAAAGGCCCAGGGGCACAATAAATAGCTTTGGCCAAATAAGAAGCTTGTATATTTGAAGCCACTCACAGGTTGTTTTGAGGTTTTAAACTAATTCCTTTTACAGTACACACACATTTATAGGTTAAGACCTTCAAACAGTATAAAAAGTGCATCAGAAGTCTGACTTCCTCCCCCACCTTTTTCCCATTTCCCAGTTCTCCTCCCTAGAGCCCACATTAAGAAATGGCTAGATATGCCCTCTCCTTCCCAATGCATACACACAAAGAGGAGCCTGCCATACATTATGCTGACCCCTTGGTATTTTCAAAAGCATTGTGATTGAGAATCATTCTATACCGGTATATTCAGTCAGGCTTACTGTGTGTATCATGAAATATCACATTTATTTACCTACTCCTCCACAGGTGGACATTTAGGTGGCTTCCAAACTTGTACCTCAACAAATGATGTTGTGAGGACCACCTTGCATCTCTTGCTATCTTGCCCTCCGTCCAGCATCATTCTCCAACTGTAAATACCCACACCACACTTACTTGTAAGTAGCAGCAGCAGCAGCAATAACAGGATACCATTAAAAGAAAGATGTGAAAACATGGGCTCTTCAGAGGAAGAGTCAGAGGATGACTCTGTTTAGGCACAGTTTGAACTCTCCAGATGAACTAAGTGTTTCCTCCAACTGTCTCTTTCCTCCACAATCACATGAATGGAAGCTACTTCTGCTGATTGCCAGACCACACTTGAGGGTGTCTGACTGCCAATGATGTCTGTACTGACGCTGCTAAATCTTCAAAAGAAGCCCCAGTTGTTTGTCATACCACACCCCACATGTCCTGTGAACATGATGATGTTTGTCCTGGTGCCTCAACAAAGAGGAAGCAATATTTCAGAGGAACAAAAGTGTTAGTCATAGCCAGTAGAAAGAACCCTCATCTTATTACTTAGGTTAAGTAGGTCCGAAATGGACAGCGTGCAAGTTGGGCTGGTTAACGGGGAATATAAGATACAGTCAGACGGTTCATGCATTCATTCAGTCAGTGCTCATAAAGCAGGTTCTCTATGCAGGCACTGAACTAGGAGCTGGAGAACAGAACAATGGAAGGCAACTTCCTTATCCTCACATCCATAGGCAACTGCCAATATGATCATGACCCAGTTCTTGTCCTTGTTCTAACACAAATTCGTTCATGTCCTATACCTTGTTGAATCTGAGTTTCCTCACTTAGAAATTTATAAAATGAATAGGTGATATATGCACAGCTCTCCACTCTAATAGTCTGACTTCGACCTTCAAACTTTCAAACCCTGCCTTTTACCCTCTCGGTAATGCTTTTTTTTTTTTTAATTATTTTATTGTTGGTTGTTCAAAACATTACATAGTTCTTATTATACTATATTTCACAGATTGATTCAAGTGGGTTATGAACTCCCATTTTTACCCCGTATACAGATTGCTGTGTCACATCAGTTACATTTCCATTGATTTACAAATTGCCTTTCTAGTGACTGATGTATTCTGCTGTCTATCCCATTCTCCACTGTCCCCTCTCCCCTCCCCTCCCCTCCCCTCCCCTACTCTCTCTCCATCCCCTCTACTATAAATCGTTTCTTCCACTTATATAATTTTTCTCCTACTCCTCCTTTCCTCTTATATGTAATTGTGTATAACCCAATGCTTTTTTACTCCCTGACTTTGGATGGAATTGAGGAGACCGGAGTATTCTATTCCATCTCATGAACACAAGGTACTCTCACTCTCGGGGGGCTTCTGGCATGAACTGCCAGAAAATGTTGTGTTCCAGCCACACGGTTCATTCCTGAGGCAATACCAGCCCCACGTGCCCTCAGCCCTGGGAGAGTGACTTTTATCTGGATACCTTAAAACCCAAAGCTTCTTTACAAAAGGGAAGTGAGCTTACAGACTGAGTGGTTTCTGAAAACACAGTTGGCCTTCCTCTGTGTCTTGCCTTCCTGAATTTCCTTGTCACCTGGATGCCATTAAATTCATTTAATAGAAACATTCAACTTGTTCCGTATATGTACTTAAATAGCATAATAGAGTGGTAGTTGATCATAGTTAATTGCCTCATTTCACACACAAGGAAACTGAGACTCAAGAAAAATTATTTGCCCAAAGGCATGTGATTTGTAATTTAGAATAGGAACACAAGTCTCCTAAGCCCCAGACTTTTCCACGTTTGCATCACATTGCATGAATTTAACATTTGTCCTAAATATGCCTGCCCACGTAGTTTACAACAGCCAGAAAACATCCATGTTTAAGCATAGGGCAGGGTGGATAATACATGGGGCTGGGGTGACATATGCACTAGCAGCATGACCTTGGGCAAGGCTTTTAAATGTGTCAGCTCTCAGCTTTTGATTCCTTCTTATAAGAAATAAGTTTTGTTGCTTATGACTCTATTTTCTATCCATCTCTACAATCGCCATTGAGATCACCTTTATAAAACATTAACAGTTTATTATTTTATTAAAGTCTAGGCATGAAGGCATCTAGAGACCTACTCTAATCCCTTCTCTTTGTGTGTAGAGGCCTGTTCCTGAAAATGTTCACACTCATTCAGTTTTGATTTCTTGGTGATTTTTTTTTCTTTTCCTTGAAGCTTGTTTTATTTGCTTTTTTACCTATTTTTGCAGTGCTAGGGATGGAACCCAGGGCTCCGTGCATTCTAGGCAAGCACTCAATCACTGAGCTACAACCCCAGCTGGATTTTTTAACAGACACAATTATATGACATCATGATCAAACTATTATATTTAGTCAACAGTATGGGTGCAAGGAAAAAAATCATCATTAAAGCCCTTGTTCAAATGCTTTACACTTTCCACAAAACAAAAAGAAAATAACCTGTTATACAATTAGTCATAATACAGTCCTCAAGGTTTTTTACCCGAACACATGACTATTGTCTAAAATATGACTTATTTGCAACAGCCAGGCCTGCCACTACTGTGCCTAGCTGAGTTATTTCTTTTTCAATTGTTTGAAAAACAATCTAAATCTTCAGTCACAGGGGACTGAACGTGGGAGTGCTCTCCTACTAAACTATCTCCCTGGCCCTTTTTATTTTATTTTGAAACAGGTTGGCCTTGAACTTGCAATCCTCCTGCCCCAGTCTCCCAAGTACCTGAGGTTACAGGCAGAATTTTCCTTCCTTTTTAAGCCTGAAATTGGGTCACATTTCTGCTTTCAGTAGGTAAACTCTTGGGTTGCTTCCACCTTTCAACTATTGCAAATAATCTTGCTATGAATATAAGTGTACAAATAACCTACACTGCATCTTTTAATTCTTTGTCAGTCCTGAGAATTGAACCCAAGGCCTTGAGGATGCCAGGTAAGTGAGCTGCAACCCCCGCACCACCCCTTTTAAGTAAAAATTTTTTTTTTCTTTAGCACTAGAGATTGAATCCAGGAGCACTCTATTTCTGAGCTATATCCCCAGGTTTTTGTTGTTGTTGTTGTTGTTTGTTTTGTTTTGTTTTGTGTGTGTGTGTGTGTCTTTGTTTTGTTTTGTTTACTTTTTATGTTGAGATCAGTCTTGCTACATTGACCAGGCTGACCTCAAAACTGCAATTCTCCTGCCTCTGGCTCCTGAATCACTGGGATTGCAGGTATGCTCTACTGCACTGGGCTGTTATTTAAATTTTGAACAGTGTTTAAGTAATGGTTAGTCTGTTTTCTGTTACTCGAGGCTAGGTAACTTATAAAGAAAAGAGGTTTCTCTAGCTCCCAGTTCTGGAGGTTCAAGGGCATGACATCAGCATTGGCTCAGCTCCAATGAGGACATCATGGAGGATGCATCACAATGGTGGGAAAGTGTGAAAGAGGGAGACATCAAATGCCAGACAGGAAGCCAAAAACCAGGTGAGGGGCCAACCTTGCTCTTTTTACAACAATCCCTCTCAAGAACTAACTCAGGGCCTCATGAGAACTACCTCAATCCCTTTTGTGGGGGACAATCCCTGCCACCTCCTCAATTCCCAATAGGCCCCAACCCTTTAAGGCTCATGGTCTCCATACTGGGGATCACATTTACCTATACAAACAACCTCCAAACAATAGCAGGTAATACTTATGAATGCAAACATTTAAAGTAATACAAAAAGCTTATGTTAAGAAGGCTGTTCCCACCCCTCCTTACATACCCCATTTCTCCTTCTACCCTTTAGGGGGGTTCCACTTTCATAAATCCATGGAAATATACAAAATAACCCATGAAACATACAAAAAATGAAATATATATTCTTAACCTTTTCTATTATGAAACAGTATGCCACATACAAGGTTTAGCACTTTGTATTTTCTTTTTGCTATTTTATCTGCTAAAGTATTTTAAAACAAACCATAGACATGTTATTTCACCTTTACAGACTTTCATGTGCATCTTCTTTAAAAATAATGGAAATTCTGCTGCACAATCATACTACCATAATCATACAAAACAAATAAAATTAAGAATGAAGATTTACTTCATTTCTGCACCTCATATTACAGTCCATAGTCACATTTATTAATATATAATTAATAATTATATAAAATTATAATTATACAATAAATTATAATAATTAATGTGTATGATATAAGTATATAATTTATATTTATATATAATTAATCTCCCCAATTAATTATAAAGTGCTCTTATTCCATTGACTTTCTTAAATCCAGGCCCAATGTCCCCACATTGCAGTTTGTTGGTGTGGCTCTAAGTCCCTCTCAGTCTGAATTCTCTTTATTCCCTCTGCCACTGACTGGGTATACAAGCCAGCTGTCTTGGGAAACATTTCACATTCTGGGTTTTTCTCGTTCCTTGTGTGTCATTTACATTGCTCCTCTTTTCTTTGTATTTCTGGCAATCAAAATTAAGCTCTAAAAGTTTAGTTAGATTCAGGCTTAACTTTTGGTCCCAAGATACTTCACAGTCCGTCACAATTTCCAAATTGCCCCACAATTAGAGATACCAAAGATGGTCAGCTTGCAACTTTTCTTTTCAACTTTATATTCTGAATGTCTTTGCATTTCAGCTCTGAAAACATGTCATTCTTTATTACAGCTACATAGATTTTCATCTGTAGATGAAAATATTGGATGAAAATAACAAAGTTTATTTGTTGTCCTCAGATGGACATTTCATGTCCCAGTTTCTCCATTTGCAAAGGTCAACATAAAAGACACATCCAAAGATTATAATTCTTTAATTATATACAACATATTTTGATTTTTAAAAGCACACATCAGATGTATTTTGTATTGAAATAAATTAGCTTCTAAATTAGTTCAGAAAGTTGTGTCATACATTTTCTTAAGGACAGGTTGTAGAGTGTTTGCTATAATTATGTAAATGGATAGATATTCTTCTAGAGGTCAAGTTTGTGTTTTTGGTTTCCTCTTTAATCATCAAAAAAAGTGGCAGTATATCTCTGACTTCTAAAACAGCCTTCACAATCCAAATGGAAAGATTAGAATTAGGCATAAAGAGAATTATACAATAATAGATAACTAAGGGGTCACTTTACAAAATTCATAAAGTTGAAGTTTCAGAATTTTACCCAGGTCAGGAGACAGGAGAACAGGGAGTGATATGAAAGAAATTGCCTGGAAAAGCTGGCTCCCTATATGATGGGAAAGTGCAGAAAAGCAGACATTGGGATATGGGGGAGCAGCCACAGTGACACTAAAGGCAGGCTCCCTCGAAGTGCTTGAGTTGAATTGATAATGCTTTCTTATTTATTTCATAGAATATCAATTAGATTACATTAATCTCAGACACAGAGGCTGGATTTTAAGGGTAAAATTTAAGTTAAACAATTGTAACCTAGATCTTCTGACTCCCAATTATGACTATCCAATTTAATCTCCCTTTAAAAGTGCTTTTTAACTTGTGTTTGTACAGTACTTAAAAACTTTATTTTCTTATATAAGTCACATTTACTGAAGAATATTCTGAAAGATAAGAATTTAAAAAAATACAAAGGCCATGATCATGGTACCATGAAATTACATCTTCCACCATAATGAGTCTGTCTCAGATGTTTTCTGTAGTTTTTATTAATGTCAATACATCCTACTGGCACATAACCAGAAAATAATCCTCACTCCTGGACAACTGTGACTATCATGAACATACATGGGATCTAAGAGAAGATTTTAAAACATTTCTTTGCATTCACCATTAAATCCTTTGTCAGTTCAAGAACCATACCTCGGATGGAAGTACTTTCTTCGTGTGACTTGGTCTGCTCATTTTTTTAAGTTACTTTCAACACTTGTCCCACTGCCAGTTCCCAGCACTGAGAGAGCTATTTCAGACCACCTACATCTTGGACAAACCTGGAGGGAGTATTTCAGGATCTTCAAGACTACACATGTACCCAGGCAAATTTCTCGTTTGCTATTAACTACTTCTCAAAACATGTCTTTGTATGTTCTTACATTGATTTTGCTGTCCTTTTGCCAACAACGTTTCATCACCAAAGATCCAATATTTCATTTATGCAGGAAATGACATAAGACCCAACTAGAACTCTCTTAAATGTGGATTTACTAACTGGTATTATGGAAAACATCAAATTTAGGCAAGACTTGAGTCAGTCTTGAAATGAACCCCACTGAAATCATCAATAGCATAGTTTCTGACTGAAGTTAACACTTGGTGGTCTCCAGTGTAGAGTTCTAATAATTCAGATCTATACAGGGTGTTATGTTTTGGATCTGGAATGTTCCCCAAAGACTTGTGTACTTGAAGGCTTGGTCCCCAGTGCAGCAATGTCCAGGAGTGGGGCTTTTAGGAAATGATTGCACCATGAAGGCTCTGACCTCTTCAGTGAATTAATACAGCTGATAGATTAATAATTTGAATGGATTGTGGAAGCTGGAAATTGTAAATTTTAAGAAGATAGAGACTAGTTGGAGGAAGTAAGAAAGTAAAAAAACTTTAATCAAGAGGAAGTAAAAAAACTCTCATCAAAGAAAGGCTCAGAACCAGATGTCCTCACTGCAGAATTCCACCAAACATCTAAAAAACTAATACCAATTCTGCTTAAGTTATTCCAACAAATAATAGGAAGAAAGGAATTCTTCCAAATACATTCTATGAGACCAAAATTACACTGATACTAAAACCAGATAAATAAATAACAACAACAAAAAACTATAGGCCAATATCATTGATGAAAATATATGCAAAAATCCTCAACAAAATACTGGTAAACCAAATCCTATGGCACATTAAAAAGATTTTTTACTGGGCACAGTGATGCACACCTGTAATCCCAGTGCTCAGGAGGCTGAGGCAAGAGGATCACAAGTTCAAAGCCAGCCTCAGCAAAAGCAAGGTACTAAGCAACTCAGTGAGACCTTGTCTCTAAAAAAAAAAAAAAAAAAAAAAAAAAAAAAAAAATAGAAAATAGGGCTGAGAATGAGTTCAGTTGTTGAGTGCCCCTGAGTTCAATCCCTGGTACCCCCCCCAAAAAATATTTTTTTCCACAATCAAGTACTATTAATACAAAAGATTCAAGCATGGTTCAATATATATAAAACAGTAAATGTGGTACACCAAATCAACTAAATAAAAGACAAAAACAATATTGTCACCTTAATATATAAAGAAAAGAAATTTGATAAAATTTAATATCCCTTTGTAAAAAACAAAAATAGTTCAACAAATTATGTGTAAAAAGAACATACCTCAATGTAATAAAGGTAATTTATAGTGAATTAACAGCTAAATTACACTGAATGGGCTAAAACTAAAGCTTTATTTCTAAGATTTGAAACAAGACAAAGATACCCACTTTCTTTTTTTCTTTTCTTTTCTTTCTTTTTTTTTTTTTTTTTTTTTTTGATACTAGGAATTGAACCCAAGGGTGCTTAAACACTTAGCCACATCCCTAACCCTTTTTAAATTTTTTTTATTTTGAGACAGGAGTTCATTAAGTTCCTGGTTCACTTTCACCATTTTTTTCAACATAGTTCTGGAAGTCCTAGGCAGAGCAATAAGAGAAAGAAACAAAGCTCAGCAAAATTAGAAAAGAATTCATGTTTGCAGATTTTATGATCCCCCAACACTCCTCTAAAAAAACTAGTGTAACTAATAAATAAATTCAGCAAAGCTGTAGGATACAAAATCAACATACAAAAAATCAGTAGCATTACTATAGGCCAATAGAGAATTATCTGAGCTAGAAATCCCATTTGCAATAGTTAAAAAAAAACACTAAAATATCTAGAAATAAATTTAACCACAGAGGTGAAAGATCTCTACAAAGGACATTATAAATCATTTTAGAAATCATTGCATTAGTGAAAGAAATTGAGGACAAAAAAATGGGAAGACATCCCATGTTCATCATGGAGTGAAAGAATTAATGTTGTAAACATGTTCTTACTAACTAAAGTGATTTACACATTCAATGCAAACTATATCAATATATCAATGACATTCATCACAGAATTTAAAAGAAAAAAATTCTAAAATTTAAATGGAGCCTTCCTCCCCCCAAAAACCCCTTAATAGCTGAAGCCATCTTGAACATAAAGAACAAAGTAGGAGGTATTACATTGCCTGATATCAAAACATGGTTTGGCATAAAAAATAGACACACAGACCAAGAGAACAGACTAAAGGGTTAGAAACAACTCACACACCTACATCCAATTGATTTTTCACAAAAGTGTTCTGAACACACATTAGTGAAATGACAATCTTTAAAATAAATGGTACTAAGAAAATTGGGTATTCATATGCAGAAGAATTAAACTAGACCCCTATCTCTCACCAGCTACAAAAAAATCCACTAAAAATGGATTTATAAAAAGCAGGGGAAATGCTTCAGGATATTGAATGGGCAAGGATATTTTTTGAACAAGACCCGAAAGCACAAAAAACAAAAGCAAAAATAGGCAAGTGGGATTACATCAAACTAACACAGTGAAGAGAAAACCTTCACAGAATGGAAGAAGATATTTATAAGCTATACATCTGACAAGGGGTTAATATTCAGCATTTATAAGGGACTCCAAAAATTCAATAACATAAATAAATAAATAGCCTGATTTAAAAATGGGCCATAGATCTAAATAGACATTTGTCAAACAAAAACATACAAATGGCCAGAAAAATGAAAAAAATGTTCAACATCACTAATCATTAGGGAAATGCAAATGAAAACCACAAGAAGACACTACCTCAAAATGGATGTTTTTGATAATACCAAAGATATCAAGTGCTAGTGAGGATGTGGAAAGAGGGGAATCCTTGCACACTGTGGGTGGGAATGTAAATTAGTATAGTCATTATGGAAATAGTACAGAGGTTCCTCAAAATTTAAAGTAGAATACCATATGATCCAACAATTCCACTATTGGGTGTGTGTGTGTGTGTGTGTGTGTGTGTGTGTGTATGTATGTATGTGTGTGTATATATATATATATATATATATATATATATATATATATCCCCAAAGGAAATGAAATAAGTATGTTGAAGAGATATCTACACTCATGTATTTATTGCAACTCTATTCATTATTAATAGCCGAAAAGTGGAAATGACCTAAATAACTTTCAATGGATGAATGAATAAAGAAAAGTTGGTATATTCACATAATGGGTGCTATTCATGATCTCACTCATACGTGGGATGGAAAAACATCAACGGAAGAAATTGCAAGTAGAATGGTGGTTTCCATGAGCTAGAGAAAGGACAGAGGAAGATGGGATGGAGAGAGGTCGACCAATGGGCATTACATTACAGATAGACAGGATTAAGAAGTTCTGTGTCCCCTTGCATGGCAGGATGACTAAAGATGATGATAATATATTGTGTCTTTCAAAATATTAAAAGAAAGGATTTTTAATGTTTTTATTATCAAGAAACAATGTTTGAGAGATATGTTTAATGTATATATGTTAAAACATCATACATGGTACCCTGTAAATATGTATAATTTTTGTTTTTATGGATAAGCTAAAATAAATTTAAATAAAAATCATTTTTAAAATTGTGATGCACTTAAAGAGAAATGAATGCTGGGTGGCAAAACAAACCTCTACTAGAGAGCCCTCCACCTGGAAAGGATTGGGACAAAGAAAGGGAAAAGAATTCTGCCCCTCCAAATAAGCATGGGTCTTCTGATGGGTTGGGGGTGGAGAGAAAACGACGATATTTTACCAAAGCAGTGTTTTTTTAACTTACAAGGTCATGTCCTTCACGACACTGAGGAGATGATAAAGAATTCTTATATTCTATAGAGAGGTTTTGTATTTAGTAACTATGGATGGACTCCAGAGAGGTTAAGTTTGAGGTCACACTCAGGCAAGTGCAAGAGCCAGCTTAGAGCCTTCTCCGGGCTCTTTGCCTCATTACACCAGAAAACAATGGCCCCGTGAACAGGAGTTAGCATTCTGAGACATCACGTTTAACTGGGAAGAAAGTTCTAAGGAGAAATTCATGCTGCTTCTTCCTGAGTACCCGAATATCTTCAGTGTAGAGGAAACAGGATGAGGTGTGGAAATAAGACCCCCAGTGACAAAACCGGAAAAAAAAATGGTAGAGGAATCCACAGCTGAGAAAAGTCTTATGAGCGATGAGTCACCACGATGGCCAATGCTATCTGCTTTGTCATCTGGTAAATGAAGGTCCCACCACCTCTTATAGAGGTTCTGCTAATGGGGGAGCAGGATGGGGGTCTCTCACCCTTAACATGTTCTCCAGTGTGGAAACGCTCCTTTCTGTTTATTTATTATTCATCTTACTACAGGTTCAGCTAGTTAAGGAAGCAGTCTTCAGTTCTTCTTTCTCATCAGTCCCAATGAGGTCCCTTTTCTTGTTTCATTCTCATTTTATTATTTTCCTCCTTTATCCCTGACCCACATTCTCATTTTTCTCTGCTCATAGTATCCACTTTACAAGATAATGTTTAGCAGATTTTCAAGGTGCTTATTGCAGCTTACATTCCTACTGGCAGTGAGAACCCTTCTGATGTTCCACATCTTTGCCAATATGGGTCGTATCAGACTCTGTAATTGTTCCCAGTACAATGGGTAATGATGATGTCACAATATGGCTTTAAAGCTAATAGAAAATTTAATAGAGATAGAACATTGCATAAACATAAATTTATAGATTATTAATACTTACTGAACAAACACACAAATAACCAGGACTCAAATATAAAACATTGTCACTCTGCAGAAGTTCCTTTGGGCCCCTCCACCAGCACTCCAAGCACATGTGTCCCTTCCTAATCACTACCCTGCACACATAGAGACAGTTATTATCCTTAATTTTGCAGTAATAGTCTCTTTGTCTTTCTGTTATAATTTTGCCACCTATGTATGGATCTCAAAATTATAGGTATAGGTTTTCTTGGTTTTAAAGATTATAGGAACAAATTCATATTGACTGTGGTGGGTTTTTTTGAGGAGTGAATTTGTGAGATCCACTTCTGCTGCTGTGAGTCCCTGTAGTTTATTTATTTTTGTTACTTAATACTTTTCCTGGGCATGCATACACCTCAAATTGTTTGTTCAATCTCTTTTAGATGGACATTTCATTTCCCATTTCAGTTATCATAAACACTGCCATCTGAGCACTCTCATAAGTAAATCATGGTATACATATATGAGAGTCTCTGGACTATATTTCCAAGAGTAGAATGTTTTATAAACAAAAGAAAAGATGCATAACTCGTTGATGACTAAGGCAATGAAAATTAAAGATAATGAGATTCTATCATATTTTTTTTTTGTAATGGGGGTCTAGCCCAAGGATGCTTTACCACTGAGATACATAGGCAAGAGGGTAGAAATATCTTGAATCTTGTTAGATGCTTAATTCCCAAGACTCCCACCAGATTCCCAGTCTCTCTCTCTCTCCTTCTCTCTCTCTCTCTCTCTCTCTCTCTCTCTCTCTCTCTCTCACACACACACACACACACACACACACACACACACATACAAAATGTATTTTTTCAAAAAAGGCTTTCTGATTCATTGTTACATATTCGTATTCTCTTACTTTGTATTGTCATGAAACCTAAATATTGCCCAAGTTGGTTTTTTTTATTTGGGGGTTTTTTGTTTGTTTTTTTGTCAAACTGGTAAAGATATGATAGCATCAGCCAGGTATGGTGGCACGCACCTGTAAATTCCAGAGACTCTGAAGGCTGAAGCTGGAGAATCGAAAGTTCAAGGCCAGCCTCAGCACCTTAGCAAGATCCTCACTACCAGGTGAGAATCTGTCCCAGAATAAAAAAATAAAAAATAAAAAGGTTTGGGGGTAGGAATGTATCTCATTGGTAAAGCATCCTTGGGTTATATCTCCAGTACCGACCCCACCCCTAAAATAGTGTAATAGCATCTCAGTGTCTTTTTAATATTCATTGCCCTCATTATTAACACGTTAAGCATCTTTTTCTTTTGTTTATAAAACATTTTAATTTAGAGGGACGAACAAATGTTTGTTTAAGTCTTTTGTCCATTTTTATTTTGGGTTTCTATGTTTTTCATATTGATTTATACAGATAGTTTATATATTTTAGGTACTAGTTCCATAATGGTTTAATCTGTTATAAATGTTTTCCCCACTTTGTGAATGTTCATTTTATGTTTTATGCAATTTCTTAATTTTAATTAAGTAAATTTGACCAATCTTTTCTTTCATGGATAATATGTTTTGTATTTTCTTTAATAATTTCTTCTCTTTCCTAAAGATTTTTAAATTACATTAGTTTCAAAAACAACATTAGTTTCAAAAATTATAGCTTTGTCTTTCATACTTAGGTCTTTAATTCTACTGGAATTGATTTTTCACACATTCTATTCCAGCCTTATTTATTGAAAATTCCAGCATTTTCCCATGACTTGTGTTTCTTTTTTTGTCATTTCTTATTTTTAAATTGGTGTATTATAATCATACCTAATAGTGGAATTCATTGTTACAAATTCATACATGCACATGCTACAATAATATGATTTGGTCAATATCATTCCCCAGTATTTCCCCTTTCCTACTACTTTGTAATATCATCTCTTGTTATATTTCAAACTAATGGGAGGGAGTGAAGGAGGGAAAGAGGAAGCATTGGGGACTGAAATGGAACAATATAATTTCCACACATGTATGTTATGTCAAAATGAACCCCAATATTACTTAGGACTATAATATGCTAAAAAAAATTTAAAAATTATACAGACATAGATTTGTTTCCTGGCTTTCTGTTCTATGCAATAGTGTATTTGTCTATCCTTCTGCCAGGGTACTATCTTGTTTAATTAGAGTAGCAATATGATAGATGTTGATATCTGAGAAGAAATATCATTCCCTTTATCCTTTTTCAAGGGTAATCTGGCTGAGTCCTTTTTTAAAAATATTGTTTTTAATTTTTTTAAATATTGTTTTTAGTTGTAGTTGGACACAATACCTTTATTTTATTTATTTATTTTTATGTGGTGCTGAGGATTGAACCCAGCATCTTGAACATGCTAGGCGAGCACTCTACCGCTGAGCCATAGCCCCAGTCCCACTGAACTCCTATTTATTTTAGAATCAGCTTATCATATTTAAAATAACCTGGTGGAAATTTTCTAACCTTACATTAAATCTACAGATCAATTCAGGGAAAATTTAACATCTTTACAATGTTGAGCATCCTTATATTTATATTTTCTTTAAAACTTCTTAATAAAATTTAAAATTTTCTCCATAAAAGTCTTCAACTTATTTCTAGATTTATATCTGGGTGTTTCATATTTTTTATGTTATTTTACATAGTAGCTTTGTTTAATTTTTTCGTTTCTGTTTGTTCATGGTATATTAAAATAAAATTTATTTTGAGTATTGATTTTTCTTAGCAACCAATAAACATTTAATAATAAATTATCTGTACATTACATTAAAATTTCCTCTGGCAATTATTTTCTACAAATAATGACAGTTTAGTTTCTTCTTTTCCAATCTTTTTTTTTTTTCTCTTTTAACCATGCTGGTTAGGGAATCTAGTACATGTTTAATAGCAGGCATCCTTATTTTATTCCTGTTCTCAAAGAAAAAGTTTTAGGTTTTCATCTTGGTTATAATTCATGCTGTAGATTTTTGTGGAGATACCATTTATTATATTAAGAAAATTCTATTCCTAATGTTCTAAGACAGTTTTTTTTTCTTTTTTATGGATGGATGCTAAATTTTATGTTTTTTGCACATCTGTTAAGATTATTTTTTCTTCTTTAATCTATTATTTTAGTAGATTACATTAAGTACTCCTTTGTAATTCTTGAGATTACAAACATTGACCATAAAATATTATCTTTTTATTTTATTTTTACATATGACTAGGTTCAGTTTGCTAATATTTTGTTTATACTATTAGCCTAATAAAGATAGTTGGGAAATACTTCCTAGTTTTTTGTGCTGAGTCTGTATAAGATTAGAACAATTTTTATTTTGTGTGTGATATGTGTGCGTGTGTATGCAATATTTGACACACTTGCCAGTAAAGCTATTTGAACATGAATTTCTCTTTGTGAGAAAATTTGACTACTGATTTGTTTTGTTTTTGGTACTGGGGATTGAACCCAGGGGCACTTAACTGCTGAGCCACATCCCCAGTCCTTTTCTGGTCTCATTGGATTGCTTAGGGCCTCAGTGAGTTGCTGAGACTGGCTTTGAACTCACAATCCTCCAGCCTCAGCCTCCTGAGCCACTAGGATTACAAGTATGAGGCCCAGCCTGATTCCTTGTTTTAATCATTAGGAAAACTATTCAGGTTATCTATTCTTAATAGTACTGATAATTTTTCTAAGAACTAGTCTACTTTCTTTAAGTTTCCAAACGTATTGGGATAAAGTTATCTATAATATTTTCTTCTTTTTAAAACTGTTTCTTCTATTTATAGTAATGCTTCTTTTACATTTCTGCTATTATTTTTGCTTTCCTCTTTTTTCCTTCATCGCTCTCCCTTGTCAGTAGCAGTGACTCAGAGCTCCACTTAAGTCTCCTGGGTATCCTCACAGTCCTTTCAAAATCAGACTTCTTTACAGATGATTAGCAGGTCTGAGACCTTACTATGTTATATGCTTGGGGGCAAATGAGTTTTAGAAGGAATCAGGTGGAACTTCTCTTTCATTCTTAGCATTACACTATGAGTATAATTACCAGTTAAGGAAACTCAGTTTCCACGGAGGTTAGTATGCCAAATCAAAGCTACATAGCTGAAAAATAGGAAGCCCAAATTCTAGCATTCTGTGGTGTTTTCCACTATGATTTCATGGCTACCAACTAGGCATCTAAAGATTTAAATTAATTCTGACATTAACTACTAAGGGTTAGGGTAACTAATATTAGGGTGTCATAAGCAGTGCCCCTGGGCTTCATTTTAGTCTCCTAGAAAACTGGCTACAGCTTCTTAAACCTGACAGAAGAGTGCCACTCACTGGTAACCTCATCACATTGCAATTTGAAACCAAAATGTCAATAGTAAGCAAAAGACCAGTGAAAATACAGTATACTTGTATCGAGACATCACAATACACCCCGTAAATATATATGATTATTTGCCAATTAAAAATAAAACTTTAAGAAGGGCTAGTAAGGAAGTTATTAACTGATTTTCAATAGCTTTCCAAGTACTGTTCCAGGAACTATGTTAAGTGCTTTGTAGCCATTCTCATTTGATTCTTAGAACAATCCACAGGGCCTAACATATTTACTAACTGGACTGTTACCAAAATAGTTGACTGATTCCTGACTTAGATTAGGAAGATTAGAACTATAAGGACAGCATATCTTTAAGATACAGAAGTCTGAGAATAAGACATGAATTCTTTAATATACAAGAAGGGAACTCATAAATTCCACTTAAAATGTTTCTCTTTCAGTTTGGTATCATGTCATATTTACAAATTTGATCGTTACGGTTAACATATTGGATTCCACTCTTGGTTTCTCTACTTATTTACCTATGATTTAGTAGCAGTGTGATGAAACAAGAGAGGTAAATTAAAATGGAGGGTGACTACCTAGGCTTTGAAACAGCAATACTTTCTTTCTGTTTCTGTGACTTTGGGTAAATTACACAACCTTTCTGAGCCTCCACTTCTTCATCTGTAAAATAAGTGTTAAAAAATAATAGTTATTTCATTGTGTTGACTGGGGGATAATAAAAACTCAGTATGTAAATGATTAGAATAGTGTTACCAATGTGCTACATGAATGTTTGCAATTAATTTTTCATCAGATTTAGAATATATACTCTCCCTTGGCTTTCTACATGCTGTGCCTTTGCCCTCCAACTGCCTCACTTGTTTCTCTAGCTCCACCTTTTCCCTTACAATATTGCAGCCAAAATGGCCTTTCTTTTTTAATTCCTGAAACTTCCATTCAATATTTCTTATTGGTTCTTTTTAGTTATATATAATATTAGGATTCACTGACATAATTAAAAAGCATAGAATATAATTTATTCTAATTCAGTCCCCAGTACTTCCTCTTTCCTTTCTTTCCCCTCCTCCCTCCCCTATGATCTCATCCCTCTACAGATTTTTCTATTTATAGTTGTTTTTTTTAATTAGTGTCTTATGGATATACATGAGGGCATGACAGCAAGATTCACTGTGGTATATTGGCAAGGATGTGGGGAAAAAGGTCTACTCATACATTTTTGGTGGGACAGCAAACTAATCATCTTCAAAACTTAACTCATTTGTTTTATTATCTTTTATTTTTCTTTCCCTTCCCCACTCATCCAATACTAGTATTAGGCATATACAGGACAATAATAAATATTCATCAAATGAATACAGAGAATGAATGAATAATCAGGGGGAAATCACTCTCAGTTGGGGGGGGAACCACTCTCACGACAGATATTTGTACAATTTGTTTATTTTTGCTGTTTTAGTCAGTGTTTTTTGCTTCTGTGACTAAAAAACCTGACAAGAACAATTTTAAGAAAAGTTTATTTGGGGGCTCACAGTTTCAGAGGTCTGTCCACAGATAGCTGGCTCCATTCCTTGGGGCCTGGGATGAAGCAGATCATGGTGTAAGTGTGCAGCTGGGAAAGCAACTGGGGACATGGCATCAAGAAAGCTCCACTCAAAAGCATACCCCCAGGGTCCCACCTCCTTTGGCCACACCCTACTCACCTACAGTTACCAGTTAATCCCTATCAGGGGATTAACACACTGATGAAGTTAAGGATCTCATATCCTAATCATTTCACCTCTAAACCCTCTTGCATTGTGTCACACATGACCTTTGTGGGGACACCTAATATCTAAATCATAACATGCCATCAAAGTTTACATGTGCTTACTTTGTAGTGAATATGTACCAGTATCATCAGTATTATCCCTTCCTTTATCTGAGAAACAGACTGCTTCTTCCATACGTGGACATTAGTGGGGACTGTTAAATCCTTACAGGATTTGGGTCTCAACACATTGACTTAGCTAAAATCAGATATGCAATCCCCTAATTCTTCATGCCTAGTTAACTAGCCTCTATTCAATCAACCTCTTTAAAGACAGGCAACTCCAAGTGACAGACACAGAAGTACAGAAAGAATGGTTCAACATGTGGGGTTTCTTTTTGGTGGCTGGAATCCAGGGTTTTGCCCATGCTAGGAAAGCATTCTACTACTGGGCTGCATCCTGTCCCATTTTATTTTATTTACTTTTTGAGATGCCTGGAATTAAACCTAGGATCTCTTACTTGTTAGGCAAGCACTGTACCACTGAGCTACATCCCTAAACCCCTTTTGAGACAGGGTCTAAGAGTTAATGTCAGGTCCTGTGTATTGCAAAATAAGATCCTCCAGAGTTGTAAAGATTACCCATGGTATTTTAACTCCTCAATCCCCTCCCCATGCACATATTCAACTAGCTGTTGTAATTCATAATGATGATTCCCTGCATTTTATATACAAGAATTTCAGAAGTAGCCAAAAACTGGTTTTGTACCTCAGTGCAAGACCCTCCCCCTCAAGGTCATTAAGACAAAATTTTCTTTGGAGAGTTGTTCAATTGCTAGAAAATTTTCATCTTGCTTCCTAACTAGGGGATCAGAGGATATGCCTCACTTTGATTAAAGCTTAAGAGACCTAAAGTGTGTTATCTGCAGTCTCTGGTGCCCAAAGGTCTATATCAAATACATATCAGAAAGTAGCTACCTAATAAAGAAGTGTCTACTTGAAAATCCTACAAAGCTGGTTTATGAAGGCAAAGGTAGTATATTTCTCAGACAATTGCCTGTACATTTTTTAAAAATTTATTTAGTTATAGATGAACACACAGTATATTTATTTTTATTTGGTGCTGAGGATCGAACCCAGTGCCTCACACATACGAGGGCAAGCACTTTCCCACTGAGCTACAGCCCCAACCCACCTGTACATTTTAAACCGAACTTTTCCAGCTCCAAGGCCAGCCAATGAAACCTTGGTGTAGCAAATCCTCTGCTACGTGAAACTCACTAAAGGAAGAGTCAAAAGTGGACATTAGGAAAATTGCATTATCTTTCTATCTTGTGCATCAGAATCACATGGAAGGCTTGTTAAAAAAACAGAGTACAGGATGCTACCCCTATAGTTTCTGGTTCAGAAGATCTGGAGTGGGGATGATACTTAGAAAGCTCAGTTCTTTTCCCCAATGCCCATACAGTAACAAGGACAAGATTTTAAGTAAAGGGAAGAAGTAGTTTTATTGCTTTGCTAGCAAAGGAGAAACAGAAAATTCCCTTCCCACAGGCTTTGGTTCTATCAAGGGGAAATGGTGGGCTTTTAATGAGGGGATACAAAGGCTACACTCAGGTCATAACTCATAATTGCAGACTTGAGAGCCATTTCTCAGTCCCACTGATGCCAGCCCTGAAATCTGGTATCTTTAATTCTTATGGTCATGAGCAGAACACACAACTTCAGCCTAGGACAGGAAGAAAGTTATCTTGCTTTCCTATGGTTAGCAAAGGGGAGAGGGAGAGGAGTGGGGGAAAGTATCAGTTTAAAAATAAATCGCAGTGGCAGAGTAGCAAGGGTTAGCCAAAGCATGAAGTGGACTTGTTACAGGGCTAAGAATTTTCATCTCTAAAAAGTTCTTGATGAGGTGAATCTGTAGGTCCAGGACCACATTTTGGGAGGTATTGGCCTATATTACAAAAATGCCAGGCAGGCATCCTCAGATATCAGGCTGCCTCTCCACCTTGGTGGAAGAAGGGTAGGGTGAAAGGAGAAAAAAATACAGAAATAAAATCTTAAAACAAATTTATTTCTTGCTCACAAAAAATTGAATTAGGTGGGAAAGATGTGGGAGTTAATGAAAGGAAAAACTAGTTCTCACAATCATTCAAAGTCCAAACTGACAATCTTTGCCATCTTCAAATGGCTTCCAGTCTAGTTATCTTGAGTATGCCCATCTAAATACAGATGGTAGGAAAAGGAGGACCACACAAGAAATTTTAACAGGACTCACCTGGATTCCTACTGTCCAGAACTTAGTTACATAGTTTCCACATAGATGCATGGCCCTGAATGGGTAAATGTGGTCCCTTGCTGGGCAGCCATATCTAAGTAATCTCAAAAATAAGTAAACATTTTTGACAGACATCTAGCAGTCTCTGCCAGCAAACCCTTTTTCCATTGCAGGCTTCCAGCCTTAAGCAAGCCTGAGCTCAGATTTAAAGGAAATGGGTACTTAACTACATAGACATCTTAATTACTAAAATGAATGCATGCAACTAAAATAAGAAAGGGCTGGCCACAATGGCACATGCCTGTAATTCCAGAAGCTCAGGAGGCCAAAGGCAAGAGGATTTTAAGTTCAATGCCAGCCTCAGCAATTTAGCAAGACTCTGTCTCAAAATAAAACATAAAAAGGGCTGGGGATGTGGCTCAATGGTTAAGAGCCCCTGGGTTCAACCCCCAGTACAAAAAAATAGAAAAGAAAGGACTTACTGATTAAATAATTGGAAAAATAACACAACTTATAAAATCCCCACCTCAACATTCCATGCAGGTTAGGGAGAAGAAGCTGAGATAGTGAGTCTACAGGAAAAGGTATGAGAAAAAGTTCCGTTTTTTAATTCTACTGGGTTCCTTTTTCAACATGCTTTTTGGAGATTAAGTCTAAACACTTTGTACTTTCATTATTCAAGCATATGATAAAATTGTTTTTCAAGGATGACAGCTTGCTAGTATTAAGAATATCTTCAAAATTTTACTGCAACTCCAAAAATCAGAATATCCCACAAACAGCAAACACTTTGCATTTTAAGGTGATTATTTTTAATACAGGCGTACTCATTCACCTACGCTTGTTACACAGTGAAATTCTGCCTATGGCATCCCATCATTGAAAAACTGGAGTCAAGAAAAACAAATTCCTTTATATTTTAGTTATACATGTTTTAAGACTGTCCAAAAGAGAGGAATATATGATGCTATTTAACAAAATAAAAAAAGAAGAAAAATACCCTTCACGGTCTTTCATTCATCTCGTCAATTAGAACACACAAAGCAGCATCTTTCTCTATAATCTGGTCCCTTCTATGAACTGAATTTTCTCTTTGCTGTTCATTCTGTCCAGTACAATTATTGCTATCATCAGCATCCATTGGCTCAGTTTTTACTCTCATTCCTGCTTCAGAATGAGGTAAATCATCAGGCAAGGAAGCCAAACAATTTTGAATCATCTCAATTACTCGTTCCAGGTGCTTCTGAAACCTCTCAGCTGTTTCAAGCCGTTGACGTTTCTGGACCTCCATCATGACTCTCAAGGTCTCTCTTGCTTGATGGGGTCGATATTCATTTATAAGATGATGCACATGTACAAATAGCAGTTTAAGATCTTCTAGCTTCTCTTCCCGTTTTATACTCCCAGGGCTCCTTATCAAGATATCTAAAAGGTCCAAGAAATTAATAAGGATAGACATATTGAGTTTTCTCAGTTCCTTCTTGTGATCAAACTGCATAGGATGAAGGCGTTCAATGCCCTGACTTTCCAAAGGGCGGATGATAAGGTCATCACACTGGAACTGGTTGCCAAACATCATATAACTGTCTTTAATTGGAGGAGGTGGCTTGGGAGCTAAGCCCTCCTGAATATTTTCATCTGTATATTCCTTGATGTACTGCATCGGAGGTGGTGGAAGTGCACTCACTTGTTGTGGTTCACCCATTGTGAAAGACCAAGAACCTACAGAAACAGACCAAAGATTTAGAATAGAGCTACAAATCAAACCTGTCAATACATTAGTAAATGTAGAATAATATTTTTGGTACCAGGGATTGAACATAGGGGGCACTTAACCACTGAGTCACATCCCCAGCCCATTTTTTATATTTTATTTAGAGATCCAGGTCTCAGTGAGTTACTTAGGGCCTCTCTAAGTTGTTGAGGCTGGCTTTGAACCCCCAATCTTCCTGTCTCAGCTTCCCAAGCTGCTGGAATTATAGGGTGGAGGCAGAATATTTTCTTCCTTCTTCTGACTTTGGTGTGTCCTTAGTTTATTAACATTTACAATAAGCAAAGGATACTGTTTTTTTCTAATTAAGCATTATATCATCAACCATGCACACATGCTCTTTCTTTCCTTAATACTTCCATCAGCATTAAAAAATATTGCAGCATCTTTTTATCTACAAAGAAAATCTGGATTCCAAACCCCTCATTAGTTACCCTCCATTTCTCTACTCTTTTTCCACCAACAAAGTACACATGCTGTCTCCCATTGTTATCACAATCGCTTTTGTTTTCTATTATAGATTCGATTTCCAAAAGCAATACTAATAAACAGTTTGACACATTAACATTGCTAAATGTCAGACTCTTGATGTTATCCAAGGTTCTTGGAGTAAATGATAACCCAATTTTATATCCTACTGTACCCCACAATTTTATATGGCCACGTCAACTTTTTTACTTAAATTTCAACGTCAAACTCAAGCTAAGTAACTTTTTAGGTCACAATAACCTCTTAATAACTTACTCATTCCACTTTAAGGGTAGGTATACCATCTAATAAGATTCCCAAGTGCTCTTTTAGACTAATCTTATCAAATTCAAGATAAAGCATCCTCTAAGATTAAGTAGGGCAAGTAACGTACTAGTAACAGTGCTGTTCTTGGAATTTGTGGGAAACTGACAGTAACTGTGAAGCAGCTCTAGGTTTCCACCAAACCAGAGTGGAGCAGAGAATATTGCCAGAATCAAGGGTGCAACAGTCATGAACAATATGAGTTACCAACTCAATATGACTATACCAACACACAATGCATTTCTTTACCAGTACATACTTCCCCTCTTTTCTCAGCTTCTCTGACCTCAACATTCATGTTTTCCTCCTATGTTCCTGGCCACCCAGTTGCCTCTCTCTCTCCTTCTCTATCCAAACTTTAATATAAAACTTTAATCTCTACCAAAACTCTTCTCACAGCTATCAAGATTTCAAACATTCTATTATTCCATAGATATTAGAATATTCCCCCTGGCACATGCCTGTAATCCCAGTGACTTGGGATGCTGAGACAGGAGGATTCCAAGTTCAAGACCAGCTTCAGTAACTTAACCAGGCCCTAAGCAACTTAGTGAGACCCTGTCTCAAAAAATAAAAAGAGCTGGAGATCTGACTCAGTCATAAAGCAACTCTGGGGTCAATACCTAGTACCAAAAAAAAAAAAAAAAAAAAAAAAAAAAAACAGATCTTAGAATTTCTCCTATGTAGTAGGCTCTGGATTTCAGTAACAGGTCCCAGTCTTCTCTTAGTTTTTCAGGGTAGTCATTCCAAATTCATAGCAGGAAGGCCTATTAATCCTCACAGTAAAAGCCACATCAATTATGATCACTGCATAATTCCTTTAGGTTCTTATGCCACTACCACCCAAGAAACTATGGGGAAATTCACCCAGACAACTAATGAAAAAGGATTCACACATTTAATCTGGCAGTACCAAAATTTTAAATGCTGATATTCTTTGAATCAATAATTCCATTTTTAGAAATTAATCCCATAAAAATCCTGCTACAAGCACACAAAGACGTTTAATGCAGCATTGTCTGAATAGAGTAGAAAAATTGGAAATAATCTATTCCTTCATTGATATGATGGCTGAATAAAAATGTCTACATAACCATTAAGAAAACATGGATAGAAGGTTGTTTATGAAAACATGTATCATTTCAACTGTTCATAATACGGTTTACTTGCAAACAGTTATAACTGACTTTTCCAACTTAATTCAGATTTACAGAAAAGCTGTATTCTAAATGTCTTGCGAGTGGGGGGGGGGGGGTATAGAGATCCAACTCATGGCCTTTCCAAGATAGGCAAGCACTGTACACACTAAACTATAACCCCCCCCCCTTTTTTTTTTGGTACCAGGGATTGAACTCAGGAGCACTTAACCACTGATTCACAGTGGTTATTTTTTTTATTTTGAGACAGGTCTTGCTAAATTACTTAGTGCCTCACTAAATTGTTGAGGCTGGCCCAAACTTGCAATTCTACCGTCTCAGACCCCTGAATATCTGGGATTATAGGCCAGGGCCACTGCCTATACATCTTAACATTTCCACTCACTTGCTTTACTGGTTTCTCATCTTTTTATACCCAAACACTAAAACAAGAATGTTCTCTTATAACCAGAGTACAATAACCAAAGCCACACAATTACTGAACTGGTTTTTAAAATTTTAGGGCTGGGGTTGTAGCTCAGTGGAAAAGTGCTGCCTAACATGTGTGAGGCACTGGGTTTGATCCTCAGCACCACATTAAAAAAAAAAAAAATTAACAAATAAAATAAAAGCATTCTATCCATCTACAACTACAAAAAACACACAATTTAGACAGCCCAAATTTTACCACTCAAACCTTTTTAGGTTGGGAGTTCTGTGCTTCCTTACAAATGTGCATCATTGCAGTTATCACTGGAAGGGCCAAATATAAGACGAGTACCATCATTAATGTAATCTTTACAACAATTCTTCCAGTTAAAAACTATTACCAAGTTCATTTTAGAGATGAGGATCCCAAGTCTTAATGTAGGTAAGTGTTTACATCAGATCAAAAGGCCAGTAAATGGTACAATGAGAATTCTTAATCCCAGGTCCTTTCAACTCCAAAGTACAAACTCTTGTGGCAGGGGAGGGAACAAGGGCATGGGACTGTCTGAACCATACAAGTACTTCACATATTACTGAAACTAAGTCCCACCCCCCACCCCTAGGGTGATGCCTCAAGCCTATAATCCTAGTGACTTAGGAGGCTGAAGCAGGAGGTTCGGTTAAATTTGAGGAGTCTGGAGAAATTAGCCCAGGCCCTAAGCAATTTAACGAAACTGAGTCTCATAATATAAAACAGGTGGGAGCGAGGAAATGGTCCTGTGGTTACGTGCTTTTGGGTCCCGTCCCCAGTACAAAAAAAACTTTAAAAAAAAATAATTTTTCTCTATCACCTCTTTAGAGTGAACTGTTCAAAGCCCATGGAGATGTTATTTTAGTAAAACCAGCAACAACTAATCGGTTCTCAGACTCAAACCTAGTGCTTGCTGGGGGAATCTTCATCAAAAAAAGAAAAGTTTTTTTCTCCAAGGTCCCACCCTTGGAGATTTGATTAACTATCTACTGCGAAAGGGACCCCCTCGGTATGTCATTTTGTCGTTGTCTGCAATGGGGCGTGACCCCAGGCCAGGGATGCTCCAGCACTGGGCCACATCCCCAGTTACTTTGAGACCGGGTCTCCCCTAAATTGCCCAACCTGGCCTAGAACTTGCTCCCCTCCTGCCTCCGCCTCCCGAGTTGCTGGGATTACCGGGTGCACCACCAAAGCCCAGCTCTGCAGGTCGATTTTAAAACCTCGCGGGATGAATCTGAGGGTCAGTTTGGGGCTCCACCCCTCCGCAGCCACCCCCATTAACTCGGCTCGTTTCACAACTGCTCCCAGGAGGAGGGACGGCCATGGTCATTCTCATTGTACAGGCCGTAAAAGAGGGCAAGTGACTCGCCAAGGCCACACGGCTGAGAATCAGTGGCTGGGGATCCGAGCCCGAGCCTCCCCGCCTGGATTCGGGCTCGTTGGCCCGGGGGCCGAGAGCACCTTCGCCGGGCTGCCCACCCAGAGCCTCAGAGCTGCGGGGAGGACATGCTTTCGCAACGCGTGAGGAAAGCGAGGCAGCGCCTCCGAGGCCGAAGTTAGCCAGGTCTACCGGGACCCATCCCGGCCTAGAAGAAGCGGCGGGGTCCGGAAGGAAAACCGCAAGAAGACCGAAGGCCCACGCCATTGCCGCCCACTCACCTCAGCTCTCGGTTTACCCAAGCAGCCGCCTCCGCCACCGCAGCCGAAATCCGACTTCCGGTCTCCTTCTCAGGAAGAAGGCGCTGATGCTGTCCTTTGATTGGCTGCAAGAACTGTCCTTTAATGGAGTCCCTAGTCCCGCCCCCGACATTGCTTGCTACTGCGTCTGCGCATTGCCCACTGCCCCCGTCATCTCCGCTTCGCGTCGCCCAGCTGTGCTCTGTGTTTGGCAAGGTAGAAACCTGCCAGGTGTGGGGAGTATTTCTTTGTGCTTTCGTCAGCAAAAGTAGTATTTCCTTTTTTTTTTTCCGCCTTTGAAATTTAGCACTTAAAATTAAGACATTCGTTTGATTTACATAGAAAATATAAAGACAAGTATTTTAAAAAAAAATTGTAACGCTAACCCACTGTCAAAAGTAATGTTTAAAAAATGAAATTGGACTGTGTGTGAGATATATACTCATAGATATATTTATCTGACCGATCTATAGGTAGATAAATACTGGTACTAGAAGTATATGTGAACCTGATTGGGAACCAGTAATATTTTCTAAATCTCCGTTTCTATTTTTTTACTATTATTTTTAGTGGTAGATGGACACAATGCCTTTTTTGTTGTTGTTGTTTTTATGTGGTGTTGAGGATCGAACCCAGTGCCTCACACGTGCTAGGCAAGCTCTGTACCACAAAGCTACAGCCTCAGCCCTGAATCTCCATTTCTTGACTATCCATTAACTTTTATTTTCATTTAGGAATTCAGGGATCCCTTTTATATTTCCAGCCCACAAATTACCAAGTGAAAAACAACAACAAAAAAAAAAACTGGTGTAAATGTTTCTTTGGGGGCTTATTTTTATGAGAAGTATGTCACAAATTTCTGAATTTGTGGAAGTCAAAGCATGTTACACATAAACAATAAAATTGTTAATTCTGATAAAAGTGATCAACTATATCTCTTTAGAAATAAGATTCTTTGGTTTTGTTTTTTTTAAAGCTTATTATGAAGAATTCCAAGTGTAAGCAGAAGTAGAGCATAAAGAATACTCATCACCCAACTTCAGTTATCTGCCCATCTTCCTCATTTCATTTTTGTTTCAGCCTGATTTTCTAAAAGGTTAGGACATTTTTTCATATAACCATAGAATCATTCTTATTTTAAAATAAATTAATAATTCTTCTTTATTATCAGCTATCACATTTGTATTTGCATTTCAGTTATCTCAGGTTCCAAAGAAGTTCTATGTGTTTCAATTAGCTAATGTGTCTTTTAATTACCTTTGCTCTGTAGGTTCCTCCCCATCTCAATAACCACATACCCCAGTCCCCCAGCCAACATCAAGTATTTTGGTAAAGAAATTTATCCACTTTTGAGCCTGCCACAATCAGGCTTTTCTCTCCACTCCTGACACCTATGTGTCCTATACCAGTGACTTCCAGTGGTCATTTGCAGTCCTCATTTCACTCCCAGCTGTCAGTAGCACTTGGCACATTTGCCCTAGGACTCAGTTCTCAAGCCACTTCTCAGCTAGATATAATCCAGGCCATAACAACCAAGTGATGACATGCAGGCTGTTGAACACTGTGCCCATCAGACTCCTGTAACCAAAGGTATTAGACATCTTTACCCAGTGGCATTTAAGTCATTTGCAAACGCAGAAATCTAAAGAGTTGTGTTTTCCTCTCAATATCCACTGAAACTGCCGTATGAGCCTTTTGTATTACTTCAATTTAAAAATAAGTCTAGTCTCACATAGGACTAATTTTCACACTCCCACTGCTATGATCCCAGCTCATGTCATTATTCCTTGGCACCTGGACTTCTGATCTAGCCTCCCAGCTGATTTCCTCTCTTCTACTTTTGTCCTTGTGTTTACCACACTCTCTTAAAACATAGGGTTGAACCTATCATTCCTCTATTCAAAATTCTCCAAAGTTTTCTGTTACATTTAGAATAAAACCTAATGTCCCCACCATATCCTATATAAGGCCCTACAAAATCCAGTCTTTGGATACCTATCATATTATATTATACCCACCATTTCTTTCCATGCTTACTCTTCTCCAACTTCACTGGCTTTCTTTTTCCCAGGAAATGGCAAGCACATTCCTGCCTCTGGGCCACTGCGTTTGCCTGGAACTCTCTTTCCATAGATATTCACATGCCACACAGTTTAAAACTTATAAATTAAATTTATAAATTACTTAGTTAGGGATTAGAGATATAGCTTGGTGACAGAGCACTTGCCTAGCAAGCATAAGGCCTGGATTTGATCCCCAGCACTAATAAATTAATTAATTAAACAGTTTATTTTTGGAATTTTCCATTTGCTATTTTCACACCATGATTGACCAAAGGTAATTGAAACCTTGGAAAGTGAAACCTTAGATAAGTGGGGACAAGTATACAGTCATCATTTTTAAAATGAATTCATAGCATGACTTTGATGGATATAGTCAATTTAGCCAGAGCCCCATTGAGTAAAATTATTTTTCTCTCAGTTTTTGCTACTGTAATTACACTGTTTGATGAGTATCCCTGTGTATATATGTTTTTGTAATTGTGCATTTTTTTCTTGAGATGGAATCACTGGCCCCCAAGTGTAGTGTCTTATAGTTAGTAGCAGGATCAAGGTTAGAATCTAGAACTTGACTCTTATTCCAGTGTTCTTTTCAGTAGACTGTAAATGAGTAATGGCTATAAAATCCATATCAGTTGAGGGGGCATATAAACATCATATCATATGATGCATAAAAATGTTTATTTGCCTATGTTTGAAGGATCTAAACTACTATAGTTTAACAAGGAATACATCTGTTCAACAAGTCTTTAAAGATTAAGAAGATGTTCAAAAGACCTACCTTCTAATGAAGAGATACAAAGGACAGTATGTAAACACATACGAATTTCAAATACTGATAAGGGCTATGGAGGAAAAACTATATAGATTAATGTGATAGTGATGTGGATGGGGGTAGTTACTTTATCTAAGAGGGTAGTTAGGGAAGTCACAGTAGGGGACTTTGGAAATAGGGCGTAAATAATTATTAATTAATTAATTAATCTTGCAGAGATCTTAGAAACAGCAATTTCAAAGAACCTGAGACTGCCATGGTCTTCTTGAATTAGAGACAGCAAGGAAACCTGTATGCTCTATAACTAGTGAGCAAAAGAAAAGTAAAGGGAGGTGAGGGGACAAAACCAGACAATGTTATGTAGTAACTGGCATTTTCCTTCTTTTAGAGTCTTGGCATATCATTGTCTATCATTTATATCTAAGTGGGAATCAGAAATATTCTTAGTTGTTCTTCACCCTGTTGATTGTTTTTAAATCTAGGTTTATTGAAGTGTAATTTATATATACTAAAACTAACTTTAAATGTACATGAGTCTTAAATGAGTCTTGATGAAGATATACCATGTAACCACCTCTACCAGAATTAACACATATGACATTTCTGTCACCTGAACAATTTTTGTGGGCTTTTTAAATATAAATTTCATGATTTTATTTTCTATTTATGTAAAGAATAACATTGATACTTCATGAAAATTACATTGAACCTATAGAGTACCTTGGGTAGTAGAGACATTTTAACAATATTGATTCTTCTAATTTATGAACGGGGGATATCTTGCCATTTTTGTGTGTGTGTGTTCCCTTCAATTTTTTTCAACAGTATCTTTACATTTGCATTGAGGAGACATTTCAATTCCTTGGTTAATTTTATTCTTAGGTATTTTTGTAGCTATTTTGAGTGGAATTATGTTGTTTATTTCTCTTTGAACAAGTTTATTATTTTGTGGCCTTTTGTATTCAGCTCCCTCCCTTCATACCTAACCCCTAGTAACCATTGATCTGATTTCTGTTTATATAATTTTGCTTTTTACAGAATGTTACATGAATGGAATCAGGCAGTATGTAGACTTTTGTGTCTTGTGTCTTTCTCTTAACCTGTTAAGTCCCAAGTTTCCAGTTCTACAAATATTGCAATAAATTAGCACAGGTGCAAAAATTACCATAAATGATATATTTGTTGCTCAGTATAAGTCCACATCTAGGATTATGTGACTGAATGGGTTAACATAATACTTTTGACTCTCTCAAAGTTGTTGTTGTATGTATCTGTAATTTATTCCTTTCTAAGGTGAGGAATATTCTGTTGTATAGATGTACATAATTCTTTTATCCATATACCAGCTGATGGACATTTGGATTATTTCAGTTAGGGGTGATTATGAATAAAGCTGCTATAAACATTCACATATAAGACACTGTATAGACTTGTTTTATTTTCCTTTGGATGACAATATAGAATAGAATTGTTAACTGAATAAGAAACTGCCAAGCAGTTTTCTAAAGAGATTACATCATTTTCATTTCTACTAGCAACCTGTGCTCTGCCTCCTCAATCTGAATTTATTAATTGTCCCTTTTTTTTTGGTACTGGGCATTGAATCTAGGGTCACTGAACCACTGAGTCACATCCCCAGCCCTTTTTAAAATATTTTATTTAGAGAAAGGGTCTCACTGAGTTACTTAAAGCCTTGCTAGGTTGCTAGGGCTGGCTTTGTACTTGCAATCCTTCTACCTCAGCCTCCCAGCTGTGGGATCACAGGCATGCACCACTGTACATGGTAATTGTTCTTTTTTTAACTTGATTATTCTAATAGATGTATGTTGGTTTTAATTGGTATTTTCCTAGTGTTAGATGTCTTCTTTTTTGATTGTTGGTACTGGGGCATTTAACCACTGAGCTACATCCTCAGCTCTTTTTATTGTTTAGTTTGAGACAGGGTCTCCCTAAGTTACTCAGGGCCTCACTAAATTGCTGACACTGGCTTTGAACGTGGGATCCTCCTGCCTCAGCCTCCTGAGTCACTGGGATTATGGGCGTGCATCATTGTGCCTGGTGCAATGGCCTATTTTTTAATTAGCTTGTTCTCAAACTGTTGTGTTGTATATATACACATACACAAACATACATACTCTGGATATAAGTTCTTTATTAGATATGTGGTTTGTAGATATTTTCTCTCAACTTGTGGCTAATCTTTTCATTTTCCCTAATAGCATCCTTCAAAGAGCAGAGGTTTTTAATTTCAGTGAAGTCCTGTTTATCAATTTCTTTTATGGTTCATGCTTTTTGTGTCCTATCCAAGAATCTTTGCCTAACAGGTCATAAGGATTTTTCCTCTTTGTTTTATTATAGCAGTTTTAAGGCTTACATTTAAGTCCATGAACTTTTTTGAATTAATTTTTTATATAGTTAAAGTTCGGGGTCAGGGTTTTATTTATTTATTTTTGCATAAGAAAGTCTTAATTGTTTCAGCACTCTGGTGATTTTGTTATTCTTCCTACCTCTATCATTGTAGACAGGTTCATTAATAAGAATCTCTGAGCTCTTGTCAGTCATGACATTGTATCTTGGTCTTTTTAATCAGCAGATAGAAGAATTGGAAGCTAGCATAAAATTGTCATCTCCAGCACATGCTTCTTCCTATCATGTGATTTTTATCAGCTTACATATATTATTTAAATGAATGTCCTTTGGGCAAGAATAATCATAATGCATTTTCCCCTGAAGTCTGCAGTATAATTTCAATTACTAATCGCTTTTTTGTTGTTGTTGTTTTTACTTCATTGGTTTGAATGACCTTATCATGAATAACAATCTCAACAACCCAGACCTGTGTGCAGTATGTGGGAGGGATTCAGTTTGCTTTGCTCTCTACATTTTTATTTTTCTTAACCAGCAGGAGGCAGCAATAACCCTGGCATTTGGAATCTACTGTATTATGCAGTTTAGATTTTCTTCAATAACAGAAAGATTGGTGTCCTGCACATGGGGTGCCACCAAGGGAGATGGTCAGTTATTGATTCCAAACTGAAGAACTACAAATAGATTTAGACTCCTACAAAAAGGCAAGCCAGTCCTTTTGAAATATTTGCTATAGCTATTGCTATTGAAGTATATTTATATTATTATGTGGAATCTCACAGAAGAAAATATAGCCATGCCATTGTCATACCTGTTATTCACAAAATCTACCCATTTTATTTAATTGATTTATTTCCTCTATACTCCCAAAAGGATATGAGATATATCCAATCCACTTAAGCTCCCTTTTTAAGTTCATCTCAAATGTGACTTTCTCCAAGAGATTTCTCCAAGTTCACCCAAATAAGAGTTACCTTTCTACCGACTCATGTCCTCCTTTCTTTACTTATTGCAGGGCTTCTCTGTTTTAAGGTGTAATTTGTGCCTGCTTTATTTCTATGGCTATTCCTAGTTCCCGATTAACCTTGAATCAGTCCTGGCTATTCCCAGTATTGCCTCTCACATAGCCAATGCTGAATATTGTTTGAAAGGTGAATACTGAGCAAAAGCAAAATAAAGGAGGAAATAACTGCATGATGAATGACAAGTGTGTACAAACACAAGCTGCTTGCGTTCAGCATCACATCAGGACCAAGACTAGGGTGAGGCATGTGAATTATTTGCTTCAGGTGCAAAATAAATACTATTATTTATACTCTAATGCCACATTTTAAAATAAAAATTGAGAAATCCATGATGGACAAAATATTATCATTTTAAATGAAGACGGTATCGGTAGTTTAATACTACCATTAAAGAGAGGAGATCTATGCAACTCTAACATTCAAAGATCAGAGTTATTTTCAGATGATATGGGTGAAAATTCTATCATGGCCAGGTTTTTAAGAGTTTAATGATGTGCTCATTTTCTGGTAAATCCATTAATTCATGCAGTATTTATGGCCCACATATTAAAGGCCAGCTACTGTCCTAGATCCTGCAGATACAGTGCTCCAAGTATTGCAAGCCCACATATTACCTCTCTGAAGTTATTTGAAGAAATCTTTACCTACTTAGTTCTGCTTCCGATCTATAAGAACTTTTAGAACTTGGGACCTCCCAAAGACAGAAAAAGATTTTATGAATTTAGACTCTTGCCATTCCTTTAGTTCATACAGACTCCAGTCTGAGACATGCATGGTATTTAACTATCTTACTTCTGAAGCTGTGGCTCCTTTGTCTCCTTATTTTCCACTAACGCAGTCCCAACTTGACTTTCAATGTGTTAACATGGGCTCAGAAGCTTTTCAATTCAACCAGGGTGGAGCAGAATGTGAAATGTCTTGGCCTAAGGCTCGGGAGACCAGAGTTCAACCAGTCTCATGGGTTACCTTGGGTAAACCACATCTTTTCCTAGTTAAATGAGAGAAATCAAGCTAAGTTAGTGATCTCTAAGTGATGGAAATGCTTTCTAGAGGCAGATGGAGCCAGGCTGGTAGGGCTGTAGGCTGCTCACATTGTCTTCACGTTCAATGATAGCGTCTCACCTTCTATTTAAGATTTCATGTATTTTTTTAAAAATCACACGATCTCAAAATTACTATGAAATTTGACATCGTTTAGTCCTATTAGTATCTTCCTCTGTATGTACTCTTAATAATGGACAAAGATAGCAGTCCTACAGATTTCAGAGAGCATTTAAAGAGTCATGTACAATGGGAGTAAAAGCTTTTATTCCCAAGAATCAAGAAAAAGGCTCTGTAATTCTATAATCAATTCACTATTTTAGTAGACTTTATTTTTTTTTTACAGCAGTTTTAGATTTGCAGCAAAATTTAGTGGAAGGAACAAAGAATTCCCATATGCCCCCTCCCTGTGCACACTCAATAGCCTCTCTTCACATCAACATCCCACACCAGAGTGATAGAGTTGATATTGGTGAACCAGCATTGACACATCATTAGCACTTCAAGTCCATTGTTCACATTGGGTTCACTCCTGGTGTTGTGCATTCCATGGGTTTGACATATCACCATTGTTTTAGTGCCATACAAAATAGTTTGGGTGAATATCTTGGTGAAGTGTTGGTGGTATAGTGGTGAACATAGCTGCCTTCTATACTATTGTTGGTGCCCTAAAAATTCCCTGATCTCTACCTAGTCATACTTCCTTCCCTCCAAACCCTAGGAAATCCTCAGACTTTTTCCTTGCCCATGGTTTTGTCTTTTCCAGAATGTTACATACCCGGAATCATACAGTATGAAGTATTTTGTTTGTCTTTTTTTGGTGATATGCAATTAAAGTTCTTTCATTTCTCTTTTTGGCTTCATGGCTGATTTTTTTCATACCTTAATAGTATTCCATTGTCTGGATGTACCACAGTTTAGTATCCATTCACTATTGAAGGACATCTTTATTGCTTCCAGTGTTTCAGCACAGTTTGCCAAAAAGACTGTCTTTTCTGCATTGAACTACCTTTGCTTCTGTGTCAAAACTTAATTGATTATGTTTATGCGTATCTATTTCTGGGCTTATTTTTCCTCTTCTATTGATTTATTTGTCTACCCTTTCACGCTGTCTTCATTATTGTAATTTTGTCATAAATTTAAAGTCTCCTAGTGGCAATTCTTTGACTTTTGTTTTTCTCTTCCAATAATGAGTCAGCCATTCTAGGTTTTTTACCTCTCCATATAAACTTTAGAATTTTTTTTGTTCATATCCAAAACAACTTGCTAAGTAAATTAAATTCTTTGTCTTGAGATAATTGTCGATTCACATGTAATTGTGAAAAATAATACAGATAAATCCCTTGTACAGTTTTCCCACTTTCCCTTAATGGTATTATCTCACAAAACTATAGTACAGTACAATACCACACCCAGGATACCCACCTTGATGTAGTCACAATACAATCGTATCACCACAAGAGTCTCTCATGATACCCTTTCATATCATATCTCCTTCCCTCTTACTCCCATCTCTGTAACACATTGTAATCTCTAGCCTATTGCCCATTTCTACGTTTCATTTTATTTTGAGAAGGTTATGTAAAAGGAACCAATCAGTGTGTTACCTTTGGGGATTGGTTTCTTTCAGTTAGCATAGTTCTCTATATTGTTGCATAAATAAATAGTACATTCTTTTTTGTTTCTAGCCTTTATTCCATGGCATGGTGTAGGTTATTTTGACCACTGAAGGACATCTTTTCTCTTCCAGATCGTGACCATTATAAACAAAGCTCCTATAAATATTTGCGCAAAGATATTTGTATTAAGATAAGTCTTAATTTCTCTGGGATGAATGCCCAGTGGTGCTATTGCTGGGTTATATAATTGCATGTTTAGTTTTTAAGAAACTATCAAACTGTTTTCCAGAATGACTGTGTTACTGTAATTCAGGACCTTGGGTCTGGAGATGGTAGAAATGAAACACAACCAGAAAGAATTAAAGCATAGGCAAAGCTTTGTTGGGGAGTCTTCTAGAGCAGGAAGGGAGAGAGCACTGATCAAGAGTGTCAGGTCGCCTCAAGCAAAAGACAGAGGTATACAGCTTTTATGGCATCTGTAGGGTAGGCAGGGTCTCAGTCTCTTCATGTACATCTAGAGATGAGGCTTTAGTTGTATCTGCAGTCTTCATCATGCTTCCCACCATGTGTCACATGTCTCACTACTATCCTAAGTCTCCACCTAAGGGTTTGCATTTTACTATGATAATGAGGTGAAGGTAAATTCACTTATATTAGTGACTATACCTCTCCTGCATCTGCCCCTCACCATCTGGAATTTTCCCCTTATTGTCAGGGAGAGTCCCCAGTATTATTTTTAGAACAGGGAAGACTGTTATCCTGTTTCAAGGGTTTCATTTCAGTGACCTTTTCTAGCTGGTTGTAGCCTGTTTTTAGTATTTCTGCTGACTTCTCACCCTGTCACATCAGGTGTATTATCATAAATTTGTTGTCTTGGAGACTGGTCCATGTAACTCCTAATTTTCTGGTATGTCTGTTAACCCTATAAAGCTAAATGTTTTGTCTCATTCCCTTCTGAGAGATTTAATTAAATCATTAGTCACAGTTTTTAATTTTGCCAATGTTTTAACAAAAATGACGTAGGTACATTAAAATAGGTTGGAAATCATAATCTAGTGCTTATATATGTATTTCCAAATGCTCTAGTGATTCATCTTTTACTTTTCTCAAAAGAATAGACCTCTAAAAATGTAATATTTTTTAAGTTACCATCAATGGTATATTTGTTGCTCAATTTATGTTTATCTGGGTGTTCTGAGTCTGAAACTAAATAGATTAATCTTAAGGGATGCAAAGTGTCATGGGTCTGTGTCTACTTCAGCTGTACCATTACCATGTTATATGCCCACCAGCAATTTTTGAGTGATAAAACTTCTATGGATTTATTGATCCTACTTATTAGGTTTATTTTAATCATTCTCATAGGCATAAAGTATTATCTCCTTGTGGTTTTAATCTGCATTTCCTTAACAATTAATGAAGCTGAATATCTTATGGATTTATATGATCTTTATATGTAGTTTTTGGTGAAATTTCTCTTCATGCTTTATGCCCATTTTTTTTTTAAGAGAGAGAGAGAGAAAGAGAGAAAGAATTTTTTAATATTTATTTTTTAGTTCTCGGCAGACACAACATCTTTGTTTGTATGTGGTGCTGAGGATCGAACCCAGGCCACACGCATGCCAGGTGAGCGCGCTACCACTTGAGCCACATCCCCAGCCCATGCCCATTTTTAATTGGATTATTTCCTTAATGTTGAGTTTCAAAAGTTGTTTATATATTCTAGATACTAGTTCTTTGTTGGATATATGGTTTGCAAATGTTTAATATTTTTTACAGTTTGCACCTTTTATTTATTTATTTGTGTATTTTTAAAAACATGTTTTCCATGTTTCTCAGGCTGGTCTCAAACTCCTTGGGCTCAAGTGATCCTCCTAAGGCCTCAGCCTCCCGGGTAGCTGGGACCACAGTTTAACATCACCAAGCCTGTTTTGTTTTGTTTCACTTTTTGTACTGTACCAGGGATTGAACTCAAGGGCACTTAACCACTGAGCTACATCCCCAACCATTTTTTTATATTTTACTTAGATACAGGGTCTTACTAGTTGCTTCGGGCCTTGCTAATTTGCTGAGGCTAGCTTTGAACTCACTATCTTCTTGCCTTGGCCTCCTGAGCCACTGGGATTACAGGTTTGTGCCACCATGCTTGGCCACTGTGCCTGTTTTCAACTTTATTTTTGTACTAGGATCATTCAAAGGGGAAGTGTATTTTGTTTTGATGATTAATTTTTCCTTTGTGATTTATGTTTTTGATACTAAATTGAAGAACTTTTTGTAATTCTGGATTCCAAATATTATCCCCTATTTTTTCTATAAGTTATATAGTTTTGACATTTTATTAAGGAAGTCAAATAACTTTTGGATACCTTTGAGCTCTGTATTTTAATATGGTACGAGACTAGGTCAAACTTTATTTTCTTTCCTATTAATGTTCAATTGCTCCAACATCATATCTTGAAAAGGCTATTTTTCTTCCATTGAATTGGTTTTGTTAGAGATTTTTGTTTCATGAGGACTATTGTTCTACTGTTTTCTTTTTTCATACTGTCTTTGATTTTGGTATTAGACTATTACTAGCTTTATTAAATGAACTAAGAAGTTTCCTATCTTCTGGAAGAGATTGTATAAAATTGTGTTACATCTTCAAAGAGTTGGTAGAATTCTCCATTGAAACTATATTGACTAGGAGACTTACTTCAGGGAGATTTTTAAGACATAGTACCAATTCCTTCAAAAGTTACATAGGTCAATTCACAATATATATTCTATATTTAAATGTGTTGTTTGAGGGATTGGTCCACTTCATCCAAGTTGTCAAATTTATGTGTTTAGAGTTATTTGTGGTATCCACTTATAACCTTTTTCATTTCTACATATCTGTGATGTTGGTTATTTATGCCTTTCCCCTTTTATTCTTTGTAAGTTTTGCTACAAGTTTGTCAATTTTACTGGCGCCTTCAAAGAACCAGCTCTTTGTTTTGTTTATTTTTCTGCTGTTTCATTGCTTTCAATTTAATTGATTTTTGCTCTTGTTTTACTATCTTTCTGTCTTTGAGCTTGGGTTCAATTTCGTTGTGTTGGATTTTTCCTTTCTTTTTCTGGTCTTGAGACAAGAGCTTTAATCATTGATTTCTTTGCTTTGTAGTCTACTTCATCTTATATTAATAGAGCTATTTCTGCTTCCCTTTGATTAATATTTTCATAAAATATTTGTCATTCTTTTATTTGTAATATGCCTAGATTGTTATCTTTGAAGTGAGGTTTTCTGGTAGACAGAATGTAGTTTGGTTGAGCGTTTTAGCCTACTCTGCCAATATTGTCTTTTAATTGATTTAGGTTATTACATTTATTACAATTACTGTGATTTTATGTTCTCTCTGGTTTTGTTTCTAGTTGTTTTTTCCTGCCTTCCTATGGGTTACTTGAACATTTTCTAGAATTCTGTTTCAATTTGTCTACAGCATTTTTAAGTATACTTAGCTTTTTTGTGGTTGCTCTAGGTATTACATTTTATTTACTTTTCATAGTCTACTCATTTTATCATTTTAATGGTTTGAGTGAAATATAAAAATCTTACCTCCCTTTATTTCTCAATTCTATTCCATTATGATGGTCTTAGTTCTCTTTAACAAATATTTAAAACCAATCACACAGTGTAATAATTTCTGTTTAAACTATTAAACATAATTTAGAAAGTGTTAGAGAGAAGAAAAATCCGTTGTATTTTCCCATCTTTCTGCTTATCATGTCCTTTCATCATCTTCTAAGATCTATCCCCCATTTTATTTATTTATTTTATTTTTCTAGAAATTTTTTTTTCTTTTTAAGAGAAAGAGCCATTCTTTTAGGACAGGCCCACTGGTGACAGTTGGTGTTGTAGTTTTCCTTCAGTTGAAAATGTCTTGGTTTTGTATTCATTATTGAAGGGCAACTTTTCTGGGCAAATGATTCTGGATTTTCAGTTTTTTTCTTTTAGCACTTGGAAAAATATTGGCTACTGGCTTCTGTCTTCTGTTGTTTCTGATGAGAATTTCACTGTTATTTGAATTACTATTCCTTATTAGGTACATTTTCATTTTTCTCTGTTGCTTTTAAGACTTCTTTGTTTTCAGAGCTTAATTATGACTTATCTAGGGGTGGAATCTTTGCATTTATCCTATTTGGTGTTCACTTAGCTTACTGTATGTTGATGTCTTTTGCCAAGTTTTAGGGCTTTCTACTATTTTTTCTTCTAGTATTTCTTCAGCCTTGCCCTTTATCCTCTTCTTCCAGGGCCTGATGATGCAATGTGAGCTTTTTTTGTTATAGTCTCACAGTTCCCTGAAGCTCTTTCTGTTCACTATTATTTTTTCCCAGTCAATTTTCTCTGAGTTGTTTAGACTGGGTAGTTTCTATTATTTTCTCCTTCAGTTTGCTAATTCTTTTCTTATTCCCCATCCATTTTGCTATTAAACCTAACCACTGAAGTTTTTTACCTTTTTTTTCAACTATTAAGTTTTCTGCTCTTTAAATTGTTTAAAGAGTTTAAACTATCAAACTAGTTTAAACTACTAACACCATTTAATAGTTTCTGCTCTAAAATTTTCGCTTGATTCTTCTGTACATCTTTTATTATTATTATTTCTTTGCTGAAACTTTCTTTTACTTTGCTGAAGATTTTTATTTCTTCATTTGTTTCAAGAATATTTCTAGGTGGATATGGTGGTGCACGCCTATAATCCGGCTCAGGAGGATTGCAGGCTCGAAGCCAGCCTCAGCAACCTACTGAGACCCTGTCTCAAAAAAAAAAAAAAAAAAAATTAAAAGGGCTGGATTTTTGTGTTCATTCAGTGGTTAAGCACCCTTGAATTCAATCCTGGTACCAATATATGTATACACATACGTGTGTGTGTGTGTGTGTGTGTGTATTTCTAATTTCTCTCTTATGGATGCTTTAAAATATTTGTCAGATAATTCTAACATCTCTGTCATCTTGGTGCTTTCATCTATAGATTATCTTTTTTTTTTTCATTTGGTTTTAGATCTTCCTGCTTCTTGGTATAACAAGTGATGTTTGATTAACAGGTTTCTTCTGACATTGAGGGCAGGGCACCAGCACTCACTTTTTAAGGGCTGTAGAAATCCACATTTCCTACTTGGCCTCATTTCACACCCCTAGACCTTGGGGCTTCTTATGCCTGGCTGAACGAAAGTGAGAGTTCTATATTGCCTCTGGTCTACTTCATCTTTCTGGAAGTGTTAAGTGTAGCCTCTCCAGTTTTGAGTAAACAGTGAATGATCGAGGCAATGGTTGGGATATTTGTTTTCTTCTTTTTTATGTCTATGTGTTCTAAATTTTTTAAAACAAATTTTAGAAATAGATTATTTTGTATTTTTTGTAATATGGAAGTGTACTACATTTTAGAATTACTTAAAATCATCCATGCTACATTATGCTTTTTCTGGCAGTCACCAACTCTTTTCACAAGTGTAGTGGAATCAGAAGGAATATTACACTAACACAATAGCATAGGTCGAATTCTCTGAGAAGACTTCAAGGTGGAGTTGTGGGAAGTAATCTCAGGACCTTCACCTGTGGAAGAGACATGGATGAGAGCTGAGTGCACAGAGAAGTCAGCCTGGATACAGGCTTCAAAGGAAGCTCTGGGAGTGAAAGAGCCCTTCAGGTTGATCTGTGCTGCCCTGGGATAGCCAAGCTTTATACATGACTTTGTCTAGTTCTGCATGTGGACTCTGGGAAGACCATTACTTGGATGAGGGAGTTCTCTGCAACTGAGGCAGTTTCCATAGTTAACTTCCAGCTGAAGGCTGTGAATGGGCCCATGCCCAGCACCTGGGGCCACAAGCCCTTCATTGAAGGAGCATCCATGTGGTACATCCCTAAGTCTGTCCTATAAAGATGTTTCTAATGGGAAGTATTTGAGAATATCACTTCTAATCTTTCTAGATCCTGTTGCAAAAGACATGAAGTGACAAAAGTCACATAGTAATGACTCCCTTCCCCAATATTTCTCCTCACAGCAACCACTGTGACCTTTTCAAGGTGCAAACCTGATATGGTCATTTTATAACTTAAAATGCTTTGGTGACCTCTTGTTACACCAAGGACAATGGATCTCGAAACCTTACATCATCTGAGCCTGTCCCCTCTCTGGCATCTCTCTTACCTCTCTTACCCTGCCACCCATTACAGGCACCTTACTTTCTTCTTTCCATAGCATATGTTTCCTCTGCTTTAAAGACTCTACTCCAACATGACAACCCCATGAGTGATCTTACATTGCTGTTGTCAAAAGCTCCCTGTTATTTTTGTACTTATGTGTGTATGCCAGACTTTAATTTGGGGACACCTGTTAGTAATCAACCATCTTGTCTCATTAGACTTGCAGGTGCTGAATTGCTACCATGGTGATGAATATTGCTGCTAAAAATATTGTCCTTTATCTGATAGGAGTATTGACTTGATGCCCCAATTGATATTTTTCTCTGAAGGAAGAGGCCTGTTGCTTTGAAATACTTAGGTATTTTGTGATGAAATGTCAAGATAGAAAAGGAAATGCAGAGAAAGTGCCTGGCAGAGCACACTGTGGTGGGCAGGTACCCACTTCCACTTCACTTTAGTGGCATTTTTAAAAATTGTGGGTCTGTTCAGTCAACACCTTACAAGTTAGATAAACTATGTTCACATTAAAGAAGCCCTTCAAGGGGGCAAGGTGTTTAAAACAGGACTAGGAGAAGAAGAAAAGATAAAACCATGGTCTGCACAATCATAAGGTTAAGGTATTTGTAGTCTGAATAATTCAGCATCTGGCATAGAGGTAAATTTGAGACTGTATGCCAAAGGTTTGGAAAAATTTCCCTTTTCTTCTACTTTATATGTAACCACTCAAATTCCTAGGGGGCCTTCCCCAGTGATCCTCTCAGACCTTAAATGTATCTCTTTCCCTCCTTCTACCTATGCCCACTATTCAGATGTCAACTCCAAGGACATTTGAATTTCTGGTACCTGTTAGTCTTTGAGTATTGGAAATCACAAAATGGGATTTTCTATCCACCCACCAGAACAATGATGAAAGCTCCCCCCTATATTGGCACTCCACTATTCCTCCTAGAATACCTATTAGTTTTTCCACCTCTGTACACACATTGGTTTCTTTGGAGAAGATCCCTAAGTTTTCCTATAAACTCAAATTTTGTCCTCATAGATGCTAGTGTCATAGAAGAGAATAAGCCAGGAGTTGCAAGGCTGGGTAGGTCTCCCCACTCAGGCTCATACAGGTATACAAACTTCCCACAGTCATTTTTCTCAAATCCAATTTTTATCATCTGTTGTTGTTTTCTTCTTTTTTATATCTATGTGTTCTAAATTTCCTAAAAATAGATTTAGAAATAGATTATTTTACATTATTTTTTGTAACAAGGAAATGTACTCCATTTTAAAATTACTTAAAATCAAAATGCTACATTATGTTTTTTTCTGGCTATCACCAACTCTTTTCACAAGTTTAGTGAAATCAGAAGGAATATTACACTAAATGGCATAGGTTGTATTCTCTGAGAAGACTTCAAGATGGAGTCTTTCCATAGACTCATGAATTTATCATTTTTAAAAATTAAAGAACAATGCAGCTGGGCATGATGGCTCATGCCTGTAATCTCAGTGGCTCAAAAGTCTGAGGTAGGAAGATCAAAGCTAGCCTCAGGAACTTAGGATAGGCCTAAGCAACTTAGTGAGACCCTGTCCCTGGTACAAAACAAAACAAACAAATAAGAAACAATTTTTTAATCCTTTTTTTAAAAATTGTCAATGGACTTTTATTTTATTTATTTATATGTAGTGCTGAGAATCAAACCCAGTGTCTCACACATGCTAGTCACTTAGCCACAACCCCAGCCCCAATGCAACTTTTTATAATAGAGATTTTTTAAAATTTATATTCTCATTTCTAATGTGGAATAAGTTTTAAATTTTTAGAATCACTTTTAAGACATACATAATTTATATAGCTATTTACTACCTAGTATTTTGGACATTATTATTATTATTTTTCAGTACTAAGGATCAAATCCAGGGCTTCATACATGCTAGACAAGTGCTCTACCTCTCGGCTATACCCTTGGCCTCCTATTATTTCGTACCAATATATTTAAACACTTTCCATATTTCTGAATTCCACATGTTCTTTTTATGTCAGAATTTTCATTTTAACTTTTCAAAATATCTTTCAGAATTAGTTTATCACGAACCTCTCTTGTGCACATATAAAAACGAAAGTGAAATAATTTGATTAAAGTATTTCTAAAGTAGTGACAATGATATACAACTGCTCCTTAGCTGACAGTAATTTAAAATCCATGTGATTTCAAAGATGTTAAAGTCACAAGAATAAACTCCCATGGATACACCCTCTTGCTTAATATGGCAATTCACACTGTTGAAATTTGTCTGCCTCCTACATGTCACTCCTTTCACCCTGTACGTCACCACTGCCCTGAATTTTGTGTTTATCATTCCTTTATTTTTCTCTGCTTTCAGAAAATATGCACCACTGACCATTGTTTGATCTTATTTTTGAACTGTCCTACAGATGAAATGCCAAGGTATTTTATTTTATTACTCAACATCGTGTAAGATTCATTCATGCTAAGGTGAATGGCTGCTATTCATTTTCACTGCTGTCTAATGGGCCCTGTAGGCATATACCAGTTTTATCAATTCTTTTGCTTGATGAAAATTTGAGCTCTTTCCAGGATCTTGCTGTTAAAATGGTCTTACTATAAACATTCTCCTATCTCCTGGTAAGCATTTTTGAGAGTTTGTCCTATGTATTTACATAGGAGGAAGGAGGATTGTTAAGATTGGGTCAGAGGTCATCAAACTTTTTCTGTAATAGGCCAGATAGTAAATATTTGTAGACTGTGATCCTTATAGTCTCTCTGGCAACAACACAAATCTGTCATTTCAGTGTGGAAGCAGCCATAGATGGTATATAATTGAAAGGCTGTGCCTACATTTTAGTAAAACTTTATTCACAAACCCAGGCAGTTGGCAAGATTTGGTCCTCTGAACATGGTCCGACAATCCCTAATCTAGATAGAATCCCCTATCCCCATTGCATTTAAATGCCACTGTACCCTTTCCCTTTTTCCCGTGGGTTTATAAAGACTGTCTTTTCTGAGTTTGTGAACTGGACTGAATGTCCATGTTCACAGACCTTCAGAAGAAAGGGAGGATTGGCCATGGGGACCTGGTGGGGGGCATTCATCCCATAGTCTGTGACCTCCATAGTCTTAAAGAACCAAAGGCAGAAAGGGTTGAAGCTTTTGCCTCACACTGGCTCTGCTGCACTTCTGGTGAGAGGCTCTACCTGCCTGGAGTATAGGTAATGTCACAGAGGCCACTATGAGGTCATTGCCAGGCTTTGGGATAGAGAAATTCAAACAGCAAATTGCATTATTTTGGAGTTGTGTGACCTTTATTATTTAAACTGCAGTCAGGAAAACTGAAATTGGCTCACTGGGTATACGTCTGAGCCCTTGATCTCACAGCTTCCTGCTCTAGCTTCTATTTAAATGGATTTGGCTTCAAAGATGAACCTTTCTGTCATCTCAGATGTCACAGTACCAGAGATCTCTAGATCCTTGCCTTCCTGGGCTCTCTCCACCTTCCTCTCTATGTTGTGCTTTTCCACCGTCTTGGTCACGATGTCTAGCTCTCTATCACGTGATGTAACAACTGTTTTTGAACTGGGCATAACCATAAAGCTCCTCAAAAAAGAGCCAATTTTACTGGATTTCTTACTTAAGTTAACTGAACTAGTTGCAGATCGGCTCTTCCCCACTTTGTGAATTTTCCTGGACTCCTTGGTAGAGGAACTATGGCTGGCACTTTTGTGAGATGAGCCGCGTCCTTTCCTGTGTCCTTTGTCTTTCCTGTCATCTTTTGTTTTTCCGTGGTGTTCAGATACAGACTGATGGGAGGATGATTTCCGGCTCTTTTCCCTGCTTGCCTTGTGATGGGTTTCACCTGCTCTCCGGTGCCGGGAACTTTTCCTACTGGCATGTTTGTCCTTCTTTTCTTTTTTTCCCTTTTTTTCCTTCTGGCCTTCACTGCTGGTCTTGGAAACCTTCTGGCTTCCATCCCGTTCACACATATAGCCTTCACTCTGCAAGGTTGATACAAGGGGTGCCACCGCAGCTGCTTCATCTTTTCCTGTCTTGTTTGTTGAACTGGTCATTACAGTCCCTGCAAACACCACACTCATGCTGCTGCCTGGGGAGATGCTGACAGCTCCACCTGAGGAGCTTTGCCCAGTGGAACCGCTTGCAGCACCGGCCAAGGCTACATTCACTTCTTCTGAGGAGACAGCAACTGCTAAAGCCTTGCTAGGTCCAGTTTCTCCTGCATCCTTGGTGGCTGCTCCTGCCAGGGCTGCAGTTACCGGGCTGGAGCCTCCACCTCCAGGCATGGTGGCTGCTATACCTAGAGCACCTGAGGCAGGGCTGTTTGCTGACCCACCTCCTGTTGCTGCCCCTGCAACAGTCAAGCCACCTGTTGTCCCTGCTATTGCTCCTTCTTTGGTAGATCCTGAAGTGCTGATGACAGCTGCAATAGCACCTTGAAGTCCCTCTCCTCCAGCATAAGCAGAAGAGGAGGCTCCAGACAGTTCATGAAGCTTTAGAAGCCCAGAATCCTGATCTCCTTCTCCATGGATGTCTGAGGCCTGTGCCAAGGAGAGGAGAAACAGGTGAGATTGAAAAGGAGAGGCCAGAACTTTCCATTCCTTTTTCATCCTGGAGCTGAGCAACTCAAGATATTATCATAGGAAGAACCTTTGCAACCATCAAATCTAAGCTCTTGTTTGTTACAAGAGTAGCATCTCTGTGAATAATCACTCATTTTCACTTCAACCATTCTAATTCCAAAGAAAACACAGAATCAAGTCCCTATCCCTGTACAATTTCTTTTACATACATGTGCCTCTACCTTTTCAGATTTCTAGAAGTGGGATTATTGAGTCAGGAGATACATTTTACATGTTGGTGGCTACAGAAGCAAATTTTGCATGTGTATGCACACAAGTGGGTTGTGTTGATTTAAAGAAAAATCAGTGCATGGTAATCATGGAAAGGCAAACATGGTTCAGATGAAGGAAGCACTTCCTAATTGCTAAAATGTACTACACTAAAAAGTTGATCTCATAGAGGTAGAGAATAGATTGGTGGTTACCAGAACATGAGAAGGATATAGGGAAGGAGGGATGTGGAGAAGATGATTAACACATATAGGGGTATAATTGGACAAGAGGAGTAACCTCTAGTGTTCTATATCACTATAGCATGACCATAGTTGGTAGCAATTAGCTTTATATTTCAAAGTAGCTAATAGGATTTTGGAGGATTTAGGAATCTAGCACAAAGAAACAAATAAATGTCTAAGTGTTGGGTAGGCCATTTACCCTGATCTGATCATTACACATTGTATTTAAGCATTAAGATGTCATACTGTACACATAAATAGGTACAATTTTATGCACCAAAAATAAAAATATATTTTAAAAATGTCCATAACAAATGAGGCTGTCTGGGTTTGTGTATTAAGAGTTCAAGAAGAGATTATACAATCAGAATGTCATAGAAGGGACTAAAACTCCAGGTGTGAGACAGAGTAGTTGATACATAAGATTTCTGACAACCAATCTTATGGGATATTTTGGAGAAGCGCTTTGAACCTCCACTTGAGCCCCTAGTGGTGGCTCATTTGGCCTTGAGCCTTTTCAAATGCAGTGCATTTCCCAGCTCAGCCCCAGAGAGCAACAAAAAACTTTCTAGGACCCAGTTTGAGATGCTCTCCCAAAGCACTCTGCCTCATTTTCCTGAGTCAGTACTTACCAGTAGGCTTTTGTCATCCCCAGTATTTCCGTCCCCAGTCTGAATTGTTGGGGTACTGCTGCAGCTCTCTGCTGGTGGCCTCAGAAGATAGACAAGCTTTTCCCAGTAGCAGAAGAGGTCTTCTCGTACATCTGAAGAGGGACAAAGCTGCAGATAAAAAGTCCGGCCTGTGGCAAGCTTCAAACGCAGTTGCTGTTTCTCACGATCGTGGATGGAGATCTTGACAAACTTCAAGGGAAGTAGCCTGGTGAGCTCTAGAGTCTTCGCAGACTTCCGTCCTCTCCCTTTAATGGTCCGGCCATGTCTGGCATGCTCTTCACAGACTTTAGCAGGTCTGGCCAGCAGCATGACGTCAGGTAGTGGAAGGATGGGGCTGGTGGAAGCGATGCCCACTGTCACCATTCGAACACGGTTGTGAACATCAATCACCTCTCCTTTTTTGCTAATCTGGATAAAATCACTCTCAAACATGGGTGCATACTTGAAAATGTCATACTCTCCTCCCTTGTACAGTTGTCGTTGCAGGTCCCCCATGGAGGTATTGAACACACCCATTGAACGGTAGCTGTGGGCTGTGTAGTAAGGTAACACACATTCGCTACTCCTGGGTCTCTTTATTCCAGACATCTTTGCCAGCCACAATTTGAGTCCCTAAGAGAGAAGAGGGAATGATGGCAACTGCCCATCTCCCTGCAAGGCTTCTGCCTCTGTCTCTTCAAACCACCTTATTTATCCTCTCCTGTCCTTTGTGACCTGTCACCATCACACACCCCTTTGTCCTCACCCCTGAGCAGCTACCCTCTCAAGGCTGGGTCAATAGCCTGTCTGCAAATATACCACCACCTCCACAAGGGCAGGCTGATCCTGCTAGGGTAGGCTGGATGTTCTTTTTAACCAAAATGTTGGGATGCTCAATTTATGAAACCATGCTGCTATCGTAAATATCTAGTTTGTATTTATTCACTTCTGGTGGTACAAATACTCCTCCAAGACCATCGTCCAGCTAATGTATTTTTGTTTCAGCTGAATTACTTTCTGGTTTAAGATCCTGGAAGTAGACTGTATGCCTGCCAAGAGTAGTGATTTCATTCCTCTGTGTGTAAATAATTTAAATGCTGGCAGGCACACAGTGGCTATTGAATGAATGGTCCAGAGGGGCTGCTGCTACCTGTCAGAACCAGAGTCTTTACAGTTACAGTGGTTTTCAGGATATAGACAATTTTCTCAACCATTTTCTCATCTGTATAGGAGGTTAATTTTTCAAAAACGTAAGTTTCTGGTGAGAAAACTGAGGCTTTGTAGTCTTGCTTTGGGTCAGATTCTAACCCAGCACCAGATTCTAATCCAGATCTTAGAACCCAAGATGGAAGTTTTTCTCTACCTCAAGCTGCATGGCTCACTGTTATAATCTTGTTCTACACAAATGTGGCAGTTAGCGATATGTGTGGGGACATAACTGGGAACCACAGGAGTTCATAGAGGTCCTGAATCACCATAGGATTTCCCATACTGGTATGCCTACTCCTTTACCCTTATGTCTTTTTGATAAATCATTGACATTTTGTTTCTTTGAAAAGCTCTTCAGAGAAATTGTGGTAAAGACAACTTCCTGGAGCCTTTCTTTTTACTTTACACAAGGTGATGAATCCAAATTCCCCCTCCCCCACTTAGAAAACTACTTCTAAAATAAATGCACATCCCCCATATGCAGTGATTCCTATGTGGAGGTCTTGAAATGAACTTCAGTCACAAAATGTTCTTTTTCATATCCCTCGTGTTTACTCCAGTGCCTAACACATTTCAACTTTTCAGTAAATTATGTTCGATGAGATTTATTAGTCATTCATTTATTCATCCAACAAAATTTAATGAACAAGTATTTTGTTTGGGGCCATATAGAAAGGGAAATGCAATAATAAATTTCTTTACCCCTGAAGAGCTAAAATATGAAGAGCTAAAGATGTTGAGTTACTTCTCTAAAGAAAGAACAAAGTGCCTTCTTTTGTATTATGAGGGGATAATTGCTAAAAGTCAACACTATTTTTAAAAAGTTGATTTTCCCTTTCTACTTATATTACCATATATTAATATTATCATTATGTTATTATGTATAGGATACTCAATGATATAGAATTTTCAGGTGAATCATAAAAATGATGGATAACATGATCATATTATTGAGAATTTACTATAAGCTAGGCATAGTTCTAACTGCTTCACATTTAAAAAAAATTTTAATCCTCACAATAGGATTAAATATAGGTATAACTATATTTAATATAGGTATAACTATTATCCCTATATTTTTGAGGAAAAGATCAAGACTCAAAGAAGACTCAACTTCAACTTCACTGAGACTCAGACTTCACTGAGTCTTCACAAGACTAACAAGACTCACAAGACTCACAAAACTTCACAAGACTCAACTTCACTGAGGTCACAAGAAACCAAAAGATATGAAAGTTACAAAATATGGCAAAAGTTAAATTTTACTACACTAAGTCACATTAATAGAGCAAAAATATACAATTACCATGCAGAATAAGTTCATCCATTCTTCTGGTTAATATTATTAAATGCATGATTTGTGCCAGACCCTGTTCTAAGTTCTGAGAATATAGCAGTAGATAAAATAGACAAATATCCTTGGCCTTATGGATATTTGTCTTGGATATAGACAGTAAACAAGTAAGTTATACGGTATGTCCAGTGCTGGTACAGGGTATGGAGAAAGATGAGTAGGTATGTGGGATGGGAGTGTGTGCAGGAGAAGGGGAGGTGGTATTTAAGGAAGGCTCAATTATAAGTGACCTTCAAGCCAAGACATAAAAGAGGTCTGGGAAAAAGGCATGTAGACATCTTGAGGAAGATCTGTCAGTCAAAGGGTATAGCAAAAGCCTATGACCCTGATGGCTGGTATGTTTGAGGAACTCCAAGGAGGGGACAGGGAAAGAATGAAGTGAATTAGGGAAAGGGTGGTTGGAGATGAAGCTAATAGGCAATTGGGAGATAATAGAGAAGCAAATCCCATGAATGGGTATTGTAGGCCATTGTAGTCTTTGGCTTTGCTCTGAATGGGAGATGATCTGATCCACATATAAAATGATCTTTCTAGCTGCCATATTTAAAAGAGTTTGTATGGGTGCTAGGGGGACAGGAATGGAGAATGAGCAACTCCTGCAAGATATGATGGTAGGAAGAAGTGTAGTGGCAGTGAAAGTAATGAAAGGTGACCAGCCCCTAGACTCATTTCAGTTGAGGCAATTATTATGTTGAACAATTTTCAGTAAATGTTAGTGAAAAGGCAAGTTGTAAAATAGCACCCATAATATTTCATATAGGTCTGAATAAAAAATTGAGGGAAAGAAGGAGAGAGAAAAGATGCACATGAAACTGATAATAGGAGCTATCTTGGGGCAACTTGTCATATGAGAGAAATAGCAGGAGAGGGACTATTTTTAAAGTATTCCCTTTTAAACTTTTCAAATTTTGTTCCACTGTATATACTACCACCTCTATACAAATAAATAATATTTGGTTTATAGATTGTAAAAATATTACACCATTAAAATATATTCTTAGAATATTTATTCATTGACTCAAGCCTTGTTATTAGAAATAAAGTCAGTACATAGCTTCATCCAAATTTAATTCTGACACTAAATTTAAGAATTGGAGGATGAAAGTCCAAAATAATGTTTAAATTCATTTTCGGATTTTTAAAACCTTGTGAAAATTCATTGTGTTCTTCCAGAGTTTAAAATATGACAGAACTCCAGTCAATCAAGATATAGTTATTGATCATCCACTCTGTGTTCATCATTATTCTAAAAATATTCAGGTTGTCAAAATATGTTTCAGACATTTTAAAACACAAACCTGACACAAATATAGAATGATCCTATGTCAAATATTTAATCTAATTAATCAATGGTGGATGAACCAATACAATAAAGCTGCTTCAAAGGACATTTAAAGGAACAGGCACTGGAAATAGAGAAAGAATGGTGAAGTATCATTGTCAATTTAGTTGCAAAACTGGTCAAATGTATCCAGTGCAATAAAATTATAACCTTGGGGCTTACCTTTTCTACCAAACATTAATCATTTGCATTGATTCTTAATGGAGATCTACAAGTTACTGTGAAACTTCACAGAGCAAATACTTTTAATCAGTAACAGATTTCTTGGGGTGTTGAAAATGTTCTAAAATTAAATTGTGATAGTTATACAATCCTGGGAATATACTGAAAATCACTGAACTGTACACTTTCAAGGGATAAATTTTATATTGTATGAAAAATATCTCACTGAAGCTGTTAAAAGTACTTGCAACACCAGTTTTGACTGGTTGACACAATTCCATTTTCTTCTTTCATTCTCTTAGATAATTAAATGATCCTTACACAGAACTTTAAAGATATTGAAAATACATGTTTCCTGCTTTACATGTTTTCTATGTACAAGTTTGGGGTAACTTTTTTAACAAGAAATATGATGGAGTATGTATAAGCTCTGATCCTAACTTCAGAGGAGTTACAACTAGTAAGAGAACATAGACTGAAGCCACAGAGACAATAGGAGGAGGGCAGATAAATATGTGATAGGGTAATAGTGAATGAGTTCAGTGAATGGTGAAACTAATAATATTTATCACTATATTTAGCCAATGGTAATTATTTTGTAGTAAGGAAAATATTAAAACCACAATTCTTTTTTAAAAATAGAAGTTATCAAGTCTATTATGAAATTTATTTGTGAATTCACCAGATATAGAATAGCCAAACAATTTTTAAAAGAACAAAAATAGTTTCACTACCTGATTTCAAGACTTAACACTATTTCAATCAAGAACCTCTGTAATAGGCAATGAAGACAGATATATAGGGCTACATAGGTCGGTTGAGAAATAGTCTCACATGTCAATCGATTTTTATCACAGCTCCCAAGATACTTAATACAGTAGGATAATTTTTTTTCAAAACAAGAAAAATAAAAGCAAATAAGAACAAATACAACAAATACAAAAATCTCGACCCTGTATGACATTTTAAAAAATTACTTTTAATGAACCATTGGCTTAAGTAAAGAGCTTAAACTATAAGTTTTGAAGAAAATAGGGAGAGTTCAAAACCATAGTTCTAAGGATTTTTTTTTTTTACATTTTAAATTGGCCCAGTGTTGAAGAGATTTGAAGAATGAAAATACAAGCTGTACTTATAGAGTATATATAGACACATAAGACTACAGGTCACTGAAGACTACCTGTACATTTATGGTGGGAAGAAGTTTCAAGTCAGTATCTTTTTTTCCCCATGTATTATTTTGAAAAGCAAGGCAGAGAGACAGCTATATGTAGCTTTTTCAGTGAGTATGCAGCCTAGTGAGGGGAGATGTTATGAGCTAGGCAGGATGTGAGGGTGGGGAGATTTCCATACAGTACACAATATGTACCTGCTGGGTAAATCCCCAGGCCGAAAATAAATCCACAGTGCATTTATGTTGATTGCCACAAGCCAAGGTGGCGTGGGATGAATTGTGGTTTGCTTTGGGCACCTAGGACTTCAGGAAGCCAACTTGATTTCTGCCTTACCTTCTGATGACAGAAAAGACCCGCAGGCACAGAAATCTTCCCCTGTGGCTCAGTATGCAAATCAGCCTGCTCCATCCTTGGTTTAAAAGGAAAATGAGCTGGTACACATCAAAGAAGTCAGACAGGTGATTCAAATAGTTTTATTTCTCAACATTATGATCCTACTAGTGTCCCCTCTCCTTCCCCTGCCTCCCTCCTGTCCCCTTCATCTACTCTGCTCTATTTAGCTTTACTCTGAACCAAAATTCTTTCCTGCTCATCACAGTCTTAGGACAGTTTCCCTCTCACCCCTTCTTAGTTGATGCTGTTCATAAATTGTGAGATGTCCCACCTCAGTTTATGTATTTATTTCTTTGGTGTTGCACTGAAGAAGACTGCAACTAAGCACATACACACAAATCATAAAATAGTTATCATTTAAAAATGAAAATAAAGATTGTTGGGTGCAGAGCAGGCTGAACTGTGTTGTCTGCAGGGCAGGCTGAACAGATGTTGGCTGTAAGATAGCCCACGCACTCAAACTCCCCTCTATCTGGTCCTTTATCACCTGTTTGTGTCAAGTCCTGCTCAAGGCTGGGCACTCAACCCCCCTTGGGCCAACAAGGCAGCTTGCAGACCCAGAGGCCCCATTAGATTTGGGCTATAAAAACTCCCTCCTGCCAGGCCCCCCTCTCTCTTGCTCTCTCTCTCTTGCTCGCTCTCTCTCTCTCTCTCTCTCTCTCTCTCTCTCTCTCTCTCTCTCTCCTTCTTTCTCTCTCCTTTCTTTTCTCTTTGTTGCACTACTGCAATAAAGATCTTTTGGTTGCTCCGAGTGTTGTGGTCACTTTCCTTTCAAAGATCAGAAACCATGTAGAAGTAGAGGAAGGTAAGTGATTCATGAGATAAAATAATTATTGCAAGTAAATGTGATATTTAATTCTGGAAAAAATATAAAATATAACATTGATTACCACTGAGAGATGAGATTAGAAGGGATTTTTAATTATATTCGCTGATCTGCTTTTTTCATAAAGAATATGTATCACTTTTGGAACCAGATACAGATGTATTTCAAAAATTAGCTCTGAGCTTCTTGGCCACCTCAATTATCACTGTCTTCTAGTCATGTCAATGCTTTCTTTTAAATTAGAAACAAAAATATTTTTCAATAATATTATTATTTTTAAAGAGAGAGAGAGAGATTTTAATATTTATTTTTTAGTTTTCGGCAGACACAACATCTTTGTTTGTATGTGGTGCTGAGGATTGAACCCGGGCTGCAGGCATGCCAGGCAAGCGCGCTACCTCTTGAGCCACATCCCCAGCCCCAACAATATTATTTTTTGAAATTCTATAAATTTAAAAGTGAAACATCTCTCTACCCTCTCAGTTCCACTGCTGGAAATTTGATAATGTAAACTTCTTTTTTGGGTACCAGGGATTAAACTCAAGGGCACTAGTCCACTGAGCCATGCCCCCAGCCCTATTTTGTGTTTTATTTAGAGACAGGGTTTCATTGAGTTGCTTAGCATCTCACTTTTGCTGAGGCTGGCTTTGAACTTGTGATCCTCCCATCTCAGCCTCCAGAGCTGCTGGGATTACAGGCATGTACAACCACGCCTATAATGTAATATTCCTTATATTGCCCTGTGCATATACATATATGTTAATCTAGACATAAAGCATTTGTATTATAAGAATTAGATGTGCTGTACATGTTGTCTCTACTTGTTTTATCTTAGCAATGTTTATTGTACTTTTTTAGAATGATACATTATAAATATATTTTATTCATCTTCATGATTATGTTAATATTCTCCTGTATGGGTGCACCATAGAGTATACCTAGTCTTTAACTGATGCATGCATAGGTAGTTTCCATTATGAAAAACACTGAAGTGACTGGAACACCCCATGTAATCTCAGTGACTTGGGAAACTGAGGCAAGAAGATTGGAAATTTGAGGTCACCCTCAACAATTCAGTGAGATCCACAGTAAATTAGTCAGACCTTGTCTTCAAAAATTGTTGAAAAGAGCTGGAAATGTAGCTCACGGCAAAACACTACTGGATTCAATCCCCTGTATCAAAACAAACAAGACCACTGCAGTGAATATTTGACATAGGTAACTTCTCTGCACTCATGTTGCTTTTTTCATTAGCATTGTAGTTCAAGAAGGAATAAGGATTTGTTATTTTTGTTTTCAAAAGAAACAGGCTGTGGTGGTTAATCTGAATTGTCAACTTGATTGGATTCAGAGATGCCTAAGATTAAGAGGCTCCTGGGCATGTCCATGAGGGTGTTTCTAGGAATGACTGATATGTGGGATAGTACACTGAGGGGGGAATGCACTCTACATGTGGGCAGCAGACTCCAATAGGTTGGGAACGTGGATGGAAAAAAAAGGTAGAAGAACAAGGAACCTAATGAGGATGCAAACTCAATTCTTCTTGAATGGAGGCTTTGATTACTGCTGAGATCTAATGATATTGGATTTCTGCTGCTTCACTCTTCCAAAGCAGAATCTTGACTAGGGACTCATCAGGGAGTTTCCAGGCCTTCAGTCTTGCATCATTGATCCTCCTTCTGAAGCTCCAGCTTCTTGGGCTAAGCAGCTACTGGTTCCTTCAGCTCTCTTGGCTTCAGGTGGCCATTGTGGGACTATCCAGCTTCTGGTTGTGTAAGCCAATCTAGTGAATCCCCTTTTTATAATCATATATGTATGGATACGTGTATATGTGTGTGTGTGTGTGTGTGTGTGTGTGTGTGTCTTTCTGTCTGTCTGTCTGTCTGTCTAATAGATAGGCTGACTAATGCATAGGCTATGTAGCAACTGGAATGTTCTAGATAGTACAGCTAAAATGGATATCATACCAATTTAGTTTGGATGGAAATCATAGGGAAATAAAGGACTTCAAAGCCATATCATAGGAGGACATTTGAAGAATCTCTTTTTTTATTTGCTTATCCAAAGGGGCTATCTTCCACCCCAAATAGGTTTAGAGTTATAGAACCTCAAATGATAAGACAATCAAGTAGTCGTTAGGTGCCAGTTAGGGTGAGATCATTCATCATTCACCAATGATCAAGCATGTATTCACCTTCCTCAAGTGGCAACACTCGGCGTTCCTTGGAGAACCGAAACCCCTCTCCACCATCAGTCTAGGGGTTCGGGTAGGGCTGTTTCAACCCAACCCCCAAATCCAAGGGTGTGTAAAGATCTAAAGCTGGACTACTAAATATTTCATCGTCTTGGCTGTACTGATTGGTACTTGTGAGCATATCACTCATGATAAGGCATTGATGTACAATATTGAGATCGTTTCTGAACCTAGGAGGAAAGAAAATCCAGTTCCACTATTGAAATGGCTGGCAGCCACTTTGCTGCCATGAAGTAAAACCTGCGAGAGCTTGAAGCTGGCCCAGAACTGAGGAGGTGTAAGTATGACTTCTGATGTCATTGCTTAAGTATCTGGATCCAGCAGTGCTAATTTGACTGGATTTTTTTCTTTGATATAAGATATTAAGTGAGGATTTCTCAACTCACTTTCATTTGAGGCTCCAAAGCCTTTTAAAAAATATAATTAAAGGAATTAAGTGCTTCTGTATCCTAAAGCAGGGTAGTATATCATCCATAGAGGCACAACCTGTTCTGCCAGTCAGGGCTCAGCCACCCTTAGTGCTTGCCTTTAGAAAACAAGGCTTGAGAAATCAAGACAAAGAGTTTTTTTTAGTATGCTGTGCATTTTTTCTCACCTCCAACCCCAGGGAAGGAGAATGGAAGCTTGCATCCACCAGAAGCCAAGCAACACTGACTTTAAAGAATGACTCAGTGAGTCTCGTATGAGTCTCAAAGAGTCTTGGAAATATAGGGACAGTGTCTAAATCCCATTTGGAGAAACAGGATGCTGATGAAGGCATTGTGGAAAAGCTGCTTATTTGGAGTCAGTGGGAGAAGGGGCTGTACTTGGAACAAGTGGTATATCCATCAACAGCAGGGCATGAATGCCCTAATCTTCTAGTAGTCATGGGAGGGAAAAGTGACACGTGGCTCTTTTTCAAGGAAATTTCACCCAAGGCAACCTAGTGGGCAAAGGAATCTAAAACAGAGTCAGAGGGCAGGTAGAGGTAGACCTGCAGAAGACCAATGACTGGAGGTTGGATTCGTTGGCCAGATAGAGTGGTATCTCTTCTACTGGGAACAGCTATCAGAGCCCTCAATGGAAAACTGCAAACAGAACACATGACAGACATTTCCCATAAAATAAAAAGCAAATTTATATCCATCACACCCTGAGGGCATTAACTCTATATTATTTTTGTAGCTTCATTTCTGTAGCCTGAGACTGAAGGGCAAATTAGAAACCAGGCTAGTGTGTGGGGAAGGAGGAGTTAGGCATAGTGGCAAAGACAGCAGGCCTCAAATCCCAAAGCACACTTGATGACATTGAAGAAAAGCATTCAATTTAATATGTGTTTGGAGTTCTGATTAGGGCACTGAACTAGACTGGTGTTTCTTAACTTTTTATCATGGAAACTTTCAAACATTTATCAGTGTGAGCAGAGTACACTAATAAACCCCCAATTCACTACCTGGCTTGAGCAATTGTCAACTCGAGAACTTTCTTCATTCTCCACCTACCTATTTTTTTTCACTCCACTGGATTGTAACAAAGCAAATCTTAGATATTCGATTGTCTCAACAATCATGGGCATGTTTCTATGCAAAATAAGTACTCTTTTTTTGACAATAGTGCCATCATCACATCTTAAAAACTAAATAATAGTTTCTCAGTATCACCAAATCTCAGTGTTCAAACTTTCTTAATTGTCCCATTCAGTTTTTATGCAGTTAATTTGTCTAATTCTGAATCCAAACAAAATCCTCCTGTGTGTTTGATATATCAAAGTTTCTTGTAATCTGTTGGTTCCCTTCCAATTTATCTGTTGCAGATACCAGTCATTTTTCCTTCGTGTTCTGAATATTCAGGACTTACACAGTTAACATCTTTATCACATGTCTGGTGGGGGAGGGGGATATTCCTTTATCGCTTTTATTTTCTACAAACTCAAATTTAGATCTAGAGGTTTGATTAGATTCACGTTTTATTTAATTTTTTTTCCTGTTAGAATGACTCCTGTGTGAGTGGTTTTGTGAATGGTTTTATTGGGTCACCTCAGGAGAAGTGCAGTGTCTGATTGTCTCTCTTGTGAGGATTATTCAGTCTGTTAAAGTGTTGTCAGCTTCATGAATTGTACATTTTCCTATCAGCTTTTTGGTAATGATGTAGCAGCCACTGATGATTATAACCCGCTATGTTATTAGGGTTGCAAAGTAGCGATGCTTTCTCATTCCTTCTTCATTAATTTGCTTTCTAAAGGACTTCACATCATTAAATATTTCATTACTAAACTGAGATATAGTTCTACAGAGACCAGGAAAATACGTTTTACCTTTTTATTTCCAGTTTTTAAAATAATAAGTTGATCTTCACCACTCTCCAAAAATGGTCAATGGGTTGAATTTTATATTATTTTATTGTTATTTTTTATTACTGGGGATTGAATTCAGAGGTGCTCTGCCATTGAACAACATCCTCAGCCCCTTTGATTTTTAATTTTGAGCTGGGCTCGATAAGTTGGTGGGACTGGCCTCAAACTTGCAATTCTACTTTAGCCTCCTGAGTAGCTGGGATTAAAGGTGTGCGCCACCACACCTGTCTAGAATATTTTTTTCCCATTTACTTTATGAACTCATGATTTCAACATTTTTATTGCTTTTCAATTTATTGCAGATATTATTCATTTAGATGCCCAAGTTGTTCTATCTTTGGGCAGTGAGAACTTCTTAAATTTGTCTCCTATAACCTGAACTTTTTAAACTAAAAATAAAAAGAAATTATTTGGGCTGGGGTTGTAGCTCAGTGGTAGAGTGCTTGCCTAGCACATATGAGACACTGGGTTTGATCCTCAGCACCACATAAAAATAGATAAATAAAATAAAATTACTGTGTCCATCTACAACTAAAAAAAATTATTTAAGAGATTGTTTGTTTACTTTTTCATTAGAATGACAGAGAAAATATTGGATTTTCTTAAGTTATACTAAAGAGTGAACAGAGACTAATCCCAGTAGGTGATTTTGAAAATTCTGTGAGAAAGAAAACAAAATTATTTATGACTGTACTCCAGAAAGACAACAAAATAAAAGATACTATTACAACAGCTCCTGATGACATTTTGCTTTCCCAAGTGAGAACACTGTGAAGTCTGTAAATCTTTTAACCTGAATCAACCAGGTATCAATCTACCCTTCCCAAAAGAGTTTAAATTATAGTTTGAGAAGGAAGTACTTGGTATTAGATAGAATCTGTTTCCCAGTAGTGAAAGAAACCTCAAAATTGCAGCATCTTGGTAAATAGTTTATTTCACTTTGTATTACAAAGGTGACCCAGGGTTAGCATGGAAGATCCATGGACATCAGGACTCCAGGCTCTTTCTACCATATGCTTCCTTTTCCTTAACATGCAATTTCTACTGCATGATATAAGATAGCTGCTCCAGCCCTAGCCATTATTTCAACATTCCAATCAACAGAAAGAGGAAAAAGCTAAAGAAAACGATATGAAGATTTCTATTAAGGACAATTCCACCTCTGCCTTATTCTGTTGGCCAGAAAAGAGTCACATGACTATGCCTCATTACAAAAGGATCTGAAAAACATAGTCTTTATTCTGCCTGGCTGGAGGTCCAGACAACCTTCAGGGAGTCAGTTATCCTAAGATGAAGAAGGAAGCAGATATTTGAGGAAAACAACAATCCCTTCCTCAAGCCATATTCAGGAAAACAAAACATCAAAACAAACAAGCAAACAAACAAAACCCTACCTCTACCACTCTTGTGCAGTGTATTTCCATATACACATGTCTTAAAATCACAGAATAAAATCATTCAAATATCCCCTTCCTTTTCCCTCGTGCGTGTCTTGATTATGCAGGGATTTCTGACATATGAAATAAAATTAGAGTGTATCATTAAATGATAATTGACACTCAAAATTAAATTTTTGAGAGTCATACTCCTGTACAGTAATAATGACAATTGTGTCTCATTATTTATTCCTATCCAGCCCATGCCACCTCTGCTTACATCAAAATTTCTTACTTATTAATTTCATGGTAGAAGTATGTCTCACATATTATACCTCAACAGTGTTCCAACTCGAAGGCAAAATAGATGACCACTAGAACTCAGTATTCACAGTGTTTGCCATGCACTTCTCAAATGACCTACTAAAGAAGCTAAGGATCAGAGAGGGCAAGAAGCTTACTTCAAGAAAAACAGTTTAGTAAATGACAGAGAGTTTAGTCAGTGACAGAGCTGGAATTCCAGTGCAAGTTTTTTTCTGTTTTCAGAGCTCATTCATTCTTTATTATGCTGCTCTGGCATATTCATGTATTTTCTGTTCTTCTACAAAATTTTAGGAAACAATAACAATCATCTATATGTAGCACATAGAAACTTCTGTGGGCTCTTATTTAAAGTTTAAAAAGCTTTAATTTAAAATTTAAAAATAAACTTCAAATCTATTTCTGCTAAGAGTTTTATGCTCAGTCTCTCTTTGAATTGCCCACCCCAAGTTGGTGATTATCCATTCAACACATTTTCTCAAATAAACTTTTCATATGTGTTTGTTGCTGAGCATATAATGGTGAGTAAAACCACACATATCCCTTACTCTTGAGGAGCATCTAAACTAGTGAGTGTGTAGCTGGAGAAGAGATGTCTCTGGAGGGACCAAGGAGTTCCCAGAAGGAGGGGGAATTCATTTCAGGATGATCAGGGTTCCTGGCATATGTGATGGAAAGAATTTCAGCAGGAGCCAGAAAAAGGCATAGGCAGAGGTTTATTTAGAAAGTAGTTACACATTCAAGGGAGAAGCCCTTTTGTGGGTTGGGGTCCAATATTTATAGAAAGGCTGTAATTAGGACAGGACTGGACATGGAGGAAGGTGGAGCCACAAAAATTTTCACCATTCCCTGTGCTCAGGTATTTTATTTTCCAAGGGTACAGGCCAAGGACATGTCATTCAAGATTTACAACTGTGCTTTCTGCACCTTAAAGGCTCTTGGGTTGTTTTCTTTGAGACTCAGTATCTCTCTCTCTTAATCTTAGATTCCTATCTCAAGTGAGGAGACAACCCAAAGTCACCCTCCAGATGCATGATTAATGCTGTTCTGAGGGGAATGAAGAGAAAGGTAGAAGGTGCCTTGTTGTGATTGGTGGATTTGACTTAGGAAAACCAGGAAGAAGTCCCTGAGGAAGCACAGGGAGGCAGAGGCTGGCATTATAATTCAGAGTTAACCCAAAAAAGCAGAGGCAAAAAGACATTCTGGGGCAGAATGAGCAGCATGTGCGGACTGGCATGAGAGGTGTGCACAGAGGGCTGGGGATAGGGGCAGATTGGTAGACTGGGGTGAGAACCTTTGAGCAAGAAGTGAGGTGAGCCAAAGAGGAACCCTGCAGTGCCTTGTCTAGAGCCACTGTTATTCACTTTCACAGATGAAAAAAAAAAAAAAAAGAGATTCAGCACCACTGAATAATTTGCCTGTGGCCTCACAGCTGGTTCCAGTGGTAGATCAGGAGAGAGTAATGGCCCTTGTAAGACCCATGTCTTAATCTCCAGAACCTCTGTGTATGCTAGGTTACATGGCAAAGGGGAATTAAAGTAGAGAAGAGAATGAGATTGTTATCAGCTGACTTCAAATAGGACTTTCCTAGATGATCCTAGATTGAATGGACCCAGTATAACCACAAGGGTCAAAAGTGGAGGAGGGAAGAAGAGGTTTCCAAGGAGGACTGGACCTGTGGCTGTTGGCCATGAGCTGGAGGAGTATGGGTGTCCTTCAGAAGCTGGGAAAGTCAAGGACACATATTTTCTGATAAAGATCCTAGGGAAAGGGTCACAGCTCATTGACAATTTGATTTTAGCCCAGTGAGACCCATTCCAAACTTCTGAATTACAAAATTGTGAGACAATTAATTTGCGTTACTTGAAGTCACTAAGTCTGTAGCAATTTGTTACAGTAGCAACAGGAAACTTAACACCCAAGCTGGGCTTCATGGGCTCCAGAACCCACATTCTTAATTCCTGTGCTAGATGTCTTAACTGTTGGGTGGGCTAAACCAGGAACTATGACAATAAGCATCAAATTGCTAATATAATTTTGACTCTAAGTTTCTTCAAACATCATTTCCAAACCATGCAGCAAAGGGTATATATATATTTTTATATGTGCCTCTTGGTTTTGTGAATTTCGAAAGGATGTGGTTATGGCCTTTGACATCAGAAGAGAAGCTCCGCAAGTCGACTGAGGGTTGATAAAACGATAACGTTGGAGGTGAGGTGCCTCTGAGCAGCTCTCTGAAGATCAACTGCCTGCCTGTCACATTCCTTTCCCAGAGGCTGTTCGCTCTGGTTGTGCTAAGGGGTGATGCCTAAGACGCATCACTTTTCAAGAACTGGATCATGAACAACTTGATCCTCCTGGAAGAACAGCTGATCAAGAAATCCCAACAAAAGAGAAGAACCTCTCCCTCTAATTTCAAAGTCCGCTTCTTTGTTTTAACCAAAACCAGCCTGGCATACTTTGAGGATCGTCATGGGGTATGTGAGATTTTCTTTTGTCTTTTTTTTTTTATAATATGTTATATTTAGACTTCACTGACTCTGAAAGATATACATGGAATAAAATAGAACATGGAACCCAAGCATGCTGGGTTTAATAAGCAAAGAGCACAGTAGGGAAATCAGTGGAGAATGTAGAGAAGAGTCAAGAGGTCAGATGTTGTACTTGGTGATTTCATTTCCAAAAACTACAACTTTAACGTTCATCAGCTTTTTTTCCCTACAAAATAATAATATTTCATGTGACAAATGTTATGATTGGATAGAACTTCAACTTTGTATGAGATATACTACATTCTATGGAACATAGACTAGTAAAATATTGTACTTGGTGGGACCTCAAGAATAATTTAGCCCAATGTTTTTATTTTACAGTAGAAAAAAATAGTACTTGGAATGATTAAGTGGTAGATACAGTATTAAAACATGTTTACGAATTCAACTCTTTGTTTTAATGGACAACACTTCCATGATATCTTAGAATTGTTTCCCAAGCATTTAATAGTCTAAAATTTGCAAGGCACAATTGCAGACCTCTTTATCCCTTGGAAAACATCACAGGAGACTAGGCGTATTGAGCCATGGTGTTCTGCATGCAGACCAATGGTTCTTACATAGGGGATCGTGGCTGCTTATCTAGGCCAGTCTTTGATATATCTGATGACATTTTCATATTCCATAACATCTGTAATTACAAAAGAAAAAAATCAATGAACGCAGCAATGTACTTTGACAGATAAAGCACTAGGTGAGGAATGAGAAGACCAAACTCTGCTTCTCATTAAGTGATAAAGTCTGAACAAATGTCTATCTCCTGTGTCAGTTTTTTTTTTTCTTAAATTAAAGGACTGGAAATTACCTAACAAAATCTCTTCCTTCTTTAAAAATCCTTTGTTTCTCTGTAGTGGCTCTTGTTTAGCCCTTCCCAGCAATTCCTCAAAGCATGTTTGGTACTTCTTATTATATCGTTATATTGCTTTTAAATCACTAAAGAGGTAGGGAGAGATTGTTGCTTATATTTTACTGAAGGGGAAACTCTATTTGGTGCTTGATGGTTACTTAGAGACAAAGGTGCTCTGATTCCCCATGGGTGTATGACTTAGGAATTGCAGGAATGAGTTTGGAGTCTTTGGAGAGCCAGGTTTTCAAATGTTCAATGAAGTGTAGTCCTGGGGGAGGTGGCTGGTTCTAGAGCCAATGGATGCCTGGCTTTTTAAAGTTTCAGGTGAAATATCACTAGCTTGTCTTTAGAAAAGAATTGGTCATCTTCAGCAGACTCTTACTAATATTTTAGAAGTTAAGCACAAATCACATGGAATTACCTATGTGCAAGGGCCCATTGATAGGTGACCAGGAGCCAAGTTTTGAACTTGAAGGATTCATTGTATATACCTAATAAATCACATAGCATAAGTCAATTTTTAGTGTATGTGTGTGTGTGACCTAATGTTTCCATTAGGTTATATAGGACATATGCGCAATCATCAAATTTCTTGTTTTTTAACACCAGTGATTAATATCCACAAATATTCTTTTTAACTTTCTTTAAATATGATAGAAATCTATTAGTAAGAAAGTTATCCAAGGTCAGTGAAAAATGAATGTTAATTATTGTTGTGTATTCCCTATATAAATCACATAGTTTGGGGTCATCAATTTGCACACAAGAGTATACTGTACATCACTCATAAATAAACAGCATTACCCTTGTGGAAAGAACCCTTTTATTTTTTTAATTAAACCCTCCCTTAGTCTTCTCATCTTAAAATGGGTGTGGTAAGAGTATCCATTTCATAAAATGGCAAAGAATCAGATAATATATTTATGCCCAACTATTTGAGATTACCACTTAGCAGATAATAAAAGTCAGATGTTGGCAATTTCATATAGTTCAACTTAATTCGTAAGCTACTTACTGTATCTTGTCACATAGTCAGCACCTAGTAAAAACTTAGCCATTTTTGTATCATTTTTATATCTCTGAAGAAGCTGGCAGGGTGATATAACATATCCATCTTCAAATAATAGGAAATATTAAAAGAATCTTCAAAGCCAAGCTGAGATCAGGGTCCTGAGCTTCTATTCTATAGTTAAATGTAAGCATGCGGGCAGACAGACCTGCATCAGGAGCTGTACACTCCTGGGTCAGCTCCTCTTAGGGTCTCAGCTTCTCTTTTTGGCATTTGTAAAATTATGTTCCCAGCAGTTATAATCTTCTGTCAATGTATAAAGCTGTATTAAAATAATCCCTTACATACTCAAGAATAAATTCTGTGAATTGTTTATTCTAAACTTTAAATATCCATTCTTCTTGTCATTACATTGCTAATTGAATGAGCCTTTTATTTTAACAAGTATTTAGTTTTGGTGTCAGATGGCTGTTTCCCTTATTGAGATGTGCTATACAAGTGTTTTCAGAGAGGCCAGGAAGACCTTTCATCCTACTGAAGCATGGGTCAAAAAGACGCATAGAGTTGGCAGGTGGTGACTCGAGGGTAGGCATGATTTTACGTTCTTCCTATGCCTGCCAATTTCCTTGCAAAATAGTCTCTGGTGACTGAAATTATTATTATTATTATTATTTGCTACCAGGGATTGAACACAGAGGTGCTTAAATAAGCCTCATCCCCAGCCTGTTTTTTTTTTTTTTAATTTGAGACAGGTTCTTGCTAAGTTATATAAACCTTGCAAAGGCTGAGGCTGGTTTCGAACCTGTGATCCTCCTACCTCTTGCCTCAGCCTTGCAAGCCACCAGGATTACAGACAGGCTGGAATTCTTATATATATATATATATATATATATATATATATATATATATATAAAACAATGTTAGTGATGAGGGCAGAGGGGTTGAGAAGCCCTCCCTCATAATTTTTATGGATTTCTCATCATGCTCCCATCATGGCCATTTTAGATTACCAATGTGATGTGTCTACTAGCTCACAAATTCCTGGAAATTTACCAATCAGCCAGTACAAGCTGAACCTATCACACTACAGGCAGACTTAAGTAAAATAATCTCTGGAGAAGTAATCACCAACTGAACAATACACTCAGTTGCATGTGATTGATACCAGATCTTTTTCAGGGGTAAAAGAAAAAAATGGAGGACCTCTGGCTCACTTTGAGTAAGAACATAATGGAAAAAGTAGCATCCATGGAGAAAAGCATCACAGATTGGTGAGGCCAGTGTAGCCAAGTAGAGCTGGATTCAAATCCTTCTTTACTTTCTGGAAGTGCCTCTTTCTTATTGTAAAAACTCAACACTGCTTGTTCCAAGAGATGTCAAGTAAATCATGAAAAAATATGTTACAAGCTTCAGGCTAATTGCTACATAGTAAGGTCATTATTATTCAGTTATGCCCAAGCACCACCTTGAACTTCTGAAAGACCCTTGGGAGAACTGAGAAGGTTTTTCTATTGTATTGCCTCTTTGCACCTTAAGGATCAAGCTTGTAGTGCTTCCTATGGTGTGGGAGTCATTATCACTTACATGGGATGAAGCATATCTTATAACCTGTGTCCTCCTGCTGAGGGCCATTACCAAGTAGGAATGACGCATCGATTTCCTTGCCAGCGTACCCCCATGTTAAATTTGCTGTGACCTTGCATGTGTGTTTGAGAAAGGTGACCCTGCTCAATGACGAGGGTGGATCCAGGATTAGGGTGTATCCTGCAGTTTGAGGAAGTATCCAGCTCCTTGGGTTAAGGGCGTTCCCAGTTTAAGACCTTGGGTTTTAGGGAAGTTCGATGTTGAGGATTATTGCTGCTGGAAATAGGGCGTTCCTGCTGCCTGAGCTCCCATTGAGTTCTCGTGAGATTCAGAGAGGATTTTGGGAAGAAAGCCTCGTGGAGTAGGTGAATTGGGTGGCAGCAGAACTGGGATTGCCCGAGAACGTGTGCGGAGGCCGGTGTGAGTTCGGGAATAAAGATTGCTGTTTGAATCTACAAAGCTGTGTGGTGGCTCGTGATTCTGTGCCCAGCCAAGACTGCGGCATCCTCCCTCAGTGAAATATGGCAGGTGTGGAGGTGGTCCCTTTTCCTTGCTTTAGGAAACATTATTGCATAGTGGTCAAAAAAAAAAAAAACAGCTTCTGGTGTCATATAGATCTGGATCAAAGACCAGATTTACTGCTTGAGCTGTGACTCTCTGTAAACCCCATGATGCTGTAAGATTCTCTTTTAAAATCCTCCTATCTCAGCCTCCTGAGCCACTGGGATTATGGGCGTGCATGGTGCAATGGCCTATTTTTTAATTGGCTTGTTCTCAAACTATTGTATATACAAACACACAAACACACATACTCTGAATATAAGTTCTTTATTAGATATGTGGTTTGTAAATATTTTCTCTCAACCCTTGGCTAAGGTAAGATCATCATTATTCTAATGACAATAAAGTAATAACACTTACTGAGCACTTCTATGTGTCAAACACTGTGCCAAATGTGAATTATTTCATCTAATCCTTATATTCACTTTGTAAGTTAAGAACTAATATTACCCTCATTTATAGATTAGAAAATGGAGAAGAAGGCTTAAGTAACTTGCCTGAGGTCTCTTATGTCTCCAAAGGCTACAGGACTCCCAAACAAATGGTGCCTATTGTTACTAGCATTTGTTACTGGTTAGTAATTGGAAACTGGACTGGTTATGACAAAGTGTGTGGTGTGTTCCTTCTCTGAAGTCTTCAATGCAAAGGGTGTTCTTGAAAATCACCACTCCATGCTCCCCGGTCTCTTGCAATGAAGTATGTTATGAGTTTTATAATTGCCATGTTCACTCCAGGACATGTCTTGTCTTCGTTCACTATGGGGAGTTCTTGTGTATCCAAAAAGAAATGAGAGAATTGGCCAGCTTTTATTCTGAACATTCCCCTAGAATCTGCTCAGATTTCCTATTGGAAGCCACCAACATCTCCCACCTGGGACTACTGCCACCTCTGATTGATTGTTCCTTGCAAGCACTCCACCCCACCCCATCCTGCCATCCCATTCTCTGCAAGTCAGCCCAAGTGACATTCACATGGTGACTGTAATCAAGTCCTGATGACCTTCACCAGAAACTCAGGTATCACTTCAGTGTTTTTTCTGTTGCCCTGAGGATGGGCACCAGAATCTGCCACACATTCTCTTCTGTCTCAGCACATATTCCTTTTTCTCCCGTCTCCGTAGGCTCCAGACACACTAGGTTGTATTCACCTTTAAAGCCTCCATGTCAGATGTCACTTGTTTAGAAAAACCTTCCTTGAGTTCCCTAGAGTAAGTTGTATCCTCCTCCTCCTGTTATGTTTTGCCACACCAACGTGTACCCTTTCTTCAGAGTAAATGTCAGAGTTGTGATTGCCTATTTATTAAAATGATTATTTTATTAATGTCATTCTCCCACAACAGTCTCCATTGGACTATATCTTGGTGAGGCCAGGCATCTAATTTGTTAAAGATGGTATCATCATCTGGAGGGATAAAGGGAGAGTGGGAGAAAAAAAAAGGAGAGAGAAAGGGATAAGTATAGATTCAGTGGAGGTTAGAGTTACACAAATGAATCCCAAGTAGAAAAAGGGTCAATGCCTAAAGACTAAGAACTGAGCAAGACTCCTAGGCCATCAGAAGGGAGGTCCTTGAGTGCAGGAGTAAATAAGTAAGACTCCCTGGAGGGAGCAGTCGGGCCAGCTCCTTAGTCCCCAACTCTTTTTAGGAGAACCAAGCAACTCTGTTCTCTTTTTCCCTCCACCCTGACTTACTCGTCCTTTCTTTCCTTATCTAGGAAAATCCTCTGAGGATAATATTCTTAAACCTACCTGAGCATTTCTGCTTGAGATTTTCATCAGCCATGGGCTCTCATGTGATTCAGTCAATTCTAGAAAGACTTCTGCTAACACTTGAAGCTTTACAGTCTGCTATCCACCCAACACCTAGAATAAACTTATTATAAATCAGATATTTTCCTTCCCTTCATGGCCTTTGTGGCTGTTTAGAATATTTAAGTGAATTCTCAACTATGGCCTATGAGACCACCTTGCCTGCCTTTCTGATTTCATTTCCTACTGCATTCCTTTTATGTGCCTCTTCCACATTTGCCTTCTTTCTGAACCTTCAACACTGCCAGCAGAAGGCCAGTGCTTGTGCTTTGTACAGAAGCAGGGCCAAGGTGAGATAAATGAGACACATACTTAAGGAGGTGCACTCTTTCAGGATCATCCAGTGTAGGGTCTTTGCACTAGTTTTTCCAACTGTCTGGATCATCCCAAAGTTTTGCAGAACAAGGTCCTGTCTTGTTCCCTGACTCTTCAGACATTTTCCCAGGATCCTATTTCATTTTTTTTTAGAAGTACATAGATATTTCAGCCATTTGTATTTTCCCTTACTCTGTGGATTTATTGATGTGTTTCCCTGTTTATTTGCTATCTGCATCAACAGGAAGAAGTCTTGATTGCTTTATTCATCACTGTACCACCATTAGCTAAGAGTGCCTAGTACTTAATAGGAGGTCAGTCAGTATCTAGTAAATTAAAAGAGATCACATAACTTAAATTGAATTCACAAAAGAAGCATCTAGAAGCTAAGAATGATGACTTGTCTAGCCAGGCAAAGAAAAGGGAGTATTGCTGTGCACACTGGGAGTCCCAGGAACTTGTGAGACTGAGGCAGGAGGATTGCAAGTTCTAGACTAGACTGATAACTTAGCAATATCCTGTCTCAAAATAGAAAATAAAAGGGGCTGGGGATGTAGCACAGTAGAAGAGTACCCCTGGATTCAATTTCTAGTACTACTAAAAGGGGACAAAGATATAAATACATACTTCTCAAAAGAAGAAATTCAAAAAGCCAACAGATTTATGAAAAAAATGGTCTACTTCATTAGCTATGAGGGAAATGCAAGTAAAAACCACAATGAGATATCATCTTACCCCAGTTAGAAATGCAGTCATCAAAGACAACTAATGCTGGTGGAAATGTGGACAAAGGGGAACCTTCATGCACTGTTGGTGAGTATGTAAATTAGTACAGCCATGATGGAGAACAGTAAGGAGGGTCCTTAAGGAAATAAAAATAGATCTCTCCCACTTTTGAATGTATATCCCAGAAGAAATGGTATCAGCCTATCAGGGGATATCTGCACACATATGTTTATTTTTATACTACTCATAATACACGAGATATGAAATCAACCCAGATGTCCATCAACAGATGAAATGATAAAGGAAATGTCATATATATGCACCATGGGTGTTATTCAACCATAAAATGAATGATAGCTTATAATTTGTAGCAAAATGTGTGGAGCATTTCACTTAACATTGTGTTAAGTGAATTAAGTCAGATATTGAAAGACAAATATTGCATATTCTTTCATGGGTGGATGTCAAGAAAAGTTGATCAGAATGTATAATGATGATTACTAGGAGTTGGGAAGTTTGGAGGAAAGGAGGGTAGTGGGAAGTTAGAAGGAACCAAAACATAGTTAGAAGTAGTAAGTTACAGTATTCTTCAGAACATGGCGGGGGGACTATAGTTTAATTTACCCATTTCATCTTATGCTATAAATTTACATAATTAAAATAATAATCTAAAAAGTAAAATATACAGTTTTAAAGTCACCAAAATTATACCTGCTTATTATTTTAAAAATTCACATATAAGACTTCTCCCCCTTCTTAAAAAAAAAAAAACTCTATTTTTAACCTAACACTGTATGAAGGAAATGTTTTAGTAATTTGTTCAACAAACATTTCTCAAGCATCTGCTGCATGCCAGGCACTGTTCTAGAAGTGAGGAATACAGTCTTAAATAATGGAGATGAGGTGTTCACCCTCATAAGCTTATGTTTTGGTGGACGAGACGGTAAGCAAGTAACTGACTACACAGGGAAGATGTAGACCCATAGGCTCTATAGCAAGTCTGAGCAGCAGTTGGGGTTGATTGGGAGGGAAGATGGTTAGAGAAGAAATGTATATCTAGGCTGAGGTTTGAAAGAGTCAGTCAAGCAAAGAAATGAGGGAAAACATTTTGGGCAAAGGGAAGGCACTGAGCTAGAAATAAAGTTGACCTGTGTGAGTATCAGAGCCTGGGAGCACACAGAATTCAAGAGATGAGTGCAGGTGAGAGATGGGAGCCGAGCTGTGTGAACCACTGTGGATCGTGGCAAGCAGTTTGAATTTTATTCCAGCTACAATAAAAAGCTACCAAAGGGTTGAGATATATATATTTATATATCTCCTCCGAAATTATCATTTTCTCACATATATGAATTTTTAATGGTTTAGTCAGTTCACTAGAGAGATAAACATTTATTTTATGTACCTGGACAAATGGATAAACGTAGCTCCCATCTAGGAATCAATATTCTGATTGTTTCTAAGTATAATAAACACTAAAAAACATGTATCTAATAGTATACTGTCTCCTTTTTAAAATAAGCATTTTAGGCCAGGTGTGGTGGCAAATACCTGTAATCCCAGTAGCTCGGGTGGTTTAGGCACTAGAATCACAGTACAAAACTAGTCTCAGTAAAAATGAGGCGTTAAGCAACCCAGTGAGACCCTGTCTCTAAATAAAATACAAAATAGGGCTGGGGATGTGGCTCAGTGGTCAAGTGCCCCTGAGTTCAATCCCTAGTACCAAAAAAAAAAAAAAAAAAAAAAAAAAAAAAATTAGAGTTCCTTAAGTAGGATTTCTGTGTCATATATTGAAACACTAAAAAATATTGTACCTAATGTTAGACTGAGTCATTTTTGAAATAACTTTTTAGGATAGACTGCCCCAAATAGGATAATTGTGTTATGGGAAAAGAACATTTTTTGGCCTTGATCAATTCACTGCTAAGTCATCTTTCAAACAGCTTGAAGCAATACACAGAACCATCAGAGAAGATTATGTTCTAAAAAAGAACTAATAAAATTAAAAGAAACTCATTGTGATTTTCAAGAATAGTGCTTTTATAAATTTTGAGTGTTTTGAGGGGGATGTACAGTATTTTATGCACAGGTGAGATGAATTGATTTAAGGTCAGTCTTAGACATATGTAGACAAACCTACACAGTAGGAGTTGAGGGATACTCAGACAGCCTCCTACTCTGAAAAAAAAAAGGGGGTCTGAAAATTGCACATGAAGGAGCTTTTTGGTTTAGGCCATCCGGCATCTAATCAAGAAGCAAGTGAAATAAGGAAGCTATCAAAGAAGTCATTTTTGACTTCTCCATAGATTTAGATCTACTAATAGGATCCACTGTACTGATAATTTCAGACAGGCTGTAATTCTAGAGAAGTGGAATGAGGATAGGAAGCAGCAACAGGGTGGCTTAATAGAATGGAGCCTGGGCACTGGTGGCCTTGGTCAGTTCCTTACTCTATCTGGGGTTTAGCTTTCTTACTCATAAAATCATGGCATCAGGGGTTTTTCAAATTTCTTCAATAGTAGAACTCTCTCTTAAAATACACATATGTTATATTCATCCCCACAAAGAAAACAAATAGAAGTGCAAGTTTCTGGCTGAAGCAGGATGAGGAAGCTGATCAGAACCCCATCTGCTCCCAGGATCATGGGTCCAGAAAGTGAGACTGCATTTATTAACGTCAAACATCACCCTTTTTCATAGTCCACGCTAAGGTCAATTTCATGTGTAATGATCCAATTTAGTGTTACCCAAAATGAGGTTCTACTAAGAGGAGCAAACAAGATGGCACATGGACAAAACTAGTTTTAACATATTTTCAATTTAAATTATGTTTATTATAATTGATATTATGAATTTGTGATTTAAAATTTATGGTGATAGTTTAAAGTTTTCTTTTGGAAAACAATTTGCTTATCTGGAAAAAGTGTCAATTTAAAGAATACTATTAAGTATACAATACCATTTGAAGGAAGTTGGGTATGGTAGAATTGCAAAAGTAGGTTATGAATCAAAGCCAAGGAATATTAAATTCAGTAAAGTCTACAGAGTAGCCCACAGGATGGGTTAACCATAACTAATTTAACTATTTGTCTATTTATGGATGGATATATAAATTTCTCTAGCTTTTCTTAGTGTAATAAATAATACCACTATGAATATCCTTTTTCCAACCGGTTGTGGTGGCTCAAACATCTGTAATCCCAGCAGCTCAAAAGACTGAGACAGGAGGATCACGAGTTCAAAGCCACCCTCAACAACAGTGAGGTGCTAAGCAATTCAGTGAGACCCTGCCTCTAAATAAAAATACAAAATAGGGCTGGGGATGTAGCTCAATGGTTGAGTGCCCCTGAGTTCAATCCCCAGTATCAAAAAAAAAAAAAAAAAAAAATACTTTTTTCTACATCTTTATACATTTTGGATGGATGTTTCCATTGGCTAATTCCTATAAGGGAATTATGTTTATTTATTTTAGTTAACAGTTTTTTTAATACAATAAAAGAAATATGTTTGTAGTAAAATATTCAAAGAGTATGGAAGAATATAAGGTAAAAAGAAAAACTCTGTCTCCGTCCCCACAGGTCCCTAATCTTAACAGTTTCAAATAATGAAATTTATTTTATTAGTGTAGAGGTCAGAGATGCTGCTAAATATTCTATAATGCATAGAAGAGGCCTATAACAAAGAATTGCCCTACATGTCAATGGCGCTGAGCTTAAGAAGCCGTGGTCTATAGAAAACATCTTCAGAGCAGGGCATGGTGGTACCCGCCTGTATTCCCAGCAACTTGGGAGGCTGCCACACAAGGATTACAAATTCAAAGCTAGCCTCAGCAACTTTTATGAGGCCCTAAGCAACTCAACCAGACCCTATCTTAAAATAAAAAGTACTGGGGATGCGTGGGGATGTGGCTCAGTGGTTGAGCACCCTAGATTCAATCCTTGGTACAGAAAAAAAAAAAAAAGAAAACATCTCTATAAGTGGAATTGCTGAGTCAAAGGTTATTTGCATCTGTTAACTTGTTGAATATGACCAAATCAATCTCCATAAAAGTTGTACCAATTAACTTTGCCCAGGGCTACATGGGAGATGCCTGTGTTTTCAAAACCTCAATAACACTGTTATCTTATGTTTTGATCTTTGCTAGTCTGAGAAGTTTTTAAAAAAATGGTATCTAAGTATAATTTATTTGCAATTCTGTTTTCTTAGCAACTTTAAGCATGTGAAAATATGTTCAAGAATCAACTACAGTTCTTTTACCTGATTTTCCACAAGGTTGTTAGTAACTCTCTTAATAATAATAGGAGCTCTTGTTTTTATTCCAAGTTATTTCCATTAAAAGTTTGTCATAGGATCCACCCACAATCATCACTTTCTGATCTACACTTGATTCTACCTGCTTTTTCCTGAACCCGTGTTAATTGAACATTGCTTTTGTGTAAGGAGTTATTTCCTAAAATTCAGTGAAGTCATTATTAACTATATGCTTAGTAGATTCTTCAGTGCTGAAAAGATTTGGAGAAAAAAGAATTATTTCAAACCCTTTAAACATCTCATATTTTCTATTCTGTAAAGATGAAGCACTTTAACTTCATTATTATTTTTTTAATATCTACTTTTTAGTGTAGTTGGACACAATAGCTTTATGTTATTATTTATTTTTATGTGGTGCTGAGGATCGAACCCAGGGCCTTGCACATGCTAGGTGAGCACTCTCCCACTGAGCCACAACCCCTGCCCTAAAGTTATTCTTTGTTAATGGCTACAGAGTAGGTACAGGATAGATGAACCGTAACTACTGGAATTCTATGTCTCTCTAAATTTTCTTAGTGTAACAAATAACACTACTGGGAATATTCTTTTTCATCCTTCTCATCCATGCTTCTCAAAGCACACAGAGCAGCGTGCATGACACCTGAAGGATCTACTACAGGCCTGGCACATGGCACTTGGTCCCTGATCTTAGTTTCCACCTAAGTCCTTTTCTTTCTGCCCACTTTTGTAAGGAAATCTAAACAAGTGTTCTTTTTTAGTCTTAGGACCATGTTATCTTTGTCTTTTTAAATACTTTTTAAATTGTAAATGGACACAATATCTTTATTTATTTATTTTTATGTGGTGCTGAGGATTGAACCCAGTGCCTCATGCATGTGACTCAACTGAGTTATAACCCCAGCCCAGACCATGTTATCTTAAACATTAATTGAGCATAGAATTTATTTCTGCATTTTTTGCTTTGCTTATAAATTACCACCTAACAGCACAAAGAATTGATTAATTAGAATCTGTTAGTCCTCAAGAAGAATATAAGAGGATTGTCATGAACTTGAGCTTCCTTGGACACAGAAAAGCAGGTGGCAGGTGCTGCCTAGCTGCTGCTTTCTGCTAATGGGGTTATGAGGTTACAGGCGCAAAGAATTGCACCATTTCACCCACCCCGAGTTAAATGTGTGCCCCGTAGCCATAACCACCTGTCAACGTAATATTACAGTGTGGTGTTTTAAAAATGTCTACTACTTTAAAATTGTATTTCCCTTTTTCTGCCTTTCCTCTTTCTTTGTGTTCATTTTTTAAAATTTCAGATATTATAGAAATATATTATTTTCTCTGTGAAATTCTGCCACCCTGACATTCACAAGGAACAACAACATTAGCAGCTTGCAATAATTTTTCTCTTAAATTACTTTTTTTGGCTATTTCATAAATTAATACATATTTTATTTATTTTTCAAAAAATGAAATACTTCCGCAACTCTTTAACTCTGCTCTCATACATTTAATATGTATTTTTGTCCTTCTGTATAAATGAACTTTATTCTTTGTTAATGGCTACAGAGTCATCACAGGATGGGTAAACCATAACTAATGGGATTTTATGTTTCTCTAGATTTTCTTAGTGTAGTAAATAACACTACTGTGAATAACCTTTTTCATATGTACTTATACATTTTGAACAAATGTTTTCATAGGATTAGTCTTACAAGGGAATATATTTATTTCTTTTAGTTAACTACTTTTTAGTTCAATAAATGAAGTATGTGATTATGGTAAAATGCCCAGAGTACAGAAATATATGAGGGGAAAAGAAAAACTCCTTCTCTCTATCACCTAATCCCAAATTCCAAGACCATTTCCACAACTCTTGTGTTCATAGTTTCTTTCAAGAAAATACATTTATAATATTAATAGAGGATTAAATTGTCTTCTGAAAGCTACATAAGAATACAGTTCTTCTTCTTTGCTTTCTTTCCTTTTTTATCATTATTATTTTTTTCAATTTTTAAAATTCTCGCCTTTTGTCTTTGCGCAGTCAGGGTGCTACTATTGAAGACAGCAGACATTAAAGAAAGTAAATTGTTTTCCCCACAACCAGCCTCATGGTAAACCACAATGTGAACACACTGAAGTGAAAAAAAAATAGATGATTGGGTGAGCTGAGTTAGAGGTCTTATGGAAACAAGGAAAGAAAAGAAGGCAGGTGTGGATGGGTCACAGTTTCATGGTTTTACATTGGTCCAGAGAACTGGATGTCAGCTGCCTTAGCCCACGCCTTTCCAGGCTTCCAAGATTATTTGGGTTAAGTCACATTGGAAGGTCGGCTGGGAAGGAGAGGAATCAACAACAGGGAATTACAAATCACACTGTTTCACAAGATAGTACTTTTCCCACAGAGACAGGGATGATCACATCTTTATTGGATGCTCAAGTCCTAGTAAATCCTGAGTGGCAGCTGTGATCATCCCCACTAGAGATGAGAAGGAAGTGAACTAAGATCAGAGCAGTTACCCAGTGTTGCCTGTTAATGTAAAGATTTAAATCCTGGCTTTTCCAAACCTGAATCTCTGTTTCTCTAGGCCTTCCATTTGAGAACACCCTTTTTCATAAACCCAGAACACTAAATTAGGGGAATGGGAAGGAATTTGTGGGTCACCTCAAGGAAGATTTGTGGAATTTCGATGGCACAATGGCTGTTCTATATCCAGAAGAGGCATTGAACAACACATTTGAATTGCCTTGTTAAAATAATCAATAGATTTTGATTGGCATTGCATTGAACTTATAGAGAACTTTTGGTAATATCGCCATTTTGATGATGTTAGTTCTGCCTATCCATGAACAGGGTATATTTTTCCATCTTCTAAGGTCTTCTTCTATATCTCTCTTTAGGGTTCTGTAGTTTTCATTGTATAAGTCTTTCACCTCTTTTGTTAGGTTGATTCCCAAGTATTTTATTTTTTGGGGGGATATTGTGAATGGAGTAGTTGTCCTCATTTCCGTTTCAGAGGATTTGTCGCTGATATACAGGAATGCATTTGATTTATGCGTGTTGATTTTATATCTTGCCACTTTGCTGAATTCATTTATTAGCTCTAATAGTTTCTGTGTAGACCCTTTTGGGTCTGCTAGGTATAGAATCATGTCATCTGCAAATAGTGATAATTTAAGTTCTTCTTTTCCTATTTTTATGCCTTTAATTTCTTTCGTCTGTCTAATTGCTCTGGCCAGTGTTTCGAGGACTATGTTGAACAGAAGTGGTGAGAGAGGGCATCCCTGTCTTGTTCCAGATTTTAGAGGGAATGCCTTCAATTTTTCTCCATTCAGAATGATGCTGGCCTGTGGCTTATCATAGATTGCTTTTACAATGTTGAGGTATGATCCTGTTATCCCTAATTTTTCTAGAGTTTTGAACATAAAGGGATGCTGTACTTTGTTGAATGCTTTTTCTGCATCTATCGAGATGATTATATGGTTCTTATTTTTAAGTCTATTGATGTGGTGAATAACATTTATTGATTTCCGTATATTGAACCAGCCTTGCGTCCCAGGGATGAATCCTACTTGATCATGGTGTATAATTTTTTTGATATGTTTTTGAATCCGATTCGCCAGAATTTTATTGAGGATTTTTGCATCTAGGTTCATTAGAGATATTGGTCTGTAGTTTTCTTGCTTTGAAGTGTCTTTGTCTGGTTTAGGCATCAGGGTGATGTTGGCCTCATAGAATGTATTTGGAAGTTCTCCCTCTTTTTCTATTTCCTGAAATAGCTTGAAAAGTATTGGTGTTAGTTCCTCTTTAAAGGTTTTGTAAAACTCTGCTGTATACCCATCCGGTCCTGGGCTTTTCTTAGTTGGTAGTCTTTTGATGGTTTCTTCTATTTCCTCTATTGTTACTGGTTTGTTTAGGTTGTTAGGTTGTCTATATCCTCCTGACTCAATCTGGGCAGGTCATATGACTTAAGAAATTTATCTAGCATTTCTTGTAGAAATAGATAAAACAATCATGAAATTCATATGGAATAATAAAAGACCCAGAAAAGCAAAAACAATGCTAAGCAGGAAGTGTGAATCAGGCGGTATAGCGATACCAGACTTCAAACTATACTACAGAGCAATAGTAACAAAAACAGCATGGTACTGGTACCAAAACAGGCGGGTGGACCAATGGTACAGAATAGAGGACACAGTAACCAATCCACAAAACTACAACTATCTTATATTTGATAAAGGGGCTAAAAGCATGCAATGGAGGAAGGATAGCATCTTCAACAAATGGTGCTGGGAAAACTGGAAATCCATTTGCATCAAAATGAAACTGAATCCCTTTCTCTCGCCATGCACAAAAGTTAACTCAAAATGGATCAAGGAGCTTGATATTAAATCAGAGACACGGCGTCTGATAGAAGAAAAAGTTGGCTATGATCTACATACTGTGGGGTCGGGCTCCAAATTCCTCAATAGGACACCCATAGCACAAGAGTTAACAACTAGAATCAACAAATGGGACTTACTCAAACTAAAAAGTTTTTTCTCAGCAAAAGAAACAATAAGAGAGGTAAACAGGGAGCCTACATCCTAGGAACAAATCTTTACTCCACACACTTCAGATAGAGCCCTAATATCCAGAGTATACAAAGAACTCAAAAAATTAGACAATAAGATAACAAATAACCCAATCAACAAATGGGCCAAGGACCTGAACACACACTTCTCAGAGGAGGACATACAATCAATTAATAAGTACATGAAAAAATGCTCACCATCGCTAGCAGTCAGAGAAATGCAAATCAAAACCACACTAAGATACCATCTCACTCCAGTAAGATTGGCAGCCATTATGAAGTCCAACAACAACAAGTGCTGGCGAGGATTCGGGGAAAAGGGTACACTTGTTCATTGTTGGTGGGACTGCAAATTGGTGCAGCCAATTTGGAAAGCAGTATGGAGATTTCTTGGAAAGCTGGGAATGGAACCACCATTTGACCCAGCTATTCCCCTTCTCCGTCTATTCCCTAAAGACCTAATAAGAGCATGCTACAGGGACACTGCTACATCGATGTTCATAGCAGCACAATTCACGATAGCAAGATTGTGGAACCAACCTAGATGCCCTTCAATAGATGAATGGATAAAAAAAATGTGGCATTTATACACAATGGAGTATTACTCTGCATTAAAAAATGACAAAATCATAGAATTTGGAGGGAAATGGATGGCATTAGAGCAGATTATGCTAAGTGAAGCTAGCCAATCCTTAAAAAACAAATGCCAAATGACTGCTTTGATATAAGGGGAGTAACCAAGGACAGGGTAGGGATGAAGAGCTTGAGAAGAAGATTAACATTAAACAGGGATGAGAGGTGGGAGGGAAAGGGAGTGAGAAGGGAAATCACATGGAAATGGAAGGTGATCCTCAGGGTTATACAAAATTACATATAAGAGGAAATGAGGGGTAAGAGAAGAATAATACAAGTGGAAGAAATGATTTACAGTAGAGGGGGTAGAGAGAGAAAAGGGGAGGGGAGGGGAGGGGTGGAGAGGGGGGATAGTAGAGAATAGGATAGACAGCAGAATACATCAGACACTAGAATGGCAATATGTAAATCAATGGAAGTGTAACTGATGTGATACAGCAATCTGTATACAGGGTAAAAATGGGAGTTCATAACCCACTTGAATCAAACTGTGAAATATGATATATTAAGAACTATGTAATGTTTTGAATGACCAACAATAAAAAAAATCATTAGAGACACCTCCTGATCTTAGAGAGACTCTGGTATTGCTGCATGCAGTTAATTTTACTTTGTGATCTCAGGAGTCTTAAAAGCCCTACTCCTTTAGATGACTCACTGTGAAAAATATTCTCAACTGATGCTTAAAATTCCATTACTAAAGCTCCCTGTCAGCTTAAATCTCTGATATCATTTCTAATATAAAGTCCTGTGAGACAAGACAAACTTTAGGCCAGTAGGTAAGTTATACTTTAAATAAAAGAACATTCAGGGAAAACTTTTTATAGGTGAATGGGAGGGGATACAAAAAGCTGAACAGACACTTCTCAGAGGAGGATATACAATCAATCAACAAGTACATGAAAAAATGCTCACCATCGCTAGCAGTCAGAGAAATGCAAATCAAAACCACCCTAAGATACCATCTCACTCCAGTAAGATTGGCAGCCACTATGAAGTCAAACAACAACAAGTGCTGGCGAGGATGTGGAGAAAAGGGTACACTTGTACATTGCTGGTGGGACTGCAAATTGGTGCGGCCAATTTGGAAAGCAGTTTGGAGATTCCTGGGAAAGCTGGGAATGGAACCACCATTTGACCCTGCTATTGCCCTTCTCGGACTATTCCCTGAAGACCTTAAAAGAGCATGCTACAGGGATACTGCCACATCGATGTTCATAGCAACACAATTCATAATAGCTAGACTGTGGAACCAACCCAGATGCCCTTCAATAGATGAATGGATAAAAAAAATGTGGCATCTATACACAATGGAGTACTATGCAGCAATAAAAATGACAAAATCATAGAATTTGCAGGGAAATGGATGGCACTAGAGCAGATTATGTTAAGTGAAGCTAGCCAATCCCTAAAAAACAAATACCAAATGTCTTCTTTGATATAATGAGAGCAACTATGAACAGAGCAGGGAGGAAGAGCAGGAAGAAAAGAGTAACATTAAACAGAGACATGAGATGGGAGGGAAAGGGAGAGAAAAGGGAAATTGCATGGAAATGAAGGGAGACCCTCATTGCTATACAAAATTATATATAAGAGGTTGTGAGGGGAATGGGGAAATAAACAAGGAGAGAAATGAATTACAGTAGATGGGGTAGAGAGAGAAGATGGGAGGGGAGGGGAGGGGGGATAGTAGGGAATAGGAAAGGTAGCAGAATACAACAATTACTAATAGGGCATTATGTAAAATTGTGGATGTGTAACCGACGTGATTCTGCAATCTGCATTTGGGGTAAAATTGGGGGTTCATAACCCACTTCAATCTAATGTATGAAATATGATATGTCAAGAGCTTTGTAATGTTGTGAACAACCAATAAAAAAAAATAAAAAAAATAAAAAATCTATATAAAAAAAAAATAAATAAATAAATAAAAGAGAGCAAATGTGGTGAATTGAGATAGTCAGGAAGCCAGTACCTTTCATGATTTTGCCCTGATTTTACAAATAATTTGCAAAATAGACAAATGACTTTTGGTTGTCAAAATCATCAACAGTAAAGAATTGTTCTCCCCAGTGGTGGTTCTTGTTTACATACTTGTCCAAAAGAAAATTCCCAAAGAAAATGTGCTCATAGAAAGAAAGAACATTTGAAAAAGATAAGGAAAGAAAGTATCCTTTGAGTGACCCAATTATCATTTTAATGACTTTAATTTGCTCATAGATTTATCTAGTTTTAAAAATCCTCTAAATTAACCCATTGATTCAGAGACTATAATTATGCCACTTTGAAAACAAATGAGTTGCTTCGGATTTTACAACTGGTAAGAAACATGGTTAGGCTTCAAACCTGAGTCTGCCAGACCTGAAAGCTCCAGGATTCGTTCTGCCTCACTAAAGCAGAAAGCTAAAGTTCTGCTGTTTTTCAGAAAAGTAGAAATGCCCTCTTTGGAGGGGGGGGAATCTGACATGTAATTTGTCCTCATGCATCTGCCTGCTAGCCAAGCAGAGAAGGAGCACTGTTAGGGAGTCAAGAACAGTTGTTATGGGGAGAACTGGGGAATGTGTTCCACCTTTGAAACCCAGCAGAAGCAGAGATAAAACTCTACCAGGCCATGGCTTGGATAAATAGGTCATGCAGTTGATTGCTTAACATCGGATTTGGGTAGTGAATATTTTCTATGAAAATCGGAGCAAGCACAAAGCCATGAAGCACAGTAGTTATGTGGCCTGGCTCTGGAGTCATAAAATTGAGCTTGTATGCTGCCCTTTCACTAAGAGAGCTGACCTCTCCCAATCTCAGTTTTCTTACCTATAAAGTGGGGGAATGGCTCGGCAAGGTGGTGCATACCTGCAATTCCAGGTAGTTGGGAGGCTGAGGCAGGAGATCACAAGTTTGAGGCCAGCCTGGGTAACATATGAGATCCTGTCTCAAATTTAAAGTATAAGGACTGGTAATATAGCTCAGTGATATAGCATCTCTGATTAACAGTTCAATCCCCAGTACCACAAAAAAAAAAAAAAGAAAAGAAAAGAAAAGAATAATACTTTGTTGGATCATGATTAAATGAGTGTTCAGTGCCTGAAGTATAAATGCTCAAAAAGCCCTCATTATTGTGTTATTGTTTTTTCTGATTCTCTCTTTGAAATTCACAATCCAAGTTCTATTTTATACAAAATAATACCATATAAAGAAATAGTATATGAAAGCTACTTGCACAAGCTTGCCTTTTATGCAAATTTGTACACATCAGCATCTTGGATTGTTTTGACACATGCAGATGTACAGGCAATGCATTCGAATGTGAGGACAGTGTAGCTTTGAGCTGGGCCAAGAATAGAAACAAGGCTAAGCTAAACCCTGTGGCTTTTACCCCAAGTGGTGCAGACAGAATAACAAGTAAGAATGAGGGCAGATTTGACTTGGTCTCTCTCTTTCTCTGGCAGCTTTTGTGTGGTTTCCTTGGAAGGTTTTATCCTAGCATTTTTCAGAAATAATAGAGTTGTTGGGGGATGATTATAGACAATCACTGTTTCTCAGAGACTGAACTGTGAGTAGCCTGTTCACTGGCTGCTCCCCAGGGACTGACAGGAGTGAAAAACTGGTCCTGCTATTTACCACAGATTGGATCTTCTAAGATCCAAGTAGAACTGGCCTCGGGGCCTCTGGAGACATTGGCCAGACAGGATGCATTGGAAGGAGGAAAGTCTGGCACTCATTTGGGAATGAGAGGAATGTTGATGGTGAACTATGAAATCCATTCCAACAGAAGAGCAAACCCAAAACTGGTGTCACCTGATGGACTAAGTCTCTTAAAATCCATGTTTGGAACCAGTGAATATTAAGAACTCAAAAGGGATCATCTGAGTTGAGATGAAAAAACCTCCCTTCGACATTGTGTGGCTACTGAGCACTTTACACGTGCAAGTCCAAACTGAGATGTGCTATAAAATACAGACACTTAAAAACATAGTACTAAGAAGGAATATATCTCACTAATTTTTATGTTGATCACAGTTTGAAATGATAATATCTTAGACATAGCAGGCTAAATAACATAATTGTCAAAATAATTTTACTTGTTACTCTTGCTGTTTTGAATGTGCCTCCTGGAAAACTGCAAATTCCATGGTTAGCTTGCATTCCTTTTTCTGTTGTACAGTGCTGCTTTAGAATTGCACATAGAAGTTTTATCCCTACTCTTAACTCTATTTAATATTTGCCTCTACTTTATGCTCCATTGCGAAGAGATACTTACCTAGCACTTTTCTACCCAGGGATTTTGCTTGGCTGCTCACTCTACCGAGACTGTTCACTCCCCTAGACCTGCTCACAGATGACTCCCAGGAATGCCTTGTCTCCAGGGTCCTGCTCTAATGACCTGTCAGTGAGATCTACAAAATCTACCTGTCCATTCTCTTTATAGCACTTGGTTTGTCTCTCAGCCTTTCCAGCTTACAATAGGATTACATCCTGATAAGCCCATCATAAGTTCAAAATATTTTATGTCAAAACTGCATTTAATCACCTAACCTACTGAACATCTGGCTTAGCAACACAATGCACCATAGAGTACCGCACTGATTGTTTCCCCTAGTGACCATGTGGCTGGCCGTAGCTGTGGCTTGTTGCCACTGCCCAGCACAGAGAGACAGAGTATGGTGCCACATGTTGTTAGCCCAGTAAAAGGTTAAAATTCAATATTTGAAGTACAATTTCTACTGAATGCTTTCACACCATTGTAAAGTCAAAGAAAAACAAAATCCTAAATCAAACCATCTTAAGTCATGGACTATGTATAATATGAGCCCCATGAGAGAGTCTGCCACGTTTATGGGCCCCATCTCCTGAACTCAGAACAACGTCTTGCTCATAGCTGACACTTGATAAATATTTTCTGAATAGTTAAATGCCCTAAATCTGATTAAGATGATTTAAACTGTGTTCTGGCCTGGTTGGTCTTCTCTTCCTAGTTAGCTCTGCCATGGGCCAGCCTCTTTGCTAGCTACTGGGAGATGGCACAGATGTCCTGGTCTCGGCCCCTCAAAAAGCTCTGAACTTAAGTCTTTTTCAAACACAAAAATGTCAGCCAACGGAGTTCTCACAATGCTGCCATGAGCCTTTTGTTTCATTTTACGAGATATACTAAGGAAATAAACCCATATCAATAGAAACAGGGCAACCTCAAATCTCAGGCTCCTTGCTCAGAAGAGTTGCAGATGGGTGTTGAAAAGGCAGCTAGCTCCTCTGTGCTCTTCTGTTTTTGCAAAACAGATCAGCCATTCCTAAGAACTATGATTATGGGCAGAACAAGGGTATGTATTTCTAGCTGTGGAAGACTCTAAATGAGAAGTCAGTTTGAGTTCAAAGGGTACATGTTTGCAGAGGTTTGTAAGACAGACCTTGTAATGTTAGATTACAAAAGCAACTTCTAAACCAATATGTGAGTGGATACTCATGTGTGTGTGTGAGAGAGTGTGTGTGTGACACACACTCTCACACACACACACTCTTACACACACACATACATATATAAATGTACAGGAGAAAGAAAACGACAATCCAAATGGCTTCCCTGGTCTACCTCAGGGTTAGAGAAGACTAGACAATAAGGCATTATAAATATTTTCTTCACATATCTCCATGTTGGGTTGTTTTTGTTGTTGTTGTTTTGTTTTTTGTCTAAACATGGATAGATTTTGGTTTTCAAAAATGCCTAAAATAGTTTTTATAAGAAAATTTAAAAAGACACACCACAAAGCTTCCCTGTACTTGATGAGGTCTATTTCTCAGCTCTTGAGTTTTTTCACCTCAGTTCTGTGCCTCAACTACTAAAGCAAAGACGTGCTTCCAGCCTGAGGATCAAAAGGCAGGAAGTTAAGACTGCGGTCACTTCTGGAGAATTTGATGATGTCATGGATCTCAGTGATAACCAAGTACATCTGTGTATAATGACTGTCTTGTAGTCGTTAGGATTTCCTTAGCCTCTGTATTTGGGAAGGTATCCTTTTTTGAGGGCACCTGTTATAAACCAGGCAATTTGTGTATATAATCATATTTTTATTCCCTAGTCAACTCCTTAAAAGGTAGATGGTGTTATTCTCATAAGATATAGAAGCCAAGATTCTAGAAGATTAGATGAATCATCACAGAGCTGATAAGAGGCAAAGCCCAATTTTAAACCTCTCCTTTCCAATGTCGTACTGATTTTACCACCATTTGCTACCTCTTTAGAAAGGACAATCTACATTGATATGTTTTGCAATGACATAGCTGAATTAAACTCTGTGCTCAATGACAGCCTAATTGTAGGCACCTGAGAAAAGCCTCTGCTCTCCAAAAGCCTTTCCCTAACTAGCCTTCCTTGAAGCTTGACAGCCTGCCAATAGAATCAGTCCCATTGTGTAAGGAATCCCATCCCTTGGGATCCACTTTCCAAGCATAAAGACCCTTACAAATGGGCGACGTGTAACATCATTAAAAATCACAAACACCATAATTATCAGGGAAATACATCTAGCAAGCTTCCAAGGGAATGAGACATGGGCCTGTGAGATTTAATGGAAAGGGGGAAAAGTGGGACAGGAGGGATAGTTACAGAGAACAGAAAGGCATACCCCACTGGGTTTCCATTGTGGTAATATGAATAACTAAGGGACATGGAGAAGCCAGACTCAGGAAAGAAAGATTTCACTCATAGCATCCATTACCACCCAGGTCAGGCCTGAGCTCAATTACTGTGTGAAAAATGTCATTGGATGGGCACACAGCAGAGAATATTGGCAACTCTTTAGTTCATTTCCATAGGAAAATGAACTGCACTTCCCAGCTACGAATTCTTCAAATACTTCCATTTGTCACCAGGACAGGGAAGGTATATGAGACTATATAGTGACTCTGTCAAGAAGACCATTCAGAAGGCACATTCTCCGACAAGTCTGCTTGGTGCTTTTCTCAGACTGTATTTAATCAGACTGAAGGCCAGGAGGCAGCTTTAGGTTTTGTGGTTGAGAACATTGGGATTAATTTACAAAGGTAATGGAACTCATCTAGCAGTGGCTTTCTAGAAGCATTCCAGTTAAAAATATTGTCTTATCTCCTACTTAAATGGTATCTGCTTTTTTTTTTTCCTCACAGAAAAAGCGTACATTGAAGGGCTCCATTGAACTCTCCCGAATCAAATGTGTTGAGATTGTGAAAAGTGACATTAGCATCCCATGCCACTATAAGTACCCATTTCAGGTAAGTCTACCAGGCCTAGGGCAGATAGTTTCTTGTTCCCTGACCATGGTTAAAATCCTCAGTCACATTCTGAGAGAAAGTGAAGAGAAAATAACTCTTAAGCCCTAGAACTTAGATCAAGCCGTGAGAAAGCTGCTGTAACATTCATTCAGCAATGGCTAAGCACACAAAAAAAAAGGTTGTTCTTCTTCATTCTCTTTTCTCTCGTGTCTTCCATATCTCAAGGAAAGTTCTAGTTACTCTGCACCTGGAGGAAGGGTAATCTGTTCTCAAGAGCCCCACCTAATGTTCCCGTGCCATTTACCCATGATGTGGAGCAACAGATTGTGATCCTTGATTATAAATTGCTCAAGGCTTTTAAGGGAAAAAGATTCCAATTTTGCAATTAAAGAACTATCTGAATATGGTTGAGCTGTTCAACACGGTAGCCACTAGCCTGATGTGGATGGTTAAATTAATAAAATGATATTAAAAATTCAGCTCCCTAGTCACATTGGCCATATTGCACATGTTCAATAGCCACATATGGCTAGTACATACTGTGTTGGACACAGATGATTATAGACTATTTTAAACTGCAGAAAGTTCTATTGAACAGAGCTGGAGGAAGGTACCTATAGTATGTCTGACTTATCACTCTTGGTATTTATGGCTCTGAACATGTGGATATCTCCTTGCACATCCCATACTTGCTTGCCAACATGAGAGGTGAATATTCCATACTAAATGTGTCATAGAAAATAATCTTTTTTATATACTAGAAAATTGGCACCTATGAGTTAGAATTTTCAAGAGCAAAAGTAAAAGGATTGACATGAATTTCCCAGGTGTTAAAAATCCCAGTGACAAATGAGTATATGAAAAAATTGATGAAATTCAATGATCTCTCGTTTAGCTAATAGTATTGTACTAATGTCAATTTCCTGCTTTGAAAGTATGCTACAGTTATGTAAGATGTTATCAGTGGGGAAAGGTAGGTGAAAAGCATACAGGAATCCTGTACTATTTTTGGAAGTTCTTGTGAGCCTTTAACTATTTAAAATAAGAATTTTTAAAAGTTCTGGTTACACATTTGTCATCTAATAACTTATTCTTACATATGCTGGAAGGATTTTTTTTTTAATCACGGAGAAATAAACATGCTATCTAGTCAAGAGGAGAAATTTCTTCTATTTTAATTTAGCAGTAGATTGTGTGGCATGGGATCTCAGACAAGCAGCCTAAGATGTGGATGTTTACCCTCTGATTGCACAGCCCCTAAACATCTGGATAAAAACATCTTAGAGACCAGTTCCCTGATTACCCAGATTTACTTATATGAACAATGACAAACACTGGAGACCCCTCCTTCAGCCAGTAAGCCATGTGTGTCTGCTGTCAGTCACCCATCTTTGGGCACCCTGCTCACATTGGATTTTGTGTGTGTCCCCAGGTTGTGCACGACAACTACCTACTGTATGTGTTTGCTCCAGACCGTGAGAGCCGGCAGCGCTGGGTGCTGGCCCTTAAAGAAGGTAATAAGACTCCTGTGCCATTGAGTCACTGAGACCTTTCATCTTACGGTAGGCTAGGGTTCTACAATAGAGTAGAATATGGTTTGAGAGCAACTGACCCCAAACATTTCTCCCTTTTGGTGTTAATAAGGTCCTAAGTATTTATCCTAAGACCAAGATTTTTACATTTTTAAACAGCCTATTTTAAAGTCTTAAATAAGACCCACACCACCCCCCCACACACGCACAAGTTTTTCCTCTTGTTCAGCAAAAAACTAAAATATTTACTCTCTGTTTTTTTAAGAAAAAGTTTGTAACCCCCGCTACAAGTGAGAGGTAAGAGTATGGCCTGGGGTTGGATGGCTTGTTTAAGTTAAACGTGTGGCTCTTCCATTTACTCTTCTATCTTGGGCAAGTTCTTAGCTGCTCTGAGTTTTGGTTTCCCCATCTATTAAACAAGAAGAGGAGGAGCAAATAACAGAATCTGCCTCTAAAACCTGATGTGAGAAAACCTCTTGAAACTATCCTGGTTATAGTCAGCACCCAATAAACACTAGCTAACTTTTAAGCTATTCAGGCCATCAAAAAGTGCATTTCTTAAGCCTTACCTTGCTGATGACATAATTGAGCAGCACAGTGTCTTAATTCTATGGCATATAGAGCCAGGTCACTAAGGTAAATATTCCAGCTAAGCCAATTATTAGTGTGTGATCTTGCCCAAGTTCCTTGACCTTTGTGTGTCTCTATTTCCTCAGCTATAAATTTTGACTAATAACAGTCACGAGGCTGTTGGGACAATTAAATGAGTTAGGGCCTGTAAGGCACTTAGAACAAGACTCACCTCCCCCCCCAAAAAAAAGCACTGGATCTGTGTGACTATTATGGTCTTTTAGCCTGAAGCACCCAATTTGTCAGGAGATCAGGGTTCAAATATTAATCTGTCTCTAAGTAGCTGCAAAGACTAAGGAGAAGCAAGCTTCTTTATATCTCTGGAACCATGATTCCTCTATCTGAAAATTGAGAATAAACTTACAAGTGCTATCTACTTCCAAGGTTGTTGTTTTGAGTCTCAAATGGGATATGAACAGGCAAGTTCAGGGTAAGCTGGAAAGTGCCCTTATTAAAAACATCATGGGACAGATAGAACAAATACTAAAAAGTAATCAAAAGGGTCCAAGCATAACCACTGGCACCCTCCCTCTGTGTAGGGGTTTTACACATAGGATGTTGAAGCTGGAAGGAGCATTAGTGATCAACTGGCTAGTTCTGTGGGTCTTATACTTTTCTTTTCTTTTCTTTTCTTTCCAATAGCAGAGTCCCTTTTTTTCCTACCAGAATTTTATTTCAAATTCACATCTAGAAGGGTTAAAAGCAAAACTGTTGTGGTTGAAGTGAGAAGATGAACAGGTGGGAATCCTACCCTCTCAGACTTCCCATTGCCCCTAAATCCTCTTTGTGAAGTTCACTGATTCAGTTTAATAACCTCATTGCACAATGGAGGAAACTGAGGCTCAGATGAGAGTTTGCCCAACCTGGGAACACACAGCAGGTTGGAGGCAGAACTAAAGAAGAACACAGATCTGCTGAAGCCAAATCTAACACGTGTTCCCCCAGTAGATAGCGCAGTGAATTTATTTTCCATTTTTCTGACTGTTGTGATTAATATTTGCTCAGATCACACAACAGGAAGGTATGACACTGAAGATCCTTGAAAGAATGCCCTGGAAATAACTCTTCTGTGGTGTCAATCCCTTTCAGAAACGAGGAATAATAATAGTTTGGTGTCCAAGTATCATCCTAATTTCTGGATGGATGGGAGGTGGAGGTGCTGTTCTCAGCTGGAGAAGCTTGCAGTAGGCTGTGCCCAGTATGATCCAACTAAGAATGGTAAGACTGGGAATTCTATTTGTGTGTGTGTGTATGTGTGTGTGTTTGAAAGGACTGGGCTGTCAAGGATTAGATGTGAATTTCTACTTTTTCAGAATTTTCAGAGGGGAATCATCTTTCTTTACCTCTACTCTGCTCATGTTCATTCATCTCAAGGTCGGTGTCTATATACCTCCTAGCTACTCGAAGCATGGTTTTCACACCAACAGCATCAACACCACCTGGGAGCTAGTTGGAAATGCAAATTCTTTGGTCCCATCCCAGATCTTCTGGATCAGAATGTGCATTTTAACAAAAATCTCTAGATTTATGTGCACAGTAAAGTTTGAGATGTAACCTAGTGGTAGGAAATTTGATGGTGTAGTCTACTTAAATCTTAAGTTATATTGACAGCATTAAGAAGTACATAATACTTATTCATTATTTCTATACTTATTTATATTTTATTTGTATTTCTTAATTATTTATTAAAGTGGCATCACATCACATATGTGTCTAATTACACAAATTCAACTCTATACCCTTGGGGGAGAGGGGAGGAAAATACCTTTATTTTACTACCCATCAAACTTGCTCTTTACTTACACAAACTCAGAGGAAAGGAGGCTATGGTCTAAAAGCAAAGTGAAAACAGAAGTGGTTTCTTGATCTTTGACATCAAAGGCTCAAGTCCTGGGAACTGGACAGCAACTTGATTATATCTTATATTATAACTTTAGTACCTTAACCTCTAATAAAGTGCAGCTTCACTCTAATAGACTTGCATGGCATGTTCCGCTCTTGCTCCCCACAGCCTTGTAGGGTAGATGTGTGATGGTAAAGAAATGGATGGCCTTGAGTATTCATGCTGGGAAGGGCTCTGCAAATCCATTGTTGAATAAGACGGATGGCCCAAGCAAGCTGGTGCTTCCACTTTCCTCTTCTCTAAACTCTCCTACCATGGCTCCCTTTTCCCTCCTTCCTCTGTCTCTTTCTCTCTCTCCCTCCCTTCGTTTCTCTCTCTCTTTCACTAACTTAATACTTGAGACTGACAGCAGGCGGATGTAACATGTGGCTGGGTTTTCCGTGGCTTCCTGAGTCACAGCCTGTCTCAGCACCACTCAAGAAACCACCTCTCACCTTCCCCATCGGGAAAGAAAGTCTTTCAAGGTCACCAGTCCATTGGCCCCAGAGAATATTTACTGAGCTTCAGAAGTCAGTGATCCTGCACATTGGCCCTGTTGGTTCTACTTGGGAGGGCAGCATGTGATGAGAAAAAAAAAAAAAAACAAAAAACAGAACCTTTAGTGCGGGCAGAAGCTACTGCAAAAGCAGCATGGGGCAGCCTTGCCTCAGTGAGTGGAAGCCCTTCCCCGAACTAGAAATCTGGTCTCCAAATTCCTGCTGGCACGGTGCTGTGGTCCCTCAGAAGAGTCAGTTGACCATCAATGCCCTTGTCTCTAAAATGGTAGGAGAGGTCTTAGGGGCCAAAGACGAAATAATACTCATGGCCCCTTCCAACTCTGAAATTCCTTGAATGGTTGTTTCTATTTTGCAGTTTTCAATGTGCATTTTTTAACTATTCCTTTGCAGTATGCACAGATATTCCCTCTGCTGAATCCTAGACACCTGACTGAGGTGCTAGGTGCATCAGACTGACTCACCATAACTAGTGCTGTTCATGTCAAGCTCCTACCGACATTAACCTAGACCTAGCAATTCTCAGCCATTTCCATGGGTGTGCTGTGCAGCCACCTGCTAATGGTTTGTCCTGCTGCAATCCCACTGCCATCTCTGCCTCTGAGCATCTCCTCAACCCTCAGTTAAATAACCTCACCCACCATATGTAGACAGGGTTCCTATATTTTGTGTGGTTGCTGGGAGGTTTGGGGGGTTGTGAAAAGCTCTTAGCATAGCTCCTGGCATTTAGAGAGTTCTCAATAAATGCTAACTGTGTCTAATAGTCTTTCTTATTTGTGGAGGAAAGAATCTGAGGCTGAAATAGGACAATGTGAGTATCTGCAAAGCAGGATAAATGGCTGAGTAGAAATAGATCCTGTCACACCAACCCACAGCATCACTGGTTTCTGTAATAAGAGCCAGCCCTAATCACATTTCATACCATGGTCACACACAGGGAGAGGAAGGAAGTAAAGAACAAGGCCACAGAAAAAGAAAAAGGCCAGTCACCGAATGTCTGGTGCTGGAAGGGGCTCAAGGCTATACAGCTTATATTGATAGAGCTGAGGTTAGACCACCAGTCTCTGGCTCAAGTTGAGTGCAGTAGGAGCCATTCTTCTTAGTGTGTGTGTTATCCTTGTCTGTTAATTGTAAGCCCAAGTTCGTACCCCAGCCTGCCCTTGCTTAAGGAGTTGGCACAGGGCTGGGCTGCAGCCTCAATGTGCTCATCTCCTCTCCCACATCCCTTGATGTGGGCTGTCCAAGGGCAAGTCCACTTCATGTTGAGATGAGGCCTCACTGCCTGCCTAGACAAACCCTTCCCTTCTAATCTCTAATGATGAAAGCACTGGGCTGAAGCCTGTGCCATCCCTCCCTACCTCACATGTGCTTCTCCACACAGACACACAACTGTGACCCATTCATGCCAGCCCTGACCTTCGCAGTGCCAGAAAGCAGAAAAGTGAGAGATGGAGATGGAGAAAGGATGAAGAGAAGGAAAAGGAGAGAGAGAAGAGAAGGGAGGAAGGAGGAAAGAGAGTAAAGAGAGGGAGATATGGAGACATAAAGAGAAGTAGAGAGAGGCAGATAGTGAGGTGGAGAGAGATGGGCTGTAGTTTAGGGAAAGCAACAAGTTCAGAGGCCTTTCAATGCCAATTAAAAACAGATTTCATCCCACTCAAAGAGGAGCGCAATGACCTCCCACCTCATCCACCCCCTCCTCAGGCCCACAACACACCAGGAAACCAGTGAGTCACTGTCCCCTGAGTCACCAATTCCCACTCCTGGCCTTAGCAGGTGGCACATACATTTGTGGAAGTCTCTGTACCTGCAGAAAACGGCTCAAGACTCACCCCCACCCCAATCAAGTTTTTCCTGGGAATACAGAAAGTTCAGAATATTAATTTCTAGAAGTCTCTAGTGTTTTCTAGAAAAGGTAATTAGAAACCAGCGGTGAAAGAGATAAACAGGCTCTTCCAAGGCCAACTCTAGTTTCTGTGTGTCTCGTCATCTCCTCTGGCCCCTTTCCCTCTGTTGTTTTCCTTCCACCCTTTTTCTCTGAAAGGCCCCCAACCTCCGGTTGGGCCCAGTGAGTTTCATGCTCACCTTCTTTTTCTGTTTTTCTTGTTTCAGCTTCAAAGAAGCCTCTTCCTCCTACTCCTGAAGATAACAGGGTGAGTGAGTAGCCAGCTCCAGGCACAGGTGGGCCGACAGAGCTGCAGGCCCAAGGGCACCTGCCCATGCTTCTCAAACCCTGGATAGATACCGCAGACCTGGTGATTCAGCACGACTCAGCATGTTTTTTGTGCTCTTTCGTGGGTCTGTCCACTTCAAGGGCCACTTGGCTGCTAAAGCCCCACCTCCCCATTTTCACTTTATAATCACAGATATTAAACTGTGTATTTACTCTGTGCTTTGACATACTAGCACTCTAGAGATATAAATTTGATAACATTCTGTCATGAAGCATACCCTTATTTTTCATTATTTGTGTTAAAACTAAGTATCTCTTCTACCCACCTCAGAGGGTTATAGTTTTATTCTCATTTTAGAGCTTGGGTAATCAAGTCCCAAGAGATGTCTTGGAGGCTTTCCGAAGCACACTTAGCACGATGCAGTTTCTGGTGTGCTGGTCTTTAGCTTGAGTGGTGGTTCTCAGTGGTTGGTCCGTATACCAGCAGTATCAGCATTGCTCGGGAGCCTGACAGGAAGGCAGCTTCTCAGGCAACACCCCAAACCTGCTGCATCTACACATCTAGGGTAGGGGCCTATAGTGTGCCTTTGAATAAGCCTCCAGGTGATTCTAAGGTACATTCACGTTTGAGAATCTGTAATGTACTGATTTATATGACTCCATGGTATAGCACCAACTCTGAGGAAGATTGTTAAGAAGACAGGAAAAAACAAAAACAAAAAACAGGAAAGAATTGGCCTTCATTTTCTGGTCATATAATTCCCAATACCTACATTTAAGCACTTTTCCTCTATTCCAGAATCTACCAATTCTGACTCTTCATGCTTCTTCTTGAAGACTGAGCTCTGCTTCCCCCCACTCCCAACAGCCAACGTGGTGACATTTCAAAACTGGCAGCTTCCCCATGAAGGAAGATCTAAATCCTGAAAACTTCAGGCTGGTTTTTAGATCTGTCATCAGCCTACTCCCTCACAACAGGGAAGAGCTGTGCTACTGTAGCAGAAAATGAGCTCCTTACTTTAGTTCCACTGGCCCTCTGAAGACTGCTTTAACATTCTCCTTGCAGATGTGGTTTGGAACCCCTCTGCTCTCGCTTGCAGATGATTCCCCTGGCAATCCCACCCAAACCCATTCCACTCGACCTAAGTCAGTCTGCCCCTGCCTTATTCTCAGTGTCCATGAAAGTGAAGTCCATCGCCCCTCGAACTCTGCCATTTGGCTTTTCAGACCTGAAGGAGCAGCATCCATACTGTTTTGAACATTGTGACCACAGGGTTTCTGAACCATTGCTCTAATTTCAATCACACCTCTAAAGCGGTTTCAACATTTCTCTTACTCTGAGCTGCTTGAAGTCATTTTCTCTTTTTACCTACTTGCTCTCTTATCTGAGGAGAACAATGTTTTTAAGCTGTTTTAGGCCTCATGCTATAAGAGAAAAGACTGTGGAGAGATCCTTCAGAGAGGGAGGATGGCTGTTTGGGGGTCAAAATGGAGAATCTCCATGGTCAGACAGTCCCAGACCTCTCTAGGGAGCAAACAAGGTCATGGTTTCCGCTGAAGTCCAAATTCCAATTCCTCTTGGCTCCCTTATTTACAAGAGCTCAGCTCATCCTTAAGACGCCTTCCAGTCAACCCAGAAGAGCCTCCTAAGAGGTCACTCAGCACTGTGTCTGCCTATGTCCTTTCTCCCTCACTCCCTACCAAGGCACTCTACCCCTGCCACTGCCACCCAGGCTGTCTAGGAGGGCCCCTCAGCCTAGGGGAGCTCTCCCCATCTGGGTCCAGGAGAGCTCTTGGGGATCGGGGGTGTTTTGAAGCTTAAAGCAGAGAAGCCAGAACGTGGGACCCTCATCTACTTCAAGCCTCACTGTACCCCCTCAGCTTCCAAGCAGCCTTTTTGAGCACAAAGTCCATCATTTTCTACAAATGTCTTCCTTTGATCTTTTTACTCTAATCTAGTGGTTCCTAACCCTATCAAACCCATTGTTCCCTTTTTATGACAAATATGTTATAAAGATCCCTTTGTTATCCTGAAAAGACAGTCATAAATAACACAACCTATCTAAACATCCTTTTAAAAGAATCAATAAATGATGTAAGTGTAGTACTAAAAACAAAAAAAAATATAGCACGTTGCTCTATATCAATATTGTGGCATGGCTGTACTTGAAGAAGGAGGAATAACCAATTGCTTGTTATTGTAGAATCCCACTGAAATTGACAGCTGGAACCCAATTGATGCAGGAATGTTTTACTGATGACCCAAATATAATGTTAATACTTGTGATGTGATTTTTTTCAAAATAGTTAAAAATTCTTGGTAAAATTCTCAGTTAAGCAAAGTGTAAGCGCTCCTCCATGCACTGGGTAGTAGCATTCCTGGGAAATTCAGTACTTTGTCTTAGATGAGTAGGATCTAGGCCTAGGGCCTTCTTACATATCATAATTATAAGCAGGTTTCTCACCAGAAGAATATTTAACAAGACATTCAAAAGTTGTACAGGCTGTAGGGCACTGAAGAGCATTTTATAGTATAGCATACCTCAAATTTTGTAACATTCCTAATACTCCCCCCAGATGTCCTGTGCTACCCTTTAAGAAGGATACCTCCATTATTTGAGAAATCTGCTCTGACCTTTCTCTTCATAAGAATTAACCAGTGAGATGGACTTATCAGGAGACAAATGCCATACCATATCCCTCCTATATTTCCTCAAAGGCCCTTGAGCACAATTTCTCTGCCCATTAGTTCCTCAGTAAAAGCCTCATGTCCATCAACTCTTATCTGTAGTATCCAGTACACCACCACCTCACAAACTCCACAAATACCTGGATTTCAGATCTGCATCTGGGCTGCACTAGGATGACATGCCTACATCAGTAAGACAAGCCTTTTTTTTTTTTCTTTTTTAACTCCAATGTTTTTATACTACCAAATACTTTAATGTACTCAGAGAACTTGTGACTTCCTGACACTAAGTCACATTCTAGCCAGTAACTACATCATTCCAGTGTTTCCTCATACCCAAACCTATGCCCATCCTGAACTCTGGTGATTGTTTGCATTAGTCTTTTCTTCATTTTAATATTTCATCCTAAGAATGGTACTGCAGGTCAGAGACATAGGCCAGACAGTCTCAAGTGAAAGAAAGAGCCTATGTGTTAATAGCATTTTAAGACTACTTCTACCTAAACTGGCTGTGTTCATTTCCCCATCTGGGCCTGTATCCCCATCCTGAATGAAAGAATGGATTAAATGATCTCTCTCAGAGGAATCCCAGCTCCAACATGATTCAATGGATTAGGGGTGAACCCATAAATCAAATCTGCAAAGCACGGACCGAATGGCTTAGTGTCACCTACATTTCCTTCACAGGAGCATGATGCTCTGGTGGAGAGGCTGAAGACTATGGCAGGGTGCAGGCAGAGAAATCAGCAGACTTGTGGAAAGCATGTGACTGCTTGGCATTCACTGTAGTCAGGATTTATTTGGTAGAATGAAAAAATTGGGCACTGATATCCTTTGAGTTCTATTCAGCATCATAATTCTAACATATAAAGAAAGCTAACCAGAGAAAAACAGATCATCTTTGCAGATATCTTAGGGGTTGGCGGGAGCTGGTGGGCTGAGCTGGCATAGATCCAGAAGCAAGTTACAATGCAGGGATTTGCTGTCTTTGCAATGACCTTTACCTCCTTCTTATGACTCTGCTTGGTCTTGGCACCTCTTCCCCAGCGATCCCTGCAGGAACCTGAAGAAACCCTGGTTATTGCCCTGTATGACTACCAAACCAACGATCCCCAGGAACTCGCCCTGCAGCGCAATGAAGAGTACTACCTACTGGACAGTTCTGAGATCCACTGGTGGAGAGTTCAAGACAAGAATGGGTAAGGCATCTTCAGGACTCCTGTCCCAGCATTTGAGGTACAGTGGAAACGAAGAACATACAAGAATGACTTGTCCTTCCTCCCTCAGTGTGCCCACCTCACTGATGAGGAGAGGAGAGCAGAGGCAGGAGGGAGAGGAAGGGGTGACTGGAATCTTTGCTCTTCTCAGAAGTGGCCGGAAGGTAGCCACTTTCTCTGCCTGCTCCCTGTACACTCCCAGCCCTAAACTCATCTGAAAACCCCCTGGGTTTTTCCACTGACTCCAGCAATTTGGGAGATTGGCAACTTGTTCTGCAAAGCACTGTGGTTCTTGAGTGTTGAAGTAAGGCTGAAGGTATATACCATTTTGAAGTGCTGATTTTCAGTGGAAAGAAAAGGTATGTAGAGATGGTGCAGATGTGTGGTTATATCAGGAAGCATCAGAAAGAAAGTTCTGAAGATTTAGTTGTGACCACAGCCATTGAACTATTCAATCCATTATGGGTGCAGAAAATAAAGTTGGATGAATAAATGATTGCTCACCATAGGATTTTTAAATGGAAAATGTCTCATAGCCCTTCAATAATCTGAAGTATCAAATTATTATTATTAGCCTTCAGAATGCTCTGGGATGTATTGACCTAGTTATTACTGCTTAATTTAAATGCATGAGATCCACACTGCTTTATATGGCTTTATTTTTTTCCTTTTAATGTATCTGAGGTATTTAACCAACCCCTGGAATATTCTTCAGAATATGATTTGAATAATTGCATAGGTTAATCACATAAATGTATCCTAATTTAGCAAATTCCTAGACATTTAGGTTATTTTCAACATTTTGAAAATAAAAACATTGTATTAACATTTTAAAAAATATAGTTGTAGATGGACAAAGTACCTTTATTTTATTTGTTTATTTTTATGTGGTGCTAAGGATCGAACCCAGTACCTTCTACATGTAGGCAAGTGCTCTACTACTGAGCCACAGCCCCAACCCCATATTTTTATTTTATTTTATTTTATTTTATTTTTTTGGCACCAGGAGGGATTGAACCCAGAGGTACTTAACCATGGAGCCACATCCCCAGCCCTTATTATTTTGTATTTTGAGACTGGGACTCACTAAATTACCTAGGCCCTTTGCTATGTTGCTGAGGCTAACTTAGAACTTGTGATTCTCTTGTCTCAGCCTCTGTAGCCACAGGGATTACAGGTGTACACCACCACACCTGGCTTGTGTTAACATTCTTACATGTTCATATTAGGGGTTTAAATGTTTCAAGTATGAGGTTATTATTAGTTTAAAAACGTGAAAAAGAACATTCCAGCATTGCAACATCTGGATAGTCTATGCCGATATTTTATTTAAAAACAACAACAACAAAAACAAGGAGATTTGGGGAGCTAAAAGGAAAAAAGTAGGGTGTAGTTTAGTGACAGAGCCATTACCTAGCATGTGCTAGGCCTGGAATTTGATCCCTAGCACTGCAAATAAATAAATAATAAACTAAATAGAAAGAAATGTGCATGAAAAATAAGCTCTCCTCTATTTTCCCTCCCTATCAATTACAAACGTAACCACTATTAATACTTTCTTGTGTGTGTTGGACAAGAAAGTTACACAGATACAAATCCATCCTTTGTTCATTTGCCTTAAGATGATTCTTTCTGTCCTTTACCTTTCTTTTAAACTTTCGTGATATATCTCAGACATCTTTTCATATCACCATATGCTAATCTACCTCTTTTAACACAATTGTACAGCATTAGAATGTATGATAATTATAATAATTGGCTCAGTGATAGAGTGCTTGCTCACATGTGTGAGGCACTGGGTTCAATTCTCAGCAATACATATAAATAAATGAATAAAATAAAGGTCCATCCATCAACAACTAAGAAATTTTTTTAAATTATAATAATTTTGTAATGAACACTTAGTTTCCAGGTTATTTCTTTTCTTTGTTATTTCAAACAAGGCTATAATGAAGATTTTGCTTTGTTCATGTATGTTAGCATCTTGGCAATCTTTCCAGTGTGTGTGTGTGTGTGTGTGTGTGTGTGTGTGTGTGTTTATGTGTGTGTGTAAAAATACATACATATCACATTTCTAACAGTTCTGGGTCAGAGTATGTGATATCTTAATTTTGATAGATAATATCCTGAAAAAGCTTGCCAAATTCATACTCTTCCAACAGGAAGTCCCAACACTTTAAACTTTCAAAAAATAAAAATAAATACCGAGGAAGGAAGGAAGAAAAGCCAATCTGATGGGTAAAAATAGCGGGACACGAATGCATTTAAGATTAAGGCATGACTTAGCATCCACATAAATTTACATTCTCCAGGTGTCCTTCCTTTAGGGATCCTTATCAACCCCACTGTAGAGGAAGCTGGAGGCAGAAGAAGATAGGCGAGATGTGATCACATTGACAACTGTGGTTTGAGAGGCAGGTAGTTTAAGAACAGATCCCAAAGCCTCTCATCTGGAGCTGCCCTTTCTAGCTGAATCATGGCTTTCTCCCTTCATCTTCTCTTTGCCAGTTCTGGGGAGAAGCAGATAAAATCCCTGTAACTACAAACAAATGAACTTACTCAGAAATTCATCAGTTCAATCAATGGACATTATTTATCATATCAAATGTGTCAGGGAATTTTTTCTTCTAGGTCTTCCTTCCTCAAATGACCGTTTACTCTTTGTTCAGTGGCCTGTGGGAAGGCTCAGCTCTGCACTTCAAGGGCATTATAAAGGACTTCCTGTATAGTGTGGCACAGTGGAAAGTACATGAGATGGAAGAGAGAGGACTTGGACTTCAGTATCAGCCACTCTTGTCATGTATGACTATAATCAGATCACTTGCTCTGTGAATCCATTTCTTTATCTGCAAAATGCAGATGATAATATCAGCTTTTTTCTCACAGTGCTGAGAAAAATCAATGAGATTATGGAAAGCAAAAGAGCTTTGTAAGTTCTATATATCCACATAAAAGTGATAAGAATGAATATCATTTGAGTACATAACCCAGTTTTAGTTGGCTATTAAAATACATTTATTCTATTCAACAGCAAATATATTATTTATTCTGATAATATAATTGTAAATATACGATGTGGCAAAAAACAGGAAAAATTACGGAAAACAATATGTAGATTACTCAAAAAAATAGGAGTGGAACCACCATTTGACCCAGTTATCCCACTCCTCAGCATACATCCAAAAGATTGAAAGTCACCATACTATAGTGACACAGCCACATCAATGTTTATAGCAGCACAATCCACAATAGCTAAGCTATGGAGGCAACCTATGTGCCCTTCAACAGATGGATGGATAAAGAAATTGTGGATATATACACAATGGAATACTAATCAGCCATAAAGCAGAATGACTTTATGACATCTGCCAATACATGGATGAATCTGGAGACAATCATGCTAAGTGAAATCAGACAATCCAAACAAACAAAAAAAACCAATAACAACAACAAAAAAAGGTCAAATGTTTTCAGTAATATGTGGGAGCCAAACCATAATGCTGGGGGAGTTCAGTAGACTAGACAAAGAGGAATGAAGGGAAGAGTGGGGTATAGGAATAAGAAAGACAGTGGAATTAATCTGATATAATTTTTTATGTACTTATATGAAAATACCTAAGTGAATCCCACCATTGTGTACTTCCACAACAATGGGTGCCTAATTAGAATACAATATATTCCATGCTTGTATAATTTTGTCAAAATGAGTTCTAATTTCATGTATAAGTAAAAGAACCAATAAAAGAGAGAGAGAGAGAGAGAGAGAGAGAGAGAGAGAGAGAGAGAGAGGAGAAGAAATGACAAATTTCAGAACAAGATGGCTTCCATCATTTGGCAATGGCTGCCAAGAGCACTATATTAAGGATGATCCTGTGGCCAAATGTCAATTCTCCAGAGAAAGTGTACCATGGTTATTTAGCAATCTCTTACTAAGAAGTAAGATAATCATTCTGTATTTGGCATCTGTATTCCTGTTTTCATCACTCTTCAAAATAACTCTGTAATATAGATTACACATTCTCCATGAAACATAATCACTAGATTGAAAATTGGCTTTATATATAACAATTAAAACACTTTATGGGGCAAGAAGAAAGAAAATATCAGATATCTTTTTATACATTAGCAAAGTGTGAAAGGACTCTATATGTATAATCTAGTTCAGGCATCTCATTTTATAAGTCAGAAACCAGAGAATGACAGGGGTTCTGTTCTCACCTTCTGGTTTTAAATGAAATCATGGATAGGAAAGTATTTTGAAAACTATAGAACTCTTTACAAGTGTAATATATATGGTATATATATATATATATGGTATATATATGGTACACATATATACATATATATGACTATATATATAAAATTATTTTTATTATGTTTTTATCAAACTGCACATATTTCTACTCAAAAGTGACTCCCCACCCCCAAATCCAGCCTGACCTTATTCTATTTCTCATGTTTATGAATCTGAAGGAACTCAACTAGGGAGGCCTTGAATTTAAAAGCATGTGGAAGTATCTTTCAGAACCTGTGGTTGGAAAGTCATTTTTAAAATTTTTAATTATGTTGGTTTCCTGACTATTAAATGATAGCACTAAAGTGGAAAAAATGCTGATATTATACACACAAAAATGCTTCATTATAGAAAATAGAGACTGAACATTAATCTTTTTTTCCAGTAGAGGAAATTTTGCAATGAGGACAGCAGCAAGCAAAGCTTTTAAAGTAAAATAGCCTCTTGTTATTTATTATATTTTATATTTTAGCAGTGAAATCAATTGCTTTTAACAACTAACAAGTAATTGTTACTTTTAACATTTATTTGGAAACTTTAAAATATCACAAACACCAAATTATGTGAGACTTCAACTTATAAAATTAAGATATAAAAGTTCTGTATCAGTCTAAACACTAATTTCCTTTTTAACAGGCATGAAGGATATGTACCAAGCAGTTATCTGGTGGAAAAATCTCCTAATAACCTGGAAACCTATGAGTAAGATATTTTATTTGTTTTTGAAAAATATGGTACTAAGGAATTCTTCTTAGGTTAAGAGTAAAATATTGATTGATGGTTTCTTTTCTTGGCCTACTGTCTTCTTTCCATTCTCTGACCTGCTGGATGATAAAGGTCCACCCTAAATAAGAAAGGATGGTAGTCCATATGCTGCCCTCTCCTTTTATCAAAAGGGTGATTCTCAGGTGCCCGAGAAGATTGTGGTAAAAATAAAAGTTTCTATTGAGAATCCCAAGAATATTGATCTTACTTGAAAAGAAAAAATATACTTTCAACACTAGATCAGATATGGACATAAAATAAGGTTTAATGCAATGCTTCCAATACCAGGATAACAAATAGATATTAAATATCTGTTCAGATTGTGTAAAGTTTTTGCTAAACCATCATTTAGAAGAAAGTCCATGTGGATGTAATTTTAATTAAACTGCTGAATGTTTAACAGAATTTGATCATAATATGCAAAGTACTCACCATGTACATAAATGCCCTAGCTCAGTGCCTGAAACGTCCAGAAGCCAAGACATTGCAGTAGCAACATGTACACCTACCACTAGGTCTTGATTCTTAAATAATACTCCCCACTGAAAAGAACCAGAACTTCTTAAAGAAATGGCTTCAGGATTTCAGGGTTGGGGCAGGGAAAGAACAGGAATATTTTTTTGATCCAGAAAATAGAAAAGTACACAATTGAACATGTCAAAAGGACAGGTAAGTCACCTTTAAAAGTCTCCCTTTGGCCTAAACTGGGACAATTTAAGTATCAGAATAAATAATGACAGTAATGGACTATAATTTATTGAATCAAATAAGAATGTATACTATATAGTTAGATTGATAGGTAAGTAAGTAAGTAAATAAATAAGAGAAGACTCTTTTTCATAGTCCAGGGCCAATTAAAGAACGTAGAAGGAATGATAAAGTTAAATAACAAGGTATCAACTTATTCAGGCAAAAATTAACGAATGTCAGAACTAAATTGATGAGGTACAATATATTTACATAGTCTCAAAGTATCTCCTTATAAATAGCTTTTAACTACAAAATGAAGAAAACTGATAGGCTTCATTTTATCTAAGTAATCAAAATTTATATCAATGTGGGATAAAAGACATCATGTTTCTCCCTGTGTAATATACTGAAAATAATATCCAGTGCAACATCACTTCTGTGATATTCCTCACCCAGAAAATGCACAGCTTGAGTTTAGTCATGAGAAAATATTAGATAAATTAAGGAATATTCTGTAAAATAAATCACTGGTGCTCTTTGGAAATTGTTGAATGAAGAGACATAGTAACTAAATGCCCCCATCCTGCATTGGATGGTCAACCATAAAATTTTTCTGTTGACAAATGAAATTTTGGTAGGTTCTGCAATTAGGCAGATGTTAAATTACAATATTTTTGTAATTTATACTTTGGCCATATAAGTGCATGTTATGTTTTAGAAAATAGACACTGAAGTACTTAGGAGTAAATATCCACTCTCAAATGGTTCAGGAAAAAAAGAAATGACTATCCATATGTATATCCAGACAGAATGGAAAGACAAATGTTTGAAATTTCAACCACTTGTTTATCTGGGTGCAGTGTATATAGTGGTTCTTTTATAGTGTGTTTCAACTTTTCTGTAAGTTTATAATTACTTAAAACTTTTTAAAAAATTAAATACTCACTAAATATGAGGTGCCAGAACTGAAGAATATGAGCTAATGAAGACTCTTGTTGGGCTGGGGTTGTGGCTTAGTGGCAGAGTGCTTGCCTCACACATGTGAGGCACTGGGTTCGATCCTCAGCACCACATAAAAATAAATAAACAAAATAAAGATATTGTGTCCATGTAAAATTAAAAATTATTTTTAAAAAAAAGACTTCTGTTAACTCAGTGTGATCCTTGTTAGCTCAAATGGGGTCATGTTATTTGTTGCTGAAATTCTAATAGATTCTGTAGTGAAGAGTCATCATTTTCTTAAGAATCTTTCAACCTGAGATTTGGTTTGATCAAGTACTTGCAAGATTCATTAGTTACAAGAATACTCAAGTTTAAATGAAACATATATGAGATATGTTTAAATAGAAAATAATTATTTTTATAGTCAATGTCTTTGGAGAAAAATAATAGGCATTTATTTAAAATGACCACTAAGCTGAATGGTTTCATTTGTGTGTTTAATCAGAATCTCTTTGTGTAGATTGAGAAAAGAAACTAAAAATTTCAACAGAATATAAATTAGTAAGGAATAGTGAAAATTGGCCAAATAAAAAAGTGTACTCTTTCACCTAAAGAATTTTTAATAAGTTTTCAAAATAAAATGCCACACCATACAAACAAAACAGTCCACTGGCCCTACGTATGCTATAGACTATCAGCTTGCATTTTTTAGGTTATAAAATCTCATATAGAAAATAAAAAGACTTATAACTAATCATCCAGATATTTAACATTCATCTAGATATATAAAAGATATTCAGTGTGATGATATTTTATCCTTGAACTTAATGTTGTCAGGTAAACTCTGCTTAAGACAAACATGTACCACATGGTACCATAATCATAAATTGGCATATTGATTGTACCTTGATTTGGAGACATGACCTTGAACAAATTTCTGTCATACCCATTATCCTTAGGGGATACGTTTCGTGACCCCCAGTGGATGCCTAAAACCATTGGTTGTACTGAACTCTAGATATATTTTCCCACATAATCAGGCCTATGATAAAGTTTACTTTATAAATTAGATACAGTAAGAAGTTACTAATAGTAACTGATAGAATAGTAACTGACTAGAATGATTATAACAAAGTACTATAATAAAATTGCTATAATAACTACTCTTTTTTAAGCTGTCAATGGGCCTTTATTGCATTTATTTATTTAAATGTGGTGATAAGAATTGAACCCAGTGCCTCACACATGCTAGGCAAGTGCCCTATAACCCCAGCCCCAATAACTACTCTTGCACTTTGCAGCTATCATTAAGTAAAATAAAGGTTACTTGAACATAAAACACTTAAGATACTGTAGCAGTTTATCTGATAACCAAGACAGCTAGTCATTTAGTAGTGGGTAGTATATACAGTGTGGATACTCTGGGCAAAGAGAAAATTCACCTCCTGGATGAGATTGAATAGTAAATATGAAATTTCATTATTCTACTCAGAAAAAGCACACAATTTAAAACTTGAGTTATTTCTGGAATTTTCCATTTAATATATTTGGACTACAGTTGACCATGGGTAAGTGAAATCACAGAAGGGGAAAGTACAAATGAGGCACTACTGTACCTCACCTTGTTGGAGCTCAGATCTCTTCTCTGCAAAATGAAGGGTCAGACAAGATGAAGGAGGCAAATTGTGACACTCTTGCTTGATGTTCCCTCGCTCTGAACTGAATTCAAGTAGACCTCACTCTTTGATAATGACCCTATTCACCCCTGTGCCCAGGCTGAATTTAAACCTTACAATGCACAGCTCTAGGCAGCCACTTCTAATTGCTTGATGTATACACATGAAACAAGCATAAAAGCTTATGGAGGTATAAAATTCATTCCACCATGTTTACAAGACTCAAATCAATCTACCAATCCTCTTATCCATTGTTATTCTTGTAGCCAAGCAAGTTTATTCCTTCCACACCTAGAATTTCTGTTCTCTGGATTAATTGTCAAATGAAGATCATTTTACTCCTACCAAATAAGTGGCGGGGAAGGTCAGGACATGACTCAAAATTATAATAACATTCAAAAATTTATTCCCTAAAAATTATACATATTTTTCTTCACCACTTTTTATTTGTTTTCTTAATCAGATACCAAAATTATAAAAATAATTCAATTATTTTACAAAAGATCTGGAAGACCTGTCTTAAAGAGGAAAATGTGGCAGTTGTTTTAGAAGGATATTTGCTAACTTCTCAAATTGGTATTAGCTTTTTATAGCTACCCTAACACCCTCCTACTCCTACCACCCACTGACTTATGAAATGGAGAGGAAGAAAAATGTTTTCTAAAGCTTTATTATGGAAAATTTATGACATTTACCAAAGTAGAGAGAATAATATAATGAATGCTCTGAAATCCAGTTTCAACAATGATCAATATTTTACTAATTCTGTTTTATTTTTTCCTCACCAAGTAAACATTTACTACTTGGAAATGGATCATGACTTTGCCTCTGAGTTTGAAAACACTAGTAGAAAAAATATATATACATGTGATTTTCTAGCATTATTTTTTTAAATTTTAATTTTTTTATTTGCTCTAATTAGTTATACATGACAGTAAAATGCAGTTGTGTACTTCGATATATCATACATAGGGTATAATTTCTTATTTTTCTGATTGTACATGTTGTAGAGTCAATCAGTCATGCAGTCATCTAGCATTATCTTTTATAAATAAATAATGAAACCATTTTAAATGTTATTGACACAGCACCTTTGCTTCATTCAGGTGGTATAACAAGAGCATCAGCCGAGACAAAGCTGAAAAACTTCTTTTGGACACAGTAAGTCTCCTTCATCTGTCTGTTGACTTAAAATAAAATAAATTACACTGTTTTTCCAGCCATGCAGTGGTTGACACCAAGGCAGTGGATTGACATGTCAGATTAGCAATGGCTTTCATATCTGGTAACAAATGTTCTGAGGATTTGCAGAACTAGCAACTATAGGAAAGAGGGATGAGATGAGATGAAGCATAGTATGGAGGAACAAGTACTGGATTTGGGCCCATGTTCTGTCACAATTCAGTGTGTGACCCTGGGGACATCCCTCTTCCTTCTGAGCCTTAACGAGTACAAGGAAACAGTGCACTAAATCAGTTACCCCGTACTCCTGCTGCCCCTCTTCTCCTGGTCTTGTGGACACTGTTGACCACAGCACCTGGCTTTGGGGCTCAAGGGGAAACAAGACAAGTTCTGAAGAAAGACTCAGGATGGTCTAAGGTAAACAAGTAAACGCTGCAGGAATTGGGAAGAATTTTGTGGAGAAAGAAGAATTTAGCTGAGTCCTTATCAAATTTGGTTACTCTTTGGTTCTATGTCAATTCAGCACTTAATCAGTTTCTGTGGTTCCCTATGAAAAACATGCTAGAATTACTGTAAATGTTTTTTTTTAAAAAAAAAAAAAAAGATTATCCAGGTCTCATTCCCATTCCAGATCTGCAGAATCAGAATCTTCAAAATTAGGTCCCAGGAATCTATATTTTATTTCAAGCCAAATTCACAATGCTTTTGTAGCTGCTCAGCATCTGGACCCACCTGCCAACCTGTGTTATTGAAAAACATATTAAAACCTGGCTAATCAGAACTAATTAAGAGATGGCACGATTACTTAAAAGCCTGAGGTAAACAAGGGCAGTTTTAAACAAGGGCAGTTTTATTATTTTCAACCACACATTGGTTAATGAAGTCTACACAGCACTTCAAACAGCTCAGAACAATGACTAGCTAAAGATGATTTCTGTTTTATAGCAATCCTTTTGAGGCACTTAATCCATTTTTCTTGCTCAAGTACTTAAAAAAAATTCCTCCTTACTAGTATTTTGAACTCCTTTGCCAAATTCTCTTCTCCTCCTTTGATAAGTCTGAGGGTAAATTGTAGTGAGTCCTGTCAGATTTAGTCCAGATTCTGGACAACTAGAATTGAATGAAAATTTCTTGCCATATTTTGCATTTCTTCTCTGCTGTTTGAAACAATAGCCATATTGTTTTATAGATGTACTTAGAGTCTTCTTAGCTAACAAGTTAGGGCTCTCAAGATATGAATTGTTTCATTTTGGTTTTTATTAGCTAAAGCTTCTAGTGTATAGCCCCATACAGTTTTCTACACTGAAGTATAAACCCTTTATCATGTTCCTTCTGCATTGTGGTATCCAAAACTTTATCTTTCACAAAGTAGCTTCTCAATAAATTTTGTTGGATGCATAAATGAATATATCAAATGCTTAATAAACTTGAGAACCTGGCTGATCATGAGCATCACTGGGAAAATTTTTTAAAAACCCAAATTTCTGGACTCCAGGACTCTAGGCCTAACTAGTCAGAACCTCTAGAGGTGATACCCAGGTGATTCTGGGACTTAACCATATTTGAGAACCACTAAAAAGTATCTCCTCAGTGTCCTGTCATTTCTTCAAATGTTGCCTCCTCCAAGAAGCCTCTTAGGCTTCTCTTTCCCTATGCATTGGATGTGGTTTCTCTCACCTTCTAACCTCATGACACACTGTTCTTACTTCTCCAGTGGCTCTGTTCTCACTCTGCCTTATAGCTCAGCAGTTCTCTTCTGTTTCAACAAATCTAGGTAGGTAGAGGGTGTGTCGTTCCTTGCAAGCAGGTGCCCTGTAACTCACTTAGTACACCTTGCAGAGAGATCTCACACATTGGATGTCCCCAAATTCAGACAGGAGCTCTGTCTAAGGCCTCAGTTTATCATATTTTCATGAGTCTAAGATGCATCAAAGATAGAGTATTGACTTAATAACAGGAGTGTTTAATAGAAGAAATTAAAACTAGCTACATGTCAGAGACACTCTTAAAGTTAATGCAATGTGACAAAGCCATGAATCATCAGTCTGTCTTTTGACAATTTCTTACCATTGTGCTGACCTTATTTGCTATAAGGTCCCCTTAAAATTGCACAGATAAAAAGAAAAATACTCCTAACACAGTCAGCATGTCTCAGATAAAGACAGACAATGGAATTCAAGCTTCCAACAGAGGATACACCATAGCAAGTAATAATAATGGCCAATAAGAACCCTAATAGGCCTGATTCTGGAATCCTATTGCAGGAATATGATTATATTCTATATACTTAATTCTTCTGGCAGCTTTGCAAAAACCATTTTATAGATGAGGAAATTGACTCTCACACACTTAATCAGGAAAGATCTGGAATTCACAATTTTATAGACTGTTAGAATTCCTCTTAAAGAGTATGTGTCACAGCTGGGTGCAGTGGTGCATGCCTGTAATTTCAGTGGCTTAGGAGGCTGAGACAAGAGGACTGTGAGTTCAAAGCCAGCTTCAGCAATGGCAAGGCACTAAACAACGCAGTGAGACCCTGTCTCTAATAAAATACAAAATAGGACTGGGGATGTGGCTCAGTGGTCAAGTGCCCCTGAGTTCAATCCCTGGTACCCACCCCCCACACACAAAAAAAGTATCTGGCCTGTTTTCTTTGTATAAAATGCAGATAAACTGAGTTTAGTGACATGTTCTGGACTAAACAGGGATGCTTTGTCTCTCTCTCTGTCTTTCACCCCCCCCACACACACACATACACACTGAGTTAATAAGAGAATATATGAGCTACTTTCTATTTTCCCATCACACCAGGGTCACATAAATATTTCATCTCCATGTAATATTTTTCTATTTTGACCTTTTAATTTTCTTCAATAAAGTAGTAGAAAGTAAACTGAGACCTTCGGTATTCTTCAGGGGAGTGAGAGACCCCCCTCCCCACGTCTGGCAGCATTGCATAAGCCAATGCCACCTTGCAAAGCCGAGATAGAAGTGATCCAATGTTCTTGGTGGCTGTAACCACCTCTGAGCTCCCTGCAAAAAGTACCTGGTAAAGCACATGCTGGGGACCTCTCATTCCTTGCATCTCTTGGCTACCTCAGCCCCACTCCAGAGTCCTTGTCACTGTCACTGAATGCCACCCACAGCTAATGGGGAAGAAAAATATGTTTCAAAGAAGATGAACCTTCCATGCTCAGCAGAGCTGACTGCAAACATTACCTCTCCTTTTTCCAGGGCCTATGGAACATTTCCTCTTAACAGCTGAGCTCTAATGCAATTACAATTTTTTCTCAAAAAAAAAAACACTGGCTTTTTTGGAAGAATAATGACAACAATAAAAACTCATTCTTAATTAGATGGGAGAGATGTTCACATAACCTATGTTCACATATACTTGAGAAATGTCTGGTCTTTTTAGTCTATGTGTCTTCCCCTTTAGAAAAAGTTGCAATTCAGATGCAGTCTGCTTCTGCTCAGAGTATGATTTTTTCTGTCTTGAGTTTAACCTATTGCATTATAATAAGTCAAGAGCAAAAGCTATTTGCAAAAGAGAAAAAATTGTACACAAGCTTTAGCTACCTGCAAGACATAGATAATACCCCAAAACAAAGTGGAGCAAAAAAATTTAGACAAATTCTCTATTCACAGCAGTCAATGCCTATCAACTGATGAATGGATAAACAAATGTGGTATATCCATACAACAGGATATTATTTAGTCAGAAGAAGAAGTGACCTACCATTATCTGCTACTATTTAGATAAACCCTAAAAACAACATGCTAAGTGAAAGAAGCCCACATAAGACCACATATTATATGATTCCATTTATACAAAATGTCTTGAATAGACAAATCTATAGTCAGAATTTAGATTTTGTGGAAGACATGCAGATGGGACCAAGATTTCTTTGGAATGATAAAAGCGGTCTAACCTTAGATTATAGTGATGGTTGCACAACTCTGTAAATTTGCATTTGTGGCATGAATGTTGTGGCATGTAATTTATGCCTCAGAAGATATTTTTGAAAAAAATGAACTAAACTGGAGATTTTGATATCCCACTACTTCAGAAACTGAACAAAGCTATTGACCTCAGAGGGACAAAAATCTTTGAAAAATAAATTTTTAAAAGTATGATTTTAAAGCATAAGTTAAAAGAATCTTTAACAATTCATTGGATAAACAATTTATATTCTACATTCCTATGTGAGAGAAAAAAAATATAAGAATTTGGTTAGGACTCCTCTTATCATGCCCCAGGGCTGGCACAGAGCACATCATAGAGAATATTTCCACAAAGGAGTCTGATGATGTAAGCAGGATGGCATTAGTGTTTTCCAAAGGTTTATAACTCATTCTTTTGAATTAAAAAAAAACTGACATGCAGAATAATACACAAACCTTAGTCCTCAATTTTCATTGTATTGTAATTAATTTAGTCAACAAATACTTTTCCACCTGCCCTGTAATTTCTTCCTTATTTAAACTCTCACAATTTGTTTTAACAGGTTAATGTATTTTCATTTAAAAGATTTTCATCTACTTGATTTTAAGTTTGTTAGATGTGTACCTTATTGTCTATAGCAGTCTTTCCCATCACTTAATAAATCCTTATTAAAATAAATGAACATTAAAAAAGAATAATTAAAATAAACTCAATGTGTGAGAAAGACAAAATATTAGATTACCTTAGGAAAAAGAAAGGTAGTAACTTTCTTATTTCCCTCAATTCTTCCCCTGATTTCAGGCAGCAGTGAGAGCAGCCCAAGCTCACTGCCTTGGAAAAGGAAGCTATAAATGAAAAGCAGAGATCAAGTCTGAGCTTCCTGTTCCAAAATAGACTCCTGAGAGACTTCAGCAGAGGAGCTTGGGAGCTTCAGAATTCTGACTTTGAGTCATACCCAGAACTCATACCCAGAGTTCATGTGGGAATCTATAGGTTTGACATGAATATACAATGAAACAAGGGCCAATTGTCCCCCACCCCACCTCTGTCCTCCTGCAGGGTTCCAGTCAAGTTACTGAAAGCAGGGTATACCTCTGTGCAAGCATGAGGACAAACTTTGTAACTATCAGCACCATTTTGGGAGACAGGGACTGCTGGTGTGGCTGGTATAAAGAGAGTATGGTTGTTCAGTGAAGTCAGTAAGCACCAAACCCCACAGTCCATAAAGTTACACTGCAAAATATAAGAATTTTAAAAGTTTAGGGGCCAAGGTGAGCATGTTGGAGGTCTGGGCACATAGGTATAGGCAGGGAGCTGCTCAACTATTTGCTGTTATGTTATGTTGCTCCTCTGTACTTTAGGTTCTTCAGCGGGTTGTAATAATGAACAAAGTTTGGGACACATGGTTTAGGGAGCTGAATTGGGTCAGTGGTTCTCAAGTGTTTGTGTATGCACCTTGAGACTAGAAGATGGAGGAGTTTGTGTTGGTTTGTGTTGTGTCTTCTTTACTCTGTGTACTACATGCTATGCTGTTTGCACCAGGACCTAGTGTAACTCTAATCTTCTCTCACAACCCTCATCATGTCTAAGTGAGTCATAATAGGCTTTGCAAATGTTACCAACACAGAGTTATAGCTGGGTAGGAGCATAATGTTAGGCATGAAGTACTTAAAATGGAATTCAGATTTTAAAATCCCAACCAGCAATGAATATTCAGATTTTAAAATCCCAACCAGCAATGAATACACTGGCATATCCATTTGCTTGTGCTTAATTTTATTACTGCTAGCAAAATTGTCAGAGTGATGAAAGGCTTATTCTCAGGCACTCCCTTCTCCCCACCTCTCTCATGAAGCCAAGAATTTAAAGTTCTTTCTGCCCTCCAACAAAATCAGCACACTGGAAGTGGTCTGGGAAATATATTCCCATTAAGAAACTGATGGAGCTTCCAGAAGAGGTAGTTTTATGCCCTTGTGAAGGATTGGGGAAGTGGCACCAAACATCCATTTGATGGAGGCATTATGGAGCAGTAGAACAGGCTGATGCACCAAAATTTAAATCCCAATTCTTTAGCTGGATGGTGGCACATGCCTGAAATCCCAGAGGCTTGGGAGGCTGACAAAGGAAGATCACAAGTTCAAAACCAGCCTCGGAAATTTAGTGAAGCCCTAAGCAACTTAGCAAGACCCTGTCTCAAAACATTTTTTTAAAAAAAGGCCTGAGAATGTGGCTCAGTGGTTAAGCACCCCTGGGTTCAATCCCTGGTACCCAAAATAAATGAATGAATGAATAAATAAATAAATAACTTTGACATTTACTAATTGTGGGTCATGGGAAAGCCAACTCAGCTTTCTGGCAGTTGATGTCCTCCTTGGGACTAGAAGATAATAATGTCTAGACTGCAGTGTTGTGGTGAGGGTTGGAAATTACCTGCAGAGTCTGGTAGGTAGTGAGCCCTCAGAAGGCAGAGCTTGTGTCTGTTTTATTCACCACTAATGTCAGTCCTAGCGTAGTCTTTGATTTATGGAGGGTCAAGAAATAGTAGCCATTGTTACTGAAAGTCTGCTCTGTTCTGAATAGTTCTTCCTCCTTCCATAATCAAGAAAGTGGAGCTGCATGGCTGAGCCTGGCTTCCAGAGATCACTGACCTTCTATCCTTTAACACATTCTAGGGCAAAGAAGGAGCCTTCATGGTCCGAGATTCCAGGACTCCGGGAACATACACGCTCTCTGTTTTCACCAAGGCTATTGTGAGGTATGGTGCTGTCTCTGCTCAGCAGAATAGGAGAGACACTTCAGAATAGGGAGAGACACTTCAGGTGTGGGGTAATATAGAGCAAAGTCACAGGTAGAGGTCCACTAGAAATTGTGCAGCTTCCCCTGTTCTCTCTAGGAGAACCAAGGCCAAAGGGGCCAGGAACAGAACTGAAGAGAGTTAGAAAGGGACAGAGCCTGGGCTGGACCCCTGGTACTCTTCTGGTTAGCTCTGCCATTAGCAGAGCTCTAAAAGAAATAAAATATTTGCATTTGATGAATATATTATTTAATTCACAGAGTAACAGAAAAGACAATTTCCAAACAAAAGCAAAAATATGTGAATTCCAATTCTGGATCTTCTAATAAAACTCTCCACATTTATTGAGGCCTTACTATGTGCCAAGAACTTGACAGACCATTTCAATCCTGAGAAGCCCTGAAGGCAGAAACTTCCAAGCTCACTTCACACAGAAGAAACCAGCGCTGATAGGGCAAGCCCCCTTCATGCTCTAGCCAAACTGACTGCAAGACACTCACTGCTTAGCTGCCCCCCACCCTCGCCAGTCTCTTTCTTTGTAAAATGATGTCTAAGAGCTTATTTAGGTCTCAAATCCTCTTCTAGTTAGAAAATTGCTCTGCACTTTGGCAATAACCCAAAATGCAATAAATATTAAGAGAAAAATAATCTTCAAAGTGTCCTAGGGATGTTTATTGGAAGTCAGAGGCCTGAAACTCCATAAGATATGCTGGACAGAAATGAGAGGTCAAGTCTGTGTTGGGGTTCATTGATTCACTAGGAAGACACTCCTTGCACATGCTGCTAGACAACATTTATTAAGATTTAACATAGCAGAGGGATAGAAGGCAAAGTCAGACAAGGGAGAGGCACATAGAGCCAAGTCCAGAGAACACCAAACACAGTTTCCAAGATCTTCTCCCAGTTGGGTCACACAGGACATGCTTTGTTCCTCCAGCAAGGAGTTGTTGCAATACGGTGAAGTATGGCACATCAGAGGAGCCAGGAGAGATTCAGCACCCAGGATTTTATTGGAGGCAATTTAAGTAGGCACCCTGTGCCTAGCATATACCAAAATTCCAGACTTCCAGAAGGAGAGCTTACATTCTGCATAAGCCACACTGTGGTACATATTTTAGTCATAGCCTGCCACCCTGCAGGTTTGAGAATGGTGAGAGCCCTCCTGAATTTCCAAACACCTGCCAAGGGCTAACTCTGCAAGCAGGACTTTCTTAGGATGGGAGCCAGGCCTACTCTGTCAACTCTTCTGCTCAAAGTCAAATAAAAGTTAAGGGGCCAGAGCTGCGCACAGTGGTACACTACTGTAATCCAGCGGCTCGGGAAGCTGAGACAGGAGAATGTCAAGTTCAAAGTCAGCCTCAACAACAACAGTAAAGCACTAAGCAACTTAGTGAGACCCTGTCTCTAAATAAAATACAAAATAGGACTGGGATGTGGCTCAGTGGTTGAGTTCCCCTGAGTTCAATCCCTGGTAACCCCCGCCACACACACACAAAAGAGAGATTTTAAGAGAGATTTTGTCAACAGACACTGTTGACAGTCAGCTAATGGCATCTATATCACCAGTCCTCCACTTTGAAGCTGTGAAAGAAACAATCAATCCATCCAATGCTGTTGCCTTTGGGATCCAGGTGCAGCCCCAGAGTACATTTTAGCACAACACTGGGGGCACCAGGACCAATCTGTCAAAGGTACACACAAGTTGAAACACTGTATCTTCCATCCTTGTGAGAAGTTAGGAAACAAAAATAATAAGAAAGGGATGCCAGTAGATACTCGGTGTCTCAACATTGCTTCTGTGTTTGGTTTGTTTAAAGTGAGAACAACCCCTGTATAAAGCATTATCACATCAAAGAAACAAATGACAACCCCAAGCGGTACTATGTGGCTGAGAAGTACGTGTTTGACTCCATCCCTCTCCTCATCAATTATCACCAACACAACGGAGGAGGTAAGTGCTAGCGGGCAGAGCCAGAGAGGGACCCAAACTTAGAAGTGACAAGAGCACTACCTGGTTTCTCCATGCCAGATGAGCTGGCCATAAATGATAACTGAATACACAATTTTAAAAGGATGCTGAGTATTTGATTCATCTCACACGTTTCATGAGCAATTCTACTATGGAAATCATGAATTTCACCCCCACCCAACTATGTTGTGAATCTTCTCAGGATGCAATATCAGCAACTGGACTTTGGGTTTTTGGTGTTTTTTTTTTTTTCTAAAATAAAAGTAGCTCTTGCATCAGATTTTTTCTGTTGTGATTTAACTTAGAAAATTGCTAGAGCAAAGTTCTAACCATTGCCTTTGGCTTTTCAATCGACCTAGGCCTGGTCACCCGACTCCGGTATCCAGTTTGTTCCTGGAGGCAGAAAGCTCCTGTCACAGCAGGGCTGAGATATGGTGAGTAGCACTATCGGGAATGTTGGGCCTTTGAGCTACAACTTGAAAGGTCTGGGGAAAATTCTAAGTGGACTTCCCATGAGCCTAACTGTACCCCAGACTTCAAATGACCATCCAAACAGCTATACTGTATATGTGTAGACAGCAGCACTAATGAAAATTTGAACTTTGCAGTGTGTATTGGAGGAGTGATTGTCTGACAGAACATTCATCTAGATCAAATCAATATCCTTTGGTTTTACTGAGTCCATCAATGAATGTTTATTTTGCAAGAACTTTGATCTTTCTGCATGCAGTATTAAAAGTTTTTTAGAACTGAGAGTATAGCTTGGCAGTAGCACACACCAGGCTCTGGAGTTGATCCCAGCACCAAAAACAAACAAAGAATTTTTTAAAAAATATTTTTAAATGTATTTTATTTACATATTTTTTAATTTTTGAAAAAAAAATAGAAGTTGATGGACCTTTATTATATTTATTTATTTATATCTGGTGCTGAGAATTGAACCCAGTGTCCCACACATGCTAGGCAAGCACTCTAACCACTGAACCACAACCCCAGCCCCTACATATTTTTTATCAGGTACTGAGGATTGAACCCAGTGCCCCACACTCACTAGGCAAGCACTCCACCACTGAATCACAACCCCCACCACGCAAAACAATTTTATACTTTCAACAGGGTATGCACTCTAATGTAGCAGACCCTACAATGATCCCCTCCTGTCCGCTGTAACTTCTTCACCCATTTGGGATTATCTGCCTGAAACCTGAAGGCATCTGAGTGTGTATCTCTTGGTCCAAACTGTGTGTTACTTGAGGAAGCAGTTGGTCTAATCTTCATTTTATATCTCCTAGATTGGTGGTTCTCAAACTTCAATGTGCATCAAAATCTTCTGGAACACTTATTCAAAAATGTTGACTTCCTGAACCCTAGGCAACACTTAGCACAACATGCTCCCTGAGAGTGGGGGCCTGGGGTCTGCATTTTAAAAAGTGTTCTAGGTGACTTTGACACAGGAGCCCGGGGGTACTTTGAGAAACTCTGCCGTGGACTCTTCATTCCTAACCAGCAGCATGTCTGGTTCACAGTAGATACTTCATACTATTTGCTGTGGAGTCTCTGCCTCCAAGAGGTGGAGACCTGGCTGTTCATGGTACTAGAAAAAAAAAACATTGGTATAGGATAATGCTTCTCTATCCTCCTTATGAAAACCATGCTATTCTGGTAACTATAGAATCCTAAAGTTTCCATGCTGGTTGGGATCTCAGAGATCATCTGGTCAGCCTACTCCTTAGGAAAACTGAGGCTCCGATCCTTTTGTTTGCTTACTGAACATTTATTGAGAGCCTACCATGTGCCAGACACTGTGCCAGCTTGTGCCTCTGTAGAAGGCCCCTCTGAATCCCTTCTTTCACTGCCATTCTGCCTACAGCTTAGCAGTGTGCTGTGTACATAGCAGATGCTTTTGATGGGTGAATGGATGATGAGTGATAAATGCAAATGAAATTTGTTCTATGTGAAAAACATTTTAGGAAATGGTTGGGACTTTGCAATATTTATTTTCCTTTATAGCTTCATTATTGCCGTTCTTCTTCCTTCCATGTTATTGCCACCTATACATTTTTAATGGTTTTAAATATATATTCTATGTTACTATTTGGGGGAAAGGGTAATTAGCTATAATAGTTCTAAGGCTAGGATTTACACCATGTGTCATCTTTGAGTTATATTAAACATAAACTGAAGTTCTAGGTAGAACTTTAATGTTCTCTGGTAGCCCTGTTCCTTATTACTTGTCCTAAAATCAAGTGTCGCCCCCATCTCTCTCTCTAGGGAAATGGGTAATCCATCCCTCGGAGCTCACTTTTGTGCAGGAGATTGGCAGTGGACAGTTTGGGTTGGTGCATCTTGGCTACTGGCTCAACAAGGACAAGGTAGCTATCAAAACCATTCAGGAAGGGGCGATGTCAGAAGAGGACTTCATAGAGGAGGCTGAAGTCATGATGTGAGTGGTAAAAGAAGCACCTGCAGACACCCTGTGAAGCGTGCCCTGGGCTGTGTTCTTTCAAACCCCTCTGACACCACATTATAACGCCTACCTTCTCAAACTCTGGCAGTGGCTTCCTACTGCACCGCAAATAAAATGAACTTCCTCACATGGTCTCCAAGGTCTGCCATGGTCTGATCCTGCACACCTCCCAATCTTCTCTCCCCATCTCCCCTCGGCTCCATAACATGCCAGTTATGCTGGCCTCTGTTCAATTCCACACATACCCTGACTCCATGTTATCCTTCAGGTCTTGGCTCCACTGACATATTTCTTTTGGGGGAGGGTGTGGATTCTATTTTCAAAACCAAGAGTCGGACAAGGTAATAATTCAGCACAGAAGGTTTGGCACTTTGGGAGACTGGATTTTGGCTCTTACCCTTGCCTTTTGTCTCCAGGAAACTCTCCCACCCCAAACTGGTCCAGCTCCATGGAGTGTGCCTGGAGCAGGCCCCCATCTGCCTCGTATTTGAGTTCATGGAGCATGGCTGCCTGTCGGATTACTTGCGCAGCCAGAGGGGACTCTTTGCAGCAGGAACCTTGCTTGGCATGTGCCTGGATGTGTGTGAAGGCATGGCCTACCTGGAAAAGGAGTGTGTCATCCACAGAGATTTGGTAAGAGCATGCATGGCCAACACCAGCAGGTGCAGGGTGAAGGGCACATCCCATTGAAATGTAGGGTTAGCAAGACTGAGAATGTATTAATAAATGACAGGTCACAGACCACCTCCCTTCCTCTCTCAGCTTCTTCCTTTCTCCACCCACTGGTCCTGTAGAAAAGTGTTTCATGAGGACAGATATGGGCTCTAATCCCTGCCTTCCTATAGTTTATGCTCTCTGAGTTTCATTTTGCATGCTTCCAAAATGGAGCTAATGACTACTCCTTCTGATCCTCTGTGCCTCAGTTTTGTCCTGGTAAAATGAGGGAAATGGACAAGCACAGTTTTTCTTAAAGTGTTATCCACCATCTACCAGAATAACATTAGAATAACCCTAGGCCACCGTCAGAATCTCTGGTTTTGGGGGCTCAGGAATATTTATGTGTTTCCCCATGTGATTGGAAAGGAACTTTCAAGTTTGAGACTCACTGGAGTCTTCAATCTCCAAGGGTTCTTCCAGTGCAGCCGTCTATTTCTCCCTATTAAGGAATAACTTTAAGATGATCAACAACCTCAAAAACTTCTTATACTAAGCACATAGGAAACAGTTTCTTCATATCATCCCTGGTGTCAGTATTTTCTTTCACACGGGTTTGGTATCAGGTTGTGTTGGAGCCTATCTTTGGTTAGACAACACTGTGGATTTCTTAGAATCCAGAAGTGAAGATAAGCCTGCTAATCCTGTTAAAGGATCAACTTTCTAGCAAACTTGCAGCAGGTGCTTGTGAAGCTTAATTAACATTTGAGCTCCTCCATGCCGTCTTACAACATACTACGGAAAGGCACAGACTGATGATGGGAGACTCCTGGATTACTAGCCACTAACAGTTCTCCTTTCTCTTTTGTTGGCCCATCTCTTCTCCAGGCTGCCAGAAATTGTTTGGTGGGAGAAAATCAAGTCATCAAGGTGTCCGATTTTGGGATGACAAGGTAACACAGGGACATGGTACCTGCACAATGTCAGCAGTGGGACTGAGGCCCCCAAACATTCTGATCTCTCCATTTTGTGCTCTTCTTAGGTTCGTCCTTGATGATCAATACACCAGTTCCACAGGCACCAAATTCCCGGTGAAGTGGGCTTCCCCAGAAGTGTTTTCTTTCAGTCGCTATAGCAGCAAGTCAGATGTGTGGTCATTTGGTAAGTGTCATCTAGGCCCCACCCCCATGTGATCTAGGACTGTGGGAGACCAGCTATTTCCTTAGTCAGATGAAGAAAAGTGATCCTCTGTGCCCTGATCCCACTGAAGTCCTATGTACGAACAGCCCAGAAATATATGAAAGAGCCCTTATTATTGTATTTGTTCCTAGAGGTTTTTGAAATGGCAGAGAGAGGAAAAAAAAAGTAAAAAACAAAATTCTAGTAGCAGCTACTTTGAGGTCAAAAACCAGAAGACTCAGGAGATTAGAATATAAATTTCCTGAAGGCAGGGACTATGTTTTGTCCAATATTATACCACCACACTTAACCTCAATAAGTATTTTATTCATTCAACAACAATTTTTTGAGTAATCTGCCATTAACCAGGGGCTAATTTGGTGCACAGGCTGTAATGGTGCATAAGATAGAAGCCAAATTGTAGGGAGGTGAGGAAACAACAATAACATAAAGAAGCTAAGCGATATAAGAATTAGTAAACTAGGGGTTAATAAGTGCTACAAATAAAATAAAACAATAATGAGATAGATCTGCATTAGCTAGTATGCTCTGGGGAAGGGCTCTGTGAAGGCTGACTCTTGAGCAAAAAGTTACATGATGAGAGAAAACTGTCACAATTTCAAGGACCAAGGAGCAGTGTCTCTGACAGAAAGCCCAGCAAGTGCAACAGCTGAATATGTCCCCAAAGCAGGGGGTAATGATTTCTTGGAAGAACAGAACACAATGAAATTGCAGGTCATAGTAAGGAATTTGAATTTCTAAAAAGTGTAAATGGCACGAATAAATGAATGAAGCCAGTGTAGTGGGAAAAGCTAAATGTTCTTCCTGAATTTGTCATGTCAAATCAAGTCAAGGTTAGTGCATACTAAAGATGTGCACAAAACTACACCAGATGATCTCTTCAATTTGGATTACAGTAAGGATTATCTTTTGGATAGGAACTGTTCAGAGTGGTCTTGCCATTCTGCATCAAGGGCTTGCTAAGAATTTACTAATCATAGAAACAAGGGGGATCCTGGCTGATTAAATGTCTAAGGAAAGTACCAGTTTTAAAATCTTTAGCATTATAGAATGTCTAATTCTGAGCAGTGAGTAGTTTGTTAATTATTAGTCCTTTTGATTTCTGCATTAAAGCAAATCACTATTCAGCAGTTTTAGCTGCTACTTTGTTAAGCAGGTTGAAGTTATAGAATGAACTTGGAAGAAGTTGTCCTGACATCATTCTTGGAGACTCTTCTCTACCCAGAGCATATAACTAGGAAGGTTAAGGCTAATATATGGCCATTTCTCTGTATATGACAAAGCTGATCACACTGTGCCAAGCTGGGGCCACACAAAGAGATGTTTGAAGCAATGACCACACTGGCACCTTCATCTTCTGACTCTGAATGGGGCTTATTCATCCACAGGGTGTCGCCTGGGAATTTTCTGCTACATTTTCTAATTAGAGGGTTAGGCTGAAATGCTCCCTCCCTGTGATGGGTTATCTGAAGAGCGTCCAGAAATAAGGTTGATGGATGGGTACAGAGTATAAATGGTTCAGTGAAGAAAAGTGTGAGAAAACTGGGGTGGCAAGCCTGAGCAGCAGAGACCTGGATGGGTTGAGCTTCCTGCCTGCCCCAGCCCTTTGCACTTTGTCATTAAATACAATTTTTGCCCTAATTAGCCATGCTATTTTGAGCAAGTTAAGTAACCTCTTTGAGCTTCACTCAGTTTTCTCATCTACACATTAGAACATTCATATTAAGCAACAGTTTCCAAGTCCTGCCTTAGCAGCAACGCTATACTTTCAAAAGAAATCTCATGAGAAATCCTGGCATCCCAGGGTGCTGAACAGTCTTCTTTATGGCTCAGCACTTCCAACTCCTCAGGCACCTCTGGGTAGCCCCTGAATTCTCTGAGCCAGGGGCTCTGAGATGGCCATTTTAACAAGCTTCTGAGATGATCCTTATTCAGGTGTTGGGGGCTCACACTTTGGGAATTTCTGCCTCAAGTTTCTAGAACTCATCTTGAAAACACTAGGTTAGGTGATAGGTAAGCTCCTTCTGGTTCTGGTGGCCTGTGGTTATATTAGTATGATATAAAGCCCTGGTTGGGTGTGGCCATTCTACAGAGGGCAGAAAGGCAAATGGGATTAAATCAGAGGTCAAAAACAGACAACCTGAACATGTGTTTTTCCTAGTTTATGTAGTACAGGTTGAGTATCCTCATTTAAAGTACTTGAGAACAAAAGTGTTTCAAATTTCAGATTTTGGAATATTTGCATATACATAATGAGTTTTCTTGAAGATGAACCCAAATCTAAACACAAATTTACTTGTTTCATATGCATTTTATACACTTAGCCTGAGGGTGACTTTATTCTTCATATATATATATATATATATATATATATATATATACACACACACACACACACACACACACACACACACACACACACACATATTTGTGTGGGAGGGAGGTTACTGGGGACTGAACCCAGGGGCACTTTACAATTGAGTTACACCTCCAGTCATTTTTATTTTTTAAATTTGAGATAAGGTCTTGCTAAATTGCTGAGTTTGGCCTTGATCTTCCTGCCTCAGTCTTGAAATGCTAGGATTGCAGGTCTGTATTATTGCACCCAGCTATATTTTTTAAATAACTTGTACATGAAACAAAGTTTCATGATGTGGAATTTTCCGCTTGTGGTTTCATGTCAATACTCAACAATTTTGATTCTGGTGCATTTGGAGTTTTGGTTCAAGGATGCTGGACCTGCATTTTTAAAAAAATCATATTGAGTTCACCTTTTAAAGTCTCCAATTTCTGATTTGTTTTTAAAGATCAGATAATGTGACAATCCTGAGCTCTGTTTCCATGTGGCATCCTTTAGCTGGAGCAAACCATAGCTGTCCTGTTTTGATAGAGCTTTTGATCTCCAGTTTTCCAGTCCTCACCAGTACTCACATCTCTCCCACTCCCTTCATTTATGTCATGCATGTGTAGACATTTCAGTTTTTGTCCCCTGCAACTTTCAGTTGTAGCTTTTGAGTTAGAAATAATAAAAAGCTTAGCTTGAGAATTCTTTGCCTTTAGGCAGGTTGAGAAATTGCAGTTTTTAAAAAGTAGGACAATAAATACATAAGTAAATAACTGACAGGCCAAATAGGCCTCAGGCAGACTTGCTTTGCACTTCTGGTGGTCTGGAAGGAGAAGCTTGAATGTCAATGCCCAATTGCCTTATTCCTTTTTTGTTTGTGTTTGTGGACTTCCTTCTTAGCTGTGTTTGCTCTTTGTTACTTGTAGGTGTGCTGATGTGGGAAGTCTTCAGCGAAGGCAGAATCCCATATGAAAATAGAAGCAACTCAGAGGTAGTGGAAGACATCAGTACCGGATTTCGGTTATACAAGCCCCGACTAGCCTCCTCCCACATCTACCAGATCATGAATCATTGCTGGAAAGAGGTCAGTAGGTGAAGTGGTGTCCCCCTTTAATACATGATAATACACTATGCCAGGGCCTACCCTGTTCCCTGGAGAATGGCTCCCTCTTAGAAGGATGAGGCAGCAGGTTGACTAACAGATTAGCAGGAAGGTAACTTTGAAAGTCTTTACATTTTTTAAATTATTATTTTTAATTGTACATATTTTGGGGCACTGTTGACAATTTGATACTTGTATAAAATGTGTAATGATCAAATCAGGGTAGTTACCATTTCAACATCCTTAAACTTTTTAAAAGTAATTTTTGATTACACATCGTAATTGTGCAGTTTTTATGGGATACAAATCGGAATGATTAACATTTCCATATCCTTATTATTACTTTATGTTTGGAGGTTTAAACTCTTCTCTTCTAATTTTTTATAAGGCATACAATAGGTTATAGTGAACTACAGTCAGCCCACTGTGCTGTGAAACACAACATATTCCTTTTTATCTAACATATCTTTTGGTACTCATTTTCCAATGTCCCCCATTCTCCTTCCTCTTACCTTTTCCAGCCTCTGGTAATCTCTATTCTACATTCAGATTGACTTTTTAACTTTCTATATATATGAGGGAACATGCATTTGTCTTTTGGTGTCTAACATTTTACTTAATATAATGTCCTCTTGGCCACTGTGAATGGTGCTACAATAAACATGAGAGTACAAGTATCTCCCTGATGTGTTGAGAAGTGGATCACATGGTAGTTCTATTTTTAGTGTTTTGAGGAACCTCCATGGTGTTTTCCATAAACATATTAATTCAGATTTCTACCAAGAGTGTATGTATTCCGCCACCCCCTTATTCCTCACCAGCATTGGTTATTTTCTGTTAATCAATTGGATAGATTCCCCAACCCTAACAAAGTTAACATCAACCTTAATTATTATTCAATTTTCTATGTAATATCACAAGTCATTAGTATAGTTTCAAAGAGGATAGAGAGGGGCTATGTCAACACCCTCCTCAACTTTTTGAGCAGAAAAAAAAAACTTTATAAAACCATGAAAAAAACAGGAAGTTAGTTCTATAAATAGGGGACTAGGAGTTCACTTTTACTATGAAAATATTAAAAGGATTAAATTAAAATTTTTATTATTTATTCAACAATTCAGAATTTGGAGTCATTTCGTATCTTCCCAGATGGCTCACTTACCCCCATCCTTAGTTCATAGGCTCTGCCTTGAGCCACATTGATGTGAATCTTAATTGTCTTTTGGTGAGTTACAAAATTGTACAATTCAGCTAAAGTAGAAAATAGCTGAAGTGGAGAGTCAATAAAAATTCAGATTGTTAAAGAACAAAAAGGTAGAATGTGAACATATATACTTATACAGAACACTTGGATTTTGTCACAGTTTTGCCATTTCTTTTCCATTAATCTTGGGCAATTGTCTCTGAGCCTCATTTTTCTTGTAAGATCATTAAATAATGCTTGATTTGCAACTTCTTAGAGCTCTTTAAAACCAAAAAACAAATAAACAAACAATGACATAAAGGGGGGCACAAATCTTGTGTTCTCTACAAGGATTAAATGCTATAATAATATTAATAGCTGATGTTAATTTAGCATTTTTTTCTCTTTTAACATTTTTATATATTTAAATTAATGGACCTTATTTTTTAGAAATTTTAAATTTACAGAAAAATTGAGCAATGCATGCAGAGAGCTCCTAAATACTCTCCTTGCTCTCTGGTTATAAATATTTTGCACAAGTGTGGCACACTTGTAACAATTAGTGAACCTCTGTCAATACATATTCATTACTAGAGTTTGTAATTTACATTAAGGTCACTTTTGATGCTATAGAGTTGAAGGAGTTTGAAAAATGCATAATGTCATGTATCCACCATTAAAGTGTCATATAGGATAGCTTTACTACCCTAAAAATCATCTGTGCTTCTCCTATTCATTCTTCTCCCATCGCAAACTACTGGCAACTACCAAACCTTTTACCGTCTCCAAGATTTTGCCTTTTCCAGATGGTCATATAGTTGGAATTATACAGTATGTAGCCTTTTCATTCTGACTTTTTTTCACCAGTAATATTCATTTAATGTTGCTCCATGTCTTTTCTTGGTTTGGTATGTCATTTCTTTTTATTGCAAAATAATATTCCATTATATGGATATACCATGGTTTGTTTGTACATTTACCTACTGAAGGAAATCTTGATTGCTTTCAGTTTTCAGAAATTATGAATAAAGCTACTATAAACATTTACATGTAGATGGATCCATTTATGTGGATCTATTTATGGGACGTAAATTTTCAACTCAGTTGGGTAAATGCCTAGTAGTGTGACTACTGGATCATATGGTAAGACTATGTTTAGCTTTGTAAGAAACTGCCAGACTGCCTTCCAAACTAGCTGTACCACTTTGCATTCCCACCAGCTATGAGAACTCCTGGTGTGCTTTGTCCTTATCCATTGGTATTAGTTGTGCCAGATTTCAGCCATTCTTATAGATGTATAGTGATAACTCATTGTTGCTTTAAGTTGCATTCCCTAACGACACATGATGGTGAACACTTTTTTGTATGCTTATTTGCCATCTGTGTATCTTTTGGTGAAATGTCTTTTCAGATCTTTTTCCCATTTTTCAATCAGGTTGTTTTCTTATTGTTGAGTTTTAAGGATTCTTTGTATATTTTGGGTGTAAATCCTTTATCAAATGGATGTTTTACAAATATTTTCTTTCAACCTATAGATTGTTTTTTCATTTTCTGTATATTTTTAAATATTTATTAATGTATTATAGTTAACATAATATCTGTGTCTTTTACAGAGCAAAAGTCGTTAATTATAACAAAATTCAATATTAATTTTTTCTTAATGAACTATGCTTTTGATGTTGTGTCTAAAAACTCATTGTAAAACCTGAAATTTCCCAAATAGTCTCCTGTTATCTTACAGAAGTTTTATAGTTATGCATTTTATATTTAGGTATATTATGCAGTTTGAGTAAATTTTTATGAAAGGGATGAGGCCTGTTACTAGAATAATTTTGTGTAGATACCCAATTTTTCTAGCATTATTTTTTCTTTGTAAAAGATTAGTGTGTATATATATATATATATATACATATATATATATATAATAAACATATTATTTATATAATTATACATAGTATAATTATATATTATATATAATTATTTATTTATTCAGCAATTATGAATGAAGCTGCTATAAACATTACATGTAGATGGATCCATTTTTGTGAATTTATTTAAATATAACTATATACAATATCTATATTACATAGTAACTATATATTATATATAGTTATATAGATAATATTATACACACACACACACACACACACACACACACACACACACACACATCTGAGCTCTCCGGTTTGTTCCATTGATCTATTTGTACATTCTTTCACCAGTACCATCCTGGCATGATTATTGTAGTTTTACAGTAAGTCCTAAAATAAAGTAGGGTCAGGTGAGCAGCATCTCCAACTTTGTTCTTTGTCATTGTTGTTTTTGCCTGTCCATATAAACTTTAGAGTCTGTCAGTGCCCACAAAATGACTTACTGGTTTTGTTTTTGTTGTTGTTGTTGTTGTTTGTTTGTTTTTGTTGTTTGAATTGTGTTGAATCAACATGGGAAGAACTGATATCTTAACACCCTAGTCTTCCTATCCATGAGCATAAAATCTGTCTCCATTTAGTTAGATCTTCTTTGGTTTCTTTTATTAGAATGTTACATTTTTCCTCATCTAGATCATACATATTGTGTGATTTATGCCTAAATATTCCTTTTTGATGAGATTTAGCTTTAATTTTATGATGTATTTTTTATGTATGACATTATATTCTCAAAACAATTTTATGAGGTAAATTTTATTATTATCTCCTTTTATAGATAAAAAAACTAAAATTCAAAGAGCTTTAGGAACCTGTTTGTTCCATATCACCCAGTTAATGAGTGGTAAAGTTGAGATTTAAAACTAGGTGATTTGATTTCAGAATACCTGCTTATAATAGTGAGAGAATAATGCTACCAATACAATACATATAAAATCATGTTTAAAGTTTAGCACAAGATACTTTTATTGCATTCTACTGGTTTGTGTTGGATTTATCTATGACACATAAGTAGAAGGAACTCAGATTTTTTTTTCTTCCTCCTCAGAGACCAGAAGACCGGCCACCCTTCTCCAGACTCTTTGGTCAACTGGCTGAAATCGCAGAATCAGGCTAGTAGAGACTCACTGCCAGGCCATGAGCTACAGGTGACTGAAGGCAGAGTGTCCTCCTTTCATAGAGCATTAAAAACTGCCACCAGCCCAGGACTCCTGGAGGCAGCTTGGCCTGTGGCACTGGCCCCTGTGATGAATACAGCCTCCTGACAGAGGCCTACAGCCAGGTCACAGGCAAGGGGTTGGCCACCAAGCTGAGAGCAGGCCAGCACAGCAGCAATGTCACTGTGTCCTCTCCGGCCTCTTGTCACCTTAATGCACAGACCTCAGTCTGACGGCTTTCAGGGAGCACTTCTTGCACCTCTTAACAATAGGCAGAGAAGGTGTAGGAGCTCAGATTCTTATTTTTAACATTAAGCACGGATCTAAGGCTATGGTTCCGGGGATTTTCATTTGACCCAACCACACAATATACCAGTATATGGGGGGCCAAGGAGAATAAGAAGCATGACTCTTTTTCTAAGAAAACCAGTGAGTTGGTTAAGGCCAGGAAGCATGCTCGGTTGCTGTGATGCAGTCAGCCGCAGTTTCCTGCAGTAGATGTACTGAAGCAGCTGCTTACACCAGAGGCCGGATGTCCTGAGAAGCAGCTTCATGAGACTTCACAGAGCACACTGCCTCATCACTCCCTGGAGGAGCTTGGATGGATCGGGATGAACCATTCAGATCCCATGATTGGACCATGAGGTATCAGATGTCTAGTCAGGAATAAGAGGGCATCTGAGAGGGCCACCTCCCCCCGCCCCAAAACAAACAAACAAACAAACAAACAGAAAAAAGGCATTACCATGCCAATGCTCCCATTTTGTATCAAGTCATGCAAGTGACTGTGCCTCCTCTTCTACGCAGAGTGCTTAGGAAATGATTATTTCGGAATCCTCATCATTCCAGCCACTGGGAATCAGCCCCCTCTCTGAACAGTACTACCTGCATCAACAGGGGGCAGCATTGTGTCGGCAGGGTGGTCTTACAGAGAGCAGTTCTAAGGTTGAGACTTCAAGTCTCCCAAAATTCTAGGAGAGGGATAAGAACTTTGTTCTTGGTTAAACTATTTATATGGAAACTGAGTCAAGCACTGTGGTGCTTCCAGGATATACAGGATGTCCAACTGTTGACTGAGTTCTTGTACGGCACAGTAGATACATATACTGAGCTACAAGCCCTTCCTGGGGAATGCACCTGAGTTCACATCAATTTAGGAAGATAATATTATTTCCCCCATTTTAAAAAGCCAAGAAATGTGCCCAAGGTGACAGAATTGGGAAGTATAGAGCTGAAATACCAGCCAAAGTCTGACTCCATTGCAGAATCTTTGTTATTTTTTTAAAATATGTATATTTTTAGTTGTTGATGGACCTTTATTTTATTTATTTGTTTATATGCGATACTGAGAATCAAACCCAGTGCCTCACACATGCTAGGCAAGCACTCTACTACTAAGCCACAACCCCAGCCCAGAATCTTTGTTTTTATTCAACACTGCCTCCTACTGAGAGTGAAAGGGATTGCAAAGGAGATCAAAAACTGGAGAAACCCACAGACTGCCCATAAAGAAATCAATACAGCACCAATGAGGAATGCTGCTTATGCAGAGACCACTCAGTGGACCATGTGGAGCTCCAACTTGAAATAGGATCTTCGCTTTCTTCACCTTCATCCTCATCTTGATCATGGTTAGTGACTTTGTAGTTACTCAGTTAATTAAACCTTTAATTTTCCCTACCCACCCGAATCACATTGCATGAAGCCATTTACAGATGAACTTCAAAGTAGATCCTACCGCAGAAGGATAAATATTTCCCTTAATTATCCACCTCAACTTTGAGCTGTAGTCTTCTTGGACACTTTGAATATGGGGGTATTCCCTGATATAAGACAAACTTGCTTTTTCTCCAATGTTCAGTTTAAACTCTTAGAGAAATTATCAGATAGTGTTGCAATCAACTCTTTTGAATTATGATATTTTTGGCTGGCTTGAGATTTAGATGCGTAACTTTTAACCATAATTATTGTGAAACAGAGCCTCAAGATAAAATTCTATCATTCAGAAGATGATCTTACTCAACTTATCCACAATCGTCCCTGTTTACATTTTAGCATTTTGTGCATTCTCTTTGGAACCCTTAATTAGAGACCATTTCTGGGACATTCAGCCCTGAAGGAAAACATCAGAATGGACTGATCTCTGTGGTTTGGCTTAGAAAACTTTCCTCTGCATGGTATTATCTTTTTTAAGCTCAGAGTTGTTGGGGCTTCAACTGAACACGTGTACATCACTCACCTCCCAGTGTCCTGTATTGCAAAACGGGCTTCTCGTCAGATGATTTTCCCTCTCACATATTGAAAATGGTGCTCTGCATTCACAGAGAATTCTCTTATACAAGGTTTTTGTTGTAGTTGCATTTTGTAGATTTTGAGTCTATGTATCTTTTTAGACTATGTATTTATACTTAAGTCAGATGACTATTTATTAGTGTACAGTCACTGTTAGTGTTCAAAATAAAAATGTTACAAATATCTCTTACCCTTTGTAGAGCACACAAAGTTGCATATGTGCAAATAAAACTGTGTTTTAATAAATGTATCATTCATGGCTTAAGTTCCGAATTTATCCAAATGGTAAACTCTTAAAAGTTTTACACACACACTCACACAAATGTTACTTGGAGTGGCAAGTGCCTGTAATTCCAGCAGCTTGGAAGGTTGAGGCAGGAGAATCCCAAGTTCAAAGCCAGCCTCAGCAACAGTGAGGCACTAAGCAATTCATTGAGACCCTGTCTCTAAATAAAATACAAAATAGGGCTGGGGATGTGGCTCAGTGGTCTAGTGCCCCTGAGTTCAATCCCGAGTACCCACCCCACCCCCCCAAAAATTGGCTACCTTGTTTTATCTCCCCCCAAAAAGTATATCATTCAAAACTATTCATTAAATGTGGACCCTCCAATGCTTCCGATGGTCATGCACTCAGCACAGTACACAGCTTTATAAAAACAAAGAATTTTGGCCGTCTTTACTTTCAAGAAACTGGGTCTGGTAGGGAAGGCATACAGCAGATATGTAGACAAATAAAATTATAGTAGAGCAATGGAAATATAGTCAAAGAAGAGAAGAACCCAGAAAGAAACTCAGAAAATAATAGAATTAATCAGGAGAGGGATAATATACTCAAAATGTGGTCCCTGGACCAGCAGCAACAGAATTACCAGTTTATGAGAGAAGAAAAAATTCTCAGGCTTCATTCTCACTTACTGAACAATAATCTGCATTTAAACTATTTATTTTTATTTTGGTGCAGGGGATCATACATACATTAATGTTGGAGTAGCATTGTCATAGAAGATGAAATGCCTAATTCAGTTTGAGAGATAAAATATAACTTTGTTTTGGTAAGTAAGTGAAATAATAGAAATAATTTCCAGGTAGAGGAAATAAAATATTTGGGAAGCTGTTATCAGTTTGATGTTACTGGTGTGTAAATGTGTGTGTGTGTGTGTGTGTGTGTGCGCGCGCACGCGCGCGCGTGCACGTACTCTGAAAGGGTGGCAAATTGAAACTGATAATATAAATCTAGGCATATTTTAAAAGTCTAAGAAGGCAGACTTTTACACTGTAGGTAGAAATACCAATGAGCAGAAAGGGAAGGTCAAATTTGTTTTTTAAAATACATCCTAGCAGCAGTGTAATGGATAAACTTGTTAAAGGCAAAGCTGGTGGAAGAGACATCAGTTTGGAGATGATTTTTCTCCTTGTTCACAGTACCAGATTATTGTTCATACTCACTCACTGACTGTCATCTGCTGTGTGGGTGACATGTGGAAATTATAATTCAGAATTCCTCAGTCACTGCTGGGCAGCAATAAATAGCTATTCCCCTTGCTCTTAAAATTTCAGTGAAATAAAAGCTGGGCTCTTACAGCCTTGATGTGTTGATCACTCTGTATGTTTCAGCTCACCACATACCTGTGTCCATCGCAGAGTCAGATCTTGCTCCAGTGACCAGTAGGCATAGGCAAGAAAGCCTGTGGCTTCTACTCAGTGGTTCCTAGGATTCGCCTCCAGGCTAACTCCCATGGATAAATAATCCACATGGAAATGTTCTAAAATAGGTTGGATGAACAGATATGCTTCTCAGAATATTTTTCCCCACACAGACACCAATTCTTTCTGAGTCTCCCAACACACAAAACCATCATCCTACCATTCTGAGGAAGAGAGAGAATATATGCCATTTGACAAGATGGGGAGTGGGGGGGAGGGGAAAAACAGAAGGGAAGGGAGAGAGCACATATGCAGAAGGAACTATGGATTCCCCAAGTACCCTCTCAAAGAGAGTTGGGAGTAGAAGCTGTATTTGCACAATAAGCACAGGTTTTTACATTAGAATGCATTTTAATTTGCCTTGGCTTTAAGGAACATGCTGGAAATTTACTGTGCTAAAGCCTGCTCCCTGGAGTCACCTCTTGATGCCAGCACTGTGTGAGTGACTGTGCATTTGAGTGTGCCCATGTGTGACCCTATCTATGATGACTTCATGATTCTCCCCAAGACATAATGTCTTGATGACTTGTAGGAGAACAGAATCATGTACATATTGTCAGAAGAAGTTTTAGAGATTATCTATTTCATAAAAGTTGCTATTCACCTACTATGGCTCTGTGGTATGTGCAGGGTCTAAAAAAATGAATAGGACATCTTATCTGTTGGGACCAAACCCATCACATTCAAATTAGGATAATTTAAGGATGGCTCATTTATAAAATGACTCTTTAAAACACGAGGGAGGTAGCAGCTGAGCAGTGTGTTACAGTTTAAATGTTTCATGCTGAAACTTAATCCCCAGTGCAGCAGTATGAAGAGGCTGGGTCTTTCCAGGGAATTAGGTCATGGGGCCTCCACTCTCATGAATGGGATTAGTGCTCTTATGAAAAGACTGGAAGGACTCAGTTTCTTTATACCTGTCTGCCATGTGAGGACACAGCAACAGGTGCTAACTATGGGCCAGAGGAAGCCTTCCTCACATGACACCTAGTGTTCCAAGCCTTGATCTTGGACTTCCCAGCCTCTATAACTGTGAGAAATAAATTACCCAGTCCAACATAGTTGATTATAGCAGTTAAAAAGTCATCATCCCTAGGTCCAAGAGGAACAAGGAGGGAATGTGGTCATTTGAATGTGAAAGGTGTCCCTCAGAGAATGTTGAGAGGAGAGAGCTTTAGTAAGGTACAAAGAAGCCCAAGGCAACATCAAAGGGATGTGACCTGTCACACATGACTCCCTTCCTCCCATCAACTGCTGAGACTTCTGTTGATCCAACCCAACCAAAGCCAGAGGGCAAAAGAGCCCTAGCAGAGCAGTCCAGAGAGGTCAGTTTCTGGGCAGAGGGCAGGGTGAGAAGACTGGCGTGGTTCTGGGTACAAAGAAAAGGCACCTGGTCAAGCCAACAGCCCTTCCTCTAAGATGTTCTCAGGCTAACAAGAAAGTCCAACATGTAAACAAAAACAGGTGACTCATTATTTGTGGATTTCATGTTTTGAGAATTTGCCTATATTGCCCTCAAATCAATACATGAGGCTTTGCTTTTTTTTTTTTTTTTTTTGCAGTCGTTGATGACAGCTCTCCATATGACATTCCCAATGGCCTATAGAGCAATGTTTTCTCTCAGCCCAGCTCTCAGGCTGTAAATAAGTCTCGTTATATAAGTTTATGGAGTCTCGTTAGTGGCACATTTTTGTAATTTTTATTAGTGATTTTAGTGTTTAACATATCCCAAAGTGTAGTGCTAAAATTATGTGTATTGTTCTTAAATGCAAAACTGTGATGTCTTACAGGGGTAAAAAATGTATTAGAAAAGCTTTGTTCAAGTAAGTCTATTGCTGTTGACCATTAGTATACATTAATGAATCAACAATAGATGTTAAATCAGGTTTTTCTTAAACAGAATTATGCAATAAAACAAGATTAAGTATTGATTGGTTGACAAAATGTTGTGACTAAAGGCTTTTAGGGAATTTAATACTGCATGTCTCCTACAACAGTTCAGTATTTGCTAGTTGAGTGTTCACAGTAACTTCATAGTACATAACTACTGAATAACAAGAAAAAACTGTAATCATGAAAGACTGTTTGGGTTACTGATGGAAATATGGTCACAGAACTGTGAGACCACAAAGGACAGAGAGGGCTTCACAGAGGGACTTAAGTCTGAGCTGTGTATTTAATGAGAGTTCCAAGGAGACGGGGGTCTGGAAGGACATTTCACACACAGGAATCACAGTGCATAAAAACACATCTTATTCCTATTTCTTCTCCTTTACTATTTTTATGTTAGGACCAAGAGCCCTGAGACTGAAACCCACACATATCAGCTAGAATTATTGCAGTATTTGTGGAAGAACCAAGTAGATTAAAATCCCCAGTCTCGAGGTTGAGACTCCCACCCATCTACACCATCTAGAGATGCCATGAAGTTTCCAGTCCTTTTACATTTTCCCAAAGACTGATTTTGCATAGAAGGACCCAAAGGCTGAAACAAGCAACACAAACATTCATTTGCTTTTCTGTTTTGTCTTTCTTATAAGTACTTTTTCACCTAAGATTATGTTTGATTTTTATAGAAATTTGGGTATAGCATTAGGAATGGGGGTCTCACTTGATAGAAGAGAGAAGTGATACACAGAAAGTTTCACTACCATGTATGGGGCTGTAGAGCTACTTAACAAAAGTGAGATTAGATGTTAATAATAATAATAATAAATATTATTGTTATTATAGCTTCCATTTTTGAGCACTTATTATGTACCTGACTCTGCTTAGTATGTTACATTTATTATTTCATTTATTCTTCCCAGGGACCTAAGGGGTAGGTATAATTATTTTCATCTTAATTTTACAGATGAAAGGATAGGACTCAATGGAAATCATTCATAATCCTACAATTAGTAAGTGGCAGAATGGGGGCTTGAAGTTGGAGCTGTTTGTCCCCAAATTCCAATACTCCCAATCATTCTGTGGAATTGATCATAAAGCCATTTATACCAGCCTCTGAGAATACAGAAGCACTGCTTGACTGGATCTGTTACATTGTTGCAATCTAAATCTACCTTGGCTACATTATTGCATTCCATATCTTGTTAGGGCTATCTCAGACCCTCTTTCACCTGTCCTTATTCAAAATTGTTGGAAATAGCATTTGTTTAAATAAAGAAGTATTCTGGGCCATCAAGCTGTGTGTAAACCATCTGACCTTCAAGGGAGATCAGTCTCTTGAAGTGGTGGGAAAACAGCAAAATTAAAGAAAACATAAGGTATGCATTTTCAAATGACCTCAGAGAGAGGTTTGAACCACAAAAATCCTTAAATTTTCAACTACAGCATAACAGCCACTCAGAATTCTGTGTGGATGAATTGAGTTCATTCACATACAGTGCTTAGCTTATAGTCTGCTCCAACTAAAAATTCAATGAATGTCAGGTTAAACTATAGGCTTTAATGAATTTTTTCATGCTCAAAGAGTTAGGCAACCTAGTTTCATGGGTTCTGGGATATCAGCTTTGGATAATTGTTTTGAACCTCAGTTCTTTCCTCTATAAAATGAGGTAATTTGGAGCAAGTGGTCAGGTGTTATCTCATGGTTAATGTAAATTGTGTAACTGATTATCAGGTTTCTCTTTTCCTGCTAACTGTGAAATGTTTAGAACAAATATTTTAACAAGCTCGTAGAGGTTTTTTTTTTTTTTTTTTTTTTTTTATTGGGGGGGGGGTTGTGTGTACATTTTTTTTCTCCCCATCTCTTATTTATACACTTTTCCTTAATTTTTTTAAAATTCAGATTTTAATTTTAATATAAAATATTCTTGCAACTTATATTAAGTATGTTTTTTGGAATAAAAAAAAAGCATGTTAATAAATCCATAAATTGGAAGGAGGGAAATGCCCTCTGTTTTAAGGTATATATTTGTGGTAAACAGCATGGATTTGATTTCACACCTTGGTCAAGTTATTTTATCTGCTTTAGTTTCCAAAATTATAAGATGAGACAAATAATTATATTTTTATAATAAGATAATTTGTGAAAATTAAAAGATGTAATACACTTGGTAAATGTTAGTCATTATTTTTTCTTTTTTTATATTTTTTATTCTAATTAGTTTCATATGACAGTAGAATGCATTTTGACACATCATACATAAATAGAGTATAACATTTTATTCATCTGGCTGTTGTTATTATTATTAATGTTTTCTCTCTCTAGAACCAATTCTCATGCTTATTCCAGATACTCCATGAAGCAGTGTCTGTTGATGGTTTTTTAAATGAAAACCTAGATATCCTCAGTGATTTGATACTTATCTAAAAATAAGGCAATCCTGCCACACATGCAGCCACAATGTGTGGGACACCGATTTCCAAGTGATGAAGCAATTCTCCTTTGATAGCCAGGATCCTGTCATTGCTGACATGCAGCCTGGGGTGGATGTAAAGGAAAGCTGAAGACAATTGACAGAGAGCTACAGATTTAAGTGGCAAAGTATAAAGATTTAACTTTGCAATGTTCGTTCAACCATTTTTATTGAACTGCCATTATATTCCACTCTCCATGCCAGACTCCGAGGATGCTGCAGGAGCAAGACATACTCTACACTCTTAGATGTGATGATGGGTGGGATGAAGGCAAGTGTATCAGTAATCAAAAGCAACAACATAAGTGGTGTGCTTGAGGAAACTCAGGGGCTATTGGAGTTTAGGTAAGGAATGCTAATCTTCCAGACACAGAGGAATGTTGGAGGAAGTATCATAATAGCTAAGGGGATACCAGAAGGAGGAGTAAAGTTAGGTAGGTAAACTGAAAGAAAGGGTGGAGAGAAGAGAAAAAGGAGAACAAAACATGCTCAGCAAGAAGCTTGGCTTGTGCGAAGGTCAAACCCAAGCAAATTTGGGGAACTAAAAGAGGTTCCTTTTAGGTGAGGCACAACATGTATGTTCACATGTAAGAGCCCCACAAGATAGATGCTGGATCAGGAAGACCCTGGGAGGCTTTGCAAGTGAGTTTGGGTTTCATCCTGAGGCCAGTAGTGAGTTACTGAAGTACTTTAAGCCTGAGAGAGAAATGCCCTCTCCTTTAAGGACATCATGTAAAATTTCACATTCAGGGGATATTGAAGTGCAACCAGTCCACTTCACTTTATAGATGAGGAAACAAGAGAGGTAAAGCCACTTGCCTAAGATCATTTTTCTGTTAGTTGCAAAACTAGGAGCAAAAGGCAAGCCTCTGGATTTCCAACAAGGTGGCTTCAAAAGATTGTATTCCTTTCCCCTTATAAGTAAATAGAACACAGGGGTCAGGGAAATATTTCTTCCTAAGATCTAGCCAAATACATATGTAATAGTCATTTTTTTCTAATTTTACTTATTTATTTTTGTACCTGGGATTGAACCCAGGTGCGCTTAACCACTGAGCCACATCCCCAGTCCTTTTTTATATTTTTTACTTAGAGACAAGGTCTTTCTTGCTAAGTTTCTGAGGCTGTTTTTGAGCTTGTGATCCTCCTGCCTCAACCTCCCAGGCTGCTGGGATTACAGACATGCACCAACAAGCCTGGCTTTTTTTTTTTTCTTTTTTTTTTTTTTAATGTTTTGAACAACTTCTTCCTGAAAGGTGAAAAGACAAGATAGAACAGCAGGCAAAAAAAAAAAAAAAATGTCTTCCAGAAAATGGAAACATTCGAAATAACGAAATAAACCAAATTTCCATCACAGTGGAAAATTGAAAATTAAAAAAAAAGAAAGAAAAGAAAACCTGAGTTCTGTTTTTAAAGCCATCCTCCACAAACACCCCCACAAATTTTCTCACATGGCATCAGGGAAAGGAATAATATGTATGTGTGTGTGTGTGTGTGTGTGTGTGTGTGCATATATATATATATATATATATATATATATATATATATATCATCATTTCTAAAATAGCAATTTAAATTGGATGAGTGATGCAACATCAAGCCACAAAAGAATCCTCAGCACTTGGGAAATGGTGTGAGATGGGTGAAGGCAAAGACTTCTTCACACAAGCCCTTTCCTGAGACTTGAATAAAGTGACTCCTCTATAAATAGCCCTTTGTAGGAACAGCTGGGTGATTAATTTGTGGGCTCTAGCAAAACATTACAGAAGGGTTCTTTTGTAACAAGACTTCATCCCCTATATCTATATACATTTTACAATGCCTCAAATGCTTTTAAATTAGTCACTTAATTTCGTTACCTCATGTAACTATAATCCCTTTATTGTGAGTATGGCAGCATCTCTGGAGCAGAATGGAGAAATGCCTTACTTAGATGTCTCAAGGTTAGGATTGGATCCAGCCTGACTTCTGTCTGGTCTGAGGGTCCTCAGGCTGCATCTCAATGAACAGTTTCTCTGAAGAGCCCTAAATGGCAGAAAAGCCTTGAGGAGAAAGGTGCCTGTTCTTTCAGTTCCTTCAGAGCCCTGGTTTTTCCTGAAGTGCCTGTCATCTTTTTGCAAGGCAATTCTGCCTGAATGAAGTAGAAGCAGGGCCCTGCTATGAAAATGGCAGCTTCAGGATTCTGCTCCAAGGATCAGAAAGGAAGAGAGACGTCCTTTTGAGCAAAGGAGCAGCACTAGTCAGCAAGCTTTAGTGGAAGAAAGTCTCTACCCCAGTCCTGGCTGCTTGTTCTGTCATTTCACCTGACAGGGCTTCTCCCAGCCTTAACTGGATGCTGGTAGATACCTAGCCCCAAGGAGGCAGGAACCCTGTCTTTTGCACACCAGTACATACCCAGATCCTAATACCGTGCTTGGAACAAAATAGATGATCAACGAAGATCAGATAGATAAGTGAACATTTAGAAATACTGTGAGACCTATCAGATCCGAATGGCACTTGAAGCTTCCATCCTTCCCAGGGTGCAGGTGTGGTTCCCTGGTGACAGGAATTGCGGGGACGGAGGGCAAGTACTCCCTTCACTCTCAGAGCAGAGCTGCAAGCTGTTTTGGGGCTGGAGGCCTGGATCCAGAGTCCAAGGTGCAGGTCTGGGGTGCGCCGGGCGCCCCTCGCCGCAGCCATTTCCGGCTCTTTGTGTGACAGCTGCGGCGGCAAAGGGGCCGAGCACCAGGAGTGAAGGAGGAGCTGAAACGGGCGCGGGGGCGGGGCCGAGGGCGGGGCCGAGCGCGGCGCCGGAGCGGAGCGGGGTCGAGCATCCTGCGCCCCGGCGCGGGGCCTGCGGTAGCCTCCGGCCCCTCCCCTGGACGTGCTGCAGCCCCAGGTGAGTGGAACTCGCTGGTCTCGGAGCCCGTGCGGGGGCCGAGATCCTGCTGAGAACAGGGATGCAGACGTGAGGATGCGTGAGGCGCCGGCGTCACCTCTCCCAGCCCGCTGGGGGCGCTCGGCGTCGCGGCCAGGGTAGGGCTGCCTGGGGCCCCCGGAGGCCCGGCAGAGGGCCTTGAGAGACCCTTTTCCCCTCGGTCCACAGTGGGCCCAGCTGCGCGATCCCTCTGCCTGGAGACGCCGGCACTGCGCTGGGCTAGGCGCGGCGGCGGCCGCCGCAGCAGCAGCAGCAGCGGCATCAGCAGCAGGTGCGCGGCCTGGACCCCAGCCGTTTGCCCGAGAAGAGGCGATGCTAATCTCGGGGACCCGAGACACCTGCAGCGGCCGCTAGCCTGCGCCGGTGACATTCTCGCGCCCAGGTACTGCAGAGCGCCCACCCCAGCTTCTGCTACCGCAGCCACCATCACCTCCCCCCGGGCCAGCCAGAGCCGCCGGAGCCTGCCTGGCAGCCGCGTTGGGCACACAGGCCCTGCGATGAACGTGAGATGGGTGGGGCGAGGGGCGCAGCAGCTGCGTTTGAGGGTGGAGGGCTTTGATGAGTGAGGAAGCACGTCCTACCTGCCTTGAAGCATTCTGGCCTACCCTCATCGCTCTTAGCTGGCTGGGACCTGGGAGGAGATGGGGAAAGGGGATCAGTGGGCACACTCCTGGGGGAAAAGGTTGGTTTTCTTGAGTTGTGTAGACCCAGAAAGCTGCCTACCTGTCTGTTGTAGGTTATACTTTAAAGACCGCCCTATTACCCACCCCCCACCCCCCAAAAAAAAATATGTGCAGAGGAAGAGGAGGAGATGCCCTGTTTTGATGGGGTGTAGGCAGGTAGCATGGTGTCATAGAAGTATGGTTCTCTAACCGGAGAACCTGGCTAGGAAGGACAGTCTCTCTCCAGGTGCCTCCCCAGCCCAGGGCATCTGACTTTGAACTTCACTTGCCCAGTTTCCCCAGGTGGAAACAATCAAATCACCCGAGCTGAAGAGCTGTCAGCTGCTCCTCCGCCCCATGTTGGGTCAAGAATAGGGCAAGGACCTTCTGCTGGCTCCTGGGTGCAGGCCTAGGAGGGGGGGGGGGGGGCTTTTCCACTTCCTGCCTTTATCACCTTTGGGGCAGTGGAACTCTGATCTTACTAGGGCACCGGCCCTGTTGCAACTCATGCCACAACCCAGGGGTCCTCAGATCTTGGAGGGCAAAAATCTGGGCAGGACTGTGCAGGCCTTGAAGGTTGTTTTTCCCCTCAGAAAACCCTCTTGGGTGTTCCTCTCCAAGGCCTCCCATCTCCAATTCCTCAGGGTTCCCTGAGCTTTCCTAGTTCTCCAGTGTGAAAACTTGTTTTCGAGAAAGTAACCAGGGAGTGGTTATCTTGAAGAGCTAAATATAAAAGGATTTCCCTTTTGATGCAGAGCAGGTGCTTTCGGAGTCATTTAACCAGAAAGAAGATAAAATATTTGATATTTTTAATGGTATAATTTCAGAATTGAGGTAGCAGTGGGGGTGGGTAGCTGGGTAGGGTTTTATTTTTACCTGGGTGGAGGGTACAGATTTCTGAAATGACTAGCTGTCAGGTCTGTATTCAGCAAGGGCAGCTTTGGCCCCCAGGCCAAGAATACTGTAGAAGTGTGTGTGTGTGTGTGTGTGTGTGTGTGTGTGTGTAACTGTTCAGGGGTTACTGTCACCAGGCTTTTGCTGGGCACCCAGTGTCCACTTGTAGGATATGAAACTTGGATATAGTGAATTCCTTGCTGGCATTAGCTACCATCTGCCAGGGTAGTTATAAGGCCCCAAGCTGCGTGTGTTGTTGTTGCAAAGACTGTGCCTCTGGGTAGTTCTGCTCACTGAGCCTCTGGTTGGGGGCATTAGCTCTGTGCTCACTAAGCTTCTTTATTATATTTCCTGACCAGTTCTTACTGGTTCTGTAGGCACTCAAGGCTGCCTGTTCACTTCATGTTGAAAATGAAAAAGGAAAAACTTGCTTTGGGGATAGGGTATACAATCTAGTCAGGTTGGAGAGTTTTGCTCCAGTCAAAATAGATGTGGATCCAGAGAAGGAATTTAAAAACTAGTGCAGGGCCCCAGGAGAACACTACATGTCCCCTCTGATAAATGGTACCCTCTCAGTGTTCAGCTGCTGTCATTGACCAGAAAGCGAATTAGGTGATGAATAGACAACAAGCTAATTAACATTGGGAACAGCGCTCCTGGAAAACAGAGCGTGGCTCCAGTGCTCACGTTTAAGGAACAGCCTACACACTCAAAGAGGCTTCTCTTTGGCCACTGTTTGCCCCAGGGTTCCACCAAGAGCTTCACAAAATGGGCTTTTGTAGCCTCCATGTGGCCACCATAACAATAAGTCTATTTCTTTACTGGCAAGAATTAATTATTCACTTGTAGTTGACGAAAGCAGACATCAGTCACCTCATTGGAGCCTTTGTGAAAAGCCTTTGGTCTTGTCTTGAGCAGAGCCATGTCTGGGGTTTGGAGGATGGCCTGTATTAGCCAGAGGAGGTGGGAGGGACATGCTGCTGCCTTCCATGCAGTGAAGGGGAGGCCAGCTGTGGTGGGGGAGGGACTGGTACATCTTTGGATGCTCTTGTTCAATTAGGGATGCCTGAAAGCGCTAAGCAGAGTGCTTAGCACGCGCGCGCACACACACACACACACACACAAATTCTATTTATACCTTTATTGCTGTAATGTATTATTTACATAATCATTAAGAATTTGGCTCAAGTGCATAGTCAACCCCACAGATCTAACTAACCCCTATACCTTCAGCGCTTTCTTGAATTTTGCTTTTTCCTGGAGAGTTGAATTCTGATCAATTTCAGTACCTGCCAAAGGCACTGAAAAGAAACAGGGATCCAATGTGATGTCAGCAAGGGCTTCAGTAAGAAGCTCTAAGGAAGGTGGGTGGAACTTGAGTGGGAAGGAGGAAGAAGAGGGAAGAATTGAACGGAAGCCCAGAGATAATTCTCACATTTCAACACCCAGAGTTCAGGCAAGACCTCTTGCTCTGTGTGTACTCTGCATTTTGCAACCAACCAGAAATGACAAGGGCGTGCTTGGCTTTTGTCTTGCTTCTGAGAAAGAGCAGCCCAGGGGACTTAGGACACAGGACTTATCCCCAACTTTCTGTGTACCCTGAATTCCAGACACTACCTTTCTGAGTTTAAAAATTGAGCAATGGAAAGCAATCTTGGCTAGCTTGTTGCCTGCCTGTCACCAGAGGAGACCTCAGATGAGATAATGTCTGTAAAGCCCAGTCTGAGGAGAAGGGGCTGTGGAAATCGGAAGAAAAGGAGGCTCCCGAATGTGTGACTCTTGGATGGGTGCCCTCCATTCTTAAAGGAATAATTTATTAATTATATGTTGTGTGTCAATTAAAGAAGATGAGTCTGTGGCCTTTCTATACCATGGAACCAACGAGAAACTGAAAGGCACTTTGTGATTCAGATTCTGTAAGGTCCCTGGATGGCCTTGTCTGTAGCAAGATATTTCAGAACTCTTTCAGTGGGTGTAGGACACTTCCCAGGATGCCTAGAGTTTCTGTAATGGCTTTCTAGCCATGGACATTATTCTGAGGGCTGTTGTGTGATATGCCCAAAGAATGGCCACTTTACACATATTCTCAGATCCTGGTAACAAAGGAAAAAATGAATTAGGAGCAAATTCCTGAAAGAAATGGTTTTGAGAAGGCAGAGCTTGAATTCAGGCAGAATTTCTTACAGGGATCATTCTGGTTGAGTGGCAGAAGCAGTTCAGTGAGACAGGAAAGCAAAGGCAGCCTTCTGAAGGGAGAGGTGACAGACAATGACCCATCCCTAGGTCTTTGGACAGTGTGTTTGTCAGGTCATCCTGTAGCAGGGCTTCTAGACTATAAGCTTTAGGTGGAAGAAGACTATCAACTTGTGTTCAAGTGAGGCAGGAGATAAGATCCTTTGCAGAAAGTAAAGGTAGCAGACTGGTTAGGAAACTTCAGGAGACATCCCAAGTTTGCAACAGCTGTCTGTGGGTAGAATAGGAAATCAGCTGAGGGATGAATGAGGGGATTGTATGGCTTCACTGACAGCCCAGCTGAAGTCAAAAGCAGCCCCCCGTAGGGCTGACCTCATAGAAGATGCTCAATAACTCACTGTTAAGTGTAGGGATACCTGAGAACTGTTTTCAGTTTGTGCTTTTAAAACGTGATGTTTTAAGACCAATTTTGGCCAGGTGCAGTGGCGCATGCCTGTAATCCCAGCAGCCCAGGAGGCTGAGGCAGAGTATCACGAGTTCAAAGTCAGTTTCAGCAACTTAGCGAGGTTCTAAGCAACTCAGTGAGAACCTGTCTCTAAATAAAATACAAAAAAGGGCTGGGGATGTGGTTCAGTGGTTAAGTATCCCTGAGTTCAATCTCTGGTACCAAAATAAAAGACCAGTTTTGGCAAGGTAGGAATGATGAGACAAGAATTCAAATCTCAACCTACAAATTGGTTATACCTCCATATGGGAAAGAGGATGAGGACCTCCTTCCTATGGTTGGATTTGGAGACCACATGACCGAAGAATTTTTTTTTTAAAGAAGTCTGAGATGCTTAGTGTAATGAGGCTGATGTGGATGCTTTGGAGGACCATGATATTTTAAATCAAAAAATTATTTTTTAAGCAGAAGACATGAATTTTGTATTGAATTTTTGTCATTGGTGCATATGTTCAACAAATCATTCAGGAAGTGTTAATTAAGCAAGTGATACCTTACCACTTTGTGTCCATCTCTGTGCTAGTTGCTGTTGGTCAGATCCAGGAAAGAGAGCCATCCCTGGCATTCTTGGTGATCCAAAGAATTAGCAGAACATGAAATAGTTTGTCGTGCAGTAGGAAATTGTGAAGTCTATACTGTGAGCACTGTAGGAAATGAGATAAACAAAGGCTATTGTAGAACTTGGCTGGCCAGGCCTCTGTGGGAGAGGCTCCCCTTGACCTGAGCCTTGATGGATGGGCAGCATTTGAGGAGGGTTCAGTCCACATGGGAGATAGCTTAAGCAAAGGCACAAAGCAAGGATGTTCATGGTCAGGTTTATGGCTCTGTGTACAGGTTAGCCACAGTAGATAATTCATCTGAGCTTCTCTAAGGAAGCCCTTTGGGTGGAATGTCCCAATTATAGTCAGAGCCATTTCCTGTAGAGCTGGAAGGACCCAAAGGCTCAAGTCTTCAAGGTTGTTTTTGTTTTTCCTTTTTTTAAAGTAAGCATGATGGAAAATTTGATAGGCTCAATACCTCATGCCTTGCAGTCAGTCCCCCAGCTTTCCCCCATTTTCTCCCACTTAACAGGAGAGAGAAAAATGCAAGCAATGATATTATGGGGACATTTTAAACCCTCACATAAAATAACAAATACCTGGTTTGCAAACATCAGTACTGAGACTGGTAGTATGAGGTACACACAAGGACCTTCACAACGGGCAGTTTCAACATCCTGGCTGAGGGCCACTACAGGCTAACCTCCAGGTTTACAGACAGGGAAATTTAGAGTCCTCTTAGAGTAAGTGAAAATGTGACTCCAGGGACTGAGTCAGTCTTCAGACTGAGCATGTTCGAGTTGCAGCTTTGCGATGATAAGCTGAGGTCTGCTTGCTTTGCAAACCTGAAGTCTCACTCTTGGTTTCCACAGCAGATGCAGCAGCTTCCCTTCCTAAGTTTTTGCAGGTGTCTCTGAGTGGCAGCTCCTCCCCACAGTTACAGTCATGGTGGAGTTCTTCATAGGGTGGCCACCCTGGGCCCCCGTGGGAGCCAATCAGCAAGGCACCTTTTGGTGGTGTGACCTCCCCACCTGAAAGTGCTCACAGCCATCGCCCTGAGCTGTTGGCATCTGCCTGGTTTGGTTATCAACGGAAAGGCTTCCTCCACCCTGACAGCACAGGAAGCAACTGAGAAAAATGGCACGTTAATGGCAAGCCCTCCTCCCTCCCCGCAGAGATCTTTTTCTCTGCTGCCTTGCAAAAAGCAAGAAAAGTAGGGGCCTTCAGCAGAGGCCTGCGTCCAGGCTGACTTGGACTTCTCAGCTCTGACCTCAGGTCCCCCAAATGGAAAGAAGCTGCAGGTGACAGGCCTCTGGTCCCAAAAGACCAGCGGGGGACACTGAGTTGCCTGACAGTGTTGATGTCTAACTGCTGGCAAGGAGGCCTTGGGTGGTTGTCTTTTAAAGTCAATTTTAAAATTTTGATCAAAGTAATACCTGCATGTGCTTAAAAAAAGAGTCAAACATTATTGAAAGACTCATAATGAGAACTAAACATCCAGGGCTCACCTTCCCTAGGGGAGGCTGCTTTTAACTCAGAACCCACCAATCCTTCCAGTAGTTGCCTCCAGATCTCTAAATGACAAGCTCACAGTCTGTTTCTTGATTTATATATTGTGCACATTGTCCGTTACTTCCTGCTGTGATAAATGACGATCATTCCATCCTCCTCCTCCTAATATATTCAAAGCTCTATTTTAATCTAAATCATGTTTAAAGCATCTATATTATTAAAATGCATAAATGCTGATAATAAGAGGGCCAAAGAATGTTCTTTGGGTTGTGTGGGTTTTTTTTGTCATTGTTGTAATTTGTTTGTTTTGGGTATTTTGGTACTGGGGATATAACTCAGGGGTACTCAACCACTGAGCCACATCCCCTGCCCTATTTTATATTGTATTTAGAGACTGACTTTGTAGCACCTCACCAGTGCCGAGATTGGCTTTGAACTCGGGATCCTCCTGCCTCAGCCTCCCGGGTAGTTGGGGATTACAAGCCTGCACCACCGCACCCAGCTTCTTCGTTTTTTGTTATGCTGGGGATTGGATCCTGGGCCTCACATGCTAGACAAACACTCTTACCACTAAGCTACATCCCCAGTCCTGTATTTCTTTTCTTATATGGCTTTTTGTTTTAGATTACATTTGAATTAATTGTCTAGATTAGAATTGATCCTTCCTTTCTTTTTCTCTTTTGAACATGATCCTCTTTTTCTGTTAAGCTTCTGACATGTTGGTTATTGGGCTGAGTTCCCTCCTCTTCTTAGTGTTAGCCTCTCATTGGCCAAGTCGCCCTGTACAGGTCCCTTCCCTTCTCTGGGTCTCAGTTTTCTCATAGGTAGGAAAAGAGCTCAGTAGAGAGCTGTCCTGCCCACATTTCTTGTTTGTTCTAAGTCTCAAAGCCCATCACCTGGCCCACCTGGCACTCAGGTGTTTGTCTTTTGAGAAGGTTCCCTCCAGGGTGGAGCAGGTGGGACCTGAGGGGCAGGCCATGAAGCAACCACTGAAGGGGTGGGAGGAGCACAGGAGAAACTGGGGGCGGGGTTGGGCAGTATGGGCGTGTCCGCCACTGCTTTCCCCTCCCACTGTCCTGGGTAATATTGGGTTTTGCCCACCACAGCATTTGCTTGTGGGAGCAGCGTTAGCGTCCCCAAAGCCCCTGGCCCATCTCCAGGTCTCTTTGGACTCCTCCTGCTAATGTTATACCCCAAATTTTCCAAAAGTGGTCGTGAAAATACTAACATATTTTGTGAACCACTTTTATTGAGACATAGTTGGCATACTTTGCGATTCACCCATTTGAACTATACAGTTCAGTGATTTTTAGTGTATCCACAGAGTTGTGTAACCATAATCACAGACAATTTTAGAACATTTTTAGCACCCCAGAGAGAAACCTCATGCCCTTGAGCCGCTGGCTGAGCTCCTCTCCTGGCAACCCACACCCCAGCCCTAGGTTGCCTAGGGCAACCACTCGTCTGCTGTAAGGTCTCCTTAGACTTACCTGTTCGGCACACGTGGTGGTGCAAATGGACTCTCACAGTCCAGAGCCTGGGGTGGCTGGCTTCTTTCACTCAGCATAATGTTTGATGTTCGTGGATCTCTTCGGGGTGGCAGCAGTGCCTGGAGTGAAGTTCTTTCTGTGGCTGAATAGTACTGCATTGTGTGGTCCTGCCACGTTTTGTTTATCCCTTTGTAGGTTGATAAACATGTGGTTGTATTTCCTCTTTTTGTCTATTATGTACAATGCTGGTATGAATTTTGTGTTCAAGATTTTGCATGAACATTTAGTTTTGTTCCTCTTGGAAACAACACCTAGGAGTGGAATTGTGGGTCATATGGTAATTCAGTGTCTAAAAATTTGAGGATCTGCTAGTCTGTTTTTCCAAACTGCTGCAGCTTTTCGATTTCCCATCAGCAGTAGTGGTGCCAGTTTCTCTGTCCTTTTTATTACAGCATCCTAGTAGAGGTGGAGCATTATTGTGTGTCACTGTGATTTGCATTTCCCTAGTCACTAAGGACATTAAGTTTTTCCTGTGCTTATTGACTTTTATCTTCTTTGGAGAAAGGTCTCTTGCGATCCTTTACCCATTTTTTTTTAAATTATTATTTTTTTTATTTTTGAGTTTTAACAATTCTTCATATAGGCTGAAACAGGAGGATTGCCAGTTCAAAGCCAGCCTCAGCAAAAGCAAGGCAGTAAGCAACTCAGTGAGACCCTGTCTCTAAATAAAATACAAAATAGGGCTGGGGATGTGGCTCAGTGGTCGAGTGCCCTGAGTTCAATCCCTGGCACCAAAAATAAATAAATAAATAAACTAAAATTGTATAGATATTCTATATACTTAGCAGATATATGATTTGCAAATCTTTTCTTTCATTCTAGGGATTGTCTTTCACTTTTTATGAGGGTATCCTTTGAAGCATAAAAGTTTTCCATATTGAGGATGTCTAATTTATGTTTTGTCATTTGTGGTTTTGATGTCACCACATGATTCAAGGTCACAAAGATTTACTCCTATGTTTTCTCCTAAGAGCTTGACAGTTTGAACTCACATTTAGATCTTTCGTCCACTTTGAGATAGTTTGTTGTAAGAGGTAGGGTTTCAACTTCATTCTTTTACTCATGAATATCCAGTTGTCACAGCACCCATTGTTGGAGAGGGGGGAAAAAAAAGGCAGTCTTTCTCTATTGGTGCATAATCTCTCTCTAGTCAAAAAACAAATCGACCATCACCTCCACTCCTAGTTCTGTTTCATTGATCTGTGTGTCTATCATCACAACTATTGTAGAAAGTTTTAAAATCAGGAAGTGGAGTGCTCGAATTTTATTGTTCTTTTTGAAGATGGCTTAGTGGTCCTAGGTGGGGCCCTTGAATTTCCATGTGAATTTTAGGATCAGTTCCTTAGGAATTTGCTCAGAAAAGCTGCAGAGTTTTTAATTAGGTTGAAGCTTTAGATGAATTTGGGAAACTTTGCCACCTTGATACTGAGCCTTCTAATCTACAAACCTGAGATGCCTTTTTATTTATTTATGCCTACTTTAAACTTTTTCAACAATGTTTTATAGTTTTCAGAGTATATGTCTTGTGCTTATTTGTTAAATGTGTTCTTGTGGTATATTTGTTTTGATGCTCTTGTGGATAGACTTGTTTTCCTAATTTCATTTTCAGATTATTTATTGATCAGTATATAAAGATATAATTGATCTTATGTACTAATATAGTATCCCACAACCTTGTTTTTGTTTAGTCTAATGGATTTTTAGCAAATTAAAAAAAATTTCCACATACAAGATCATGGTTATCTGTGAATAATAACATGCACAGCTTCCTTCCTACTGGATGCCTTCTGTTTAATTTCCTTCTCTGATATCCTAGCTACGACCTTGAATAAAATGTTGAATAGAGATGAGGAGAGCAGGCTTTGTCTTATTCCTGATCTTAAGGGAAAGGATTTTTTTTCTTTTGATAACTGCTCTTTATCTGGTTAAGGAAGTTCCCTCTATTACTAGTTTGTTTTAAATTACTACTTCTGTTTGGAGGGGAGGAGGACTGGGTATTGAATCCAGAGGTGCTTTACCACTGAGTTACAGTTCCAGTCCTTTTTTAAAAAAAATTTTTTAATTAAAAAAAATTAGTTGTAGATGGACACAATACCTTTATTTTATTTATTTGTGGGGTGCTGAAGATCAAACCCAGAGCTCCATGCATGTGAGGCAAGCAAGCACTCTACACTGAGCCACAACCCCAGCCCTTATTTTTTATTTTATGACAGGGTCTCACTAAATTGCTGACACTGGCCTCAAACTTGCAGTCCTCCTGCCTCAATCTCCTGGGTAGCTTGGATTATAGATATATGCCACAAAGACACCTGGCTGTTACTAGTTTTTGACTGGTTTTCTCAAGAAGGGGTTATGAGGTTTTTTTCCCTTCCTGTAGAACCAAACTTTATTGAATTGCAAATAAGGTTCCACATAGAAACAGGGTGTGAATTAGATACATGTCTGTCCTCGGGAAGCTTAAACTTCATGGCAGAAGCAAAATTATGGTAAATCACTTAATAATTAAATATTGTAGATGGTATGAAGGAAGGAACCCAAGTGTCTGATCATGACCAAAGAAAAAAGAGTACAGAACAGAACTTCAGATAGGGCTTGGGAACATTAGAGTGGTTCTCAAAGAAGTAATTGTTTGCCAGGCATTGGGTGCAAACCTGTGATCCCAGCTACTCAAAAGGCTGAGGCAGGGGGATTATAAATTTGAAGGCTAGCTTGGGCAACTTAGCAAGACCCTGTATCAAAATTAACTTTAATAAAAGAGCTGGGGATGTAGCATAGCAATAGAGTGCCCCTAGGCTCAATCCGGAGGAGGAGGAGGAGGAGGAGGAGGAGGAGGAGGAGGAGGAGGGGGAGGGGAGGGGGAGGGGGAGTTCGAGTTCTTTCCTTGGATCTTTTCCATTTCCATGGATCATTCTGGCAATACATGGAGCATGTGTTTGGGGGTTTGGGGTTCTGTCATACAGCATGGCATTGGTGGTCAGCCTCCAGGCATCCGAGCTGTGTGGAGTTCTTACTCCTGCTCTCATGGCCAGACTCCTACACCTGCCTCCTTGTTCTCCAGCCTGCATAGCTCTCACTGTCCATGCTCCACTGTTAGGCTTACTGCTCTCATCATCTGGGCAAATGTTAGCCTGTGCCTTTATTTTACAGATTGGTACAGGTACCCCTAAAAATGGCTCCAAGAGACCACTGTGGTGTTTAAAGCTATGAGGTTTGATCACTGGATAAGTGAATTGTTCCTATTAAAACTTTCATGCTCAGCCTGTTCAGAATAAACTGCATGGTCCATTCTGGTATACTCCTGAACTTTTTTTTTTTTTAAATGTGCTGTCATTTAATTTTTTTTTTACAGTTTAATATTTGTTTCCTTTTTCTCTTTGTTAAATTTTTTTTATTTGTTCTACTTAGTTGTACATAGTGGTAGAATGCATTTTGACATACCATGCATAAATGGAGTATAACTTCTTATTCTTTTGGTTGTACATGATGTAGAATCATGCAGATTGTGTAATCATATATACATAGGGTATACATAGGATAATAGTGTCCTCAGTTTAATAATTTTGTTATGATTTCTACATAGTATCTGGGTTCATTTTGACATAATTATGCACACAAGGAATTTGACCTCAGTTTCCATTCCCCTCCTTTTTCTTCCCCTCCTCCTCCTCTCCATCCTCTACTGATCTTCTTTCACTACTTTATGTATTTATTTTTAATTGTTACCTACTACATATACATAAAGGGAATATTCCCTCTGGGACATTTATATGTGACATAAAATGATTCCATTAGATTCATTTCATATTTCTTTCCCTTTTCCTTCTTCCCACCCTTTCATTCTTCTAATTCACTGATATATCCAGGGAATTTGGCAAAAATCATATTTTTATGATATCCAGTCCCCTCCACTGCCGCCTTCGTTCCTTGTCTTGCTCCAACTTCCATATATGAGAGAAAACGTATGACCCTTGATTTTCTGAATCTTATTTATTTTGTTTAACATGGTTTCTTCATCTTCATCCATTTACTGGCAAATGCCATTATTTCATTCTTCTTTTTTTTTAATATTTATTTTTTAGTTGTATTTTTATGTGGTGCTGAGGGTTGAACCCAGGGACTCACACTTGCTAGGCGAGTGCTCTACTGCTGAGCCACAACCCCAGCCCATATTTCATTCTTCTTTATGGCTAGAGAAAACTTCATTGTGTATATATACCACATTTTCTTGATTCTTGTATCAATGGGCATCTGGGTAGACTCTATAACTTGGCTATTGTGAATTGTGCTATTATAAACATTGATGTAGCTGTATCACTGGAGTGTGCTGATTTTAGTTCTTTTGGATAAGTAGCAAGGAGTAGGATAGCTGGGTCATATGGTAATTCTATTCCTATTTTTTTGAGGAATTTCCTCACTGCTTTCTGAGACGGTGCACTAATTTGCAGTCCCACCAGCAATGTCTGAGTGTACCTTTCCCTCCATATTCTTGTCAGCATTTAATATTATTTGTATTTTTGATAATTGCCATTCTGACTGGAATTTGCATAAGAAGAGCACAAATGATTTTGTCCCTACTTGGTTTCTGTGAGGAAGCTGGCTCTGGTATGTGAATGAGTCCCAACTGAACACTGTGACCTGCCAAGCCACATCCTGTCACGATAAACTTCTGTTCCCACGTGGTCCCCAAAACACCCAGCTGATACCCACCATGGAAGAGTGGGCTATGATCCAAATTCATTCTTTGGGATTTTTTCCTTGCTGAGTTAAATGCTGTCCTCCATTAAAAAAAAAAAAAAAAGTGGAGGACAACCTAAGCCTCCTTTTTACATATAAATTTACATAATTTCTTTGCATATGTAATTGTATATGCATGTGGATACTATACATGTGTGTGGTATATATGTGTGTAGCCTCTAACTGGAGAGCCATACGGACAGAAAAAGTAGAACTTATCCTCTTCATGGATCCCAAAGATGACAGGTGCCTAATCTTTCTAGCTTGGCAGAGTCTTGTTCTTCTTGAAGAAGGAAAAGGCAGCCAAACTGGGGAGAAAAAAAGAAAGTGTGGTTGGCATTTTTCTAAAAGGTACAACACCAAGTGTGGTCTAGAAAGAAGAGCATAGGATTAAAAGTCAAGACATCCCATTTTGACTCTACCTCTGCTACTAGCTGGCTGTGTGACCTTGAGTGAAACTATTCGCTTCTCAGTAATGGAATTCTCCAGAGAAAAACAGCAGAACTAACCTCTGCCTTTGCAAATTTGCAAAACAGCTGAGATGGAGGAAATCAGTGTGAACAATCTATAAATTTGAGATCTTCGTGCAATAGCAACAATGTCTTCCTTTAGAGTTGTCATTGCAATGTTTAACTCCTCCACTCTGTTGAAAACAAGCCATGAATTAACTAACAAAAATTATGGGCAGCCTGGGTACTGGGCTGAACTCCCACAGTAGGCCCCAGCAGACCTGACCCAATCTGACCAAAATGGAGTAACTCATGCTCAATGCCACATAATCAAACTGAAACTTGCAGGAAGAAGATAGATCTCAAAACCAGGTCAGTTTTTCCTGAGAACAGTGCACCTGAGTCAGGATAATAAGAAAGTCCTTTCTGTTTTAACTCTTACAAAAAGTAACCTGATCTTAACCAATCAGGTTTTCTGTCGTTCTGTTTTCTTGTTCCAGCCTTACAAAACCCACTGTTCTGCTCTTGTGCAGTGGGGAGCTCTCATTCTATTTTGGAGACTAAAGGCTGCTCTGATTCCTGAGTCATGGATCAAAGCCAATTAGATCTATAACTAAATTTGCTATACTTTTGTCCTTTGGCATCACATTTCTGCATGCTTATTCTGGTGTGGACTACTGTGTTAAGTAGTCCACATGCTATACAGATACATAATCCTCAGAATATATCACTGAGAACAGGCATTAATATAAATGATCACCCTTCTATAGATAAGGAAACAGGAACTCAGAGAGGTTAAATAATATGCATATCGTTGTATAAGTAGTAGATAAAGATTCAAACCCAGAACTCAATCTTACCCACTATACCAACCTAGTATTTCAGTAAAAATGGCTCATATTCCTATTTTCTTTTTAGAAAGTGAAAAAAGGGAAATGGCCATGCCAATCAATCTACTGCAGAGTAGCAGGGGTTCGGTTGTGGGTGTCAGAATCAGCTTTGACCAAGCCTGGTTTTCCTCCCACCCATCCTGTGTATGGGACTCAGCCCTCTTCCTCTGGAGGATCAGTTGTCTCAGCCTGGGAAAGCCCTAAAGCTACCCTCTCAGAAGCAAGTTGCCTGTGAACCCAGTGTTATTATTTTCTCTTGGTGAAGCCAGGCTTCTGACTTGAAGCTGTTCAACTTAAATCTGCCACGAAAACCCCACACAGAGGTTGCAGCTGTGTTTGGTAAATGATGTTCCCAGAGCACTGTTAATTTTAAAATATTTCATTAATAACTCTCCCCAAATGACAAAATGGCCACGTGTTGGTAGACTGAACATAAAGCACTCTTCTCATTTGGAAGATTGTGTAACAGACCAATCACTCTGGCCAGAAAAGAAGTACTTGTATCATGTGTAGCCCCTGTTCAAATTTCTAAAAGGTTTGTGCTTTCTGATTGAAGTGGATTTGGCAGTGACTTCCAACTCTGGAGCTAAAAATGTCTGATTTCCTGCTCCCTGGGGCAGTGAATGATCTATAAACACAAATTCATTAGAGAAGCTGTATTTGCAAGGAGAAAAGAAAGATTGTGTTATGTAAACAAGGACTCTTAATTTATTGACTAGTAGGTTGTTCACTTATTGATTCTCCTCATGGGAAGTGCAGGGGTCTTATTATGTTAAAAGGGAAAAACACAGGGTATGTCTGTTAAGTGGGAATTTTAAAATTTGAGAATCACAAAAGAAACCCAGATTATAGGAAAATGGAAGAGGGAAAGATCAGGACAGTGGGATTCAGGGTCAGGGAGGAAGAAAAAAGAGATTTTAGATAAGAACTGGGAGCTTATGCACTGAGCTGAGGGTTTTTATGGAAAGTTTCAAACATAAAATGAGAGAAGAATATAATACCTATGAATGCATCACACAACGTCAAGTTATTAGCTCATGACTGATTTTTTTTTCATCTTTTATTCTCCTCCACTTAGTAATATTTGGGGGCAAACCCTTGTATCCTTTTATCTATTGTTTTCATCAGCATCTTCACCACTGTGGCCAAAAGACCTGACAAGAACAATTTTAGAGGAGGAAAAAGTTATTTGGGGCTCAAGTTTCAGAGGTCTCAGTTCACAGCTCTTGGTCAAAGGTGAGGCAGAACATGGAAGGGCATTCAGAGGGAAGCAGCCCAGATCGTCGCACCAGGAAGCAGAGAGCTCTACTCACCAGGGAGAAAATATAAACCCCAAAGGCATGCCCACAGTGACCCACCTCCTCCAGCCACACCCTCCCTGCCTGTAGTTACCACCCAGTTAATCCCTATCAGGGGATTATTGTACTGATTCGGTGAAGGCTCTCATAACCCCGTTATTTCACTCTTAACCTTTCTTGCATTGTCTCACAAATGCACCCCTCATATCTAAACCTTAACATTCGTACATTAGCAGACACATCTAGAAGTTAAAAAATCTTTTAAAACACAACCTTGATGTTATTTTCACATCTAAAAAACACTCTTCCCTTAATATTATAAAATATGCAACCGGTATTCATTTTTCTAAGTTCCTCATAAATAATTTTTATTTTCATGGTGGTTTGTTTAGAATAGAATCCAATAAGGATCCAAACGTACACTGTGGTAGTGTGTTATGGTCTATACAGCAACAGACTGTCACAGGCAGCATTGCACTGGTGTGACATCACAGGTGGGTCTGTCTTCCTGAGAATTGGGGTCAGACACCTGTTGAGATTCAGATGTTTCTTATTGGGTCCAGCAGTCTTCATAGGTGATGGCGTGTTTTTCCATCAGGAGACACCTAATATTGATTGTCTTTCATTTGGTGATTTTGACAGCTGTTGTGGTCCAGCACCTAGACCCTTTTGTTCCTTAGGGGTTGGAAAATAGAGATATTCTGTCAACTTTTCCAAGACAGAGAAGAAAATGAATACTTCTATACAGAGAAACATCTCTTTCTTCTTCCATTTGATCATCTAGGGATTTAATTTGTCCAGGAAAAGTAGGTCAGCTGTTGGCTTCTTGTTATTTACTGATTTTCAACACAGTAGTTCATTCACAGTCATCCTGCAACAGCAATCAAGTAACAAAAACCAGGTCTTACTTGTTTTTGAGATCTCAGGGATTTGAACACATTTGTTCTCATGCCAGGGCATTGCAGGTACACTGATGGATGCTCACCTGGTGCCATCCTTTCAGCCAGTGGAAGCTGCTTCAGGTTGGCTTCCAGGTCTCTGACACAACCCATAACTCCAATAATCTCAGATAGATAGTTTCCTTACTTCCTGGTATGACCAAATGTTCTAACCCTTAGACATTTTTCAGTGGGGGGTGGTGCAAGACTTGGATTCAAGGAGTACTGATTCCTTTAAGTAGGAAATGATGTCTACAGACCAAGATCTGGACACTTAGGATGCTCATAGCTCACGGGATGGTCATTGTTTTTAGGTCTTTCCAGTGAAGAAATGTAAATAATAAAAAAGATTAAAACAGTCGGATGTTAGGCATAGTGTCTGACAGAATAAGGGCTGAAGAAATGTAAATAATAATTATCTGACTCAATGAAACACAGATATACACACAGAGATATACATACACATCTAATCATATACACACGTGCATACACACACATCGTTGGTGGAAAATATCTAAAGTGGAAAATGCATTCAATCCGCCTAATTTGCTGAACATCACCCCTAAGCAACAGAGCTCACTGTGGAATATTGGTTGTTCACTCGCATGACTACATGTTTGGCCAAATAGCAGCTCACTGCTGCTGCTTGGTATTGCAAGAGTGTTGTGCCACATGTCACTAGTCCAGGAGAAGATCAAAATTCCTGAAGAGTTTCAGCTGAATGCATGTTGCCTTCCCAATGCTGCAAAGTCAAGCTGTTAAGTTAAGCCACCGTAAGGTGGCCAATCTATGTCAGACTTTCACTTACTCAGTTCAGTCTCACATACGTATCTGTTCTGCCATGTCAGGAATACCAGTTCTTGGCGACTCCAGAGATGACTAGAACATTTCCTAATGGCTCCTTTCATCAACCCCACACTGCCTCCAAACACTCTCATCACAATATATGCCAGTGCATTACTAAAAACAGCATGAGATTGCTTATTTTTGCATCACTTTTTGTTCTTCTTAGGGCGTGTCTCATTGGGGAAATCTACCCTCAAATTATAAAATTGCTTGGACTAGTTCCTTTCTTTGTGGTTATGCCAACAAGTAACACACGTGTGTTCATTGGTTTCATTTTACTTTGTTCTTGGTGTTGCATTTTAAATTCAAACTTTATACTGATGTAAAATATGTTCATGGTTTCAAAGTCAAATTATAAAACAAGGTATGTTCAAAGGATTCTAGCTTGTTTCCCTGCCTCCTTGAGTCTATTTCCTCTTTTCTCCACCTTCACCATAGGTAACCAGTTTTTTTGAAAAACATAGCTTATCTTTGCATTGTTTTTTTTTTTTAATATAAGGTGTGTGTGTATGTGCATGTACGCACGCGTGTGTGCATCCCCCTCTCTTAGATAAATGAGAGTGTGCTCTTCCTGACCCTTCTTGGAGATGACCCCATGGCTGCACATAGAGAGGTTCCTTACTGCTCACGGCTGTCTAGTGTTCCACTGTGGAGGACACCGAGGTTCATTGAGACAGTTCCCTATGGATGGATAGTCAGTGTCTAGTTCTTTTTCCTATTATATATGCTGTTTTCACAAATGACCTTGTCCACATGTGTCTTTTTGTGCTTTTATCAACATGGCCTTGGGCTAGATTCTTAGAAGTAGGATGGCTGGTCAAAAGGTAACAGGCCATGGGAGTTAGGCTGCTTTACATCCCTACCAACAATGTCTGAGGGAGCTATTTCTCCACGGCCTTGCTGTGTCAAGGAGGGTCAACCTTTTTGATTTTTGTGAGTCTTATCAGTGAGAAGTAATATCTCTGTGTGATTTTAATCTGGATTTCTTTTACTGAAAGGGTAGTAGGATACTTTCTAAAAATAGTCTTCCTGGTCATAGAGGTAGGGCCCAGGCATGTTTTTATTGAGAAGCTGTATGTATGATTCTTTGACACAGCAAGGCCAAGAATCACTAATGGAGAGTGTTTGCAAACACCTCTCATGGACTTGGATGTGAGCTAAATCTCATTGTCACTCACTTGCACTTGACCTTGTGAAATTTCTTAAATTCTGAGCTTCTGTTTGCTCATCTGTAGAGAAAAAACAGAATAGTCATAGTATCTACTTTTATAGGATTGGTGCAAGATTAAAACAGGACAGGCACAGTGGCACAGACCTATAATCCCAGCAGCTCAGGAGGCTGGGGCAGGAGGATCATGATTTCAAAGCCAGCCTCAGCAAAACCCATGTGTTAAGCAACTCAGTGAGACCCTTTCTCTACATAAAATACAAAATAGGGTTAGGGGCATGGCTCAGTGGTCGAGTGCCCCTGAGCTCAATCCCTGCTATCCTCCTCCCCCCATCACCCCCACCAAAAAAAAAAAAAAATCAAAATAGTCGGACGCTAGGCATTGTGTCTGACACAGTAAGGGCTAAAGAAATGTAAATAATAATTCTCTGATTCAGTAAAGAGAACCATTGGGCTTTGTAGGCTGTAAATCATTGTATCCTATAAAATTAGTATCACCTCCTTAAATGGACTTCATAGTAATATGTATGAGAAAGAAGAGGGTCTTTTTTGTGTGTGTGAGTTGGCTGTGGTGTTGCCATAGAACTGAAGGCCACACTTAGTATTCAGGAGTTTGATAAGAGAAGAAGAAGAAGTGTAGGTGTGGAGAGGGCCTGAAACCACCCTGCAGGACAGGCCTTGTCAGAGGACAGAGGGGAAGTGCATCCTCATGGGACCTGGCCTAGCAGTTGCCATAGTACAAGCCGGGAGGTGTATTTGAGAACTCGGCGAAATGTGCAGGGTCGTTAGCTGCTCAGCTTCTGCCCTCCTGAGCGTCGGCCTGAAGGGTATGAATTGAGAGAACAGTGTTCCCTGGTGTCTGACACCAACTTTCCTAGCAAGCAGGGCACAGTCACTGACATTCTTAGGAGAAATTCTAGCCCTGAAGCCTGAGTCACGCCTCCCTGCAAGGAGGATGGGAGCCAAGGGTTCTGGCCTAGCCCAGGGTGTGTTCTTCCTCGTGGTGTGTTAAAGGGTTATTTTTATTATTAATCTTTCTGTAAAATTCAGTTTAGTTATTTGTCTTCTGTTTGTTTCCTTTTGCTTCATGTATTTCTGCTTTTGTGACAGTCATGCCCTTCTCATTTCTCTAGGTTGATTTTTTTTTTTTTTGCTTTCTTTTTGATTTTTGAGTGGGAAATTAAGTTTGCTGAGTTTCACTTTCTTATTTTATGCTAAGTGCCTTTAAGACATCTGTTAGTGCTCTCTTTCAGTTTGAAATACTTCATCATTTCTGTCTGAATTCCTCTGTAGCTCTGAATGACCTCTGTGTGCTTTACAGGGTGTCAAGGGTATGGACTCCTTTGCTATAATTTGCATCATTGATTTCTAATTTCCTTGCATTGTAATTGATGAATATATCTATCATTTTGAGAGGAAATTTGTGGAAACCTGATTTATATCGTAAATCATGCCTTATCAGTTTTTAATCAGTGTTTCATATATGTTTGGAAAAAAACCCGAGTATTCTATTTGCTGGGTACTGAAATCTTAAAATAGCAATTAGCTTAAGTTGGTTAATTGCCCTGTTCAGATCTTTTTCAACTTCGCTGCCTGGCAAAATTATCTAGGTAGCTCTACTCCACTAGGGTCCTAGACACAAAATTATCCACGTAGAGTTGATTGGTTTTCACAAAACATGCTCCTGTTATGGAGGACATGGAGGGTCTTCTGACTTTGTAAGCAGTGTTGATCTGAGTGTGGTGTCCCCTCTCAGTTAGCCTATAAAATCTAGGCTCTGATCTCCAGTGGATTATCTTGGCTGTTGCACTCACGGATATTTGTGTCGTGCAATAATTTAAGAGTGGAACTGATCAATATCCTTATGAAGAACAGAAAGTAGATAACTGGCTAGGCTAGAGGCCTTGTGAAGAAGGAATGCATTCTTTTGAATTTTTTTTTTTTTTTTTTTGCTGTATTTGACTTTTTTCTAGTTCTTAGATAGCCAAATGTGACTATATGTAAATGTCACTATATATATTTATATTCATATAGAAATGTATATTTTTAGATTCATTCAATAGTTAGATTTATTAACATATTTGAAGGTTCAGTTCATGAATATGATTTGTTTATATCTTCTAACCTGTATTAAACTTGTCCCAGTGTCCAGCGTTAGTTGAAGGCCTGTGCCCTTGGTCACATGATCATGTGCGCATTGCACAAACCTCTCTGGGACTTATTTCTTCATCAGTTACATGGGCAGAATACAACCTTTCCATGTTGGTCAAAGAGGGTGGTGGTGAGGCTCAGTCAGATAATGGACACTTTGGAAACTGCAAAGAGATTTTGAAATGCAGAAGGCCCAAGTTAGGGACATCATGTGAAGAAGTGGCAAGTGAAAGTGACCTCAAGGCATCTTAATCCCCTTTATTCTCCAGAAGGAAATTGGACAGGGTAAGGATTGAAAGAAATGTTTGGAAACCCCTGAAATGAATTTTCCCATGTCCTTCCTTCCCCTCCCTCAGTGTAGAACACAGAAACTGCAGCCATGACCACCCACGTCACCCTGGAAGATGCCCTGTCCAACGTGGACCTGCTGGAAGAGCTGCCCCTCCCAGACCAGCAGCCATGCATCGAGCCACCGCCCTCCTCCATCATGTACCAGGTAATGGAAGTGGGGGAGCATGCCAGGAGCTCAGGAGCTCTGAGTCCCCTAAGAGCCTCTGCCCTGAAGGGAGAGGGGCTGCATCTAGAAGGTTAAAGGTCGAGAGCTGATGCAGTCCCTCACGCACTTGGGGAGCTGGGTGTGAGGAACAGATGAGCTAACAAATGTACATCAGGGCTGTTTCCGTACTCCAGGGAGGGCTGGTCGATGTGCTCTGACCCCAGGTACCTTCCCAGCTGTTCTTGCTGCTGCACCAACCATGTTTTGGCAATTCTGACCTCATGAATTAAATATTGCCATTTAGAAAGCCCTAGAGCCTGCCTGGGTAGTTACTTTGCCTTTGTGTATGTGAAAAGAACGCGAGGACTCCACAGGGCTCAGGGAAGTAGGTCAGAGGCATTTGCTTTTGCCTTAGAGGAGATCTTGTGATAGTCTAACCTTGATTGCCCAAATCCACCATCCCATGGGGCTGGTAGGGAGGGCACCCTTTTGCAGTTGGAGTCAGCCCTGCAGTATAGTCCCTGGGCCCCGCTTGCTAGGCCAGAGGCCTTGTGAAGAAGGAATGCATTCATTTGAAATTTTTTCGCTGTATTTGACCTTTTGCTAGTTCTTAGATGGCTAAGTGTGAATGAATATAAATATATATTTTTAGTTTCATTCAATAGTTAGATTTATTAACATGTTTGAAGGTTCAGTTCATGAATATGATTTATTTATATCTTCTAACCTGTATTAAACTTTATGGTTTTTATTTACAGGAAAGTTTAACAAAATTTCCCTGTAACTATGCCCCCTCTTCTGTAGACACATGGACCCTTTTACCAAATATATGTATTTTACCAAATATGTCAACTTGCTACATATGTTAATATGTACATCTTGTAAATATATACTTGGTGAAATATGTATATTTGGTATATAATAATATGTATATGTTTTTAAAATATGATTTTTTTCTTTTTATCAAAAGGAAATAGCACTATTTATAGTATTCGATGACCTGGCTTTTTCTTAAAATTTATTATGGGCATTTTTTTCTATCACAATGTAATGTGGTTGAGCCACATATTTTCTAGCACCTCATGGTCCTTCTAAGTCATTGCATGTACGGTGTATGCTATTATTTATTTAGCCATTTGCTATTGATGAGCATTTGAGTGGTTTGCAGGGTTTTTTTCAATCACAAAAATGCTGCAGTGGTTGTCCTCATGCATATGGATTTGCACCTTCAGGTGAGAATTTCTGAATGGCTGGATCAAAGTGATGTATACTGAACTTTTAGCAGCATTTTGGGCTCGTGTAGTTTTGGCATTTACTTCTGAGTCTCTTGATGAGTGACTGACCTCCCATGGGCAGCAAATGGGCCCTGTCCTCAGCCTGTCCCTGCTGGTGTGATTATGCAGTCAAGTGTTTGGGGGAGAGGCAAGATTCCAGGTGAGATGGCAGTAGGTTTCCACAGAGTTTGTTGACAGTAATTTGCTTCCTGGACACCAGCTAAATTGGACCCATTCCCAACAACTAAATGTGCCTAACCTTTAATTCCACAGGCCAACTTTGACACGAACTTCGAGGACAGGAATGCATTTGTTACAGGCATTGCAAGGTACATTGAGCAGGCAACGGTCCATTCCAGCATGGTAAGTCTCTAGAACCACGTGTGCAGACCGTGCTCCCTGCTGAAGCAGGAGGGGCTGTGGGCGGCTTCTCACACGGGGACATGTCCTCGGCTACCCCCACTTCAGACCCCAGCTATGCAAGCCATTGAGTAGTCCTGCCCCACCTCCTTCCAGAAGCTCAGCACTCTGCTCCCCTTTAGCTTCAGGCTTTGCAAATCCCACTCACTGTAGCCCCTCCTGATCTCCACCGCTCACTTCCCTGAGCTTCTGTAGCTCTTTGGGTTAACATGTGGTTAGATTCTGCCTTGTCTTGCATTTCATTGATTACCGAGTATGTGGAACTTTGTCTGTCTGCAAAGCAAAATATTCTTCATAAAAGAGACATGGTGACTTTGGCTTTGGAGTAACATGGTTATTGACTCAAGGAAGTCAGTGGCCTAGATCACCCTACAAGCAGAGCTAGCTATTATTTTCTTTCTTAGGTTCTGACTCTAAAAAGGAGGGGTCATCCCCTTCTCTCTTGGGCTTTCCTTGATTTTTTTCTTCTCAGGCAGCATTGGACTTGGAGGAATTCCAGAGTCCTTATCTTGGGGCTCTGTTGTGGCCTGATGGATCTTTGTCACTATGTTTGTTGTATTCTCTAACCTTGACTTAGCAAACCTACTCGTTTGTTCTGTAAGTATTTTGCATCTGTACCTACAGAGGACAGGGTCAGTGCTGGGGAGGTGCCCAGGGACAAACTGGCCAATCCTAGTTCTCAGGGAGTCAAGTCAATACTGAAGCTTGCCATTCACCGAGCACTTTCTCTGTGCAGATATTTTAAGTTCATTGTCTCATTTCATCCTCAATGAACCCTGTGAGGTAGTAGTTCTGTTATAATACCCATTTTATGCTAGGTGCAGTGGCACGTACCTGTAATCCCGGTGACGAGAGACTGAGGCAGGAGAATTGCAAGTTCAAGGCCAGTCTCAGCACCTTAGCAAGACCCTGTCTCAACACAAAAAATAAAGGACTAAGGATGTAGCTCAGTGGTAAAGTGCCCCTGGCTTCACCCCACCCAGTACCTAAAAATGAAAACAAACAACAAACAAACAAATAAATAATAAAGTACCCACTTTACAGCTGGGGAAAACTGGAGCCCACAGTTGACAAATGAAGGACCTAACCTCTGCTGTCTGTCAACAAAAATCTGTGCTCTGGACTACTCTTTGTGGACAAATGAAAATTCACAAAGGGTAAATGTCATGGTTGAAGTTCGGTGTTTGAAGGGACTTTGAGAGGATTAGAGAAAATTTGATGAAGGAAGTGACTTTTAAGCGGGACCCTATAGGAGGATAATGACACCTTTAAGCTGTCTGTAAGGCATTCCTACCACAAAGCATTGGAGTCCTCAGAATCGCCCTGGGACTTGCAGAGGGATCAATATACCCATTTTAGGGATGAGAAAACAGAGGCCTGGAGAAGTTAATAGCATGTTACTCATGGTTCTATAATCAGGAAGTCTTGGGATTGGATCTGAAATCTGGGACTGACTCTCTGTATTTTACTCCACTGTCTCACATGGAATTTTACCAGTCTGGGAGAAGTGGGCTTACCCTGCTGCGGGGTGACGGGGGACCAGTATGAACAAAGGCATAGAATTTCCAGTGGTTACTCATGTGTGATCTGTGAGGTCCACATGAGCAAATTATGGTATTGATGGAAATTCAGATGGGGGTCAGCTGGTGCAGGGTACATCAGTTGGCAAGGGCTGCCTTAACAAAATGCAGTAGACTGGCTGGCTTAAAGAGTGGGTGTTTATTTTCTCACAGTCCTGGAGGCTGGAAGTTCATGATCAAGGTATGGGCAGGGTTGATTTTTCCCAGGGCCACTCTGGTTTACCTGAGACTGCTTCTGGCTGTTTCCTCACGTAGTCTTTCCTGTGCACACACAGCATGTCTCTTTGGGAATCCAAATTCCCTCTTCTTATAAGGACACCAGTCAAATTGGATTAGGGCCCACAGAAATGACCTCATTTGAATTTAACCACCCCATCTCCAAGTAGAGTCATTCTCAGGTACTGGGTTTAGGGCTTTCACAGATGATTGTGTGGAGGGAGAGAGATACATACAATTCAGCCTGTAGCACAGGGCTTTCATTCATCACTAAAAGTCCAAAGGCAGTGGAAGGTTTTTGTCCATAGGAGAGAGTTGAGCAGAATTGTTTCACCTGTTATGTGTGGAATGAGTTGAGGAAGAGTGAATGGAGCAGATAAATCACTGAGATCATTAAATTCCCAACCCTGGAGTTATTAAAGATGGTATTAGGGTGATGGCATTGAGGGTGACTAGGGGGACATGCATGTGAGAGTCACCGGAGCTCAGCTCCACGTGGCCTAGCAATCTGCTGGGGTAGAGGGAACAGCAACCACACTTTGGTGTTCTGGAAATGTCAGATCAGGGACTCTGGTAGGGAAGTCTAAGGAGCAGGCTGGTTCAGAGGGTCACTGCATGAATCTTCTATTGCTGCTGTAACAAGCTATCATATTCTTAGTGCCTTAAAACAACACAGATTTCTTTACTGACAAGTACTTTAGAGGTCCCACGTGGGTCTTCCTGAATTTGATCAAGGTGCCCACAGGGCCACATTTGTTTCTGTAGGCTCTAGGGAGCTTTCTGTTGTCTTGTTTTTTTTTTTTAGCTCCAAGAAGCTTGGCTTGTTTCTAAATAAGAAAACTATGACCCTTATGACAAGTTGAAAGATGGGTCCAAGGGAGGCAGGGCCAGAAGTCAAGTCCCAAGGCCCCACCCAGGACTCCTTTCTCCATATCATCTTGGCCTCTTTATTCAAGGCCAGTTGTGCAATAAATCCAACTGAGAGTCAGCTAAATGGTCCACAGGGCAGAGTCCACGCCCATCTTCTCCACTGCCCTGTTCAGCACAGAGCTCAGGACCCGTGAGTGCTCAGTAAAGCTTTCATTGAATGCAGGAGTTCACATTACACCTGCTATGGGCAGTTGCGTGCTAAAAATAGATGCACATTCTTTATATTACTGTCACTTCCCCTTTTTGACATGTGTTTGAAGCAGATGACTGTAGGACACCCACGGGTTGATCTTGGTCCTTTCTGATCTCAAGGACAACATGTTACTGATGCTAAAAGCTCTCTACATTAAGCATTGAAACTGTGACTTGTCAAAGACATTTGCTGTTGAAAATAGAGCTGTAATAAGTAATAAACTCCAGGTTAAATCTGATCTGATCCTAATGAGATATGGGATATGTAAGATATGCAGATTTAAAATTAAATCAATAAAAGTACATTTTTTTTGAATACAGATATTCACAATGAGACATGGCCTCGTGTTACTCTTTATTGTGTTTGGGGGCATACTTTTCATAACATAAAACCATTTAAAGTGTAGAATTCAATGCTTTTTTTTAAAGCCTATTCACAATATTATACAACCACACCACCATCTAATTTCTGTTACCCAAAAGAATACCCCAGACCTCTTAGCAGTCACTTCCACTTCCTCTCTCCCTGTGAACTCTGGCAACCTCCAATGCACTTTCTGTCTCTATGGATTTGCATATTCTCACATTTCACCTAAGTGAGTTATACAATAAGTGGATTTTTGTACCTGGCTTCTTTCACTTAGTGAAATGTTTTTCAAAGTTTGTGTTGTAGCCTGTGTAAGTACTTCATTACTTTTTATAGGTGAATAATATCCCATTGTAGGATAGACCACTTTTATTTGTCCATTCATCAGTTGGTGGACATTTGGGTTATTTCCATTTTTTTTGTTGTTGTTATTGTTGTTTTGATTTTTGTTGGTACTGAGGGTTTAACCACTGAGTTACTTCCCCAACCCTTTTTATTTTTCTTTTGAGACAGATTCTTGCTACATTGCTTAGGGTCTTGCTAAATTGCTGAGGTAGGCCTCAAACTTATGATCCTCCTACCTCAGCCTCCCGAGTAGCTGGGATTATAGGCATGTGCTACTTTACCTGGCTTTATTTCTATTTTTGAGTTATTATGAATAATGCTGCTGTGAACATTTATGTCACCCATAAATCCTGAATCCTCAGAAATTTCTGTGTGGACATAATTTCAGTTCTCCTGGGTATATATCTAGCGGTGAAACTGCTGGGTCAAATGGTGACTCAATTGTTAATATTTTGTGGCACCTTTTTTAGGAATTTAGACTGTTTTCCTAATTCCTTTACAGATCACCTAGAGAGAGACATAGTGTCGTTGAATTCTCACAGAATTCTGTCACATCAGCACCACCACCATCATCATCACTTTAACAGATGACTAAGTGGGGAGTTTTAGTGATTTACTGTGGACTAAAGGGCTGAGGGTGATGAAGCTGGATGTTAGCCCAGATGTTCATACCTTGAGTTGAGGGCTCTTTCCACAGAGGCATAGTCCAAGGGATGAGTCATCTCTGTTTTTTAGGCTCATTTCAAAGTTGTTGCTTATTTCTATCATGTGTATATTAATTATTCTCCTGCTTATAGTAATGTGGACTCTTATCAAGTGTGAACTGACAGTACTGTTTCGTTATTTTAGTGTATTACGTATTATCTATTGTTATTGTAGTACTATTACCGTACTCTAGTAGATATATAAAGTAACATAGTATTCCAATCCAGAGAGAGCTTATAATTCAGAGCTTGGTACATATGCCACCAATTTTTTTTGACATTCAGGATATATTTATAATCACTATTGTTTTGGTTTGTGACCTATTTACATACAGTTTTGCTTGCTCATTTTCTTGCTAACTATATCTGGGACACCTTTTTCTGTGGGAACTGCAGTTCTGTCCTCCTTTCCAAGGTGGCCATCCATCTGTTTGAAAACTGTAGCCCTGTCATAGAGCCCTTGGGCTTCTGATGAGAATGATGTAGGTTGGTTTTTCTTACTCTTGTGCAAGTGAGTCATCTGAGCATTTTGTTGAGATGTGGCTTGTTATTCCATAGACAAGGGGGTGCCTGAGAATCTGCCTTGCTAGTGCGCCCTCTGCTGACGGTGCCGATGCTGCTGGTCCACAGACCACCCCCGTGATAGTGAGGCTCATGAGAAACCCTGGGCTTGGATGTCACTTCTCACTGCCCCCTGGTTTTGCTCTTTCAGAATGAAATGCTAGAGGAGGGACATGAGTATGCCGTCATGCTGTACACCTGGCGCAGCTGTTCCCGGGCCATTCCCCAGGTGAGACGGCCCGCACCCTGTGTGTGTGTCTCAAACCCCTCTGCGGGGAGGGGGGGTCTTATTCTTTCTCACTCTACTCACTGAGCTTTTCCAGGTGGGAGGGGCAAGTCAGGGCCTCTCATCCAAGGAAGCAACCTGAAGTCACTGATGACTAGGGCCCATGCCCAAGGACTTAAATGTTTGTGCAGTACACAGTATGCATAGTATCTTATTTCAAAAACTGTACATGCTGATTTTCTGACACCTAAACCATGGCAGAAGGATGTAAAGTAAAATATAAGACCTCCTGGCCCCACCAGCCAAACCCACCTTTCTCCATAAGATCATCACTGGGAACACTTTGCTGCATATTCTTCTGTATCGTCTCCCTGGCATGAATATTATTTTGTACATTTTTATCATTTATAATAGTGTTGTTTCTTTTTATATTATTCTGCCTTTTGCTTGTAAAAATTTCTTCATTACTGAACTTTTTTTATGTCAAAACATACACATATTTTTCTAACCATCATTGTCATATAACTAATGAGTTCCATCATCACAAATCAACAAACCACAGGTGTATAAAGTAAGCAATCTATTCCTCCCCTCCTAATCCTGGTCCTTGGGGAGAAGTGCTATTTGCAGTTTTTCAGCCTTACTGATTTCATCTGCCTGTCTTTTATATGAACACAAAGAGTTTTGTTTTGCTTAACAAAAACAGGATCAAATTATCCTGTTGTTCACCTGCTAGCTTATGGTGACAGTGCTGTTATGGCAATTTATGTAGTTCTATCTCCTCCCTTCTAAGAGTTCATCACTATATTGTGTGATCATATCATCGAATCCATTTGGTCATCCATGGATGGGTATTTAGCACTTGCTACCTTTTTTTAAAAAATTTTTTTAGTTGTAGATGATGCATACCTGTATTTTACTTATTTATTTATTTTATGTGGTGCTGAGGATCAAACTCAGTGCCTTACATGTGCTAGGCAAGCACCCTACCACTGAGTCACAATCCAGCCCTTGCTACCATTTTGAGAATTTCTGACCATCTGTGAAGAGTGTCCTTGAACCGCCTCTCCTCAATCTTCAGATTCAGTTGACCTGCTGGTGGTTTTGACAAGAGTGTTGTAGAGTGTCTGCCATGTGATTCTGATGTGCACACTGGTTGAAAACCACTGGGCAGGGAAATGGGTTTTTAATGGCACATCTGATGTTGGCTGACATTGGCCTGGGAATGGCTAGGGGAGCAAGGGATAGAACATTGCTGTTTGCTTAGAATCTGACTGGGCCCCCCTGGGACAGGGCTGGGGAAAGGCCAAAGTGGGAAGCTCCTGATCATAGCACAGAACACCAAAAAAGGGAAGGGGGGGGTTCCTGTCTTGGGACCAGCTGGTTCCTAATGTGTAGCCAGTCTCTGGGCGGGGGGGGGGGGGGGGGGGGCGCCTCTGCCTCCCACCAGACCAGTGAGACTGGAGCCACCTCAGCTTTTTCTTGCTTTGGAATCAGTTACTTCCCAACAGAGGCCCTTGTGAGAGTAAAGGGTATCCTTATTAATAAGACCACAGGTGTGGACCAGGACTGTGTGGATGAACCAGGGTGCTGAGTCCCCTCCTCTGCCCATAGGTAAAGTGCAACGAGCAGCCCAACCGAGTGGAGATCTATGAGAAGACCGTGGAGGTGCTGGAACCGGAGGTCACCAAACTCATGAAGTTCATGTACTTCCAGGTGAGCTGGCCTGGTGGTTCTGCATCAGGAGACCTGAGAAGACCATCTGTCTTCCGGACACCAGACTCTGCACCTTGGTACCATGCTGTCTATTCATCTAGCAGCTATTTTTAGAAAGCTACCTCCAAACCCCTGTGTGAGCAAAACAGATACATGTCCCTAGCCCCATGTAAGTTACACCTGATGAGTCAGTGAGTGTGCTCTGGGCATGGGAGAGACTGACTATAAAAAGTAATTTTCAGGGCATAATTAGTGCTGCGAGCAAACTAATAGTGAAAACAGTTCCGGGTTGTGGAGTATCTGCTGGTGCTCTTTAGGGACAGTCTCTTGGGACGTGTGTGTGGACTGAGCTCTGGGCAGTGAGAGAGAGGCTGCCTGCAGTGGTCAGGAGCAAGAGCACTCCCTGGAGAAGGTACTGTAAGCCCAAAGCCCTCAGGTCTGATGTGTTTAAGAAATAGAAGGAAGACAGGGAGACTGGAACTCAGTGAAGATGGGGGGGGTGGCGGGAGAGGAAGGAGGAGACTGTGGGGAGGGCACTGTGGATCCTGAGCTGTCATTCAAGGCCATGGGAGGCACTGGAGGGTTTGGGTGACTTGATCTGATCTGAGGTTTTGCGACAGCCTCTGGCTGCTGTATAGGGGTGGATGGCATGTTGGGGGGACAGGAAGAGGTTGGGAGCAGGAGCAGAGGGACAGCAGGGAGGCCAGTTGGGAGGCCTGCGAGCGTGATGGTGTCAAGAAGGAATGAGCCAGTGTAGTGGCACACGCCTGTAATCCCATAGCTTGGAGGCTGAGGTAGGAGGATCATGAATTCAAAGCCAGTCTCAGTGACTTAGTGAGGCCCTAAGCAACTCAGTGAGGCCCTGTCTCTAAATAAAATATTAAAAAAGGGCTGGGGATGTGGCTCAGTGATCGAGTGCCCCTGGGTTCAATCCCTGGTATGGAAAAAAAAAAAAAAAAGGAAAGGAGGAGAGAGGGCCAGGGCTTCTCTGAGTGGGCAGGCTGGCTGGACAGGGGCCACAGGGAGGCATGTGAGTAGAGGGAGCAGGGTGTCACAGTCACATCAAAAACAGCTGAGGAGGACAGGTTGGTAACGGGCGTCCAGGCTGAACTCCAGGGTGGGCATCATGACACACAGTGCGCCCTCTTCTTGGTTCCCCATGGAGCTGAGTGTCACGGACGGATTCCCTGCCAGTCCCCTGCACAGTGGCAATGACTGGAGGAGTCAGTGTAGCACAAGGAGGTGAGGATAAATGAGGATAAATGAGGTCCATTGGTAAAGAACAAGTAGAGCCCTCTTCCACAGCGGGTCCCAAGGCCGCGGCTGCTGTTAGCAGCACAGACCCGGCTTCCAGGAGCCACGGGTCTCTTTGCGAAGGCAGACAGACCTGCAAAAGGAGAGCTTCCCAAAGACCCTGGGGTGCTAAGCTGAGGCCTCCCCAGAGGCATTCGCAGAAGGGAGGATCTGTAGTAACTTAGAACCCGGCTGGCCAGCACCACAGTCACTGGCCACGTGTGACTACTGATGTTAATTAAAATTACGTGCAATTAAGAACGCAGCTCCTCAGTCACAGAGTGCATCTCATGTGCTCCATGGCCACTCGTGGGGAGCAGCTGTTGATTGCACGGGGCTGATGGGGAACATTCCTGTGGTGGTGGAAAGCTACCGGGTGTAGTCTTTGGGGAGAGGGTGGCTGACCGCGGGGTCCCAGGCCCACAGCTCATGTTGGAGCCGTCATTTCTTTCCCCACTTCTCCTCTCCCTTCCTTCCATTTCTCCTCCTCCTCCTCTTTTTTTCCTGCTCACTGCCCCTGGAACACACAGCAGCAGTCTCTTTTTCTCTTGTTGAACTGTTTTTTCTGTTTTTGTTTTTTCCTGACACCAGCTTTACTGGGGTATGCCTGGAATGGTACCTGGCACACAGTAGAAGCTCAATAAAAAGTTATTGATCATCATGAGCCCCTTTCTCTGGATGGTTCTCACACACTCTTGGCCTCCTTCTCCTTGTTGGCCAATGCCTGACACTGTCCCAGGTGTTGGGGACACAAAATGAATAAGACATATTGATGCTTCTAAATGAAAGTGTGTTGGATGAATTCATTGGTTCGACTCACTCAGGGCCAGATCCAGATTGCCTCTAAAATCAGATTTGGATTGAAATACTTCTCTGAGAAAGTCCACCCTACAGATCTGCCCTTTTCTCGATGGCCTGGGGAGACCCCAGGGGAGCCTTGACCAGAAAGCAGAGGGAGCCACTGCCCCCACCCCTGGGGCCGACACCCCCCCTTACGCCTGCCCCTCTGCCTCCAGCGCAAGGCCATCGAGCGGTTCTGCAGCGAGGTGAAACGTCTGTGCCACGCCGAGCGCAGGAAGGACTTTGTGTCAGAGGCCTACCTGCTGACCCTGGGCAAGTTCATCAACATGTTCGCCGTCTTGGACGAGCTGAAGAACATGAAGTGCAGTGTCAAGAACGACCACTCTGCCTACAAGAGGTCAGCACCCTCTTCCATGGGGCCCTCTTCCCGGACAGCAGCTGGGTAGCTAGAGGGAGAGGCCAGTGCCCTGCTCACAAGCTCCTTCTCTGGTACCCGACTAGCCAATCCCCAAGACAGAGCAGGGCTGGGCCTGTGTCAGCCTGGCTTGAGGAGCAGGCTATGGAGCTGAGTCTGTGGAGAATCTGACCTTGGCAGGGTCTTATAGCTCAAGATGGAGTCAGAGCCTCATTTCCCCATCCATGAAGCCGTAACCATTTTGCTGCCCCATGCTTGATGGAACCAGGAAGGTAATTTTAAAATGGTTACTGTGTTAACTTTGTGTAGCTGTGACAAAATACCCAACATAAACAACTGAAAAGAGGAAAGGCATATTTTGGCTGATGGTTTCAGAATTTTCAGTCCATGGTCACCTGATTCCATGGTTTCTGAGCCCGTGGTGAGGCAGAACATTATGGCGGGATGTACGTGATGGAGCCAAGTTGCTCATCTCATGGTGGCCAGGAAGCTGGTGGGGGCAGGAAAGAAGGGGTCAGGGACAAGATTACCCTTCCACGGCAAGTCCTCAGTGACATACTTCTTCCAAGTAGGGCCTATTACATTACCTAGTTTCTACCCCTTCTCAATAGCCATCAATGGATTAATCCACTGGTGAGATCAGAGCCCTCATGATTTGATCACTTCTCCAAAGGAGCCCCTCTGTGCATTGCTGCACTGGAGACCAAGGCTTCAACATGGGAGCCTTTGAGGGACATTCCAGATCAAGACTCCAGTAGTTACATTAGTCATTTTTCTGCAAGACTCAGGAAGCCATTCAAACTGCTTATGTAGAAGACAGAAATGAGTTGGTTTATGGAACCCAGACATCCAGGCATGCTGGCATCCAGTGCCTGGGTGGTGATGTTAGCCCTGTCTCCCCACTTCTGCTGCCCTTCCCTCTCTAACAGCCTCCTGCTCAGGCCAGTTGTGCCTTATGGTGGTCTCTGGCAGCAGCTTCCCACCACCCAGACAGCAACCCCAACTTTCAGGGAAATGCTTTTGCAAAGGTCTCAGGGAAGATGGATGTCCCTCAAGCCTGGATCAGGTGCTGATCCCTCCATTAGTCACTGGTGAGGTGGGCTGCTCTGATCAGACACTGCTCACTCTTAGATTTCGGGGGGTCCATGACAGCTTAGAAGAAAGGACCACATCTAAAATGGTATGTGTGGGGTGGGGAGGTTGTTTCTCTTTATAAATCAGGACACAGTCACCCAGGAGGAGACAAGAGCAGTTAAAAGCCAGAGACTCCCAGCATGTTGCATGAGGTTCAGATGAACCCCAGAGTGTCTGGCCACCTCTGGTGGAAGGACTTTCCATGTCACTGTTGGGGAGGGAGGAGGGACCCTCCCCCCACATTGTCCTTGGGCTCAGAGTGCCTGGAGTGAGCAGACTGGTTCTCACAAGTCGATTCTTCTGTGTACACCATGAAACCCGGGGTGCCCAGCAGGCAGAGCCCATGTCTCAGCTGACCCAGAAATGTCAGCTTCACAAAGATTCCATAGATAGCTCACGGCATAACATCCTCCCCCACACTCTCGCCAGTTAGAGCACGCTGCTGCCATCTCCGCCACAACCGACGTCCTGCGTGTCCGGAGCGAGGCAGGGGTACTCTGCTTCCACAGATCCCTGTGTGCCCTACACCCATTCTGCTTTCATCTTATAATCCTGTAACGTTAGCAGACTTGTTTCCCATGCAATGCTTTGCTTGAGAAACATCAGGTTTTCCTTATAGTAAAACTGGACGTCTCCAAGGCTCACGGTGCAGCTCCGGGGCAGGTGCTCTTTTCACTCCCTCTGGCCCCTCCGCCTGCATCAGTGGAGGCTGGCTCCCCATAAACTTTCCAAGACTTCAGAGATTTTCAGTGCATCCCTGCCCTTGAATTTCAGATGCCCTGTCCTGACCTCGGGGGACAGTGTCACTCTGGGTAGGGTGGAAATGGGAGCCCACGTGACGTACCTCAGGCTCAGGGTGTGCAGATGCTCTTCTGTCTCACCTGCCATCTACCTTTCAGGGCGGCACAGTTCCTGAGGAAGATGGCAGACCCTCAGTCCATTCAGGAATCGCAGAACCTCTCCATGTTCCTGGCCAACCACAACAGGATCACCCAGGTGGGTCCTGCCTGGCATCTTGGGGAAACAGGGGCCTAGAGGCTGGGTGAACCTCAAGCCCAAGCACATGAGCTCAGTCCAACTTCTGTCTCCACTGCCCATCACAAGAGTGAAAAATCACTGCAGCCTTCAGCCTCCCTCCCAACCATAGTTGGCCCTTCCACCCCCTCCAGGCTTTGTCCTCTGAAAGCCTTCAGCCAGGGTAGAGGACCAGAGAGCAGGACCACCACCCACTGCAACACTTTGGGCAAAGGCCAGGCCTCAAGTTCTCATCTATAAAATGGGTCTGTCACTTTGAATATATTATGAGGATTTATCTCACTGGACTATTGTGAGAAATGAGATGCTGTACAAAAAGCCCTCAGCATGCTCTGTGGGTGGGCTTTGTGATCAAAAGACCTGAAAACAACTTAGAGCAGGAAAAGTTTATTTGGGGCTTACAGTTTTAGTACTTTAGTGCTGGTTGGCTGACTCCATGGCTCTGGGTGTGAGGGGAGGCAGAACATCATGATGGAAGGATGTGGTAGAGGAAGGTTGCTCAGCTCTTGGCATCCAGGAAGCAGAGTGACAGAGTGAGGAGTCAGGGACAAGCTATAGTCCAGGCCACATCCTACCTGCCTATATTTACCACCCAGTAGTCCTTTCAGATTATTAGCCCATCAAAGGAATTAACCAATCATTTCACCTCTGAACACATGAGCTTTTGGGGGGGTGTCTTGTAGACAAACCACAATACACCTAAAGCCAGGAAAGAAGGAAGAGGTCCAGAGCTCTGGTCCCTGCTTTGCAGGGCATGACCACTCAGCTGTCACTCTCCCATTATACCTAGCATAGCCTGACTCGTCCCACCCTCTGTCAGGTCAGCCTCAACAGGTGCCGGCAAGAATGTTGGCAGGACCCAGGCCAGTGCTGAGGGGTCTTGCATCTCCCCAGGGGTTTTAGGCTCAGCTCCCTGGGCAGAGACCCATAGTTGGCAGGATCCTTCCTGCTCTGTTCACTGCCCAGTGTCTGAGGCCCCAGGAGACTGAGCCCCCTGCTGCCTGTACAGAGCTCCAGCAGTGCCCTTCTTGGGTGTCCCACAGGATCGTTTGCTCCTTTGGAGGAAGCACGGGGATGGGAACTTCAGATCCTTCTCTCTAGGAGATGTTTCTGAACTGCTGTGACCTGCCAGGAGGAGACACCTACTGGCCCAGGTGCCCCCACCCCCACCCTGTGGGTCTTTCCCTGCCCTTGTCTGATGAAAACAGCACAGATAAGTCCATGCCTTCAAAGCTGAGCTGAAATTACTACAGGCCTCTTGTAAAGCTGAGCTGCTTTGGCTCTGCCTAAGAGAGTATGCTTCTTACACGCAATTGCCGGGGACTGAGATGGAAGCTCCAAGGCAAGCAAGCTCCCTGCGCAGGAGGCATGCAGGAGCTCTGGCTACCCAGCCACTTGGGTGGCATTCACAAGGGCATTCAGGCATCAGACTGGCTGGTGTGAAGGCTCCTCTCCCCCAGGGCCATTCATGACTCCTGGGCCATCGGTAGAGTCACGTGCTCAGTCACTGCTGCCCAAACTGTGTGGCAGGTGAGGATGCAGGAGGGGGTGTCTTGTGCTTGTCCTGAGGGCGGGTGCTGTTTCAGTGTCTCCACCAGCAACTGGAAGTGATCCCTGGCTACGAGGAGCTGCTGGCGGACATCGTGAACATCTGCGTGGATTATTACGAGAACAAGATGTACCTGACCCCCAGTGAGAAGCACATGCTCCTCAAGGTAAACCCCATCGCATACTGCAGCCAGGGACTGCCTGCCTACCTCCTCCTTATCTAAAATCGTTTTTAAAGAACAATATTTCTATTTCTTAAACAGTGATACAGATCTCACTGCACATGTGGTCTCCTCCTTTGCTTTAATATCCCCTATGCACCTTTAAGGTATCATTAAGGACATTTCTGCAATATAATTTTTAATGGCTGCCCACTATTCCATTCTATGGGGATGTTGTTGTTAAACATGTTCCCTGGGGTGAGATTTTTGTTTGCTAAACTGCATTAAAACCCTCATAGCACAGCTTTTTTGTTTTTTGTTTTTTGCTTTTTTTTTTTTTTTTTTTGGTTCCAGGACTAAACTCAGAGGCACTCAACCACTGAGTCACATCCTCAGCCCAATTTTGTATTTTATTAAGAGACAGCTCTCTCTGAATTGCTTAGCACCTTGCTGTTGCTGAGTCTGGCTTTGAACTCTCGATCCTCCTGCCTCAGCCTCCTGAGCCACTGGGATTATAGACTTACACCACCACACCCAGTGTAGCACAGCTTTTATGCACCTCTTTTGGTCAAGCTTAACATTATGAAAGAGAAATTGCTGAATCAGAGGGAAAACAGAATCTTAGGGCTTTTGCTTTAATTTGTCAAATGGTCATAATTATCTCAACAGTTTACAAATTTTATCTTAAAATTATTAATGGAGAAAATCTAGGATATCCAAAAAAGCATTCAAAAATTTCAACCTGTCACCATCTTTTACCCTGGAGATAACATCTTCAGAATTATGATGCATATTCTTCTAATTTTTTTCTATGCTTGTATATTTAAAAAATATGCAATATACATAAGCATGTTGAATTTTTCTCAGATGTACTTAAATGTGTTTGGAATATTTTGCAGCAGTTGACTAAAATAACATAGATGAGCCTTCGTGGCTTTAACCACAATATATCATTGTCTGCTAAGATTATTTCTAATTCCTCTCCAATAGTTATAGCACTGGCAGGAACAACTTTCTCCATATCTTCACATGCAACATAGAGCACCCCCCTTTTGATTCTTTCTTCCCTCAAACCTCATCTTCCAAAGTGTTTCTTTGTCTTCTCTCTCTCTCTCTCTCTCTCTCTCTCTCTCTCTCTCTCTCTCTCGTTCTCTCTCTCTCTCGTTCTCTCATATGCCACTTTTGGCATTTTAAGAACCCCTGACCTGGGTTAGTGTTCCTGTCCTTACATTTCTGGCACCTCAATTGAGTTTGTAGGGTATATTTCATTGCTTTGTCAAAATACCTGATGTAAAGTACAAAGAAAAAAGATTTAGTTAGCTCACAGTTTGGGGGACCGGAAGTCCAAGCAACATGGTATAGGCTCTGGTAAAGTTCCTCCCTGACTGTATCATATCATGGCAGGAAACTATATGTATCTCTGTGTGGTCTCTCTCCCCTGCTTGTCAGGTCACCAGGATTCAATCATGGGACCTCCATCATAATAAGCTAATCTAATTTAATCACTTTCCAAAGAACCCACCTCTGAACCATCATGGGGTTAAGGTTTTCATCCTCTTAATACCCATACCATGTAACTTTGGGGATTAGAATCCTGCATGAGATCTAGGGGGAACAAGCCACCTTCAAACCATAGCACAAGGCAGTATGTCTGTATGACTTGTTCACTCCAGCTTCCTCTTGGCCACCAGAAACCCAGAGAGGTTATTCAAAGTTCAGACCCTTTGACAGCCCAGCTCCATGCTTGGGCGGTACCCAGCTCTGCCCATGCTTGCTCCCTCCATGAGCTAGGTTATGAAACTCCAGTCCACCAAGCAGTGTTAGATACTACCTTCAAATTCTCCAGGACTTTTTTTTTCTCTCAATGCTCTTGAATTCCCCCACATCCTAACTTCCCAGCCCACTTCTCTCTGAATTCTCCACCGTCTTCAATCTGGCTTCCAACACTGTTGAGGTATTTCACAGCTCTGCAGTTTGTGTTAATGAAATCAAATGCCACCAGAGGGCGCCATGCATCCTTAACAGGAAAAGTCCTGCGCTCACCCTGCAGCACAGGTAGGACCCAAGAGGGAAGCCATCTAACCTGAATAGTCTTCCAGTCGACTCTCTTTGGTGTTGGATGAGAACTAGAGGCATAGCGAGAAGTGACTGTCCCACAGCTTACGTCTAGCCGCACCCCTTCAGCAGCACATTCCACATAGGAGGAAAACAAACAAGCTTTGGGGGTTGAAATGAGAATGTTGACCTACTTATGAAGCTTTCCTGGCAGAGATTTGCTTTACAAATAAAGTCACCCAGGTCTCTATAGGAACTGTTACATTGTTATTTCTTTGGGGGGAAAAGGTGGATATTTTTACATTCACCATTTGCCAGTGTTATGTGCCTGAGAGGTGGTGCCTCAGGCTCCGTATTCTCAAGAAGGACCTAAATGTGCCCATTTTAGTCGACAGACCCTGGTTGAGATCCTGTGACTGCAGCTCATTTTTGTGACTTTGACAAGCTGTCCAACCTCTCTTTGTCTCTGATTCCCCAGCGGTAGAATAAAGCTGTTGCTTAGAACCTGACTCACAAGATTGTTGTCAGAACTAAGAATTATGGTCAACAGCAGTATTTGTTAAAGCCCTAAGCACAGTCTGTGGCTTACAAAGTGGCTGCCATAATATCCTAAATTTATCTTTGAAATTAGTCCCATGTTTCCTGTCTATATTTGAAAATATGAGGGTTTTTTTTTTCATAATGAATGTGTGTCTCTACGTGTATGTGTACAAATTAAACCTTTTTTTAAAAATAATTCCAGTGCATGTGAATAGTTTTTGCACTCTGCCCTTTTTCGTTCTAGGTTATGGGCTTTGGCCTCTACCTGATGGATGGAAATGTCAGTAATATTTACAAACTGGATGCCAAGAAGAGAATCAACCTTAGCAAAATTGATAAGTTCTTTAAGGTCAGCCACTGGAGCTGGGGCAGGGCAGGGGGCCAGGGTTACACCAGCATCAAGAGGACTGGGGAAAGGAATGATATTTGCCAGAAAATAGGGGAAGCTGTTAATTGAGCAGTTACTCTGCAGACCCCAACAGCGGGAGAATAGGATGACAGCTTCCAGCTGCCCCTGGTGGAGGAGTTGGCACTAGAGAAGGCTGCCCTGGGAAAGCATGCACGGTTCTCAAACTCAGCTCCACTGGGATTCAACTGGGGGAATGTGGTTCTTTTTGCGTTTTCCTTTAACCCTTTCCAGAAGTCATCTAAAGAAAGAGGTGTCTCCTTTCATTTTCAGAATAAACCAAAGCTCAAGGAAGTAGGAGGGCTAAAGACTAGATTTTAAGTGGATTCCCATTTGCAAAAGCACAGCCTCTCCCTGGGCCCACTGGAAGCCCCTTGGCCTCCCTCCTGTCAGGCGAATTGCCTCACTGGCCTCCATTAGGCACTCAATCGGGGTTCTAGTGCTTCCGAGAGTTGATCTTTAAAATCTTTAAAAACAAAAACTTGCAGTTAAGTCAAGCCTTTGAGTTTTTTTTTTTTTTTCTGCAAAGGGGCTTCCATGCTTTGGAAATGAATCAGTTTTTTCTAATGGTGGGTCCTGCAGGCATGAAGCTGGTCTCGGCTCAGACATGGGAATGCCCAGTTTCATATAACTGGTGAGATCTCATGAAGGTGTGGCATGGAGAGCACCAGGCAGGGCCAAGGGGAGCAAGAGGAGTCTTGTTTTGCTGCTTGAATAGGCTTCTTTTCAAGCTTGAAACCTTTACTTTTCTCCAGAGCAGCCCTAGATGAAAACAGGGCTCATCTTGGGAGACCCTTGCAAAATCTGCCTTGAGTCAGTGTGCATAAGCGAGCTGTGAAGGGAGAGGACACCCTCTCCACAGACAGGCCTAGGGTAAAGTCTGGCACTGCTGCTTCATAGCTGAATGGCTGTGGGAAAGTCACTGAATCTCCCTGGAACCACGTCTTCCTATCTGAGAACTATGAATGCTCGGGTAACTCCTCGGAGGGTTCCCCCAAGATTCACTGGGGTTGCGTAGATGAGTCCGAGCCCTGGGTCCTAATCCTGGCTCTCTGACTTTATGGGACATCACTTAGCCTGCCTGTCTGTCAGTTTCTTTGTCGGTGACATGAACATGATTACAGTACTGACTTCACACGATTTTTCTTTCTTTCTTTTTCCTTTTTGATACTAGAGATTGAACCCAGGGGAACTTAACCACAGAGTCCCATCCCCAGCCCTTTTTTGTATTTTATTTAGAGAAAGGGCCTCACCAAGTTGCTTAGGGCCTCACTAAGTTGCTGAGGCTGATAAGAAGAATGAAATCATGGCATTTGCTGGTGATGGATGGAGCTGGAGAACATCATGCTAAGTGCAATGAGCCAGTCCCCCCGAACCTAGAGATGAATGTTCTCTCAGATTTGTGGACGCTAACCCAGAAAGGGAGGTTGGGGAGGGAATAATAGAAATAGATTGGACTAGACAAAGGGTAACGAAAAGAAGTGGGGAGGGGAATAGGAAAGACAGTAGAATTAATTGATCACGACTTTCCTAGCTGCGTACTTGTATACACAACCAGGGTAACTCCACATCACATACTACCACAAGAGTGGGAACCTAATAAAATAAATTATACTCTATGTAAGTGTATTCTGCCAAAATATATTCTACTGTCATGTGTAACTAAAAATAAAAAATGAATAAATAAATAAAAATAGCAGCAGAACAACAACAATAACAAAAAGTTCCTGAGGCTGGTCTTGAACTTGCCATCCTCCAGCCTCAGCCTCCCAGGCTGCTGGGATTACAAGTGTGACAGGTGTGTACTACCATGCCCGACTTCACACAGTGTTGGTATGGATTGAGATAATGCTTCTAAAGTGTTTGGCCTCGTGTCTACAGCATGGGAGGTAGAGAGTAGACGCCAGTCTCCCTTCCGTTTGCCCTGGCCTTTAGCTGGAAGTTGCTTACCTTCTGGAGCAGTAGGAAGAGAAAGGACCCTCCACTGCAAGGCTAGCCATCTGGTCCTCAGCCTTCATCCATTGTACTGGCTGTGTGACCTTAGACAAGTCACTTTGCCTCTCTTGGCTCGGTTGCCTAGAACACAGAATTGGTTGGAGACAGGGGAGGACCAGTATGCCAGCTGAGGCTCCTTTGGGTTCTGGATTCACACAATAGCATCATCAGAAGCAGAAACAAGGGGCCAGCCCCCAGGCGCACACAGAGGCCCTCTACACCCCTGCCTCCGGCCACATCTCACGCGCTGTGTTTGCTTCCTTTGCAGCAGCTGCAGGTGGTGCCCCTGTTCGGCGACATGCAGATAGAGCTGGCCAGATACATTAAGACCAGTGCTCACTATGAAGAGAACAAGTCCAAGTGAGTGCCTGCCGTAATGTCTCTAGGCTCCTGCGAGGACGCCCGGCCCGGGCAGGGGGCCGAGGGGCCACTTCAGTCCCTCCTCCCTCCCCAGAGCCCTGGGCAGGTGGACCCTCAGATCACTGGCGCCACCAGAGGGAGCAGCGGAGGGTGCTCGGAGCCCTTTTGTATCCGCCCTTTGCTGCCAGGTTCAAAAGGGCTCAGAGCACAACCATGTCCCTCATCCTGCTTAGTGGTAGCCCATGGCGTCCCCTCAGAGGGACAGCAGGAGTCCTCCTCCTTCCCTGAGATGTGGGGAGGAGCGGCTGGCTCTCGTTGGCCAGCTGGAGAGAGATGGTGACAATCTTCACCTCCCCGATTCTCTGCTCGGGTTTTGCGACCATTCAGTAAGTACGTGGTGACGTGTGGCCAGAATGGTTCCAGTGTAAAGTGAGCTGACGCCTCCCCTTGGGTCATTTTATCAACCACAATCCCAGGGAATCTGTGCTGAGGTCTGAGGGATCAGTGGCTTACAAGACTTGGGGGACATCTGGCTCCAGTCTCCGCCGTCTGCTTTGAAATCAGATGCCGTTGTGGGGGTTGCTTCTGAGTGCATTTCACCCAGGGCTGAGTAGACATGGCCTTTCCAAGTGGACGGGAGCTGGCCATCCTGTGGTCACGGGTGAGAGTTCAGTGCCTTCAAGGACAGATGTGAAGTGGCCTTGACCTCTACTCACCAGGCTCTGTAGCTGAGCTCCCAGGGATCGCCAGTCGTGCCTCCATCCTCTGGGGCTGCCTGGGTGGGAGGAGCACTGGGTCAGGGATGAGGGGCTTATTTTCTGCCCTTTGCCTGCCTGGCTCCTGGACCACCTGATGCTGGTTGGGAGGAGGCTGTTGTATGACCAGGGCAGGAAGTCAGAGGTTTGAGTGATGGTTTCTTTATCCCTCCAAGTAGCTCAAAATAAAGAATGGCAAAGTATAAGCATGAGAAAGGCCATGGCTGTTCTGAGCATCCCCAGGAGAATCCCTTCAGGGCTCCTTTTAATATTTCAACTTCTCTCTGAAACCTTCTGAGCTCATGCTCAGTCTGTCTGCTGGGTTACCAGCACTAGACAGGGGAAGACAGGGAGGGGAGTGAGGACTTTCACTCGTTCATTTTCTCTCCAATGCAGGATGGTTTTCTTTTTCTTTCTTTTTATTTATTTATTTTATTTTTTTGGTACTGGGGATCAAACCCAGCAGCGTTTTACCACTGAGCTGCCATCCCAGCCCTTTTTAATATTTTATTTAGAGACAGGGTCTCACTGAGTTGCTTAGCACCTTGCTAGGTTACTGAGGCTGGCTTTGAACTGTGATCCTCCTGTCTCAGCCTCCCCATGCAGTACGGTTTTCCTAATCACATCTGTCAGAAAGGGTAGAGAGGAAGAAGGGAGGACAGGGAAGGAGGAAAGAGACGGGCAGGAGGAGGAGGAGGCCAGCCCTGTGTCCTTGGAGTCCTGGACTCTCACTGTGGGTGTGACCATGTTGCCAGGCCACACTGGAAAGGAGGCACGAGCCCATCTGGGTTTCCCCAGTCCAGCTCCAAGCCCTCCAGAGCCAGCTCCTAGCACAGGGCTGGTGCTCTTAGAGTCAGGGGACAGTTTGGGGGCATTGCCCACCTTGCTTTTTCTTTCTTGGATTCCAACCCTTGTACCCCTAGAGAGGCTGTGATTCCCCAGCCATGGAACTGGTAAGTATTATGGACCTGATATATGGAAAGGCCTGTGGTTGAGCCTCCTTGGAGTAGGATGGTCACAAGGAAGAGGAGGAGGAGGAGGAGGAGGAGGAGGACTGTTCCTCGAAGCCTGCGGTCTCCACAGCACCACACTTGGCAGGCTCAGGACACCGCTTTCTGGTTCACCCAGGGAGCCAGCCGTGTTGGCTGAGGACCAGGAACAACTAGGGAAGGAGCATGTCCCACGCAGGAGCCAGGGGCTGGCCCGGCTCTGACCCTGTGGTTTTCTACCCAGGTGGACGTGCACACAGAGCAGCATCAGCCCCCAGTACAACATCTGCGAGCAGATGGTTCAGATCCGGGATGACCATATCCGCTTCATCTCGGAGCTAGCTCGCTACAGCAACAGTGAGGTGAGCTCTGGTCGCGGGGATGGAGGCCTGTGGGCCAGGCGGGGAGAGGAGCAGCTGGGAAAGAGCAGGAACACCTGGGATACTGGAGAGTGGCAGGGACTACACATTTGGGGCAGGAGGGCAGAGCTGCCCAGAGCATGGACAGTTAGAGCCAGACAGAACCAGGGTTAATTCTGCCCTTTGCAAGTTGTTCAAATCTCTGAGCTTCCCTTTCCTCTCTACATGATGGGGGTAACATCAAAGCCTGGGAAGGGTGTGCAGGAGGGAGTAATGGACAGAGGATGGTTGGATGGTAGGAGTAAGTTCCAGTGTTCTGTGGCACAGTGGGATGACTGTGGTTGACAACAGTTATTTCAGAGCAGCTAGTAGAGAGAATTTTTGACGTTCCCAGCACGAAGACATGATCAATGACTGGTGAGACAGATAATGCCAATTAACCTGATCTGATCATTAGACAAATACATGTGTTGAAAAGTCACACTGTGCCCTATGAATATATATAGATACTAGATATCAATCAAAAATTTAAAATTTATTAGAAAGGGGGAGTAGCAATAGTATCTATCCCAAAAGATTCACTGAAAAAATGAGATGACGTGGCATCTGGAATGTGTGCTGTGCCTAGCAAAGAGGAGGAGCCCAGTGATTATGAATTGCCACCACCACCACCACCACCACCCCCCCCGGCCCCGCACACAGGACCCAGGTTGTCCCTACCCTCAAGCTCAAGAAAAGGAGTTCTGAGCACTTGTGTACCTAACACTATCCAATATTTTAGAAGCTACATACTAAGGAATGATCATTGTTTTTTTTTTTTGTTTTGTTTTAAAAAACACTTAAATGCAGTTAGGGACAAAAAAAAAAAGGGCTATAAAAAAATCTCCTGTAATCCTAATAGTGATATTTCATTGAATTTTCGTGGAAATATGATCAGCATAACAAAATCAGGAAAAAAAAAACCAGATGAGCAGAAGAAGAGAAAGCAATCCTGTAAGATCCTACCATCTCAGAACTAACCGTGATTAATATTTGGGTGCTGTGTTCTTCTGGGTCTCTCCCTGTTGACAGCCTCCTAATAAGCCATTGGATAAACAGGCCCCATGAGCTCTACCATCCTGGAAGACTGGGCTGGTCCATGTTTGCTCTCTGGTTCCACCGTGTGGCCAGCAGCCCTAAGGATTGTTTTTTTCCAAAACCCAAACTCGGGAAATGTCTTTGGTCTGACATTTAGTCTGACAAATGCAGGCAGTGTGGTCATTCAACCAATGGCCCAGTGGGCAAGGGTGAACTTTCTTACTAAATGTGCCAATCAACTGAAGTAAGCCACAAAAAAATCATTTATACAAGGGCTAGACTCCTTTATTCCTAGTCAGGTTTTAGTGGACTAAGGATGTACTTGATCCAAAGCATATTTTTTTAAAATTACAATGTCCCAAAGAATCCATAGGGGATTTATTCTAGGACCTCAGCTGATATCAATATCCAACAGCACTGAAGTCCCTTTTATAAAATAATGTCGTCTTTGAATATAACCTACGTGCATCCTCCTATGTACTTTAAATGATCTGTAGATTACTTGTAATACCCAAGTCAATGTAAATGCTATGTAAATAATTGCTACACAGTATTATTTAGGTAATAACAACCAGAAAAAGTAAGTACATATATTGTAAAGATTCATTCTTTCTGAATATTTTTCCATCTACTATTGTATAAACCCATTGGATGCAGAGCCCTGGGTTCAGAGGACCAAGCAAGCATGATCTCTTCCTGTTTGTGTCAAGCCAGTTCTCATTATTTGCAGTAGTCATATCCTTTAAAGTGGCCATGAACCCTGAATTAGCAAATACTGAACAATTGATCCAAGGAGAAATATAGAGTTGGGTCCCTATGAGCTTCTGGGCACAGTGTTTTCATCTACTGATGAAGTTTTAGACGTGTTTCTGTTTAAAGATCCATTGTGTGTTATACAGTGTTGATTCACTGACATTGTCTGAGGGCCAAAGCACTGTAACTTATGCCTGAACAAGGTTTATCTAACACTTGGAGTTTTTCCATAAGGCATCTTATACATTCATGCAGGTAGGAACATGTACAGCACATCAGTCCTATGCCTAAGGACTTTTTCATTTGTTAATTCACCAACAAAGCACAAAAATATGGGTAGCATGGCACTAAGTAGACTGAAAAGGAACACCTGTTTCCAGTGTGAGAGCTGAACAGGGACAGAGTCGTCTTGTCCACCCTCAGCTGGGAATTTGTACATCTCTGCACATGACTGAGACATCACTACAAAGTTTTTGATTTGAGGGCTACAGATAGATTTAATTGAGTGACTTGTGATGAGCATTTTATATGCAATAGAAGAGAAGATTAGAGGGAGTCCCATGTATTAAGAGTCAGATTGTGGTGTGGAAGTTAGTGTTGCTTGCTTACATATACATATTTAAGATCTCTGTGCAAGGATATGTGCTTGAGCCACTGTAGTCTGCCCTTCCTACGTGGAATGTGCCTCTGTGCCCCTGGGTCGTGGCAGGTGGGGCTCTGGCATTGTGCCTCCTGAATTGGGACCCCAGCCATCTACAGGCCTTTATCAAGGTGCCTATCTGAGTCCAGTTCACCTGTCAAGGGAGCATAATTACTTCCCTGTGAGTTCTTGGGGGGAATCAGTAAGAGGTGTACAAAAGTGCCAGGCATGTGACAGTGAGTGACCGTGGATGTCCTCTAGGTGGTGACAGGTTCCGGGCTGGACAGCCAGAAGTCGGATGAGGAGTACCGGGAGCTGTTCGACCTGGCCCTGCGGGGCCTTCAGCTGTTATCCAAGTGGAGTGCCCATGTCATGGAGGTGGTAGGTGTCCTGGGGCCCAGGGTCTCACACTGACCTCCATTCACCTAGAAGCTGTCTGTCCTGCCTCTCCCCTTTGCTAATGACTTTATGGAGATATCATTTACATAGCATACCACTTTCCTGCTCAGAGTGTGATTTCATTGTTTTTGGTTTGTTTGTTGTTTACTACATTCACAGAGTTGTCTAACAACTCCAGTGTCAAATTGAGAACATCTCCATCACTTTAAAAAGAAATCCAATATATGATCACCCCTTCCCATCCCTCCAGCCCCAAGCCAACTCCTCTCTGTCCCTGTAGGTCTCCCTATTCTGAATGTCTGAATGTTTCCTACAAATAAACTCATACAGCACGTAGGCTTTTGTATCTAGCTTCTTTGATTCCACACATTTCCAGGGTTTATCTCTGAAGCACGAATCAGCACCCCTCTTTGTGGCTGAAGAGTATGCCAGGATCCCTATATGACACAGTTATTACCCATTCACCAGTTGATGGACATTGATTGGGATTGTCCCTCTCTCTTCAGTACTCCTGGAAGCTCGTTCACCCCACGGACAAGTTCTGCAACAAGGACTGCCCGGGTACCGCGGAGGAGTACGAGAGAGCCACGCGCTACAACTACACGAGCGAGGAGAAGTTCGCCTTCGTGGAGGTAGGTGCGCACCCCGTGCTCCTCTCCACCCGGCCTGCGGCTGCGCTCTGAGCACACCCCAGCTGATCCCTGGGATGGCAGACATGCCCACCGTGCTCACAGGTCCTCGCGGAATACGTGCTCCTCCCTGGCCCCGGCTAGTGTCCAAATTAATCCCTGTCAAAAGCTGTTATTCAGAAACGATTAGAAAATCATTCACTTCTCAAAAGTTCAAAGGAAAATGTTCACTCCTAGAAAAATGGGGGAAGGCTAAAAGAGATATGAAAAATGCCCATAAGGCTGAGTGGGTGGATAGTGTAAGTTGTAAGAGTATGAGATGTGGCATTGACCGATCAGGAGAGTGAAGATTTCAAACACCACTGATGCCCCTTGCAGGTGGGAGTGGGAGACAGACATTCTCTGATATTTTGGTGGCCTGTCTGCATTTAATGGGCTTTTACAAGGGCAACCTGGTTATATGTATTCACATTTTTAATGTTTATACCCTTTAGTTGTTCTTCTGGGAATGTGTCCCAGGAAATAAGCCAAATGTACAGAGATGTATGTGTAGTTATTTATCATAGCATTATTTATGGGGAAGAGAACTTGCCTAGCATCCACAAGGTCCTGAGGAATGAGGGAACCAAAAGAACAGCACTTAAAATGACCTCATTTATACTAAATACAGTTTTGCATATTTGTTCAAAACTGAAAGACAAACATATTTATATTTGCAAAGCCATTAATAGTAGTAATTTCTGCAGGGGACACTCTTACTTCCCTTTTGGTGACCTTTTTAATGGTTGTTGTTTGTTTGCTTGCACAAAGATTATTAGGAGGAAAATTTATTCACATTTGGTTGTGACAGCTACTTTCTTGGGAGCATCTGAAGCCTATGAGAGTCTGGTCTAGAAGTCAATCCCGGACCTTAGCCCTGAGCCCTGTTGTCACTTCATCTCTCTGAGCCTCAGCTTGTAAAATCAAACTAATCAAACTAATATCCTTTTTTTTTTTTTTTTTTTTTTTTTGGAATTGGGATTTAAAACAGGGATGCTTAACCACTGAGCAATATCCACAGCCATTTTAATTTTTATTTTGAGACAGGGTCTCGCTAAGTTGCTGAGCCTGGCCTCGAACTTGCAATCCTCCTGTCTCAGCCTACCTGGGATTATAGACATGCCTCACCATGCTCATCTTGAGCTAATAATATTGATCCTATCCCATCCTGGGGTTATTGTTGGGGATCAAACAATAATTGTCAAATAAGATAATGGCTGTAGATGAATTCTGAAAGTAAAAGATCATGCAAATGTGAGGAGTTATAGCTACTCTTTGGCAGATCTCCAAGCTACACTCACTGGTATAATTTCAGACAGGAGAAATATTGGAATCACCCTTGACATTGCCCTGAGTGACTCCCTGATATCTTACTTTTCCATCATTAATAGTCAACCTGCAAGAAAGTTTCCCAGTGATCACCACAGGAAGAGAAGGTCATCCTCAAACCTGTTTAAAATAAGACAGTCAGAGGGTCCATACAACTTTGTAATACTGTTCATGGATCTCTTTCTGAAATAAAAGGAATGTGTATTGGGCTGTAGGAAATTTAGAAAATGCTCCTTCAACTCCACCACCCTTGCCCTCAACTTTCCGCATCCTGGAAATGTCATATGAATAAAACCACCAGTAACATTTTGCTGTATTTCCTTCTAGTCCTTAATTTGCTATGTACTGAGCAGTTTTATCCTCTTTATTAGTAGATCATATTAAATATTTTTAAAAGAAAAATAGTTCTATATGACATTTAACATAAAACAAAAGGAGCTACACCACCTACTCCACCCCAAATCCCCAAATAGGAAATGACCTTCAACTTGTTAAGCTATTTCTGCTTGTATTTATCTCCACAGATCTGAGTAGTAGGCCCATGAGACTACTTCTTGTTTTTTTAATTGATAATATTTTTTTTCTATTGACATCCTCACTGGGCCATCAGCATTTAGATCTGTCACACCCATTTCCCCATCTTCCATAGAGGTGATTTCATACTTTTTAGTAAAATCTATAGTTCACCTAATATTATTATAACCAATAACTATTGATTATTAGTGAGTCACATCATCTAATATGAATACATTTTTTTTGCACAGGTTTTTTTTAGAGGTAATAATGCCTTACATTTTATTTTGTTTATGAACCTACCAAAAAGGAAAACCAAAACTTAACCAGCAAAATGTAAAACTCCTTGCAAAAAGTCAATCACAAATTATTTTATGAATTTGATTGCTTTCCACCCACTTTTGGGGCCATTCCTTCTGAAGCCCTTTTCTTTCCACTTTCTAATGGTTTGTCCCTAGACCTCCTGCCTGGCCACTGACCTGAGACTCTCCTCATTTTCTTGGGTCGGTCTCTCTCTCTCTCTCTCTCTCTCTCTCTCTCTCTCTCTCTCTCTCTCTCTCTCTCTCTTCTGTGTTGGCTCTCAGTTCTGCCTCTTTCTTCATATTGATAGAGTGCATCCTCCAATAGCTTTCTAAAAACAGTTTATGGGGAATTAAGTTTTGAGAACATTAATGTTTGAAAATGTTGCTATTCTAGCCTCACCTATAGTTGGCTGGATTTAGAGAATTCTAAATTATAATTAATTGTTTCCCTCAATTTTTGAAAGTATTATTTCATTGTCACATAACCTGTGGGTTGCTAGTGAAAAATTGAACTCTGTTCTGTTCCCTGATTGCCTGTTTTCTTTCCTCTTTGCAAAACATTTTTTTTTTTCTTGGTACCAGAGATTGAACTCAAGGGAACTTGACCACTGAGTCACATCCCCAGCCCTATTTTATATTTTATTTAGAGACAGGGTCTCACTGAGTTGCTTAGCACCTCACTTTTACTAAGACTGGCTTTGAACGCATGATCCTCCTGCCTCAGCTTCCTGAGCCACTGGGATTACAGGCATGCGCCACTGCACCTGGCCCCTTTGTAGAACTTTTTTTTTTGAGGTTATTAAAATATTGTTAATATTTTAATTTATATTAATTCATTCTTTTGTTATTTTAACCAAAGTTAGGATTATAACATGTTTGTCTCGATTGCTTTTCTATTTAATAATACATGATAGATGTTATCATGTATCATTATTCTTTTTTTTTTTATTGGTTGTTCACAACTTTACAAAGCTCTTGACATATCATACTTCATACATTAGATTGAAGTGGGTTATGAACCCCCAATTTTACCCCAAATGCAGATTGCAGAATCACGTCGGTTACACATCCATAATTTTACATACTGCCCTATTAGTAATTGTTGTATTCTGCTACCTTTCCTATCCCCTACTATCCCCCCTCCCCTCCCCTCCCTTCTTCTCTCTCTACCCCCTCTACTGTAATTCATTTCTCTCCTTGTTTATTTTCCCATTCCCCTCCCAACCTCTTATATGTAATTTTGTATAGCAATGAGGGTCTCCCTTCATCTCCATGCAATTTTCCTCATCTCTCCCTTTCCCTCCCATCTCATGTCACTGATTAATGTTACTCTTTTCTTCCTACTCTTCCTCCCTGCTCTGTTCATATTAGCTCTCATTATATCAAAGAAGACATTTGGTATTTGTTTTTTAGGGATTGGCTAGCTTCACTGAGCATAATCTGCTCTAGTGCCGTCCATTTCCCTGCAAATTCTATGATTTTGTCATTTTTTATTGCTTCATAGTACTCCATTGTGTATAGATGCCACATTTTTTTATCCATTCATCTACTGAGGGGCATCTGGGTTGGTTCCACAGTCTAGCAATTGTGAATTGTGCTGCTATGAACATCGATGTGGCAGTATCCCTGTAGCATGCTCTTTTAAGGTCTTCAGGGAATAGTCCGAGAAGGGCAATAGCAGGGTCAAATGGTGGTTCCATTCCCATCTTTCCCAGGAATCTCCAAACTGCTTTCCAAATTGGCCACACCAATTTGCAGTCCCACCAGCAATGTACAAGTGTACCCTTTTCTCCACATCCTCGCCAGCACTTGTTGTTGTTTGACTTCATAGTGGCTGCCAATCTTACTGGAGTGAGATGGTATCTTAGGGTGGTTTTGATTTGCATTTCTCTGACTGCTAGAGATGGTGAGCATTTTTTCATGTACTTGTTGATTGATTGTATACCCTCCTCTGAGAAGTGTCTGTTCAGGTCCTTGGCCCATTTGTTGATTGGGTTATTTGTTATCTTATTGTCTAATTTTTTGAGTTCTTTGTATACTCTGGATATTAGGGCTCTATCTGAAGTGTGAGGAGTAAAAATTTGTTCCCAGGATGTAGGCTCCCTATTTACCTCTCTTATTGTTTCTCTTGCTGAGAAAAAACTTTTAAGTTTAATTAAGTCCCATTTGTTGATTCTTGTTGTTAACTCTTGTGCTATGGGTGTCCTATTAAGGAATTTGGAGCCCGACCCCACAATTTGTAGATCGGAGCCAACTTTTTCTTCTATCAGACGCAGAGTCTCTGGTTTGATATCAAGCTCCTTGATCCATTTTGAGTTAACTTTTGTGCATGGCGAGAGAAAGGGATTCAGTTTCATTTTGTTGCATATGGATTTCCAGTTTTCCCAACACCATTTGTTGAAGATGCTATCCTTCCTCCATTGCATGCTTTTAGCCCCTTTATCAAATATAAGATAGTTGTAACTTTGTGGATTAGTCTCTATGTCCTCTATTCTAAACCATTGGTCCACCCGCCTGTTTTGGTACCAGTACCATGCTGTTTTTGTCACTATTGCTCTGTAATATAGTTTGAAATCTGGTATCGCTATACCACCTGATTCACACTTCCTGTTTAGAATTGCTTTTGCTATTCTGGGTCTTTTATTTTTCCATATGAATTTCATGATTGCTTTGTCAATTTCTACAAGATATGTCGTTGGGATTTTGATTGGCATTGCATTAAACCTATAGAGAACTTTTGGTAATATCACCATTTTGATGATGTTAGTTCTGCCTATCCATGAACAGGGTATGTTTTTCCATCTTCTAAGATCTTCATCAACTTCTCTCTTTAGGGTTCTGTAGTTTTCATTATATAAATCTTTCACCTCTTTTGTTAGGTTAATTCCCAAGTATTTTATTTTTTTTTGAGGATATTGTGAATGGAGTGTTTTTCCTCATTTCCGTTTCAGAAGTTTTGTCGCTGATATACAGAAATGCCTTTGATTTATGCGTGTTGATTTTATATCCTGCCACTTTGCTGAATTCATTTATTAGTTCTAGTAGTTTCTTTGTAGACCCTTTTGGGTCTTCTAGGTATAGAATCATGTCATCTGCAAATAGTGATAATTTAAGTTCTTCTTTTCCAATTTTTATGCCTTTAATTTCTTTCGTCTGTCTAATTGCTCTGGCCAGTGTTTCGAGAACTATATTGAATAGAAATGGAGATAGAGGGCATCCCTGTCTTGTTCCGGATTTTAGAGGGAATGCCTTCAACTTTTGTCCATTCAGAATGATGCTAGCCTGAGGCTTAGCATAGATAGCTTTTACAATGTCAAGGTAAGTTCCTGTTATCCCTAATTTTTCTAATGTTTTGAACATAAAGGGATGCTGTACTTTGTCAAATGCTTTCTCTGCATCTATCGAGATGATCATATGGTTCTTATTTTTAAGTCTATTGATGTGGTGAATAACATTTATTGATTTCCGTATGTTGAACCATCCTTGCATCCCAGGGATGAATCCTACTTGATCATGGTGCACAATTTTTTTGATATGTTTTTGTATTTGATTCGCCAGAATTTTATTGAGGATTTTTGCATCTAGGTTCATTAGAGATATTGGTCTGTAGTTTTCTTTCTTTGAGGTGTCTTTGTCTGGTTTCGGAATCAGGGTGATGTTGGCCTCATAGAATGAATTTGGAAGAGCTCCCTCTTTTTCTATTTCCTGAAATAACTTGAAAAGTATTGGTATTAATTCTTCTTTAAAGATTTTGTAAAACTCCGCTGTATACCCATCCGGTCCTGGGCTTTTCTTGGTTGGTAGTCTTTTGATGGCTTCTTCAATTTCATCCATTGATATTGGTCTGTTCAAATTGTGTGTATCCTCCTGACTCAGTCTGGGTAAATCATATGACTTAAGAAATTTATCGATGTCTTCACTATCTTCTATTTTGTTGGAATATAGGTTTTCAAAATAATTTCTAATTGTCTTCTGTATTTCTGTAGCATCTGTTGTGAGATTGCCTTTTTCATCCCGTATGTTAGTAATTTGAGTTCTCTCTCTTCTTCTCTTCGTTAGCATGGATAAAGGTCTGTTGATCTTATTTATTTTTTCGAAGAACCAACTTTTAATTTTGTTAATTTTTTCAATAGTTTCTTTTGTTTCAATTTCATTGATTTCCGCTCTGATTTTAATTATTTCTAGCCTTCTGCTACATTTGCTGTTGTTTTGCTCTTCCTTTTCCAGGGCTTTGAGATGAAGTGTGAGCTCATTTATTTGTTGGTTTTTTCTTTTTTTGAGGAATGACCCCCAGGCGATGAATTTTCCTCTTAAAACTGCTTTCATTGTGTCCCATAGATTCCGATATGTTGTGTCTGTATTTTCATTTATCTCTAAGAATTTTTTCATTTCCTCCTTTATGTCTTCTGTAACCCATTGATCATTCAGTAACATATTGTTCATTTTCCATGTGATGTAGGATTTTTCCTTCCTTCTTTTATCATTGATTTCCAGTTTCATTCCATTATGATCAGATAAAATGCATGGTATTATCTCCACCCCTTTATATTTACTGAGGGTTGCCCTATGGCATAATATATGGTCTATTTTTGAGAAGGATCCATGTGCTGCTGAGAAAAAAGTATATCCATTTGATGATGGTTGATATATTCTATATATGTCAGTTAAGTCTAGGTTATTGATTGTGATATTGAGTTCTATAGTTTCTTTATTCAATTTTTGTTTGGAGGATCTGTCCAATGGTGAGAGAGGTGTGTTGAAGTCACCCATAATTATTGTGTTGTGGTCTATTTGATTCTTGAACTTGAGGAGAATTTGTTTTATGAATGTCGCAGCACCATTGTTTGGTGCATAAATATTGATAATTGTTATGTCTTGTTGGTGAATGGTTCCTTTTAACAGTATATAATGACCTTCTTTATCCCTTTTGATTAACTTAGTCTTGAAGTCGATTTTATTTGATATGAGGATGGCCACTCCTGCTTGCTTACGAGAACTGTGTGCGTGGTATATTTTTTCCCATCCTTTCACCTTCAGCCTGTGTATGTCTTTTCCAATCAGATGTGTCTCCTGGAGGCAGCATATTGTTGGATTTGTTTTTTTAATCCATGATACCAGCCTATGTCGCTTTATTGGAGAGTTTAGGCCATTAACATTCAGAGTTACTATTGATATATGGTTTGAACTTCCATCCATGTTTGATTGTTTATCCTTTTTTTAAAAAAAAAAATTAATTTGTTTCTCTGTGATTATCTTTCCCCTTGCCCCCTGTCTTTATTGAGGCACTTCCCACTGATGGTTTTGGTTATTGTTTTTCATTTCTTCCTCGTGTAGTGTTTTGCTCAAAATGCTTTGCAATGCAGGTTTTCTGGCTGCAAATTCTTTTAACTTTTGTTTCTCATGAAAGATCTTTATTTCGTTGTCATACCTGAAGCTTAATTTTGCTGGATACAGAATTCTTGGTTGGCATCCATTGTCTTTCAGTGTTTGAAATACATTGTTCCATGACCTTCTTGCTTTCAGTGTCTGTGATGAAAAATCCGTTGTTAACCGTATTGGTTTACCCCTAAATGTAATCTGTCTCCTTTCTCTTGTAGCTTTTAATATTTTCTCTTTGTTCTGTATATTGGATATCTTCATAACAATGTGTCTTGGCGTTGGTCTACTGTGATTTTGTATGCTCGGTGTCCTGTATGCATCTTCAATTTGTATATCTGTTTCCTTTTTTATTTCTGGAAAGTTTTCTGTAATTATTTCATTCAGCAGGTTTCTCATTCCCTTGGTTTGAATCTCTGCACCTTCTTCTATCCCGATGACTCGTAAGTTTGGTTTCTTCATGTTATCCCATAACTCTTGGATGTTTTTCTCGTGATTTTTTACCAGCCTTTCTGAGTTGGCTAGACTCTTTTCAAGATGGTATATTTTGTCTTCATTATCTGACGTTCTGGTTTCTACTTGCTCCACTCTGTTAGTGATACTCTCAATTGAGTTTTTAATTTGGTTTATCGTTTCCTTCATTTCTAGAATTATTGTTTGATTATTTTTTATAATCTCTATCTCCTGATAAAGATGCTTAAGTTCTTCTTTTAGCTGTTTATGTAATTCCTTCTCAATGTGTTCTTTCGCTGCTTGAATTTGCTGTCTTGTATCCTCTTTAAGGTTCCATTCCATCTGTCTAAGGTGTTCCTTGAGGTCTTTATATGACCATTTTTCTGATGACTCTAGGTCCTCCTGAATATTTAGGCTGTCCTGCATTGTTTGTACTCCTTTTCTTCCTTGTTTCTTGAAGCTGCTCATGTTGCTTCTTGTTCTGTTTGACTGCTGAGTTACTGCTTATTCCTATAAATTTATTTGATGCTTGGGAGGAAAGGTATTAGAAGGGAAGGGAAGAAGTCACTAAGGAGAATGAGAGTAAGCAGGTAGAATTCAAGGGAGGGGGAATAAGAAAAATGAAAAGACAAAAGAAGAAAGAAATAGGAACTAAAAAAGAAAAAAAAATTAAAAAAATAATAATATAATTAAAAAAATTAAAATTAAAATTAGAAGAGAAAGAAGAAGAAAAAAAAGAAAAAGAAAAAAAAACAAGATATAAAAATGAAGATGAAAGAAAAACCCAAATCAAAAAAAAAAAAAAAAAAAACTCTTAAATGCCATCTTAGAGTTTGATTAACTTCTCTTCCACTAGGTGGCGCTGTGCCCACCAGGCCAAGTCTCTCCTGTCAGTACGCGGGAACCAATCAGTGTGCAGCAGCTCCTCCCAGACTGGGCGAGTCTCCAATCCTGAGTGCCTAAGGCCTCCTCTTGTGTCCAATCACTTCTACTTTTCCTCTAGCCAGGCCCCTCTCACCACTATACTGGCTACATGCCAGGTCTGCTGCTCCCGGGAGCCCTGTTTTCATGAACGACTGGGCACACTCTTCCAGATTGCCATTCCCTCAGACCCTAAGTTTGTAGAGCTTGGGGCTGAGAATCCTCAGCGAATTTTACTTGCCCTCCGGTAGCCACTCCCCCGTAGCTGGTGCAAGAGGCCTCAGCAGTCAGCCCTGGCGGGAGCGGCAGTCCCGCGCCTCTGACTCCCTCGGGCAGGCTGTAGCACTCACCTGAGAGCTGGGAGGGGCCCTTAAGGTTTCCCTGTGACGCCAGCCCTCCGCCACAGTGGTGTCCCCCGCAAACGGCGACAGTTCGCCTCCCCCTGCCGGGCGACCAACGCAACAGGCGGGTCCCCACTGTCTCTCCCAAGCCCCGCCTGGACCCTGCAGCCACTACCCACGAAGGCCCGGCAGGCATCCACCTCCGTAGGATGTGAAGGGCTGACCATCCGCCTCAGCCGGATGGATTAATGCCAAGTCGCAGCTGTCTGTCTCAGCTTTTCAGACGCGGTGCGGGGCGCGGAGCCCCGAGAGGCTTACTCACTTCCCGCCGCCATTTTCCTCTTCTCCTCATTATTCTTTTAAAGTACAAATTTTTAAATGGCAGTACATAATGTTTATGTAAAATTTTCATTAAATTACTTTAGAAATTATATTGTTAGGTCAAACATAGTTTTAATGCTTCTGATATTTATTGTCCAACTATCATAATGTCAGAAACTTTTAAATTAACCCATTACATGTCCTGGAGACTAATTCTCCCACCAAAAATACTCTCTTTAAACAAATTTCTCTTGGTTACTTGTTCTCAAAAGCTTTATGACAAACCATTTAATAACATTATCTGTTAATAATACCATCATCTGTTCCTTTCAGACGCCCGCTCTCGGTCAATTCCCTGTAGAACTTTTAAATGATACCATTCTTGAGATATAATTCACACGTCATAAAATTCACCCATTTAAGTGCACAATTCAAAAAAATTAAAAAATAAATAAATAAAGTGCACAATTCAGTCACTTTTAATCTGTTCTCAGAGTTGTACAACTATTACCACTGTTCAATTTTAGAATATTTTTGTCACTCCCCAAAGAACCCTGTACCTGTTAGCTGTCACTTTCCATTCCCCTCTCCCCTGACAAACATATCCTAATCTACTTTCTGTATAGATTATAGATTTTCCTTCTGGAGACTTGATATACGTGGATTCTTTTGTGACTGGTTTCTCAGACCTAGCTTTCTATTTTCAGAGTTTGTGGATGCTGTAGCCTGTATCAGTACTTCATCCTTTTATAGTTGAATAATACTGCATTGTATTGTCGGGCCACATTTATTTATATGTTCATCAATAAGTAAGCATTTGGGTTGTTTCAGCTTTTTTCTTATTATGAATCATACTGATATGAACATTTATGGACAAGTTTTTGTGTGAACATATGTTTTCATTTCCCTTGGGAACATACCTAGGAATGGAATTGCTGGGTCAGAACTGTTTAAAACTCTGAGGGGCTTCCAGTTTGTAAAGAGGCCGTATCATTCTGCAATTCTATCAGCAGCCTCTGAGGGTTGCACTTTCTTACTCTGTTGCCCTCAGATGTTAGCTGTCTTATTTTAGCCATCCTATTGGTGTAAAATAGCATCTAAGTGTGGTTTTCATTTGCATCTCCCTAATAAATAATAATATTGAGTCTTTTTTCATGCGCCTATTGTCCACCTGCATGTCTGTGGAGAAATGTCTATTCATAGCTTTTGCCCATTTTTTTTAAAGACTGGATTGTCTTTACTGTGGAATTGTGAAAGTTTTACATGATACATAATTTGATAAAATGTCCCCCATTCCATAGATTCTTTTCACTTTGCAGGTGAGGCATGAAAGTTCTTAGCTTTGAAGAACCCAGAAATTCAGCTTGGTTTTTCTTTTGTCACTTAGGCTTTTGCTGTCATAGCAAAGAAACCCTTGTCTAATCCAAGGTGACAGAGACTTATTCCTGAGTCTCCTTCTAATTTTACAGTTTCTTTGTAGTTTTATTATACTTTGGTCTTTGGTGCATCTTGAGTTAATTTTTATATTCTTTGTATGTAGATATCCAGTTGTTTCTGAATCATTTGTCAGAAAAAGTGTTCTTTCTCCATTGAATTGTGTTGGTAGCCCCGTAAAAATCAGTTACCATAAAAGTAATCATTGAGTTCAGGACTTTCCTTTCTCTTCCATTGATCTATACATTTGTCATTATATTAATACTACACTATTTTGATTACTGTAGTTTTCTTTTCCCCACCTGGTACTGGGGATTGAACCCAGTAAGCTAAGCTACATCCCAGACCTTTTTATTTTTTATTTTTTGAGACAGGGTCTCTCTAAGTTCCCAACACTTACCTCAAACTTGTCATCCTCCTGCCTCAGCCTTCCAAGTTGCTGGGTTTACAGGTATATACCAGTGAACCTGATTGATTACTGTAGTTCTGTAGAAAGTTTTGCAATCAGGAAATGTGGTTTCCAACTTTGTGTTTTGTTTTTTTTTTTTCCTCTGTAGAATACTGCATACTCATCTCTACCCCTGTTTTCCTGAAATTTCCCTGTTGGGCACCAATAAAAGGCTGAGGGTCTTTAACATTCATTGTTTGGGATACTAATAGACCATATCCACGTGGCTTAAGAAATCTTTCTTAACTCATTCTTCCTGCCAGCTCTGGGTCCAGGTTTATGTGGTTTTTATCACCTTAGTTAGTTTTTCTTGATTTTTATGTGAGTAAAGTTTTTATAGGATGCATTTTTGTGTTTGACTTCTTCACTCAGCAATTTTGAGATTCACCCACATTATTTTGTGTATAATAGTTTATTCCTTTTATTCCTAAGTATTATTTTATTGTATGGATGTACTATAATATGTTCATCTATTCAGTTGTTGATAAGCATTGGGCCATTTCCAGTTTTTGACCAACATATAAATAAAATTGCTTCAGATATTTGAGTGTATGTCTTTGTGGACATAAAGTTTTATTTTTTATCCAAATGGCCACATTTTGTATTTAATTTTTTTTTGTTTTGTTTTGGTACCTTCCTCTTACTTAGTGTTTTCCAGGGATTGAATCCAGGAGCACTCCACCACCGAGCTACATCCCCAGCCATTTTCATTTTTTATTTTGAGACAGGGTCTCACTAAATTACCCAAACTGGCCTCCAACTTGCAATCCTCCTGTCTCAGCCTCCCAAGTAACTGGGATTCTAAACATGTGCCACTCACGTTTAACTCTTTAAGAAACTGCGAAAACAGCAATGCAGAGTGGATGTGCCATTTTATATTCCCACCAACTCTCCGTGAGACCTCTGTTGCTCCTTTCCTGTCACTCCTCAGCCTTGACAGTGTTACTATGTCAGCCATTCTAATGGAATGTCTCTAAATCTCATTGAGGTTTTAATTTTCATTACTCTGAAAAACTAATGATATTGAACACCTTCTTGTGTACTCACTGGTCATTCATATATATTCCCTGGCATAATGTTATCTGTTGAAATGTTTTTGCCCATTTTTTAAAAGTTGGCTTTCCATCTTCTTGTTCTTGGATTGTGAGAATTCTCTCCTTATTCTGGACACAAGACCATAATCCTGAATATGTTGTAAGTAATTTTTCTAATTAGTGGTTTTGCCACTTTGATTTTTTTTAAGGATGCCTTTTGAAGAATAGCAGGTTTTAATTTTAATAAAGTCTGATGGATTAACTATTGGTAGTCTGCAGTTTTCAAGTTCTAGCTAGAAAAGCTTTACCTCACCCAAAGCTGTCCGGCTCTCCCCTGAGGTCCAACAGCCCCGCACACTCCATGCTTGGAGATTCCCTGGTACTCCTTCCTTATCTTTCCTTCCTCTCACTTAATGTTTTCCAGATGCTTCTCTAGCAGGACTTCTGACTCTATGGGGACATAACCGCCCTTTACTGACTCTTGTCCCTTAGTTCTCCTTGCAAAAATTTTTTGGCAAAAAAGCCATCATATCTGGTTCCATTTAAAATCCTCCCCTCCTGAATGCTGTTCTCACAGTTTACTGTATCACAAATGTTTTGTCTTGTTTTGTCTTTTTCTTCCTTAATGAGGTCTAAGCTCATCCTTAGTCCCTTTTCAACAAAAATTTCTATCTGCCCACCAACGACCCCTGGCACCATCTCTGGGGCACACACAGCCCCTGCTGTGTTCCCAGCCTGGTGCACAAGGTCAAGCACAACATTACGGGTGTGATAAGTGTCCAGTTGTGCTAGTTGTGCAAGGCTGATGGGGCACAACCTTTCCCCCTTGAATTCTGAACCAATCAGGAAATGACCACTTGAGGCTGATCAGGGCCGAAGGATCAGGTTTGTTTCTAGCAAAGCCAGAGATTGGAGATTGAGGTGCCTTCCCATGACCACTAGTCACCCTCCTCCGCCCCACTCCATCAGAGTTACCCACTGGTAAGCACAGCCGCAAACGTACCTGCCGCCCTTCCCTGGGGTGGGGAGGAGATGGCTATTGCAACAGGACAGGACTCTGAAGAAAGACAGAGCCAGGATTGGGCCAGGGACATCCTCCTCTGTCTCCTGCCTCCCCAAAACAGATAAGAGAGGGAAGGAGCAGCAAGGGCACCCACAGAAGAGCGGAGGCTTCCCCAGGACTGCTTCAGGAGGAGTTCGATTTTAGGGACTCAAATAGTGAGAAGCCAAATTATTTCCAAAGCAAAGATCATAAAACTGCTCTAGAAAAATGGTAGGGGGCAGAGGAGCCCCATTTGTCATTGTCTGTAGATGCAAGGTATATGGAGAGGTCTCTATAAGCCAGAATGGCACTCAGAATGTGGCCTTTTTGTCACCAGCCAGCAGCAACATCTGGATCTCACACCAGAATGAAGGTCAGCTGCATCACGAAGCACACGGTCACCTGAGCAGACGACGTTGTAGCAAGATTTTTCTCTCTTAAAATACATGTGTTTTTAATTGAGAGAGTAGTTATGCATATTTAAGGGGTACAGTGTGATCTTTCCACAAGTGTGTGGTTTGTCATGATCAGCCCTGGATGACTGGCATATCTGTCCCCTCTCACATTTCAAAATCCCCTTTAGTAGCTATTTTGAAATGCATTTCGGGATTGTCAACCATGGTTATCACACTGTACATGTTATCACACTGCCCAGCAGCACCCTGTACCTGTTAACCATCCTCTCTCAGCCCCTCCTCCACACCATTCTCAGGCTCTGCCAATCACCACTGAGTCCTTGGTCTTCTCACATACATAAGAGCAAGAGGTTCTTGTTTCCTGTGCCTGACTTACTTTACTCAATACCGTGCCCTCTAGTTCCATCTATGTTTCTGTGAATGGCCTCCTTCATTTCTCTTTTATGACGGATGTTCCCTCTTGTATTTGCACCACGTTTCATTGTCCACTCATCCACCAACGGATTCCACACTGGATTCTATGTATTGAGTTTAGTGCCTCAATAAACAGGGAAGTGCAGGTGCTTCTTCAGCTTACTGGTTTCATTTTCCTTGGATACCTACCCAGAGTGGGATTGCTGGGTCCTGTGACAGTTCTGATTCTGTTTCCGCGGTGGCTGCACCCATCTGCAGTCCCTGCAGCAGTGTGTGAGGGCGGCTTTGAGGGGGCGCTGTCCTAGGAAGGCAGCCTGAGGAGGAGTCCCGAGCTGCAGCATTCTGTGACTCAACCACCCTGCGGGTGGCCCTGGGTGTTTCACTGGCCCCCTCCCTGCTTTATTGTGAAGGGCTAAGGGTGGGCGAGGGGTGGTGAGTCTGACCTTCACTCTGTGTCTGGCCAGGTGATCGCCATGATCAAGGGCCTGCAGGTGCTCATGGGCAGGATGGAGAGCGTCTTCAACCAAGCCATCCGGAACACCATCTATGCCGCCCTGCAGGACTTCGCCCAGGTGACCCTGCGTGAGCCCCTGAGGCAGGCAGTGAGGAAGAAGAAGAACGTCCTCATCAGGTGGGTCTTCTGGTGGCCTTTTGCAGGGGCACATCAGAAAATAAGGGGTGGGGCTGGGGATGTGGCTCAAGCGGTAGCGCGCTCGCCTGGCATGCGTGGGACCCGGGTTCGATCCTCAGCACCACATACCAACAAAGATGTTGTGTCCACCGAGAACTAAAAAATAAATAAATAAATAAATATTAAAAAAAAATTCTCTCTCTCTCTCTCCCCTCTCTCACTCTCAAAAAAAAAAAAAAAAGAAAAAAAAAGAAAGAAAGAAAATAAGGGGTGCCAGGGGCAGGCTGGAGAGGAAGCCCAGTCAGCGTCCAGGGTAGCTCTGACATGCAGCTTCTTCCAGCGAGTTCTGGTTGAAGACTGAACATTTGAGAGGAATGCAGCCTCTGTGTCAGAGTTCAAAGATGAACCTACCCCCATCGAGCTGGGTGAACTTACCCAAAAGACTTTTCCAGGCCTCAGTGTTCCTTATTTGTAAAATGGGAATAATGGTACCTACTTCCTAGCCAAGATCCCCACCCCTGGGAGATGAAGAAGTGAGAGTCAGTTTTTCTCATAGACCTGAGCACACAGTATCTTGGAGAAAATAGGGAACAAGTGTCAAGTTATTATAAAAAACTTTAAATATGCAGAGATTTAATTGGACTAGTGAGACTCTGATAGCAGGAAAAGTAACCCTCCTGCCTCCCCAGGCCCTGTCCCTCTACGGGGACCTAGAGCTGTTCTGACACCCAGCAGGCCTCAGAAGCATGTGGGATACTTACTAGTATGCAGGTCCCTGACCGTACCTCAGTCTGTTATACCTGCACCTCTGGCGTGGGGCCCCTGGAGGAGTGCTTCCTGACACCCCCGTCCTGGTACCCTGGGGGCCCTGGAAGGGCAGGCTCACAGTGACTCCTTCCAAGACTGAGAACTGGCCTGAGTCTCAGTTCTTCCCTCCCCAGTGTCCTGCAGGCAATTCGGAAGACCATCTGTGACTGGGAGGGAGGTCGAGAGCCCCCCAACGACCCATGCTTGAGAGGGGAGAAGGACCCCAAAGGCGGATTTGACATCAAGGTGCCCCGGCGTGCCGTGGGGCCATCCAGCACACAGGTACAGGCCAGCTTCCTTGACTCGGGGCCAGCTGGGCCATAGGGGGTCATCATGGCTGGGCCATGGGACAGTGGGTCTGGGGGTCCTCAGTCAGGAGGGGCAGGGTGGAGTAGCTCTTCTGGTCTTACTCTGACATCTTATTTGATATAGGAAGGAGGACCACTGGCCTCAGATTCAGGAGACCTGGATTCTAGTCCTAGATACCTGTGTGACCTTGGGCACGGTACACAATCTCTCTGTGCCTCAGTTGTCTAATCTGACCAGTTGGGGTTGTACCATATCTACTTAGTCCAGTTGTCTCCTAGCCCTGTGAAGTTCAGAATCCAAAGTGCCGGAGGAATTTAAAGTGGAATCTATATGCACCTAACTCTGTCCCCTTCCCCTACAGTGGCATCCTAGTGGGGAGATAAACAAGTTCTTCCTCTGACTTGCTGTGTGATCTTGAGCAAGCACCCTGACATCTCTGAGCTCTGATTGTTTTCTCTGTAAAGTGAAAACTTGGACTGAGATCATATTATTGTTAAAATGCTACTTTTTCTCATTCCCACTTGCCCTGCTACCCCCCCCCAAAAAAAAAACAAGTATTTAAATGCGCTTGGTCTCTAGAGAGTGTCTAATAATCATAAGTAAGAGTGACCAACTAGAACTTCTACGCAATAAGACATTGCCTATGACTTAGCCAGAGAAGTCATAAAATTAAAGAGGAAAACTTGGGATTGGAGTTAGATTCTTGCCACCTATACATAGGTGGGTCTGGCTTTTCCACTATTCTAAAAAAGCAATGGATCTTGGTGCATCTTTAAGCAGGCCCCAGAAGCCCCAGGCTGGGAGCCCTGCTTCACAGGACTGTTCTGCTCCAAGATGGGCCACCTGAGGCCCTCCTGCCCCTCCCCCCTGTGTGTGTGTGTCCGTGTCTGGCAAGGCCGGGGCTGGCAGGGGTAAGGGGCAGCCAGGTACCTTCCCATGGCTTCACAGCCCTGGGTGTGCGCTGTTCTCACCTCCTGGTTGTGGGCGACCCAGGAAAACTGCAGACAGCTCTCTATGACTGACATCTAGGGCCAGAGACCTTCCCGACCCAGAGCACCCTGGCAGGGCCAAGCTGGTGTTTCTGTGAATCCTAAAACATGGATGAGGAGGAGAGAGAAGGCACCAGAGGAACTGGAGAGGGGAGAGGGAGAGAGGAACAGAATTCCTCTGGGAGAAGTGAGTGGGGAGGGCCACCGACACTTAACCCCAGACACCACCAAGGCACGATTGATTAGGTGGCACAGACCCCGGGACAGCCAGGGTGAGCTGGGAGAACCCACAGAGACAACCCAGCTCCAGTTCCCCCACCTGGTTCACAGATGGGAAAACTGAGGTCCAGAAGGAAAGTGACTTGTCCAAGTCACAAGGCGGGTCCCAAGTGGAGGTGGGACAAGAACCCAGGTCTCCTGACTCCCACCCAGGGCTCTGCCATGCCTTCGGGACACAGTAGACACGGGCGTCCTGCAGCTGGGCTCTAGACTTGGAGTGAACTAGAGGTCTGTTAAGGTAGGTGGGGACAGCGTCTCCCCTCTGAGGGTGAAGCCAGCGTTCCAGGAGTTAAACTGCCCAGGGGTCCCTAAGCGGCCAGAGCAGATTGGACTCAGTGGCTCCTTCTTTGAGGACTCCGAGGGCCATTGCGAGAACAGTGCTTCTCGAGTCTTAGGGATGGTGAGGCGTGTCCAGCGACAGGGTCACAGGTGGAGGACTGTCCAGGGCACCTGCAGCCATGACCACCCTCCACCGTACAGGGAGGCTGGCGTGTCACACGCTCCTGTGGCTGCACTGCCCCGTCAGTGCCAGGCAGCGGTGGGGGAGACTCCAGGGCAGGTCTCGGCAGGTGCAGAGACGAGCGCGGTTGTTGGGAGGTTGGCCGTCCCAGGTGCCCGAGCAGTCGCGTTGGCGTCCCACCGTATGCAACACCTCTCGCTTTTCTCTCTCTCTCTCTCTCTTTCTCTCTCTCCCTCTTCCCTGTCTCTCCTGCCCTCCCACCCCTCTTCCTTCTCTCCTATCTATGTCTTAGGCCTGCCAGTGGTCCCCGAGGGCTTTGTTTCACCCCACTGGTGGCACACAGGGCCGAAGAGGCTGCCGATCCTTGGTATTACACCGCCCGCGCGGCTGGGTTGGTTTGGGTGCCCTTCTCCAGGAGGCAGCGGGAATGGACTAGCCTGGCTCCTCAAGGCCCCTCTTCCAGCCCTCAGATTCAAAGACAAATGATGTGGAAAGATCTAGATTAGCAGAGACAACCCTACTGCACTTGCGCCCTTTGCACCACGTAGGGCCCTCTGTAAGCAGGAGTTAATTGTCTAGTAGCCTCCTGTGTAAGTACCAATGTCAACCCGCGGTCCACCCGGCATTTCTGGCAGGCTGTGCCACACAGCCCCGGCCACCAGGGGGCGCCGTCATCCACCGATGGATTCCAATTGCTGAGGATCAGAAACTTAACGGTGGTGGGAGGGGAACTCATTCTGGTCTTATCCCACTTCACAACGCCTCAGAATATTAGAGCGGAAAGAGACTGGCGGGAGAAAATATTCTGGTGCTATCCCTTCCTGATAGATAACTGAAGCCCAGAGTGGGAACTTGGTTGCCTAAGGTCACACAGCAAGTCAGCAGCAGTACCTGGCCTTGAACCTGGGTGTTTTGATTCCCAGTCCAGTGCTCCACCCATGGTGCCACCATGGCCATCTGAAAATGCAGAGAGTGACTCTAGAGTGACATGGAATGAGGGTTCTCTGATGCCTACGCCCTTGGCTAAGCAGGGCAGGCAGGAACCGCTCCAGGGGCCTTAAACAACTTCCTGTTTCAGTCCCTCCACCTATCTGGGGATGTGGAGGGACTCTGGGAAGAACTTCTCTCCTAGCCTGGTTGGCCTCCCTCGTAGAGGTTTCACAAGGGCTGGGGACACAGCTCAGTGGTGGAGTGCTTGCCTAGCATGAGTGAGACCCTGGGTTCAATCCCAGTACCACAAAAAAAAAAAAAAAAAAAGAAAAGAAAAGGTTTTCACAGTACAAATTCACTTCTCCACCTAAACTGGTGTTTCCTTAAGACAGTTCGTTCTGAGAGCAGAAAGTCAATAAGTGCAGACATACAGCACAAAGCAGCCTTTCCCCAGAGTGGAGAGCCAGCCCTGACCTTCTTCTTCTTCTTTCTTTTTCAAGCTGTACATGGTGCGCACCATGTTGGAGTCACTCATCGCAGACAAAAGTGGCTCCAAGAAGACCTTGAGGAGCAGCCTGGACGGACCCATCGTCCTCGCCATAGAGGACTTCCACAAACAGTCCTTCTTCTTCACGCACCTGCTCAACATCAGTGGTGAGCCCCAGGGCCCGGGTCAGGGGGCGGGGCTCCCACCTCCCAGAGCAACTCCAGAGAAGTTGCAGAGAGACCAGATCATGGACCCAGAGGGCCATGTTTTGCCACCAGGGGAGAAAAATACATATGCTTTCTGGTGGACGTGGGTAGAAAAGGCCAGGCTCAGAGCTGCTCTTCTGACTTAGCTGATTTTGTGGGGTAGATGTTTGTGGCTTCTTTGTCAGAAGTCCTTAGCAAAGGAGGATTAAAAATAGCCAAGCCCACACTAGCAGAGTGTGCAGTAGGTGTTAAGGAAGCTTTTTGTGATGCTGGGGTAGGGCCCAGGTACATGCAAGGTAATAACTGTACCACTGAGCCTCACCCTAGACCTCTAAATCAGCTTTTTGGTGGTACCAGGAATCAAACCAGGGCCTCGTGCATGCTAGGAAAGCACTGTACCACTGAGCTTCCCCCTAGCCATGCGGCTGAACCACAGCTCTGAGCTCACTGGCAGCTCACTCCTCTCCAGAGAGGCTCCCAGGCTTTCGGATCCTGCATTGTCTACTCTCCTCTACTTTGGTGGGATGCAGGTCATGCTAAAAGGTTGCACAGGTCGGGTAGAGGAAAAGCCGAGTCCTACGGACATGAGCGTCTTGATGTGTCTGTTGGTGTGGAAAAGAGTGATCTTAACAACCAATCCCCATGGGAGAGTGGCCTAGGTAGGACCTTTAAGGCCTCTGTGAACAATAAGGGATCCAGAATGACCACATGGGTCAAGGGGCCACAATCCCATTGAAAGGGGGCACTTGGGGGCTGGTCTTCAAGCTATTTGTATAAAAAACATACTTTACACTTGGAGTGTGTGTGTTTCTGGCTGGCACTACAGAGGGGTTGATGGAAGCTGTGGGGAATCTAAACCCCACCCCATACCCCCTGCACTGCCCCATATAAGCCATCTTCCAGTAGATGCAAAGGTCACCTTCAAGTTCAGGACAGCAGGATCTACTAAATGGCTATAGATGAAGTCCCTGCTGTGCCTCAAGCGTGGTGATGACAAGAGCAATAAAAACTAATTAAAAACTGCAGAACTAAAATGCCAGGTGGCCCCTGGCTGTCACTCAAGGTTCTTTCCCTTCTGCTCTCAGAGGCCCTGCAGCAGTGTTGCGACCTCTCCCAGCTCTGGTTCCGAGAATTCTTCCTGGAGTTAACCATGGGACGGCGGATCCAGTTCCCCATTGAGATGTCCATGCCCTGGATTCTAACGGACCATATCCTGGAAACCAAAGAACCTTCCATGATGGAGTAAGAGGCAGACATGGGCCCACGAGAAGGTCTCTGGGGTGCAGGGGAGGATAGTGCTTGTGAGCTCTCTTCTTTCCAAAGAAAATCCTGAGTGGACTGGAGATGGAGCCATGTGCCCGCTGGGGAGAGCTCAGGCCAAGGACCAGGTCACACATGACCATTTGCCTCAGCCTTGCAGGGACTCACAAGTTCCAGTCTGTCCTCCCTAGGCTTGTCAGTCCTGTGGCAGCCCTGCTTGGGCAAGGATCATCTCGTGGGATCTGAAAGCTAGTTTTCCTTATTGCCACCCCATTTCTTTTAGCCCTAGACCTATTTTTCTGGCTGTGGTTTCATTAGCATCTGAACGTTTTATTTCTATGGGCAGACGTAGAATAAGTCCTTCCCAAGTGGAGGCACTGGGCAGGGACATCAGGGAGGGTGCACAGGTGTCCTTCCTAACTCTGAGCCTGCTCATCATCCCACCCAGCCCTCTGCGTTTCCCAGGCGAGCATAAGTCTGTCTTTCTTAAGTGAGAGCATTAATAAACCACTGGCTCTTGTCCCTGCTGTCCAGGTATGTCCTCTATCCCTTGGACCTGTACAACGACAGCGCCTACTATGCCTTGACCAAGTTTAAAAAGCAGTTCCTGTATGATGAGATTGAAGCCGAGGTGAGTGGAACGCTGCTTTTGCTCCTGCAATCCTACCCCAAGAGTTTGGATCTTTAGCTTTCAGTGCAAAGTCGGTGACTTGCTCTGGAGAGAGAGCATCAGAGTCACCGTGATTGTCCAAGGTGATTCTGTGTACAACTTCAGACCTGACCGGCTCCCTTTCTTCTCCTCTCATCCCCAAATTGTTCTGCACCATGAAGGGTGTTGTGTGCTATGTACAGACACCCAAACTTTATCTGCTGTTTCTGCTGACAAACATGCCCCTTGGCCACCATAGGGCCAGGCACGCACACCCCTGAAGGGCAGTACACTCTCAGGGTGGTGAACCCCCAGAGAAGACCTCACAGCCCTGGGCAAGGCCAGTTCTAGGAGGGAAGCATGGGGTCAGAGTGAACACCCACACCCTTACCCTGTATATTCTTTGCCTGGAGGAGGGTCCAGTGGGCACCTTGAAGTCCCAAGTCCAGGGAAGAGGCCTCAGCTACCTGGGTGGGAAGGCAGACCTACACATCACAGTGTGTTTTTGCATTCTACATAATATGTGGGGTGTCAAATAAAATATATGAAAGCTTTTGAATAAAGAGTTAACCTCATGGAGCTGAGAATTTAATAAGAATTCAAGATCAAGCCACTAAATTCAATCTGTCTCCTTTGAAGTTATTCTCATACTCTCCTGCTGCCAGGGGATTGTCTCTTTAAAGTCCCACCATTGTCTATTTCCTGCTCTGGCCGCTGTTGGAGAACATGGTTCTGTTGAAGAATATGGTTCTGTTGGAGAACATGGTTCTGGTTTTCTGTGTCTGGTGTGAACTTATCTTCCCCTTGAGCTTCATACTCTCCCACTTGAATGTAATACCTTCAAAATCAGAGGTATTTAAGAAGAGTTTGAAGAAGGGGCTTTTACATTTCTTTTGTTAAAATATTTGTTAGTTATAGATGGATGCAATATCTTTATGTTGTTTATTCATTCCTATGTGGTGCTGAGGATTGAACCCAGGGCCTCACATGTGCTAGGCAAGCGCTCTGCCACTGAGCCACAACCCCAACCCCCAGGCTTTTACATTTCTAATGGTGTCTTCATAATCAAATTTGCAAAGTCCAGTCAGATGGGAGGAAAAGACAAAGTCTATGAGAAGAGCTGGGCAGGGTGGGAGCTGCAGGGTTAGCTGACCACGGAGAGTCATGGCTGGACATGTTGGAGGTCTTGCTGTGATAAAGCTAGACAGACTCCCTTGACATTTCCTGCTTTGTCCTCACCAGGTGAACCTGTGTTTTGATCAGTTTGTCTACAAGCTGGCGGACCAGATCTTCGCTTACTACAAAGCCATGGCTGGCAGGTAGGGGAGCCCCAGGGCTACCATGATCAGCGATCTTTCTTAAGACGGGTACCTGCAATTCATGGTGTTCTATTGCAAAACCTCCCTCCTCCTTTACTTCTAAGGAACTGGGCCAATTCATGGACCTGGGCTTGGTTCTAGAATACATTAAAAAGGAAAATAGGCAGATATGGTGCTGGCCTCATGGAGCCTATAAGGTAATGGGGATAAAAACTGATAAGTAGAAGTGCTGTCCATGAGGAGAAGTTCATGGGGCTATGGGGATATGTCAGCTAGAAAGACTGTCTTCAGGAAGCAGCATCTGAGAAGTTAAGTAAAACAAGGGGGAAAGACAGGACAGGAAATTGCAGGCCAAATGTACCTCTTGTGCAAAGTCCCTGTGGGGGAAGTATAAAGATGAGAGCATGCCTGCCTCCTCTCGCTGGAATGGGGGTTTAATGTCAGTCAATACCTATCAGCATCTCAGGCACAGCCACGAGGGGGCAGGCTACGGGATGAAGCCGGATGGGTAAGCAGGGCCCAGATCATGCCCACTTCGTAAGGCCTTCATCTTGGGAGGATGGAACATCACAGAATGGTTTCAAAAGTGCAACCGTGACTTGATTTGATTTTTATTTGGGATATGGGGATTAGAAGGATAATAGAGTGAAACAGACATTATTACCTTCTGTACATATATGATTGCTTGACCGATGTGATTCTACACCATGTACAATCAGAAAAATGAGAAATTATGCCCCATTTATGTATATCAATGTGCATAAATGCATCCTACTGTCATGTATAACTATTTAAAATAAATTTTAAAAAAACTTTTAAAAAGTTCACCCTTTTAAACATATGAAAGTATGGATAATGGATTGGGGATGAGCAAGGGTAGGTGTGTGAAAACCAGGCAGGAGGCCCACGAGATGTCTGTGCCAGAGACATGTCAAGTTTTCTTGCCAGTATATACTGATTTAAACTCCTGTACATTCTGGAGTCTCGAGAATCTGTAACAGGATCTAGCCACAGGGGTACATGCCTGTGATCTCAGCTACTCAAGAGGCTGAGGCAGGGGGATTGCAAATTCAAGACCAGCTTGGACAACTTGGCAATACCCTATCTCAAAACAAAAAATTGAAAGGACTTGGGATGTAGCTCAGTGCTAGAGAGCCCCTGGTTTCAAGCCTGGTACCACTAAATAAATAAATAAGAGAAAAGAGAGAAAGAAAGGGAAACCTCCAATTTTATCATGGATTTTCATTCTAATTGAAAATCCAAACTAAAACCTGTAATTTCAAAGATAGGTTCTTTTCCTAATTACATTTTTTTTCTGTGAAAAGGATTTGCTTCAGTTTGCTTTTGACAGGTGGAGTTGCTCTGATATATTTCAGACAAAAGTTGGCACATAGATGTGTCTGTCGATGCAGGATGTGCATTACATAGAGTGCCTGAAATGACGGCAGGGACAGAAGCACATCCTTGGGATTTCAGGAGGACCGAGAGACACCCCCATCACACAGTGGTTGCTACAGCGTGGGTGGATTGGATGGGTCGTGGTCTGGCTTGGAGCTGGGCTGCTAGCTTCTGTGGGGCAATTCTGATGGTAGAAATGTTGATCCATCATCTGTATAAATAGACTTGGGCTAGTTGGACCCTGGGTCCTCTGTGTATTTGGTTTATAAATATCCTCATCTGAAATACGTCTCTCAGTCAACACAGTGCCATCTGTGATTTTCAAAAGGGTGTCAGGTTGGGAAATTCAGAGAAAACCCAGGAGGGGAAGAGTGACCTAGGTCAGTCCTGTTCATTAGAAATAAAACGCAGCCTCAAATGGGAGCCAACGATGTCATTTTACATTGTTTAGTAGCCGCATATTAAAAATGAAAGAGAAACAGGTAAAATTAATTTTAATAATACATTCCACTTAACCCAACATGTCCAAGTTACCAGAATCTCAACACATAATCGATATAAAAATTATTAAAGAAATAGCTTTCATTCTCTTTTTTTTCCCTCAGCTTTCAAACTCCATGTGCGTTTTACAGTGCATTTTAATTTGAACCAGCCTCATTTCAAGTGCTCAGTACATGGGTGGCCCGTGGCTGCTTCACTGGACAGTGCCAATTTAGAGTCTATCTCTTTCGGCTTAAAACCTTGAAATGACCTCCACTTATGCCTAGACCAAATCTCATCCCTCTGCTGGGACATGCATGGCCCATGATCTGGCCCCTAGACTGAGGAAACAGATGCATTGTTGCCATATTTTCTAGCAAGCCCTAGTTTCTATCCACCCTGGCCATCTTGCTTTTTCTCAAACAGAGCCAACTTCTTGTGCCTGTGAGTCTTCCCCCAGACGATTCTATTTTTATCATTCACATCTCTGTCCTACAGAACCACTGTAGAGAGACTTTCCCTGACTTCCTAACCCCAAACGATCCTATTTTAGGTTTTCAAAGCCCTTCTTATTCCACACTGTCTGCCTCTATGCTCCTAACTCATAGGGTTGTTGGGAGATTAAAATGACTGTGTGTGTGTGTGTGGTGGTGGTGGGGGGGGGGAAGTGCCTGGTAAATGGTAAACACTGCCCATCCACATGGTTACTGATTTATTCCTCTGCTTACTTGTGTACCATCAGCCTCAGTTCATTTAAATATAAGCTCCATGAGGACAAGAGCTTGGTAACCGAGGTACCTGGAATGATTCCTGGGATATGCTCAGCATGCACTCAGTTGCTGTGTTTGTTAGTTTTCTGCCCCTGTGACAAAATACCTGAGGGAAACAACTTAAAGAAGGAAAGATTTATTTTGGCTTACAGTTTCAGGAATTCAGTCTGTGGCCAGCTGGCTCTGTTGTTTCTGGGCCTGGTGAGACAGAACATCATGGTGGAAGGGTGTGGCAGAGCAAACCTGCTCACCTCATAACCACCAGGAAGCAGAGAGAGATGGAGTCAGGAGCTACATAACAAAATATGATCTTCAAAGGCCTGTCCCCAGGGACCCACCTCTTCCAACAAGGCTCAATCTCCTAAGGTTCCCACCATCTCCTAATAGAGCGCCCAGCTGAGGACCAATCCTTCAATTCATGAGCCTTTGAGGACGTTCCAGATCCCAACTTTAACTGTGACTTTTATAACTTAGAAAATGTATTTCATATACTGAGCTCTCGTGTCTAGAAAGATTTGAAAACCCCTGCTGTAGAGCAGACAGCAGTTCTACTAAAGACGAACGAGATAGCCCTTCATGGGTCAGTCCTGTGGTCTGAAGCAGCTGCAGCTGAGCGATTGAGAGTCCTGCGCTGCCATGTTGACGGGCCTCTTTGATCTGGTCCTTTCCAGTGTCCTGCTGGACAAACGCTTCCGAGCTGAGTGTAAGAATTATGGAGTCATCATCCCGTACCCACCGTCCAACCGCTATGAGACGCTGCTGAAACAGAGACACGTCCAGGTACGTGGAGAGGTGTGGGCTGGGGAGGGACTCTGCGAAGTGACGGTGGGGGCTGGAAATCAGGATTCTGCATGGTCTGCCTGAGAACAGCCCGGGGTGGGTCTGAGCATAGAAGTCACACATCTCAGAACTTTACAAACATAAAGAGCTTCCTCTGGTGCCAGTTTTAAGCTTCTGCTTATCTCCTGAACATCTCTGGCCAGTAGTAGCTACCAAACCCTTTGTCCTGCCAGGATAAGCTGCAGCCCACTTTTAGTAGGCACTGCCCTATGTGGATAAATCCTCCCCAAACAGGGACCACATATGTGCTGGGCTCAGTGGGGGCAGCCAGTGGGGGCAGCATGTCAGGTTAGACCCGGGGCAGAGCTTGTGGTTTATTTTTGTGGAGTGGTTCTGTTAACCAATTCAACCCTTGATGGAGAGGAAACAGCTCAGGGAGCTCAGACACGTTTCCCCATTTAAAAATATGAGCTTCCAGGCCTCCCGGCTGTTGGCCAAACCAGGGGCAAAAAAGACTTTGATACTACGATGTCTGTGTGTTTTGTGGTCCCTGGTGCCTGGTGAAGGGCCAGGGTGGAGCAAGAAGGTGCTTGAGGTAAAAGGGGAGTCTGCCTTGGAGATGCTGGACATTCCCATCACTGAGAAACCCAAGGCCAACTGAGAAGCCCATCCCGGCCAAAGTGGGCTCACTGAGTGCTTTCCTTGAGCCTCTCAGAAGTCTACTTCTGTTGCTTACAGAGCAGCCAAAATTAGCCACAAGATAATAAGTACTGAGGGCTTCATGATGTGCGCACAAGATGGCAAGACGAGGCCATTGGTGGGGAGAAAAATTTTTCCTAAGAGGGAAGCAAAAAAAAAAGTAATAGCTAAGAATAATCATTTGGTACTTATCAAAGCACAGAGCACACAGCGGGTGCTCAATAAATGTTGATTGTTATCTCCACGGCATCTCAATAATACCCACATGTCTCCCAGTGGAAATTACCTTAAGCGATAGTTTCCATCCTTTAATCAGCCCTTCATCCTCTTGCTTTCAAGTTCAGCCCCCATGAAGACACAAAATGGGCTCTTGCTGAGGTGGCTGCCGTCCTCTGGTGACGGAGCTGAGCACTGGAAAGATTCAGGAAGAGCCTCAGGGGTAAATTTAGGATGTCAGCAGCAGTTATAGAGGCCAGAGCCTGCCCTGAGCCTCCTCCCAGAGCCTCGCTGGCTCTTTCCTCCATATTTATGTTTTAAGACTGCAGGGAAGCCCACACTCATCCACCTGATAGCCAGATTCGTGATGAGTAACATTTTATCATTGGGGGGTCACTTTCTCCAGTATGTATTTTCTCTCTCACACACATACAGTAAGTGTGAGTGTGTGTGGGTGTGTGTATGTTAATATGTGTACTTTTTTTTAACCATTTAAGAGGAAGTTGCAGGTACGACTGCACTCCTCAGCCCATATCTCCCAAGAATGAGGACATTCTCCTACAAAATCAAAAGAGATTTGCCAATCTCAAGAGATTTAATGATGCCCCTGTCTATATACAGTCCCTTTTGTCCCAGTAATGTCATTGGTGATTTTAATCCAGTTTCCTGTCAAGGTGTTGCATTGGGTTGTTAGGTATCTGTGCACATTTTATGTAACTTGTCCTCTCTTTCTCCTCCTCCCTCCTCCTCTCTCTCCCCCTTTGCCTCCCCTCCCTCCGTCACCCTCCCTCTCTGTCGCTCTCTGCCATCCAGCTGTTGGGCAGATCAATTGACTTGAACAGGCTCATTACGCAGCGCATATCTGCCGCCATGTATAAATCCTTGGACCAGGCCATCAGCCGCTTTGAGAGTGAGGACCTGACCTCCATTGTGGTAAGACCCGCAGACCAGAGTCCTACCTGGAACTTGTTGTTAGCTGGTACAGGGCTAAAGAGAAGAGGGGGTGTCCTTCCTGTCTGAACAGAACTGGACAGGAACTTAAATGAGAATAGTCTTACCCTCCTGACTGACTCAGGTGACGGGTGGGAAGTGGAAAGGCATCTCCTTGAGATCTCTAGAGACGGCCCACCTTTAGGCACAGCTGTGTGTCCTTGGCATCTAAGAAACTGAGCAAGTGGCCCTCAGAAGCTAGGAAAGGTGGCACTCACTACAGGGTGGACTTTATCCCTAAGCAGTAATGCACAGACCAGAAGGGCTCTGCAGTTGGTTTATTGCTCTTCTGTCACCATTTTAAATCCTTAATAATTTGTTAACATGAGACCCCAGATTTCCATTTTACAATGTTCCCTGTAGATTACGTAACCGGTCCTGATGAATAGCATGGATCAGGCCTTTCCCTTCTTCTAAAAACAGCAATTTGAACTACTCTCTACTCATTCTAAGAATTCTCTCCAGAGTGACTGGTCTTTAAGTGAATCAGAGAAGACCATACTAATGATCTTCAAAAATGGCCATAAGAAGCAGATGAGTAGAGGGAATGAATGAAAATCACTTAGAGTACCATAGTTGTAATGGTTGTGAACAAGATCCGTCAGTGCTAAGATTACTGGGAAGAAACTTTGAGAAAAATACACTGTGTAATTTTTCTATGATGTTCCTAGAGTAGGCACATTGTTAGAGAAAGAAAGTAGAATGGTGGTTACCAAGGAGAGGAGACTTAGTTAAATTGATTCAGAATTCACTTGAGCAGGTATGTTTCCAGAGATGGATGGTGGTGATGGTTCCACCCCACGGTGAGTGTGCTTGATGCTGCAGGCCATATGCTTACAAATGGCTGGGACAGTGAATTTTATGTGAAGGATATATGCCTTTTATGAGATACATACATCACCCATAAAATTAAATAAATTTAAAATAAAATATATATGTGCCTTACCACAAAAAAAAGTAAAAACAAAAAAAGAACTTAGAGAAGGAATAGGATATTGCATAGTCAAATTATCTCCCCAAAGATATATATCATTGACTTCAAAGGGGACAAGAGTAACTTTACAATGGAGAGAGCTGACAGGTACCACCTAACCACCTGTCAAGGTGACTATCACCAGCCCTAAGAGATAGTGGTGTTGCCATCATGTGTTCTTGGCAAAATGCATAGTCTCAATCTAATCAGCAGAAAATATCCCCTACACCAAAATCAAGTGCCATTCTAACAACACAAACAAAAATAAATCAAGTGTATGATACTTTTCAAAAGTGTAAGATCGTGAAAGACAAGGAAAAATTTGGAAAAAAAATGTAGATACTGGAAATGAATGACAACTGAATCATGGTGACTAAAAGCCTCATAGAATCCCGGATTGATTCCTAGAATGGAGGGGGGGGGAGGATCTTGGGGAAAAACTGGTGATATATGAGTAAAGTCTGCCATTCAACTAATGATACTTTATCAAAGTTGATTTCTTACTTTTGATAATCATGTGAATGGGTATGCAAGATAGTAATGTTGAGGATATGCAGGTTATGCTATTTTTACAGTGTTTCTGTAAGTCTAGAATTATTCAAAAATAAAGAGTTTGTAGGAGGTTTGTTTGTTGTTGTTTGTTTTGTTTTGTTTTTGTTTTTGTTTTTTTGTTTTTCTGTTTTTAAGTGAACAAAGTGATAAAATAAAATAAACTAGAACTCTAGAGTCAGGCAGACCAAGGGCTCCAGTCCTGGCTCAGCCATTTGCTGGCTGGGTGATCTTCTCCAAGAGGTTTCCTCATCTGAAAAATAGAGATGACATTAGAATCCACCTCATAGTGTGGTCAAAAGAATATAACAAGATACTACATGGAACGAATTTAGCATAGTTGTATTTAGTAAGCACATAATAGTGGCTTATTAAAAAAATAAAATAAAAGATGAGGGAAAAAAGACATTTGAAACTGCAATGCAGCACTCCCAGGGCAAATTTCCAGCAGCCTTTCTTAGCAGGACTAGCCCCAACAACCCACTCCCACCACTCACCCCACTCCTACCTGAGGCTCACATGGGTGACTCTTGCGGCCACTTACTCCAGGACACTAGAATAGCACACGTTTTGCTGGAAAATCATCTGGCCACCTCTATTTTGTGAAATGTTTTTTTTCTCTGATTGTCTCCAAATGGTAGGAATTTGGTTTTCTTCTTTTTTGTTTATCTGGATCGTCTAGTTTTCCAATAATGAGCCTGTCTTATGGGGGAAAAAAACACATGGTTTTGGGTGTGTGAGAGTGTGTCTCCATGGCCTCTTCCCACCCCTAGAAAGGCACTGAATATTCTTTTAGTTGGCAACAAAATTAAAAACAAGCAGTCAAAGCCCTTGATCAGACAGAGGCTTACACCTGAACCCCCACATCCTGTGAACCCGTGGAGAACAGCACCCAGGGGTGCTCTCCCTCTGGGTCAGGACAGCCTCCACAGGCTGTGACTGAGATGCTCTGTCTCCTCCCAGAAACAAAACCAGGAATGTGCTCTCCCTCTCCCCTGAAAACTCTATTCTGAGATGGGGAAGCTGCTTGATTCCCAGCTGGGAGAGCATGCAGAGATTAAGGACTTAGTCACCCTCCTTTCGCAGAGCTGAGTCTCAGCGAGATCTGAGGCTGATGTTGAAATTGGCAGCGTGCAGACTGTGTTTTGTTTAGGCTGTGTGCTGTATTGAAATTTGGAGGTGATGTTGAACATTTGGAAGAAGTCAAGTGCAGCTTCAGCTCTGGCAACACCACTAGACTGGCACTCCCAGATAGCAGCAATTTCCTGGAAGTAACTATATTTCCCTTAAATGGATTCTCTTTGGCTTGCCAACAGGCCCCATGGGCACACTTGAGTCACATGTGATCCCCCCAGGCCTTGTGGAACCTGAATTTGAGTGCTCAGTTCTCAGCTGTCCAAGGTCACAGAGCTGAAGGTCATGGACCTGGTCCACACTTGAGTGTGGCCAACACTTGGGTCTCCTGATTCCTTCTCAAAAGCTCTTTCCATTACTGATCTAAAGTTCTTGTCCACTTGACTGTTTATTTTCCCATTTTGCTTCCCTGGGTTTCCCCTTAGTAAACTGGCTTTGCCGTAAAAAGTTCAGATTCTCTCAGAAGGCACTAAACTGTTCCTGATACCTTCTCATCTCTTCCTGCACCTCAGTGCTGGGCCTTGGGCCTGCAGATGCATGCCATGCACTCTTCTGATTACATAACGTGGAGGAAGAAATGGCCCTCAGTTCCAGCCCCCAACCCCCAACATCAGCACAGTCCTAAACTCTCTCCTTGGGACTCCCTTTAAGTGCTAATATGTACTCGTGAAACTTAAAATCGCAGGATGATAGGACAGAAGTTTTTCCCTGGTTTCTCATCTTCAATGATCCTTCCCCAAAATAGAGTACCACAGTATACCTGGGGATGTCAGGAATAAACTCATGAACAGTAACCCACTTACTTATTCATTACTCGTCCTAAGCAAAGGGGAACAAAGATACAGGAGAGCCAGCGAAGCCTCAGGAGATGGAAGCAGAAAGCGGGTTCTATGTTTCTGCCCTTCATTCACTTCCGGGTACACAGTGACTGGAAACTTGTTCTGATTGCCTTCCCAGAATTGAAATCCAGATTTTTGAGTACCTTTGGGAAAATTTAGGATCTGTCACCACTAGCCCACGCTGATGGGGCAGCCGTTGGGTGCAGTATTAGGAGCAGCAGGGCCACCTCTATCTGGCGGGGGCTGTCCACTCTGCCACAGGTATCCTACCCTGGGGCTCCTTCCCCACCCACCTTGTCTTCCTTTCTTAGCCTTTCTGACCCCTGGAGCCATTTATGTTTTGCACACTTTCAGCCAGTTCTCCAACCTCAGTTTAGGGCACAGTTTGACTTCCAGGGTGGTAAATGTCCACCCGGGAACTTAAGATTAGAAGCACAGGCTGAGGCCTCCACTGTAGCCAAGGGAACCCCCAAAGGATGAGGGGAACTTGCAGCTGATGAGAGTGGAACTGGTTCCCTGCCTCCCGTCACTAACTTTGTTCCATATCCCTGTCATTAAGCCGCCCCTCTGACCATCCCACCCACTGTGGTCTGGGAAACTGCCCTCGTAGATGTTGTTCCAGTCACGTTTGCCTGTCAAAGCCTGTTCACAGCCCTAACATCTTTATTCTGGGTCCCTGACACAGGAGCCAAGAACTCCTGGTTTGGAATCAGAAGAGCTAGATTCACATCCCAACCCCTGTTATGTACTCCCTGTGACCTTGGGCAAGTTTCCGGACCGTCTGAGCTTCAATCCCCCTCTCTATGAAACAGGAACAGTTGTACCTATCTCAAAAGACAGCTTAGCCAAGACAAGATGGGAGTGGCATCAAGAGACACAGAATGTGGCTATCTTCCCTCTCTGCATGAGGTTGTGTTTTGGTAGCAATGACACAAAAGTTACAGGACAACAAGAAACCAAAGCAAGCCAAAAGGGTTTCACCATATTTTTATTTCCCAAAAAATGCAGAGTCCCACTATGCACAGGTACCTACCCTGATCCTACTCTCTACCTGAAGGTGGGATATCAAGTGTCCATGGCCTACCGTGCACAGGTCCCTTGTCATCATGGGCCGACTACAGACTACAGATGCCTTTGCTACTCCTGTGTGACTGAGTGGTTTACCATGAAAGGAAGAGGCTCTCTGCCCCCACCTTTTTTGGAAAATTCCTGGGAGGTATACAGTGGTTAAGCAAATGTACTTTGGTGCCTGTCTTCCTGGATTTGAAGCCTCCTCAAAGCCTCAATTCTTATGTGCTTAAAATACGGACAGCAGCAACACTGACCTCATGGACTGTAGCGAGCTTGTAGTGAGTTAACACATATAAAATTGGTACATATTAATGAGGTTGAACTGTATGAAATTGCCAACAGTTGATAGCATGTGAGTTAACAAAACAGAAACTTCATATGCTTCAACCTAATAATAAGCTCTAGCAGGGAGTAGCTCATGTTGCTTTCTGCAGGACAGAGAAATAGTTTCTGGTGATACACAGTCACAATGTTCCAGTTTACTTTACTTATGACACTATGGGACAAGCTTGTTCCTCACCAATATAGAAACTGGAGAGCAATAAACATATTTCCTATGCAAATGGGTACAAGCAGGGTTCACACATGCTCAGTGGTCTGTCTCTTTGGCTTGGGTTCTCTTTGGCTTGCCACAGGCCCTGTGGGCACACTTGAGTCAGGTGGCAGGCGTGCATCTGATCCCAGCCCACTGCCCTTCCTTGCCTGCTATATAGTCTGGCAATTTCTTACACTTTTCAGAATCAGGGAACTTTGTCCCATGTGACTGCAGAAGGTCCCAGGCCTCCTGTAGGAGGTTGAGGTAGTGTGAGGGGCCCTCACATGAATGAAAGGAGTCCATAAGATAACACCGTGTATGTGGGGTCACGTGCAAGTCCTGAGCAGCCGCGGGTTCTCTCTGGCAGGAGCTGGAGTGGCTGCTGGAGGTTAACCGCCTCACGCACCGGCTGCTTTGCAAGCACATGACTCTGGACAGCTTCGATGCCATGTTCCGGGAGGCCAATCACAACGTGTCGGCTCCCTACGGCCGCATCACCCTGCACGTCTTTTGGGAGCTGAACTTTGACTTCCTCCCCAACTACTGCTACAATGGATCCACAAACCGGTAAGGGAGTCCCTGTGCCAAGTGGGTTGGGTTGAGTGGAGAGTCAGGGTTGCAACCCACTGCCTCCTCCACACTGGGCCCAGCAGTGTGTCAGTATGTTGCTGTGACAGGCGTCTAGTGCTGCCCCTGCTGGGTGCTGTGATGGAGGTGAGGTTGCCAGGGAGCACCCAAACCTCATCCTGCCTCTGAGCCCTCAGGCTGGAGGACTCGGTATCAGGCAATCACATGACAGATGGAAGGAAAAGGGGGAAAGTCCCCTGGGCCTTAAGAGGTCATACCTGTACCTGATCCAGTCCAGGAAGTGGGAAAGCCCCCAGGGCCTTGAGAGGTCACAGCTCCACCTGATCCAGTCCAGGAAGTGATGCAAACCTTGAAGGGGGTGCTCTCCTCTGAGCTGAGATACGAAGGAGGAGTAGCCATCAGTCAAATCAAATAGCAGAACTGAAGCAAGGTTGCTCAAAAAACATGACATTAGTGAGGGTGTCACTCTGGAGTGAGAATGGTGCTGTGACAGATGAAGCAGGACACGGGAGGAAGCAGGGACATCAGGGCTCCAGAGGCCAGTCAGGATTATGCCCTTAGGAACCCTGGAAGACTTGGAGGAAGGGGGGCACCACTAACACACTGAACATGTGTAAGGACACCCACGTATTGAACGCTCGTTTGCAAAGCAGGCATAGCCTTTCAGGGCACACAGAAGCGTGACAGAGTGGAACTTGCCCCCTGCAAAGAGCACACGGGCACTGAGGAAAGACAAGACCTCATCCCTGTCCCCCCCAGAGCTTGTGCCAAAAGTAACCTACAAAACAAGTACAGAAGGATGTTCAAAAATGCTCCCATCTGCAGGTCCCCTCAGTAGTCCCAGGGCCTGGCTCAGGGCCAGATTAAATGAGTACGAGTTGAACAAACTCTTATGGAGTGTATGGGAGGAATCCACAAGTGCACCTGAATGGACACACAGACCATGACAGACTTCCAGTCCTATGAAGACATAGGACATTTAGTGCACTCGAGTAGGGAGCAGCGAATGACAACTCAGGCCACAAACATACCTATTGCCGATTGTTTTTGTACAGCCCACGAGCTGAGAGTGGTATTGATATTTTTGGAGGGGACATGGGCGGGTTGGGAAATCCAAAGAATAGTAATATTTGGTGACGCATGAAAATTATTTAAAATTCATGAGGTATTTTGGAACAGTCATGCTCCTTCATTTGCTGTCATCTGCTAATGTTGCTCAGTAGCAGAGTTGAGTACATGTGAAGAGACCAAGTGACTTGCAAAGCTGAAAACATTTGTTTCTGGCCCCCTATGGAGTTTGCTGAAGCCACTTCTCCAAATCAAAGTGGAGGTGGAGCCACAGAGAGGCCATTTTCAGGCCCAGCCCTCCCTTGCTTGCTTCCTGTCCTCTGAGCAGCCACAAGTCCTGAATTGAGCCTGGGAATCTGGGCTGCAAGTTTTCCCATTGATGAAAAGGATTTAAAAAAATGTTGAATGAAAGGATTGTTGAAAGAAGAGTGTTATGAATACCTTTGTAAGCAACCACCTAGGACACAGGGCAGTTGTGCCAATGTGAAACTTCACCTGGTCAGGGAGCGTGGGCCGGCGTTCTTGTGTCCCCTGATGGATATTATGAGGACCCTGTTAACCCCTTCCCCATGTCTTTTCTTTTACTAGTTTTGTCCGAACTGCCATTCCTTTCACCCAAGAACCACAGAGAGACAAACCCGCCAATGTCCAGCCTTACTACCTCTATGGATCCAAGGTAGGTGGTCCTGCCCTGTGCTGCCTGTGAGAAGGTTAGTGAGAAAAGGCAAAGGGAAAGGTGTTCCCAGAGTCAGAGAAGCCAGAGGTGTGGCAATCAAGAGGCCACAGTGAGGTCCAGGCAGAAACAACTGCAAGTATATTCATCTTTATTTGTTAACAACTAGCAGGCATGGGGGTGGACAGAGACCTGGGTGCTGCTGGGTGCTGGGTGCTAGGCAGTGAGGACGGCACTGAGCAGGGCAGGGAAGTGGGGCTGTGGGGCTTCTCATCTTGGCTTCCAAGCCCCTCTGTTTCTCAGTTGATTTGTTGTGATGTTGTCCAGCGATTCTGGGATTTTGTGCTCTGTAGCTATAATGGATTTGCAGACAGGAAGAGGTTGGGTGGGTGAAGCTCTGAAGGGAATTGCACATGGCCTGAAGCTGGAGCTGAGAAACAGGTCTTCTTCATCTCATTGCTGCTGATGCTCCTGTGTGTGCATCCTGATGCTCACTGACCCTCCTAAATGAAGCTGTCAGTCCTTCTTTGCATTCCTTAAACAGACACTTCTCATGTACCCACCCTGGGCCAGATATGAACTAGATTCTACACACTGCAGCCTCCTTAGGGATGAAGCAGACGTAGTCTTCACCCTCCTGGACTTGCATTTCCACCCTTCAGGTGGGGGCAGGGGAACAGTGTTCCCAGAGCCTCACTAGTACCACAATATGTATAGATTTGTTTCCTACCACGGGGGTTTATATGGGCAGAACAAAGAACACCACCAAGGGGTGAAATGTGTCATTTTTCTTTCTGATGGAATTAAAAAGAGCCACCTTTGACCCCATTTTCAAAAGTAAATAGAGATGGACCTAGAAGAGGAACCAACTATGTGGCTAGAACTGTGTGAGAAAAGGTCCTCCGCTAGGTCAGGAACTCTGAATTTGGAAGTGTGATGAACACAGATGAGTTCCTACCACTCGGCTCTAGTGGTGGGCTCTTGGAAGGTCTTAGGGTGATGCTGTAAGAGAGCCGTGGACTTCTCCAGAGCAGGCAGTCACTCCAACTGATTGTCTCAAATCAAGGGAAGTTAGAGATACCATCTGAGGTGGTTCACAGGCATGGTTTTAACTAACCTTGACTCAAAGTAAAACCAGTGCGTCCTTTTTTCAATTTACTTTCAAACCTTGCGATAGATTAAGACAAAGGACTTACATCAGTGCTCATGTCTTTAATACCTCTTCAGCACTGCCTAAGTCCCACCCCCCTTTCTTTTTATCAAACACAAGAGAGCAGGTCTTAGGCTCAGAGTCATTATCAGACAAGTGTGGCCAAGACAAATTTAATATTATTTTGTTTTCTTAACACTAATACTCATCTCTCTTCTATTTATAGCCAGAGGGTACTGGTTGTTCATTTATGGGGTGATATAAGGCTTAAATGAGTTTAAGTTTAAAAAACGAGTCAATTTAAATAAAAATATTGTTAGTAATAATAATAAAGAAAGCCGATGGTTTAAAAAAAAATGAGGATGGGGTATAAAGTGGTCTCTGACTGCCTCAAATCTGGAAAACACTGCAAAGAAAGACCTCTCACCCTTTTCCAAAAGAATGAATGAAAGCATAGCTCAAGGGGCCCACTGGCAACTCACACATATTCTTCAAGTATTGTGTATTTATTTAAGCCATGCATTTTTTTTACTTTATAATATGTCCACATTTGATTTAATATTAAAAGAATGCCTCGATTCTTAACTGGGGCCCTCAAATGGACACATTGAGGAGATCCGTGTTTGCCCTTTGGCACCCCCAGGAAGTGCACGTACCGGGTTGAGAGACTCCATCATCAGGCATCACCCAACCCAGGGGATCCACAATGGCACTGACATTTAAGGGAAGAGATATGGGGAGTCTATAGGCACATTTTTACAAAAGACCTACTGTCGGGGGGCATTAGGCTGTATGATGAGGGCCATCTCCTCCCCGCCTCTCACTCCCTGAAGTGAGGCACTATGGCAGGTTGATCACCTCCCTCCCTGGCTTCCTCATCAGGGGCATCCTGCTGGGCTTCCGGTTCTGCTCCTGCTCCAGAGTCCTTGCGTGGCAGTTCCACCAGGGGAAGCCCCTGCAGGTCTTCCTCCCTCTGACCGAGGGCCGGGGCCTCCTCCGGCCATCTCACTAGCCCATTGGCTTCCTCCATGTGGCCAGCTCTGTAAGACCATCGAGGCTCATGGCAACGGATGCACCAGAACTGGAGGCAGATGAAGGCCAACACAGCTGTGAAGCAAGCCAGCAGGATGGCCATCAACACCCAAAGGGAGATTTGGGGATCCACCAGGGAGCTGCCTGCAGCCAGTGGACTCTTATCCAAGGTGTGGAACATGGTGCAGTAGTGCCTGTAGGGGAAGGCGGCCTTCTTACAACTGATGCAGAGGAAGTAGAGAGTGGAAGGAGCGAGGTGTTCCAGCACCACGGAGCTGATGGTCCGAGGCACCTTCTCCTCGTGGTGGAAGCTGTAGCGGAGATAGCCGGAGAAGATGCTGTTCCAGTTGGGCCTGTACATAATATGGTAATAGTCCTCCAGGCAGGGCTCCGAGGACGACCAGGAGATGATGGCGCCCGTGTAAGAAACGTTCCCAACCTCGATGTTCATCCCGATTCTAAAACCAGATCAAAGTGAAGAGTGACATCCCCCTCCTTAAATATTATTTATCATCATCATAGCCACCACGTCTCGAGCGTGTGAGATGGGCACTGATATGGACCCCATGTTACAGACCAACAAATGGAGGCCCAGAGGTTACCTTACTTACCTTGGCTAGCAAAGAAGCTGTACAAGGAAGGTACAACTCATGTCAAAGCTGATATCCTTGGTCACCCATTCCAACCTCAGCCACATCCCTCCCTGGCTCAAATCCTGTAGGTACAACATCACTTCTACCTCATTGAAAAAAAAAAAAAAAAGAATAAAAAGAGAATCAGTAGAATCTCCAGGGTCGCACCTTAATCATCCTAGGTCTGAGACCTCCACGCAAGCAATTATTTCATCTAAAATCTCTCTTCTTGACCTCCTGCCTCTGCTCTAGGTGTTCTGAGCTCAGTTATCTAGAACATTGTACCAATTCCTTTTTTAGACCCCCAGTTACGTTGCCCATGACGAATGGAGATTCATTTTATCACCTGCCAGCAGCTGATTTCACCTTAAATCTTGTGCTTCAGTTTTGTTTTTTCAAGGCCAAAGGTACCAGGAAATGAGTTTCATAGGTCGAGATAACCAGCTCCTGTAGAGCATGGTGCTACTATTCAGTGCTCCAGGTATTACTCCTGTCAGAGGTGGTAATAACCACCCACAGCAAGTGGGCCATTGCTCTGTCCAGGGCATGTTACACACTTCATTTGCAATAATATTTAACATTATTCTGCATCCCACCTGGAGAGCTGCTTTGCAGATTTCCATTTTGCAGATGAACAACATGAGGTCACTCAGCATTTTAATGAATAGAAAGAGAACTCAAAGCTGCTTAACCACTTCACTTCCAAATGCAAGGCTACTGGATTTAGTGACAGAACATTTTTGCAAAATAAGGATCTCGTACTAAGACTCAGTTGCTGTTTTACCAAAAAGATCAAATGAGCTCTCTTCAGATTTCCAGCCTTCCCTCTTGGGGAAGAGAAAGCCATCTTTTGGTTTCTCTTTAATTCTGAGAGAGAGAGTTGCCCTCCACTGAGTTTCCCCTGGTGAAACGTAGAGTCAGCTGTGGTCAACCTCTGTATGCTCTGATAAATATGTCATTCCGCCCCTCCTCTCCCACACAACACAGGTTTCATTTCAGACTGCAACGACATAGTAAAAATCAGTCAATCAGGTTTTAACCCGATTCAGATATTGAGCGAAACCAGCCTTTGTCTCTGCTCTGCCTCCCCCCGACCTCATGGTTTGTGCCCAGGTTTCTAGGGGAGTTGAGCTACAGAAAGATAATCTACAAAGTATACTTTTTCAATTCTTGTTTTTCATCTCTAAAGATGGCAGTGAACTAAAGTGCTCAGGAAGGGGAATAGTTCCTTTCCCTTTGGCTGGAAATTTCCTCCCCCTAAATAAGACCAGAAAGGGATGAGACAGGTGTGCTCAGATCCTCCTGGGGACGGTTGTCTGGAAGCAGAGTGAAGGTCTGCACTACCTCTGTGGTTTCCTCATACACACTCATCCTCCCCCCACACCCCAGCATCCTACACATCCTACAAACACACTTCCAGCCATGATGAATACAGCTTAATTCATTCCCTGTAAAACATATCAATGGCCGCTGCAGAACCCTTCCATCAGGAGTGATCAGGAATCCCGCTCTTGTCACGCATGAATCTTTTTCTTCCATTTGTCTCCTATCTGCCGCTGGCTGGTTTTACAGCCTGACTTCCCTACAGCAGACATTTTTAAGCTCTTTCTGTCAGGATGCTAGCAGCATCTTCAGCCTTTAGGACCAAATCCATCTCTCTTAGTTCTTTTACTTCCTCAGCTCTGTTTCCAAATTCTCCCCTATTTTTAGCTGTTCTTTACCATCACCTGGCCCCTCTCCAAACAGAGTGTGAAAGGAAAAGCCGTCTCCATTTCCAAGTCGAGCTAGCCACATCTCTTACCTGATGCTTGCAGTGTGTCTGGTTAGAGCTCTACCCTCCGAGGCAGCGTGGACCAAAGCCCAGAGAATGGTGCCTTCTCCCTCCTCCGCTCTGGGCTCTCCTTGATGTCTCTCTCACCACTGAGTAATCCCACTGTCGCCCCCGATGCTCACATTATTCATTTCTTCACATCAGCATCATTCACCATGGCAACCAGCAGGCTTCTACGCACGATGCTTTCAGGGACCAGTCTGGAGAGGCTTTTGCCCATTGAGAGAAGCTCTCATTCCTTTGGCCAAAAAGGAAAAAACAAAAAACAAAAAACAAAAAAACCCTGCAAACGATTTCGAGGATGCACTAATTCTTCCAATATTCTTAAGTTTTCTCTCTAGTTGACTAGTGATTATTTTCTTGCCCCATCTAGATCCTCTCTGGATAATGGTTTTAAATGCAAAGATGATCTTCTCAGTTAATCTACAACTAACAGTAAATTCATCCTCATCCTCTACCCCCACCCCCACCTCCTGCATCTTAAAATGTTCTTTCTTTATTTTTGTGTCCTGTGACCTTGCCTAGTTACATGGTCCTGGTCGAGCCCTTTAATTGCCCGAGTCCCAGTTCCGACATATGTAAGGCATTGGGCTAGATCTGAGTGGCAGATAGAAGGTGTGAGTATTATTCCTAGCCAGTTGGGAACCCTTCTCAAGCTTTCCCAGCCATCTCAGTACTTGCAGAGGGTTGATTAGTGTCCCCTCAAAACGCAAATTTACCCAAATACTCAGCATATGACCTTATGCAGAATTGGGAGTCTTTGTGGATATGATTAATCAAGAATCTCAAGGTGAAATCATCCTGGATTCAGGGCTGGCTGCAATCTTTAGAGAAAAGAAAGATTCACACAGAGAGACACACAAAGAGAAAGGCACTGTGAAGACAGAGGTAGAGATTAGAACGATGCTACTAGAACCAGGGGAAACTAGGAGCCACCAGACTCTGGAAGAGGCAGGGAAGACTTCTCCCCAGAGACTTTGGAGGGAACATGGCCCTGTCAACCTTTGATTGCAGGCTTCTGGTCTCTAGATCAGTGAGAGAATAAATTTCTGTCATTTTAGCCCACCAAGTTTGTGCTAATTGGCTGCAGAAACCCAAGGCATCTAGTCCGTACTCCTGACTGGGCTCAGAAGTGCAGTTCCCATCACAGTTGCTTACCTGTCAATCAACTGCACTGGACATCACGGATGGAGACTCTGTACCATTCCTGGACTAGATGGTTCTCCAGTGGTCCTCTCTTTCCAGGTCTCCTAGCTGCCCTTTTCCATTCCTCACAAAGGTATATCCACCTCTGAGATTCCAACCTTTCCTGCTGCACTCAACCTTAGGAGAGTACCTTGGCGCCATTCTGTGGAGGAGACCAGAGAACTTCTGAGATAGAGGAAGGAGAGGAGCTCAGATAGGTTTAGACCTGGACAGTTTTACACAAATTATGGGTTTTGTTTGTTTGTTTGTTTGTTTTGTTTTTTGTCTGTGCCTCTCTATAATATGCCCCAGAGGGAGTGTGTGTGTGTGTGTGTGTGTGTGTGTGTGTGTGTTTTCATATATGTGGATGTTAAAAGGTTGATTTTGAAGTGGAGTATGGACTAGAGCCTAGACTAGGAGTATAGACTAGAGCCTAGAAAGCATGTAGGAGAGGGATTTGGGAGGGATGGTTAATGGGCACAGGGTGCAATTGAATAGGAGGAATAACTTCTGAGGTTCTATAGCACAGTAGGATAACTGTGGTCGACAATGAAGTATTTCAAAGTAGCCAATGGAGAGGATTTTGAATGTCCCCAACACAAAAAAAATGATACATGCCTGACATTATGGATGTGCTAATCACCCTGATCTTTTCATTACACATTGTATTCATGTAATGAAATGGCTACTGTACTCCATAAGTGTGTATAATGACTACGTGTCCATTAAAAACAAAATACAAAGCTTCTCTCTTCTTGGTTCTTGGCCAAAGGAGCCAAGAAGTTCCCCTATTGAGTCACCTCAGCAATAACCACAAAGTTAGGAAGAGCTGCCTGGTGAGCCACCAAGCTGCCCAAAATGGAAGACATGGGAGACATGGTCTCTGCCTGTACAGTGTTCTTTTTATTCTGTTTTACTTTATCATATTATTATGTTGTGGTACTGGGGATTGAACCCAGGGATACACTACCACTGGGCTACATCTCAGCTCTTCCTATTTTTTTTTTTTTTGAGACAGGATCTTGCTACATTGCTAAGACTGGCCTCAAACTTGCAATCCTCCTGTCTTGGCCTCCCAAGTTGCTGGAATTACAGATGTGCATCCCCATGCACTGCTGCCCAGGGTTCTTGGTCCTGCAGTTGCTCTGTGGTCTTCCCATAGCATTCTGTCTTTCCAGGGGCCTGTCCTAAATATGCTGTAGCACAGATAGTATGTCTCTTTCCAAAGGTTAATAGTGACACCCAGCAAAGCACAAAGGCAGAACATCTAGCCACCTGCCTATAGCTGACAGAGACAAGCACAACATCAGCTCGTTTGGAGAAATATGGGCAGGAAGTGTTTCCTCTTCTGAACAACTTGTGCTTTGGAGTGCAAATGAAATATACTTTTGGAGTTGCTTAAGAGCTCTGTCACTTAGGGGTGATAATTCAAAATTTTTTTTTAAGTAAGAGTTCAGTCCATAGTACCACACACACACATACACACAAAAAAAAAATTAAGTAAAAAAATTAGAAAATTTAGCAACTGGTTCAGTAATTAAAATTAATATGTGGACCAAACTTTAAAAATATTCAATTAAATATTGTGTAATATCACAAAACTGCCTTCCAAGTGATATAAATTGTGGCATAGATCATTCAATTTTTTTAAAGTTTTTTTTTAATATTTATTTTTTAGTTGGAGGTGGACACAATATCTTTATTTCATTTTTTTGTGGTGCTGAGGTGAGGTGCCTCACGCATGCTAAGTAAGCACTCCACACTGAACCACAATCCCAGCCCTAAAGATTTTTTTTAAAGATTTTTTGGGTTGTAAATGGACACAATACCTTTATTTTATTTGTTTATTTTTATGTGGTGCCGGGTATCAAACCCAGTGCCTCACACATGCTAGGCAAGTGCTCTACCACTGAGCCACAACCCCAGTTCCAGATCATGCAATTTTAATCATTTCTTAGTAAATTGTTGGCCCTTAGAAATTGTGGCTGTGATCCATTTTTAGCATGGTCACCACTAGGTAACAATACCTCTGTCCAGGCCACAATTTGAGCTCAGGGAAATTCATCCTCCTTTTATATAAGATCCCCATTAAGTCAGTCCCCAGAGCTGGGACCAGTGCTTTGCAGCAGAGAGCAGGGTACATCTCAACAGGGCCACTACCTGGATGTCAGCACTTCCCACCTGGGCTGACCCAGGGATCTCCCCTCACCCTGGTGACGCCTACGGTGCCACCCACTTCCCTGCCCCCACCTCTCCCTGTGTCTGCCCAGTGCCACTCCCAGGCTCCACAGTGTTCCTTCCCCACCAGTCCAGAAGCTTTTGTTTCCCTGGCAACCTGTGAGTGGCAGAAGAGCATCTTATGTTGCACCTTGGGCTAGTCACTTGGGCTTGGGATTCTTGCTCTGCTGAACGGGTATGATCAGCGCAGTAGGCTGCTAACAGTCCCACAGATCGCAGGTCCTAACCCTGGAACCTGTGAATACAGCCTTCTTTGGAAAAGCATCTTTGTGGATATGATTAAGTGAAGGATCTTGACTGGGAAGATGATCCTGGATTATAAGGGTGGGCCATAAATGCACCACAAATGACCTTAGGAGACAGAAGTATACACATAAGCGGAGAAGGTGTGTGAAGACACAGCAGAGGGATTTGAAGGTGGAATAATGCAGTCACAAGCCAGAATGCGGGCAGCCACCAGTAACTGGACAAGGCAAGGAGCAGATTCTCCCCCTGGAGGGCTCTAGAAGGAATGTGACCTCATAAACTATTGATTTAGTTAGGCCCAGTGATACCGATTTTGGATTTGTGACTTCCAGAGAATGAAGTCTCTGTTATGTCAAGCCACCAGGGTTGTGGTACTCTGTTAGAGCCGCCACGGAAAACTACCTGGGGGTCATGAAGGAATCACTGTGTGTCATCACATGGGTACCAATTATGAAGAAAAGTGATGACATTGGTTTTCCTCAAAAGGTTTTAGCATCTAAATATTGCAGGAGAGAGATGGCAGCTCTAATGTGGAAGGCTTGGCTCCTGTTCTTCCTCTTGCCCTTTCCAAAGCTCAAGAAGAAAGGAGCATCATTTCCTGAGATTTCTATAGCAACTCCCTTGGATTTTTAACCTGAGCAGAGACTATCCTGAAGGAACTGGGATGTTGGCGATCCAGCCCTGGAGCTCAGCAGATATCTAGAAGGAGCAGCCGGTCGCATCAGCCATCTTACCCAAGCCCTAGAGATGGATTTGAACCTCTAACTGGACTGATCATTCCTTTGGACCATCTTCCTCACAGGCCGTGTGACTGAGTTATTCATTTACCCCATCTGCATTTACCCAAAGTGATTTTAGAGTTCAGCTGCCACTTTCCAACCTGAATTAAGGGGCTGTGTTTGTGGGCTGATGGCATTCATTAGACAGATTGCAACAAAAACAGGAAATTAGAAACAGTTTTAATTCCTCTTGGGATCTCTGAAAACAACAATTGTGATTCCAGAGAGCAGAGATGCAAATTGCTTACAAATTTAGTTTGCCAAATAGGCCTTGTTGTTTGAAGTGTCTGGCCGTGTTGACCATCTGGTGAGAGATGCAGGCATTACAATCAAAAGTCCACACATCAGACTTTAAAATGGTTAAAATGGTGAACAGTATGTACATTTTACCACAATTTTTTAAAAGCCATTCTACACAGTGCCTACAATCCAAAGATCAAACTCTTCATATATTTTTTTTCTCTTGCTTTTCCAGAAAATGTAATCTGTGTCTCAGTAATAACATGATTCTAATTCCTGAATCACGATTGTTTTTTTTTTTTTTTTTGGAAGCCTCGTAAACTGATCTATTTTGTGTAGTGTGGATTTTAACAAGTTCAGCTCTAAGTGAGCCAGCCTGCAGAGTTAGGATATGTAATTAGTTTCCCATTGGGCCAAGTGGTTGTAACATGAGTCGGTGAACAGAACTGGTTCAGCGTGCGAGATGAGTGGCAAGCGTCCAGTGTCTCAAGACTTGTTGCATTCCTGTTTTTCTTTGCCAAACCCCAGAAAATGCCCAGGCTCCCTTATTCCCACATTTTCTCAATAGGGCCCAGCCTCCTATTGAGTCAGCAGGTCAGATGGGTGCCCTCCGGGGGTGTGTGTGCATGTAGTTCTCAGCATGCGCGTGCTTTTTCTTGCATGAATATGGTGTCTTTGGGGGAGTGGGGGGTGGGGGCAGCTTGTTCATTTAGAGGATTCGAATTCTGTACATTTCATGCTCGCTCTTCCTGCATGACATAGAGCTTGGCCATCAATGGAGGCCTGGAGTTCAAGACCAGAATCAAAGACTGACATAGAAACTCCAACCAGAAGTCCACTAAGTGGGTCAGGAGGTGGGGAGGGCAATGTTAAAACCCTTGTATGGTAAAACAATTCCAAAATTCTTCTCCTCTGCCTACACCTGGGAAGGTCTACTGAACAATTTCCAGATATCAGAGCATACGTTCATTTCTGTGTGCTGGGAAGTACAAAGGGAAACTTGGTTCTAGAAGGTCCTCCGGTGAGGGTGAGGACTTAGGTGACTGCTAAGAAGGATGAGCATCCAGGAAGAGCCCCGTAGAGCTTGGGCCTCAGAAGGGAGTGATAGGACAGCTCTCACTGTTATGACGCCTTGAACATTGAGCAACGTCTGTACTGGGGCAGGCGTGTCCTGGCATATCTCCTTGTGGGTCACACACTGTGTGGTATGAATTTATACCCCATATAGGCAATGTCCTCTCCAAGTTCAGAGAATCATAGCTGTAGCCAGAACTTACTTTACCAAGTTATCAAATAAAGTAACGTTAATGGCTGTTATTTCCATGAGTGTTTCCAGTGTGTCAAATGGCATGGTCCCTGCTTTATGTATCAATTAAACTTCCAGGAGCCCTAGTGACTCTGGTATCATCATCTTTTTTGGGAGGGGAGTTGCAGGGTACCAAGGCTGGAGGGTGAAGTAATTTTTCCAAAAGCATCCAGCTTGTAAATGAGGGACCTGGGGTTTGAAGTCAGTTGTAGCTGTGCCCACCTTAGAGACCATCCTTGGTACTCTGACAAAGTAAGGAAAGAAGTTGTCAGACAGAAAAAAAATATAATATGTAGCTGATCTGATCGCCTTTTGTCCCCACCAGGAATATACATTTGAAAGCTCCCTGCTGTTCAAAAGTTCCTTTCATAGGACTTTTGAAAAGGGGACAAATGTGCTTTCCTGGGTTCAGAGGAGAATCCTGTCTTGGGTGTGGGTGGGAATGAGAAGGCTGTCAGGGCAGTGAACAGCTGTCAGTCCCCCTAAGGTCACAGAGCAAGCTGAGGCATTGTCCCCTGGTGCCATGCACACGGCCCTCTTCAGGAGAAAGTTCAAAGCAAGGGTTCTGCATTTTGATCTTTGAAAACATTAGGAAGCTGTGGTACAAGCCTGCAGGGTTTTGACATTTACTTTCCTATTGGGGTATAACCATATATAGTAAAATGTACTGTCTTTGTCAGTGCAGGCTGCTGTAACAAGAGTGCCAGAGACCGGGCTACTTAAATAGCAAGTCTAAGATCAAGGGCCGACAGATCAGAGGTCCGGTTTGCAGATGGCCATCTCCATGTCATGTCCTCATGTGACAGAGCAGAAAGAGGGAGCAAACTTTCCTGATTTGAGTACACAAATTCCACTAGGAAGTCTCCACCATTGGGACTAAACCACCGCCCAAAGGCCCCTCCTCTTAATACCGTTCCATGGGGGGTGGGATCTCAAAGCATACATTTTGCAGGGACACAAACATACGAGTACATAGAAGATCATAAGCGTTAACAAATATGTGCATCTGTGTGGTCAACAAGCCAATCAAGTTGCAGACCTTGACTTTCACCCCTCCTGGTCCATCTCCATCCCCTATGGTTTGTTTGGCATTTGCCCTAGATGCCTCACATACCTCACCCTAGTCCCAGCCCTGTTCACTAAGGTGGCCTGTTTATAGCGGCTCTAAAACAGGTTTGTTCCATATGTAGAAAATGGCCTGGCCTGGCCTGGCCTGGCCTGGCCCAGGGTTGGCTCAGACTCCACGATTCATACACTCGCAGGATTTGCTGAACATGAACTTCAGTGACCATCAGACTTTGGAGTCAGTTCTAGTTCCCTTTACATAAACTACCCCTGGCCCATACATCTAGAAACTACGTCAAGTAGATCCCTCCCACTCTTGCTCGCATTCCAAGCCTACCCGTAGGTAGGCACAGGCTTACCAAACACAGTTCTTTAACTCGGTGAGTGGGTGGGTGCTCTAATCTGTCATGAATCCTCATTATTAGTGGGAACTCTAATTGTACTCTTGGTGTATCCTATAATTAAAGGATCCTAGAGTCGTGATGATTGTTTTGTAAAGTTTAAGATAATTTGTACACAGCAAAACATACTTAACTCAAAATTTAGGTTGAACGTAATTACATCCTCCCTCAGTGGTTCCACAGGGAATTGAGAGTGTTACAGTCCTCCAGAAGCATCATCAGAGTTTAATTCAAGTGGAATTTCTAATTAGCCAACTAGTAGAATTTCAGCTAATGGAATAGCGATGCTATCTTCTCATATTTGTATGGTCATGCTCAAGATGTTTATAATTCCAGAAAGGAAAATAATATTGAGAACTAAATTTTGAGATGAAGTGTCCAAAAAAAAAAAAAAAAACTGTATGGTTTATAAAAGAATTCAACTTCCAAAGTATACCCTTATGGGGAGAGGTAAGAGGACGGACTTTGGAATCAGCCATACCTGGTTCAGACCAGGGCTTGTTTGTCTACCAACTGTGTGATCTTGAGCAGGGTACTGACCAACCTGAGCCTCAGTTTCCTCATCTGTGAAATGGGGCTAAGAATGGCATACACTGCATATGTTTGTTGTGTGGATTAGATAAAAATGCCCATGAAGGGCCTCACAGAGCCTGGCATGAGCTAGTCCATAGATAGCAGCATTTCAAAAATGAGCCTTAGAGTCATTTGTAACTATTATGGCCTCACCAACCAAATGAGACCATTGGAGGGCCTGCTGTTTTGGTCATCTGTCCTCAGCCAGGGGTGTCTCCTGGGGTCTTGAGGGTGACGGTGACAGCCAGACAGTGGTCCTGGCTCTGGGTTCCCAACCAGAGCAGCTTCACTCTGCCTGTTTCACAGACGAGCTTCTATGGCATTTTCCCTTTGGACTGTGTCCTTGAAAGTTGTGAAATCACTAATTTAAGCCAACCCCCTAACATTTCATAGAATAAGAAACTAAGATGCAAATGGCCCGAGTGGTTTTTTCCCAGGCACTCAGAAGCTGCCTCCTGCCTCCCCGGCCTGCCCATTCCCAGGACCCTGTGGTGTCCTAGACGAAAACAACCAACAGTAGAAGACGATGCTGAATTAGCTTCTCAGCTTTCACATGGTTCTTCCAGATGATTTCTAGTACCCAAAAGCCTCTAGAGAAAGAAAATAAGCCATTTTATCCTGTCCCACGGCTCCATTTGGCAAAGTCCTGGTTTCTGTGTGGACGGTTGTGGGTAACGTGAGTCCCCATGAAACAGATATTTGCTCAGAAGCCCTCTCTAGCGTGGGAACAGCTGGTCTATCTAGTGGCCTTTGAACATCACTGACCACACCTCTCTCCTTGGCCAACATCTTCAAATGTGTTCATGGGGTCCCCCGTGAGAGCCCTGATGTGGCCAGGTCCCCAACATCTCCTGCCAGGACTCGGGCCAGGACCCGGATGTTCAGGGCTTGGTCTCTTACTTTGCCCCACCTCTCTTTTCCAGCCCCTCAACATCGCCTACAGCCACATCTACAGCTCCTATAGGAACTTCGTGGGGCCTCCTCACTTCAAGACCATCTGTAGACTCCTGGGTTACCAGGGCATCGCCGTGGTTATGGAGGAACTGCTGAAAATCGTCAAGAGTTTGGTAAGGAGAAGACTCGGGGCAGGTTGGGATGTGCCCAAGTGGGAGGGATAAGATCAAGACTTGATTTCTTTTTTGATCTGTTCTGTAGAAAGAAGTCCTAGTTGCTCCACTTTTCCCTTGGCCCTCATCTCCTGGTGACTCCTAAAAGCACATTTCTATGCAGCTTTTGACTTATGGATTTACTTCCCTGTTTCAGGCCCTGAATTCATTTCTTGTTTGGATGACTCAATTTAGCGGTCCTCATTTTGACCTTCATGGCCTGCAAATGGCTGCTCATGCTAGCCAGCTGTGCTGTGCTAAGCTAATCTGAGCATGGCCAATCCATGACACATGTGCTGCCTTTTCCCACTCCCATGCCTATGACAGACATCTCTAATCAATCACCATACTTTGTCCCCTTGAGATTTTCCTTTTTTGTGGGAGGGGTGGTACTGGGGATTAAACTCAGAGGCACTCAACCACATCCCCAGCCCTATTTTCTATTGTATTTAGAGACAGGATCTCACTGAGTTGCTTAGAACCTCACTTTTGCTGAGGCTGGCTTTGAACTCGCAATCCTCCTGCCTCAGCCTCCGGAGCAGCTGGTATTACAAGCATGCCCCACCATGCCCAGCTCCCTTGGCATTTTTTTTTGAGCACTTTTATCAATACTGCACTATCTTCAAGGGATTTCTGTGTCCCTTTCTCACCATTCTGTATCTGCCCCAAGTAGGGTATCTAGACCTTCATCCCTTGCCAGACCAAAACATGCAAACAAGACTTTCTTAAAAATATTAGATAACAAAAGAGAAAGTAGCGTATAACCAATCAGGTCAGGAACAGCAAGCAGGATTCACCTGCTAGCTCTCCTTGGCAGCAGCTGTGGGTTGTTAAAGACTGGGCTGCTAAATGCAGAGTCAAACAGGAAAACAAGGTAATTGCTTAAAGATGTCTGCCCTGGACGTGGGAGGAATGAACGTGCCATGAATTTTCCATGCTTAACTTAGATAATGTGTCCTAATCGCCACAGTTCCCTGCCCACATTTCATTTTAGCTCTTCATCTGGATTTCATAAACATTTCCAACCCTAGGAAGGACCCCATGCCTAGAAATGTGTCCTCTTTCAAGTCTGTAAGCCCATGAGAGGAAGGAGAGCTCCTTTCTGACTTACAGAGGATCATAAGGCTGTCCCCACACTTCAGTGCCCTACAGACCTCTGCACAACCTTTGTGTGCCCCAGTAGCCTGGCCCTGAGGCCAGCCTGGCCCACAGCAGCAGTGGACTAGCTCACCCACCTGTACTCTTCTTCTGCAGCTCCAAGGAACCATTCTCCAGTATGTGAAGACCCTGATCGAGGTGATGCCCAAGATATGCCGCCTGCCCCGGCACGAGTACGGCTCCCCAGGTTGGTGATGGGAAGATAATGGAAACCGCCCCATGTTGGGGTGGGAACTGTGACCATCCCCCTCAGACTCTGCCCGGGAACCCAGGAGCTTTGCATCCTAGCACAGCCCCCAGCCAGGCAGCCTTGAACCTGTATTAATCTCCCTTAGTGGAGGTAAATGATGTCTGCTGGGCCTGCCTCACAATACCACTGTCCAGTGAGAGCATCTAAATATGAATAGCCAAGGCTTCCTAAGGGCGATCATGGTCTGGAGCTCTGTCTCTCTCAGAGACCTTCTGTGTGGAGGTGGCTAGTGCCCTGGTGGTGGTGCAGGTGACATATCTTGGGCGAGTTACAAACATGTATTTTTTTGCCTTTCGACCTGGGGACTGGAGAATGGGGGGTAATGGAGACTGAGTTTAGTTTCAAAAAAAATAACATGCCTGGTACTGGGTCAATGTGATTCACAATAGGAAAGGGATAAAGCCAAAAGCTCTAATGTTCAATCCCAGCTGCATGATTGTGGGTGTGTTATTTACCTTCTCTGAAAACAGGTAACAGTGCCTAGCTAATGGTATTGTTATTAGTAAATGAGACATTGCAAAAGAAAATGTGGTATATATACACAGTGGAGTTTTACTCAGCCACAAGGAATGAAATGATGTCATTTGCTTGTCAATGGATAGAACTGGAGAACATCAGGCTAAGTGGAATAACCCAGACTCAAAGTCAAAGGTCAAATGTTTTCTCTCATGAGGGTGGGAGAGAAAAGGAATAATAAAAAAAGGGGGGGAATCTCACGAAAATAAAAGGGAGACCAATAGAGTATAGCAAGGAGGTCAAGAAGGAGGGAGGAGAGGGGGGGCCTGTGGAAGTGCTGGGAAATGAAATCTCCCAGATTATGCCATGTCCGTTCACAAATATCCCACAATGAATCCTGCTCAGATATATCATTGTAATGCACTAATTAAAATGAGAAGTGCTCTTATTAAGGAGTAGTAATGTAGCTTAAAATTTGAAAAAAAAAAAAAAACAAGATGGGATTAGAGATAGCACGCCTAGCACAATATCTATTGCCTATAAATACTAGTGTGTGTCATTAAGAAGTCAGGCAAATTTTTGGAGACAAATAGATCAGAAGACCTGTTCCACTTGTGTTTGTGTTTTATTTTGTTCCAGCTTCCCAAGCTTTTTCAAATACCGAACCCCACAAGAAATCCCACCTTGGGCCCTCACTTAGGGGGACCCACGGCTTGAGCTTGTGTTATCCGAGAGTCAGGTCTGGGGCTACTGCTCAGTCAGTGTTTCCCGTAAACCTCGCTGCACAGGGTCAGCTTCCCACCGACCGTTCTGTTCATCTCCCAGGGATCCTGGAGTTCTTCCACCACCAGCTGAAGGACATCATCGAGTACGCAGAGCTCAAAACAGACGTGTTCCAGAGCCTGAGGGAGGTGGGCAATGCCATCCTGTTCTGCCTCCTCATAGAGCAAGCGCTGGTAAGTCCCAAGCCCAAAGCAATCACGGCGGCTCCAGGCTAGAAGGGACAACACAGCAACCAGATGCTGAGGCTGAAGTATGTGTAGGCGCTTTCGTTTCACGTTCAGGCGACTATGACCATCAGAAAGCTGGATGGAGTAGTGGCCCTGAAATTAGACCTGAGTTCTTCCCCTCACCAGCTGCCCCTGGGCCTCTGGGCACCCTCCAAATCTTGGTTTTCCGTCCACGATGGGCCAGCGCTATGCTGAGAGGTAGCCAGTCCCTGTCCCCCACCCCGTATGTGATGACATAGAAATGATGTGTTCACAATCACGAGGGATGAGCACAGGGCCCAAAGGGGACATAAAACAGAGCTTGAAGTGGTCTTGGGGCTGAGGAAGGACTTTCTTGGGCAGGCCTCCTGGAAAATGCAAAGGAATTTTCCTGGGGCGCTTTTGCATTCTGAGAGGACAGGATGCTGCGTTATCTTCATTTTTGCTATGGGTGACATGATTTTTCCCTGCAGGGTTATCTAAAGGCTAAGGAGAGATAATGCTCATAGAATGCATGCAGTAAGAATGGAATAATCGGTAGCAGTGCTGTTTGTCTGAACTCTGGGCCCTAATCTGTGAATGGGACTTATCAAGAGCTGTGTCTTCCATGTTATTCCCCCCAGTGTTCTCTATTCTCCATGTGGGTTGGGCCCAGTCCTCCAGGAGAGGGGGAACTGGTCAGCCCTGAGCAGTGGGAGGAGATGGAGGATGTGGCTGTGGGGATGCGTAACCCTCCGTATGCACCGGGGAGCTCTGAGCATCCCTTCATCAGTGCATTCAGCATCAGATGTGAGAGCTAGCTTCCTGCCAGGTGCAGTTCCAGGGTATGGACGGTGGCCGTGAATAAGAGACAAAGTATTCCCACCTTTGTTCTGAAGACAAGCAAAGTCATCCACAGACACTGGCACTCGCTGTGAAGGAACCGCAGGGTAGCAGGATCAGGATGGATGGCGGTGTCAGGAGGGATATTCTAATTTTGGAGAAAATGGAGCTTGATATCTGTAGGGAACAGAGAGGACCCAAGCTCGAGCTGGAATGCAGAGGCAGGGGGACAGAGGTAGGAGCTGAGCAGGAGGGGCTCCTCTCCTGGCCACCACAGAAAGCTGAGGGAGGCCTGGAGCAGGGAGAAGATCTGACTCTCAAAGGCGCTGTTGGGGGAGAACTAACAGGACAGCAAGGGAAGGACAAGACAGCTTGCAGACCAGTGGTCATCATGGAGGCAGCAAGCCCACGGACAAGAGGGAGAGGGAAAGGAGGGAGACAGGAACAAAGGTAGAAAGATGCAGACGGAGAGCACGAGAGCGCTCCTGGTCTGGGTGATGCAGGTGAGCCTGCGCATGTCCTCATCTTCAATCAAGGGTCTTGTGCCAGCTGTTCCCTCCAACCCCGAGGCTCTGAAATGGGGACTGTTGCTCTTCCTCTGTGAGGAATGATTGCTCCTCTGTTGCCCCTTTAAATGGACTCTGGAGAGGGCTAATTGCTTCTCTGTAAATAACAGGTTGTTAGCATGGTTCAGTGGGCCTGGGTTGCTATGGCAACCTAGCCTTCAGAAGTCACAGGGATGAGAAGGGAAAACACAGCTCAAGGCCTCTGGGGTACCAGGAGATGTGGAGGTGGGGAAGGTGGGTCTCCTGTCAGCTCCTCCTTTCAGGAAGAACCTCAATTCACACCAGGATGCAGGCCATTAATAGGGGCTGCAAGGAAAGGAAAATATTTCTCAGCTTCCCCCCCTCCCTGTCTGGGTGGTCACTTCATGTATTAGCAAGGAGAGCAAGACACTCAGGAGCCAAGACTTCCCAGTGGAAAGGGACCTTGGCAGCACAGATGCACCTAGCCCCTGTGGAGAACCCGAGAGGGGAGCAGTTCACCTGAGTCACAGGATGCAGCAGCAGATCTCACACACACACACACACACACACACACACACACACACTTCCAGTGCAATCCCAGCCTAGACGGCTGGGCGGGCTGGGGTGACCAGGACAGGAATCAGGACTCACCAAAGCTGTGTTCCCCTGGCTGCTTTGAAAGTTGGGGAAATCTCCAAGGTAAGGCTGGGGCTTTCTGAGAGTAAAATGGGGCCTGAACATTCTGGAACTTGTTAGGATAGGAAACCAGAATTAAATATTGAAGTGACATCAACTCTTCTTATTAAATAGAATAGCAAAACAATTCAGAAAGACTAATGGCCATCCATAGAGGAATAGCTGTATGAACAGTGTAATGTCCATACTTCTGGAAGACTCTGAAGCAGTTAAAAAGAGTAAAGTGAGCTGGCCATAGTGGCACACACCTGTAATCTCAGTGGCTCGGGAGGCTGAGGCAGGAGGATCATGAGTTCAAAGCCAGCCTCAGCAGCTTAGTGAGGCCCTAAGCAACTGAGTGAAAACTGAGTGTCTCAAAAGAAAAAAAGGCTGAGGATGTGGCTTCGTGGATAAGCACCTCTGGGTTCAATCCCAAGTACAGGAAAAAAAAAGTGATATAGTAACTCCCTACATATTAGTATAAGAAATGTGGAGAGAAAAGCAGCAAGTTCCCAGACAAGACACATTGTGACGTCATGTATATAAAATAAAACCCACAAAATAACACCACACCAAGAAGAAATACTCATTTTTTCTACAGGTCAGGGAGGAAACCAGGATTAGAGGTCAACAGGGGCCTTACCCTTATCTGAAATGTCTTCATTTCCAACAAGGAAAGTATGTTCATGTACTCTTCACCTAAAATTAATTTTTAAATAACATATACTAGCTCTAGAAGAATGAGGGTACTGAAAAGTACAAAAAGGTAACTGAGAAGGCTTTTGTCCATTTTTCTATTGTGATGTCTGCCTTTGTGTAATTTTTTTCTTCTTTCACGGTTCTCTTGTGGATTCCATATTGGTCATATGCTAAAATACCTTCTTGCCTTTTGTAAAAGACATTAATATAACTTTAATATGTAGACAGAGGAAATAGAAATTAAAAAGATGGATTACTTAGACAAAGATTTTCTTCATTAGGATATATATTTCTCAAAATTCAGTATATATTAATTTTTTTTTGGTGTTTTTAAAGTGTAACATACAAAGGCATAAATTTTCAAGTGTATAGCTGAATCAAGGGGCATGCCCAAGTAACTCCCACTAGGTCTATAAATAAAACACTTGCAGTGTTGCAGGTTCCTTTAGGGCACCATAAGTGCCCCCAAAGAAATGATTTTAATATCTCAAAGGTGAGTTGTCTGTCCTTCACATATAACTTCTTATGAATGTAATCATATCCAGTATGATCCCCTTTCCTGTCTGACCTCTGTTGTTCAACATCATGTCTGTGCAGTTCAAGTTGTGGATGGTTCTCTTTTCATGATCAAGTATTCTCATTGCATGAATATACTAATTGAACTATCCATTTTCTTGTGGACAAACATTCGGGTTGTTTAGTTTTGTATTCTTATGACTATTCTTGTACCTGTCTTTTGGTGAATATATGTGTTTTTATTAGGTAAACTTGATAGATTAGCTCCAGTAGGTACTACCAAGCAACTTCACACATGTTTTATCAATTTATACTCCTATTCCATAATTTCTTCACATCCTCATGAATTGAATTTGTCTACCTTTTTAATCCTAGCCATTCTGGTGGGTGGATCTTGATCTCATTACATTTTTTTTATTTCCTTAGAGCCCTTCCTACATGTAATAGGCCATTTGGAATCTCTTTGTAAAGTGCCATTCTACATCATTGCCCTTTTTTTTTTTTTTTAGAGAGAGAATTTTTTTAATATTTATTTTTTAGTTTTCGGCAGGCATAACATCTTTGTATGTGGTGCTGAGGATCGAACCCGGGCCGCACGCATGCCAGGCGAGCGCGCTACCGCTTGAGCCACATCCCCAGCCCCTCATTGCCCATTTTTAAATTGGGTTTTCTTTAATGGTTTTTAACCATTAGACACTACAGATGCATGTGTTGCAAATGTATTGATGTGGCTTATCTTTTGGTGAAATAGTTCTGAGATTAGGGCATCTATCTCTGGTTGGTGCCCTGTGATGCACTTAACATCTTCATAACTTTGAGGAAGATTTTCTATCTTCTGAAAGTTCTGAGTCTAGTCTTTTAAAGCTGAACAGAACTTGAAGTCTGTTATTCACTTGGAATGGATCTTTGGTCTTAATGGAGGCAGAGATCCAACTTCACTCTTTTCTTGGTGAAAAGCCCCTCTCCCTCCCTCTGTAGGGGTGGTACTAGGCTGATTGTGTATCAAATTTCCATAAATGGTCTGATCATAGTGGGCTCTTAATTGTTGTGGGATCTAATCTGAAATTAATCAGTATTTAAGTATCTACTTATATCTCATGTTTTAAAAGGAATTAGTTATGAACATCAAGTGTTTCTTCTGGCATCTGAGGCTGGGAAATCATAAGGTGGTCATTAGAGAAAAAGGGAATCATCAAGTTTTCAAATTCTGTATGGTTTCCTAGACATCAGCTCACTGTTTATGCCCACACCTACCAACAGAGGGCCCTGTTCACACGTGTGAGCAATAGAGGACTGAATTTCTGGGAAGGAGACTGCTATTCCTGCATAGCCTCTTGCCCAGGTCTTCAGACCCTATTGCTCATTCCACAGTAACACTCGGAGGAGTTATTTGGGAACACTACTTCCCTTCCAGGAAGTAGGAGAGTCTGCACCCAAGTTCATCGATTCAGACACTCACCAGATCTGGGGAAGGTCTTAGATACCTACCCTGGAGGGCAGGTTTCTGCACAGCTGACACCAGGGTCAGAGAATCCTTTGTTGTACCGGGTGTCCTGTCTTGAAGGAAGTAGAGCAGCATTTCTGACCTCTACCACTAGGTGCCAGTAGCGTCCCCCCTCAGATGTGCTGACCAGCAATGGCTCCAGGTATTACTGCCTGATATTCCTCTGGAAGACAAAACCTACCACTTACTAAGTGCAACTTTTACATCTGGCAGATGGAAAAACTGAGGCCCCACGAAGGCATTGAGTTTTCCCAGGGTCACACGTAGTGCAGGAATTGGGACAAGAAGCCCACTGGAATATAGAAAGGTTTAGTTGAGCTTCCTAGTGGATTACTTTGTTGGATTGGTCCAGACCCACATCTGGCCCCCCATCTCTGACTTCTACTTTATAGTCCCTGTTTTACAGTTCTATTTTCCTTATTACACCATCAAAATAAATTCCTTGACAGAAAACCCAGAGAAGCAGAAAGAAAACTAAAACCACATTGTCACACCAAAATAATCACTGTTCATTTTCCAAAGGTTATTTTTCCAGATGTTTTTGTTATTCCATAAATATTAACTTCTGTCACATAAAACTAATTGTTAGTCATAAAAGGAATGTTCACCAAGCTCAGAAGAGGAGCTACCTCTGTGGGGGCACCCAGGGAGTCAGGAGCAGGAGAAAGGTCTCTTGCTTTTTACTTCACATTCTAGATTACTATTTGAACTTATTACAGTTAACATTTATTGCTTTCTTCCTGAAAAGGAAATAGTCGCACACTTAAATGTACATAAATTGAATTCAAGGAAAGTAAAAATCAAATGCCTGCTTTCAGTCGCCCATCACAGACTCACTCTACATTCCTATCTATACTTGATCCAGAGTTATTTTGCCCACCCTTCTGAGGGTAACCTCCCTGGCTACCCAAGAAGCACACACTCTCCCTTTGTGAGGGCACCCTCAAACAGTGCCCCTCAGCCTTTGTGTGAACCCTACTTTCAGCCCAATACCAGAGCCAGGGTATGTTATTGATTGAAAATAAGCCAGGCTGTGTGGAAGGGAGACAGCTGGATTTCTATTAGTTCCTTGCCCTTGGGTGGCTTTATGGTTTCAAGTGTCTTGACACTTTTCCAGGCATGGCCTAATCGAGAACAAACCTGCTAGGCGTATCAGTATATCAGGACCTGGCAAGATGGTCTGAGAATCACTGGTTCTGCAGAATGTGCCCAAGAGTCCCCATGGGCTCAGAGGGAGAGCACGCACCCCATCTCTGGTGGGACTACTCACTGTCCATCCCCTAACTTGACAACATGGAGGATTGGACCTCCAGGAGTTGACAAATAGTGGACAAGGTGATCTCATAGCTATTAACTCTTTACTTAAAAACAACAACAAACCCTTTCGTTCACAGTCTGACAGTGGCCAGCAAGAGTTGATAAAAATGAATTTGTCAGTTGATGGGTTTGCTCAAAGTTTTGCTGATGAAAGTTTCTGATCTGAAACATTTAGACACCAGCAGCCTGAGTATTCTTCAACACAGTGAAATGGTATGAAAGGACTGATCTTGAGAAGCAGGCAGTGGATAGGAATGATCTCTAGAGGGCCACACCGGGCTTAATGACTAAGAATGAGGGGGAGGGCATATCATTTCATTTCATCTGTCCAAATGAAGTGTGCCTGCTCACTCCTGAGATCCTCAAAACACCAGCATTCCTCTTGAGACAGGCTATCAGTCACCATTGTCCAAAGCCAACTCAGTCCTTGCTAATTTCATTAGTCTTCCAGGAGCTACTGAGAAATCAGAGCCTGTGTCAGGCAGAGCCTTTTCTATGGGGAGACACCAATGGACAGAGTGCCTAGAAGCCAAGGGCTTGGGATCACAACAGAGTTGGCTCTACAAAGTTACACAGGTCTCCAAACACCAGGGAAAAGCAGTGTGGTACAATGGTGTCAACTTGGGCTGCTCATTAATATCTACATCTGGAAAACTAAAAATCCTGATGTCAGACACCCATCTCAAGCCAGGAAAAACAGTCTCTGGGAGTGGGCCCAGGAATTCTGAAATCTCTGCCCTTGATCTTAAGGTACAGCCAGAGTGGAGAACCCCTGATCTTCTTGGGCTGGTCAGGTAAGTCCCTTTAGACTTACCTGGCACAATTTTTGCCATCTCTGCAGATCACTGATCTGTTATTTACATGATCATTTATTTAAATCAACTTTTTAAACTTATCACTTCCACTAAAAAGTGCAGGCTCCAGATGAAGGCTTTCCAGTGAAGGCTGTCAGAAAGATTGGCAGGCAACTCAAAAGGAAAGAACAGGTCATTATTATTAAATACCATTTCCTTGTACCTCCAAGTCCCATCTTGGAAAATGTTCACCTTGGTTGGCACTGGCATGGGACCAAGGGAAAGCCACTTTCTAGGCCACCATCTCTTAGCTGTAGATCTTTTCCAGCTGATCAGACATGATTCTGATCCCAAAATAATTATTCTCTGAGCCCTTGACAGGGGGAAGGGGTAGAGGAGAGACATCGTAATGTATAGCATTAGTCATGGGAGGCATAGGTTGATGGGAAAAGAACACACACAGCCCACCCAGACTAGGGTAAGATTATTACTGCCATGGGCAGGAACAGATGGAGCATCTCAGATGAGCCTTCCCCCTGCAAGTGGAGTCTCAGATGAAGGCCTGGAAACTGCAGCTGGTGTTTTCTGCACAGAGGAGGGTCATTGGGGATGGAAGCCTGATTTTTTGCCTGCTCCACCGGCCCTGTCTCCTTGGGGCTTAACATCAGTATGCAGGAAACACTCACACTAATATGTTCATCCATATAAGGAAATGTTTAGAGCCACAGCTCTCTGGGTAGGCCCGGGCCCTCATCCCCCCTCTCCCACCAGAATGGGGATCCTGGGCTGGGATGCTTCGGCCTCCAGTTTCCCAGCTCATTTCTTTTCAATTACTTGTCAGAGATATGAAAACATAATGCATTAGTGTTAATTGTCTTTTTGTGGCCTCAAAACCCAGAGCTAAAAGTTATTTAAGGAAATGTTGTTTTGAGATTTTGAGATTGGTTTGATGATTCCCTTTAGTAAATCACCTAAAAATGGTAGTTTGTCAATCAGGAATGGAGCCTCAGGGTAGAGTCTTATGCTGTTTCATATCCTTAGGATCACAGTGAATCATTTACACACACACACACACACACACACACACACACACACAATCTATGAGATATCCTTTAGCCAAGAGAAATCGAATCCCTTAGTAGTCTCAGACTATGTTGGGAACATTCCAGGTTTTTTTGGTATTTGATATAAATCTTCATGGTCTATCAGTTTTAAATTAAGTATAACACAAAAAGAACATTTTAAGACTGAAAGCAATGCAAAAATAAAATACAAATCCCTTTAAGAGTCTTGAGGTGGGTTCCTTACAAATTATTTGTGCATCTTGATTCTAAAAATGTTTTCTCTCATGACAAAGACCAAATTTTTAGCAGGCCTTGGTTCTAATTAACCATCTAATGATTAGTTGTCTCATAAACATAATGCATGTGTGGTTGTCACGTTGTGAGAGTAATAGCATTAGCATGACATTGGTACAAGCTAACAGTACCAGTGGAAGTGGGAATTCTCTCTCATTAACTCCAGAGAGAAAATTCTCCAGACGCAGAAGTGAAGATCTCAAGTGAGGTGATCCTGGAACTTTTGGTAATGGTGTTGCTTCGGAGTTTTTTGTTTTGTAGAGCAGTTATCTATTATTCACACTTTAGAAACCCCATCATGGGCCCTGGTACAAAAAAGATATATTAAAAACATATTTATATATATATATATATATATATATATATATATATATATATATATATATAAATATATATATATATATATTTATATATATATATATATAAAATTGAGGAAATTTTAGTGATTATATATTAAGAAGCTTAAAATTTAGATGGTTTCAATACTGAGGTTATATAGACATCTGTCCTTGTTTTTAGGGTTTAGGGCTAAAGTAACCCATGTGTTTAATGTACTTTTGAATGATTCAAGATATCAGAATTATAGCAGATGACAAGATGAGCAAATATTTCCAAATACTTTATATAATTAGCACCTTTCATAATGCCAAGGAGGGATAGAAAACCTCATCAGAGAATCAAAAGAAGGAAAGGGGTCATTAGTATGTCTAGAGAGGAAGAAAAGTTATGAGAGGTTTCATTTCTTCCTGCTACTTCCGCTAGCTGGCAAGTTTTATTCTTGGTAACTTATGCCCTGAAGCTGCTTCTGACCTCATTTTTTAAATTTATACAGGCATCTGCTTGCACCAAGCTCAGTGATGACTCATACTGACCATCTGTTTGATTTACTATCAGGAAATATCAGTTCAGGATCAGAGGAAAAGGCAAATGGAACCAGGGATGCTGGCCAGGGGTCCCTTCAGACCTAGGTGTGGTCCTAGAGACACTCCATTGGCCACCCTTCCTTTACTGGCCATGGCAGTAAGACTCACCTTCTGCTGCAGGGGCTCGAAGAGAAAGATGAACAATAGTGCTTCCTCCCTGTGTTAGGTATGAGAGAGATGTCGCACACTTAGCTTCTCCGAGGGCTGCCTTTCTGTGCTTGAGCCAACGGAGGGACCTGCTAAGGGGGAAATTTACTATCGGGCAAAGCATCAGGGGACAAAAATGACAGCTGACTTCTCCATGTATAGCAAAAGGATCTTGATACAGTCATAATCAGAACATGTGTGGCTCCTCATTGTACTCACCAATCAAACCCTCACCTTTGACCCACAAGCCCTGGAAAATTCAGCACTTAGCCATGTTCACTCCTCCAGGCTCATATATTTTAGCTCATCCCCTCCCCGGCTGCACAACCCATCCACACTGTAAAGACAGCAGGACAAGTTGGGAAGATGCTGGGGTACAAATATATTCTTTGTGGAAAAGGATCGTTAGGAGCAATCTCTCTCATGACTGGCACCGCACCCACTAGGATATGAGGCCCGTGGGCAGTCTACTCTGTAGAAACCATACACAGCAACCCTGGGCCACGCTTGTCATCTGTGCTGGAGGGGAACTCCCATCCCACAAAGCTATGATGGCCCCATCAGGGGCTGAGGATGTACATCAAATAGGGCACCCACCTACCATGCATGGAGCACTGGGTTCTATCCCCAGGAACCATGTGTGCGCGCGCGCACACACACACAATGCCATCATTATCTCCCAGGGACAGCAGCAGTGGTCTGAGACCCCTGGAAACTACCCTGTTGACCCAACATTGTAGTCACTGGAGTTTGTCCTCCTCTGGTGCGATAGTGCCTGGGAGAAAACTCGCCTCCTAAAATGCCCATGCAGGTGCCACCTGGGTATGACTCACCAGTCAGCTGTTTGCTTTTCAAGGCAGCAGCAGAGTGGCAGAAGGACTGGAGGTCTGTGTTCCAGTTAATTCTCAAGCTTAATTCCATATTTTATTTCCTATCCATGAACTTGCTGATTTCATGTTCTGGTCATTTGTAATAAACAGTTCCCAGGGGCCTTTGCTGTTGCATTGTTGCATTACGGGTCCAGCCTCACCCCCCTACTGTAGCGTAATGGTTCTGAGGATGTGTCCTTCTGTACCTAATGACTAGTGAGGGAGAATCAGGTGCTGGCAAACACGTACCACCCAGCAGGTTCCAGCTGGCCACTTGGAATTTTTAATTCGGCATTTCTAACTTGCAACATGGTAGAGATGCAGGAGAACCCTTCTGCCTTTGTCCCTCTGAAAAAAGATCTCTGTTCCATCCAGGACTCTAAAACTCAGCAGGGTGAGATTGGTTTTAGAAAAGATGGATGATGATAATCCTGGGAGGCCAGAACTCCAGCTCATTAGGTAAGAAGTGATCTGAGTTCACTTACGCTCTGCCTGCATCCAAAGGAACATGCAGTACCTTACAAAGGAAGAGCCGGTGTCATTAAATGCAGAGACTGTCACATGAAGTAAGACAGCCTGGTTTCAGGCATGTGAGCACTCTGTTGGAAAGGGCAGATCTTTAGACTCAGAAATCCTGATTCAAGTCTCGTCTGTGTACTTGGCAAGTTTTGAGACCCTAGAAATGTTAGTCTACCCTATGTTGGGGCTAAGTACCTACCTCTGAGTTCTTAGTAATTAAACCAGGTGATCAATGTGAAGACCCCAGAGCTTAAAAAGCAAAAACTTATGGTTTGGATGTGAGCTGTCCCCCAAAAGATCACATGTGAGACAATGCAAATAAGTTCAGAGGAGAAATGATTGGGTTGAGACTCTTACAACCCAATCAGTGAATTAATACCCTGATAGGGATTAACAGTGGTAACTAAAGTGGTAGGGTATGGCTGGAGGTGGTGGGAACTGGGGGCATGATTTGGGGGTATATATTTGTATCTGGCAAGCAGAGACCTCCCTCTGCTTTCTGATCACCATATGAGCTTCTTCCCTCCGACACTTTCTTCTGCCTCATCTGAAGACCTGAGGAATCAAGCCAGCTATTTATGGATTGCAACCTCTGAAACTGTAAGCCTCCAAATAAACCTTTCCTCCTTGACAGTTGTTCTGGTTAGGTCCTTTAGTCACAGCAGCAAGAAAAGCTGACTAAAACAGGTGGCAACTTCTCCTGTTGCACCTTAAGGATTCTGTTTCGTCTCCCAGGCATGGGTGTCCTTGGCTCTCTCCCTCCCTAGGTTGTAGACGCTGGGTTTTCATGCAGCCAGCAGGGTCCTTCCTGTTGGGTTCCTACAGCATCTGGGCTCCGCTTGGACTCTGTGCAGAATATCATCCTCTGGCTTTTAGGTTGTCTGTCGGCTCACAGAGCAAGCAGTTAATAGGTTCTGATGACCTGAAAAGGGAGGAAAGCAGTCACACCCTATGTATAATGGTGACATTCTTCCCAGCCTCTGGCCAGGAGGGTGGCTTTTCATCCCCATTCAGGTTGTGAACATAATGGACCTGGAATCTGTCAGTCTTTCTTTGATCTTGGGTGCTACTGGGTCACTAGTCACATATAGTCAGGTGTCTGGCCACCTTGAGAAGCGCCCACCCGCACACACACCCATGCTCCTGTATCTCCTCTCCTCTGGGATCAGTTCCTTCCTTGTGTTGGTGATTTACAAGTTCAGATCTACCCCATGGGGCCCAAGACCTTTTATCCAGAGTTCCCTTCTAGACATGATTCCTTGGATGTCCACAGACATCAGAAGCTGGCTTCACCCACATCTGATCTCATCTCCCTCCTGTAAACACACCATGTCCCCCAACTCCAAGAAGAGGCCTTGTGTGGCCTCATGTCCTCTCTCTCTTCATATCCGGTCATCTGGTCTATGGCAGCTGCTTCCTCCTCTGTCCCCTTTTACCCTACACCTGGCCCACCTCTCTTGCCTGGAGGGTTTCAATACTCCTTTACACCCCACACCGCCCCCTTTCCCTTCTCTCCCTTGCAGCCAGAAGGTGGAGCTCTGATACTCCATTTCCCTGATGGAAGCCTCCACCATAGCATCCGAACATCTAAGCACAGTTTTCAAATTCCACTCACTCTGCCTCCTGCTTGGCCCCCTTTCCTCATCTCGCATCACCTCGCCCAACACTGCACACAGTGGCCTCAGTGCCTGGCCCGCCATGGTGTCTCTTGCATTGGGGACTTTGCAGGTGATGTTCTTTTTCACCTAACACCCTGGTTCAGGCCTCTGGTTAGTATTTCCTTTGCCAAAAAGCATTTCCAGTCATCCTGCCCCCATCTGAATTGGTTGTCCAAAGGACTCATGCATGTCCCAAGTTTATCTCTTGTAAAAAAAAAAAAAAATGCCCCTGCTTTTTTTTTTTTTTTTTTTTTTTGTCCTGTAAGGACTGTGCATCAGGTTCCCCTCACTCAGCATTCCAGCTCCCTGCAAAGAACCATGAGGGTAGTAGATACCTCCTATTTGTTCTGTGAGTGAGGGACTTCATCTCTGCTTAGATCTGTCCTAGTCAGAACTTCTTGTTTGAACTCTAGATCACCTTATACCCATGTTCTCCATGTTCTTCTCATTGGCCTCTCATATCAGACAGGCATGCTGGTCCCTCCAAGAAGACTCACCCAGTCAGCGTTTGCATAAGATGTGGGTCACTGCCTTTCTTCTCCATCAGAAGCAGACTGTGGCCAGACAGTTCAGCAGTCTACAGACAGCTTAGTGGGGCCTTGAATGAATAAGAGCTCTGATCAGTTATTGAAAAGAAAAGGCACTGTGGCCAGGAGGGGTTTGGGGAACTCCTGGAAGGTGAAATTCAAGTGGAGTTTTGTTAGATAAGTGGAGAGCTTTGTGAGTTGGGGGAAAGAATTAAAAGGTATAAGTTGACATCGTAAGTGGTCCAATACTTTGGAATTACACCAGCACACCATCATTAAGTTATTTACACAAATTCAGATTAGAGGTTACCTCTGGGAATAGAAGTATCAGTGATTTCCTGTTTGGGCGGTGGGACGGGGGCTAGAAGATGGTTCTGGCCTCTTGTCATTTTTTAAACTATATATATGTATGTATGTCAGTCACTTTTTTTTAAGTTTAAAGAATAGTAGTTATGACCAAAAATCCATTAAATCAATAAATGATCCTGATATGAGCAAGTCTAAAGTTTCTCAAGTGATAAAATTTTAAGTGATTTTCTCGTACTTTTGATAACTGTTTTTCATAACATGTATATATAATGAAGGGGAAACTATTTTGAACTTTCCTTCTTAGTCTATTTTCTGTTGCTAAAACTACATACCTGAGACTGGATAGTTCATAAGGAAAATAAATTCATTACTTACCTTTCTGCGGGTTGGGATAGCAAAGGGTGAAGGGCTTGTTGCTGGAGGAAGCTACAGAGTGCTGAGTATTTCAGGGTATCATAAGGTAGGGGCCTGAGAAAAAAGACAAAGTCCCAACTTTGGTGGAGTCCCTGCCTTGTATACAGGAGGCCCTGGGTGTGATCTCCACCTCCTCAAAAAAAAAAAAAAAAAAAAAAAAGGAGACAAAGCCAAACCGACTTTGATAACAGACTCACTCTCCAGATAACCCATTGTCCCATTAATCCATAGATGGATTAACCTATTCATGAGTGCAGAGCCTTTCTGGCCCAATAACCTTCCCAGGATACTACCTCCAAATGCCATTACATATGACTTTGGGGATTGGGTCAACATGAGTTTTGTTGGAGACATTCAAACCTTCCCTGTGTGGGTGGGGCTGGTTAGGAAACCACGTAGGGCCTCTATGTGCTCATCCACAGGATGGACAGGAAGACCTGCCTCCCAGAAATGCTCTAGAGTATAAAGCAGACGACAGGTATAGAACACCTGTCATGTAGTTGATGCTCAGAGAGCTCACTGCCTCCACTTCCCCAAAGAGCAGAGCAATTATGCTGTTACGGACTCTTGTAGGGAGGAACCCTTGGAGACCATTTAATACAGCCTCTTCATTCTGTTGCATTGAAATTGCTCTTAATCACACACGATCACGGATCAACTCATACAAATGAGCTTATGATGAAAAACATCATTCTGGGCTCCAATGCATCTCTCCCCACTCACACCCCAAGCCCCAAAACAGCCTGTCTTTATCACTTCTTTCCAGTTCTTCTGGTTATTTCCATAGCACTTGACAGAGATAACTTCTAATTCATAATTAGCAACTTTAGATGGTATTTATTGACTCCCTGGTGGGAATGATGGGATTTCAGCTCATTTCTCTCTCTCCCCTCTTCCTCTCAGCATTTGATTATAGTACTCACCTCTTTTGTTTCCTCCTGTAATCATAGATAATGTACTTACACCTCCACCCTTTCTTTTGGTAATTAGATTTAGTGTCTTGACTCCTTTCCAGGATAGACTGAAACACTGAAAAAACTAACACTCCTGGCTCTTCCACCTCCGACGCCCTGTCAGCTAACACATTTATATCATCAAGCTGTATTTTTAAATAATATTCATATTCTGTTCTACATCTGTGATTTATCCTTAAATGTAGCCTAAAACAAAGAAACAATAATATTTGCATTAACCTGTGCAAATATAGTTGTTTGTAGACAAGGTGGCCGGCTAGGATTTAATTTCCTTCTGTTTGATTTCAGAAGCAGGACTCCAGAAGCTTTTGATTTTAAAACTAAGAGTTAGTTGCTTTGAGGGTGTGTTTTTGTTTGTTTGTTTTTGTTTTTGTTTTCTACATTTTTGAAGTAACATTCACTGTAGAAAACAGTGAATGCTTACAAGTAGGAAGAAAAGGAGAGAGGGATAGAAAATTAAAAACAGCTGAAAATCCCATGACACGGAGCATTTGTTAAAAAATATTTCATACACTTCATACTGAGTAATCAATAAAGTTGAAGAGAAAATACTCGTCTCATTAACAAGGAGATGTAGGAAGATACAAGATAGAGAATTGAGAGAACAGAATCTCTTCTTACATGCCAGACACCCAAGTTTCATTCCAGATGATATTTGAATATTCACTATATATCAGGTATAGTGTTCACCTTTGGGAATAAAATATAATAAAAACATGAACCTCATTTCTACCTTTATGGAGGTTAAATTCCAATGAGGGAAGATAGATATCAGACAGTCCCATAGAGGGATTATATGATATAGATTGATCTCAAATGCTGACAAGGAAAAGCATTTGCTTCTTGGAGGACATTTAACAGAGAACTCTACATGGACAGGGAGGTATTGGGGGGCGGGGGGCGTCCAGAAAGTGTTCTGGAAAAATGTTTGAATTGGGATCTGAAAGAAGGGAATCGCTAAGCAAAACGAGTACGGATGAGGAGATGGATAAGGAGCATTCCAGAGAGACAGACAGACAGACAGCAAGGGCAAGGATTCCCTCATGGACATAAGGACAGCCAATTTGAATGACAAAAAGCTACCAAGGGAGCCAAGTTGGGGGCATGGGACGAGGAGAGGGAAGGGAACCAGTGCTGAGTGGGCTTCAGAGCCCAAGTAAGGCCCCTTCCAGCAGAGCATGGCCTGCAGGTTCCTGGGCAGAGTGGACCCTCCCCTGGATGGGGACTCTCTAAGATAATGAGGAGACGCAGGAGGTCAGCCATTAGCACCGGCTCCCACAATGGCAGCTTGTCCCTGTTGCTCACACAGGCCTTTGTGTGTCCCCACTGGCTGTTTTTATTGGTGACAGTGATCTCAGCTAATGAATGCCAGACAGGCACCCTCCACGGAAGGTGATGCAGAGTGTGCAGCTAGCCGCCTCAGGACACAAATGACCTTCCAGGCAAATGTGTCCCCACCTCTCTCAGGAGGCCACAACCTTCTTTTTGAGACAAATGGCATCCTAGAAAACGCCCAGGAAGCACGCCAGCTCAAAGCACCAGAAAACCCTGGGTCTGCAGTTTGCGAATGTGGGGGATGGGCTCAGAGCTGGTAAAACAGCATTTGTCTCCCCAAAAGAAATCTGAAGTAGAAGCTCATCATGAAAAATGAAGACAGCAGCCACTTTGCTTTTTGTTGCAGAAGACCCGGAGCTTTCTCCTTCCTGTCCCCAGATCAACCGATATTCACAGAATCCAAAGCTGATCCTTCCCACAACGGCCAACCGCCAACCTTCTAGGAGCAACTGAAAACTTGGCAGTGTGGCTGTGTGAGGCAGAACTTTGCTTGGAACAACTTAAACTCCAGGAGGCGCCTCCTTATGTTTAAAATAAGATCCAAACTCCTCTGTACCCTGCTTAGCAGGCCCCACATGGTTTGTTTGCTCCCTACCCTAGGGCCTCCTGCTCTGTGAACTATAATTGCTTTCATCACTACCATCCAGCTTATTCCCTACCACAGGGCCTTTGAACTGAAATGACCTTTCCATAAGGGAGCTTCCTCACTTCATTCCATTCTCTATTCAGATATTACTGCCCCCTAAAGATTTTTCCCAACCATCCTTCCTCACTCCCAGCCCACTCTCTAGCCTATTTTACCACTATCTGAAATCTTATCATTTGTTTACTTGTTTATATATGTCTATCGATTTAAATTCCAGTACAGCAAAGGTCTAGTCTAACTTGTTTGACAGCATATTGGCAAAGCCTAGAATAGTGCCTGGTGCTCAGTGGATACTTGTTGGGTGAACAAGCGGGCAGATAAGAGAGCTGCAAGATCAAACTCAGAGGACTGTCAGAGACAAATTCTCTCATTCATTCAAAAAACATTTATGGGGTAAGAATATTCAGTTAATGACTGTATGCTAGGCATATCATAATGTTATTTCTGGGAATAAGAGGCAGAGAGACACCATCCGTCCCCTTAAGGAGCTCATGGTGTTGCGATGGTCAACATGGAAAGAATTAAGAGATACGAGAAACACCGGGACACAGACTAGCTGGTCTGAAAAGGTGAAGACGACGAGGCCCAGGCTCACGCATGGGCAGATGAAGTGAGGAATGTGCCATTCTGTGGGCAAGGACTCCCAGATGGGAGAAGGTTGGGTTTAGAAATGTTGAGCTATGGCACATCCAGGCAGGGACAGCCAGCTGGGAGCCCTTGAGTATGCAAGTCTGAAACTTGGTTAAAAATAAATAAATAAATAAAAACGTGGTGGAAATATAGACTTGGTAAGTCACAGGCCATGAGTGGGTCATCACGTCACCGGAGTTGGTGAGATAAACTAGGTGGGTAGAGTAAAAACCCACATTTAAGGTATTTTAAGAAAACCAGTATTGAAGAGATGGTCAAAAGTAAAAACCTGCAAAGAGGCTAAAAAGGAGAAACCTAAGTGATAGAAGAACACAGCGCCACAGTGGCTTAAGAGGACAGCACCTGACAGTTCAGAGTCACCATGCAACATGAGGGGAAGGTATCCAGAGCCCTTGTGCCACGGTGGTGTGCCTACACACGATACTTCTGTTTGCTGAGGAGGAAGGGGAAGGCTAGGGAATGGAGAGGGATGTCTCCATCTCTCTAACAAGGGGTTCAGCTTTGAGGGAGGGAGAGAAAGATGATGTAGTCCGGAGGCAGCCTTGCTTACACCAAACCAAAGTCTCCAGCCATTAGCGTTGTCCAGAAATGGACTGACTGCACTCAGAAGAATGGGTTCTTCATTGCTGGAGGCGTGGAGAAAATAACCTGGATTTTATATTTGGAAAGGAGTAAAGGTAACAAATCGAGAATCTAGGCTTCCACCTTCACAAACTGGAGAAAGAGCAAAGTAACCACAAATCAAGCAGAAGGAAGGATTGGATCAGAATTGGATGGAGCCTGGTTCTTACCTCACCCCAGTGCCCACGAGTTAAAGATGGAACGCAAGCCCCAGTGGGGTGCTGGCTATTCTGGCTCCCACCCTGCCTCGTGCTCTGAAATCCTGTGATCATGAGCCCAGGAGCCAGCCCCAGAGCAATAAGCCCACTAGCCTGTCTTCTGTTTTGCCGGAATCATACTTTTTTGCTTTTAAGCTGACTTTTATGCATTACTAGTCCCCATCAAACCTTGCCCGACCTGGGTGTTAGTTTCCCTTCTCTCAATAGTTGGTGTCTGGTGAGGAGAAAACCAAACCAATCTGATAGGGGGATTTACAAGCCTTTCTGGATTTATAGGTGGACAGATTGGCCCAGCCACCTTCTTTAATCCTGCAGACTTCCCAAACAACCAGACAGAGGATTTCTGGGATCCATCATCACTGATCCCCCTGTCATTCATCCTATTTATAATGTTATGTGCATGTATGAGAATGGAACAACACATCTTACTATTGTGTATAATTATAATGAATCAATAAAAAACTAAAAGAAAAAAAGATTATAGTAAAAATGTATTGAGCTTTCAGTATGTGCCTGGGACTTTGCTACCAGTTTATGCATTCTCTCAATTCTCACAGAAACCCATTAAAGTAAGTATTGTTCTCATCCTCATTTTATAGATAAATACATAGACTCAGAGAGGCTAAGTAATTTGCCAAGGTTACACAGTTAATAAGTACAAGAGCCAGGATTTGAATCCCTGTCTGGCTGACTCTAATGCTCAGGGTTTTAGGAATGAAAATTCTTTCTAGTTTAAAATTATTTTCTCTTTCTTTCCCTCCATCCATGCAGTCTCAGGAAGAAGTCTGTGATCTGCTCCATGCTGCACCTTTCCAAAACATCTTGCCCAGAGTCTACATCAAGGGTAAGACCAAGCTTGCCTTTGAACTTGATCATTCTTTTTTTAAACTGGGATTGAACTCAAAGGTGCTTAACCACTGAGCAACATCTCCAGCCCTTTCTTGAATTTTATTTAGAGACGGGATCTTGCTCAGTTGCTAAGTACCTTGCTACGTTGCAGAGGCTGGCTTGAACTCACAATCCTCCTGCCTCAGCCTCCTGAGTTTCTGGGATTACAGGCATGAGCCACCAAGCCTGGCAGAATCTGATCACTTAATCCCGGTGATCTCAGATCTGCAGTCAGAAAGAGAAGGTCACATTGGGCACCTGTCGAACAATCACAGGATTAGGAGTGACACTGTAGGCCTTCTGCCTTCTAGACTACCTTAAGTATGTTGCTACCTATCCTTGGTTTAAATTCCTCAAGTGTTGAGATCTCACCTCTTCATGGGGAGCATAATTCCATTATTGGACACAGCTTACAAAAATCGTTTCTTTGTAGTGATTCCTAATCGGTTTCCAGAACCAAGGAGAAAGTTCTACCTGCCTCATTCAAAGTTTGGAATCCAGACACATCATCCAGTCCCCTGAGCTTCTCCTTCCCTGTCACCCAGTGTGGCCCAATCTCAAGTCTGCTCGGTTACTCCTTTTGCAGAGGGAGAACGCCTAGAAGTCCGGATGAAACGCCTGGAAGCCAAGTATGCCCCGCTTCACCTGGTGCCCCTGATTGAGCGCCTGGGGACGCCCCAGGTAAGAACCTATCACCAAGCCTCTGAGGACCAACAGGAACGTTAGAGGGAGAGCACTGGACCCAACCTCCTCATTTTACAGACAGGGAAACTGAGGCTCAGAGAGGGAAAGTGTCCAATACCACAAAGACAATTAGTGGCAGGAACGGGACTGGAATGAAATTTGCAGACCGAGTTCTTTCTTCTTCATCCTGTATTATGTGCCCTGCCAAGGGAGGAAGAAGCTAGGTCATTTAGACAAGGACCCATCACACCCCTGTAAGGCATCAAGAAGTCCTCTACATGCAAAATTAAGACGGCACACTCCGAGTCCTCAGTTCATTTCTGGATATTTTTGCTAGAGAAACACTCCCAGAAACAGGAGATGCTTATGGTAACATTGTTTGCTAAAGCCTACATGTCTACCAGTAAAGCGAGGAATACTCAACACCTAAAATGCTGCAGAGTAGTATATTCAGCATTTGCTTAATATGCAATAATAAAAAGGAAAGATTAGATTTAGCCATATCAATTAGTGTGGACAGACCTTAAACGCACAGTTGGGTGGATAAAACAAGATGTGATACAGTTCACACTGGATGGTGCTATGTTTTCTTTTAAACAATGCACATACCCAAACCATATGAATTACACTTTTCCTGAAGATATCTGGAATGATATACCTAGTTTATCATGGACAACTTCTGAAGAGAGATGGGGTGGACCCTTCATCTTTAGCCGTAATGTTTTAGTATTTTCAAAGTGAATGGACTTATGTTAGCTCTGTAATTAATTTTACGTTAAACCCCAGACCAATTGCCGTGAACATGGAGCTGAGCAGGACAGGCCTCCTTCCTTCAGAGAATTCACACACTCTATGGGGAGGCAGGAAGTGCATGGGGGAGATGGGCCATAAGAAGCATGCTCTGTTTTCCTTCAAGTTGATTTAAGCAAGCTTTACATTTGGGGGGTAATCAGGGGAAGGATTCAAAAAGAGGAGTAACAGGACACCACAGCAGGACAAAGCCAGGGTGGTTTGTTTTGCTTGCTGATACCACTGTTGAGAAGATTTAAGACTGAAGTCCATTCTTGGACTCGCATCCCTAACTGAGGTTAGCACCAAGGTCAGAAGGAGCCACATCCTCAGCAGAGGGCAGAAGGTGGTCTCTCTTCTGGCAAAACCTGGCAGGTCTTTGGAGCACACTGCAGAGCCCCATCTGTCCAGGTGTCACACTGATGGAGCTACCTTTGCAGGTCCCCCTGCCGCCACAAGCTCCTGCTGAAAACAGGACTCAGCGCCCGGTAGCACTCAGGTTCTTTAACTCACCCGAGAACTCAGACACTGCACATTTTCCTTTCTGGCCCTCAGAAGTTGAGCAGAGGAGATCCTCCAAAAGGATTTCCTTTTAGGGAGAAATCCCCCAAGCCAGCAATGTGGCTGGGTGTCTGCTCTGCTGGTGTCATCCTCCAAGAATCCAGCCCCTCCACCCTAGGCTTGGCATGTGTTTTCACTCGGGGGACTGTGAATTCTTTCCCTGTTCTGGTGAATGCCATTTCCTTGGGACTGATAGAAATCTCAATTTGTCAAATGAATATTCAACAAACAAAAGCCTAGACTTCTGCGAGAAAGGAAATGCCAGTTTTATAAGTCTCTTTTCTTCAACTTAAAAAAAAAAAAGGACAGCAAAAAATCACTATTCTATATTCAGGTTGAGGGTTAGGATGATGAGGGTCTGGGGGTGGTGGAGATTGAGGGTGGGAGAAGGGTGGATGGATACATCAGTTCATGCAGAGTGCAGGTGTGGAAATGCCTCGCTGAATCCCCTTCATGGGTGTAATTAATGTGTTAAATTTAAAAAAATTATCCCATAGAATCCAGAGTTAATAAAATATTAACTCCCAAGCTAGCTCGGGTCTCTCCTTTGCTCAAACTCACATATTTAGTCAGTAACAGAGGAAATGTGTGGCAAATTTAAAGCAAGGAATGTTAACAGCATTGCATTATTTGCATTTGTTTCTGGGACAAATTTAGAGGACCTGGTTCATTGCCCAGCACTATTATGTTGAGTTGCCTTTCTTGACTGTTATAATAAGCAAATGATATATGAATAATAAACATAAAGGATCCCACAAAGAAGAATATTAAGATCTCACGCTCTTGCAAAGGACACTAAATGCAGAAATCATATTGGAGGGTGGGGGGACCTCACTGTAGAAAAGAAATGGATCAGAGCGCTGGCAAACACCTTCCCACGTACATAGCACCCAGCCACAAATTGGGCTATTTGCATCAGAATCTATAAAGCTCTTTTTTTAATGCAAAAAGAAAAAAATGAGATAAATCAAAAGAAAAAGTTGCATGAAAGAAAACTTAAAATATAAAAACATAATGCCACTAGGTGTGGTGGCATTCACCTTTAATTCCTGCTACTCAGGAGGCTGAGCCAGGAGGATCACAAGTTCAAGGTCAGCCTCAGCAACTTAGCAAGACCCTGCCTTAAAATACAATTTTTCAAAAGGTCAGGAATATAGTTCAGTGGGAGATCACTTGCCTAGCATGCACAAGGCCCTCGGTTCAATCCCTGATACTGCAAAAAAAAAAAATACAATGCCAACACAGTAAAAAGTTTCTGTATTAACAATAATCAGCAGAATGCAAATTCAAAAAATGAAATACTCTTTTATTCCCCAAGTCGGTGAAGAAAATTTCTTTATGATATCTCTGATTGAGGGGACCAGAAATTGGCTTGACCAAGGTAGATGTACCATGGTTTAGCTTTTCTTGAGACTCGTTTGCCACTATGGAGCAAGAGCCTTTTAAAATATTAGACCTTCTATCCCCGGAATTCATCCTAACAAATGAGCAAGATAGGGTCACAAATTTTTATGCATAAGGGTGATTGCTTTAGCATTGTCTGAACAATGAAAATCTGTAGACAATCTAAAATTACCAAGAATAGAGAACTAAATAGAGCAGGGATATCAAAGGCTATTTTGTGCAGCCATACATAAAAAAAAAAATCATGCTACTGAAAATATTGAAGGAAATGAGTTTTTAAATTGCTTCTATATTGCGATTAAAAAAAGCAATGATGTAATCCAAATTTTGTTAATTATGTATGCAAATATACAATGCAGCAGTATTTTTTTAAAGTTCATTTTTAGGCAACAGGGTTTAGAGGGATTTTTAAATTTTCTTTCTTATACCTTTAAAAAATTTTTTTCTCCAAATTTAACCCAGTGACTATGTATTACTTTTATAGTTCACAGAAAGAACTGGAAGGATTTTCATTCTTCCAAAAGAAAGAAATGAGGCATCTTTCACTGACTGTAATGGGTGAAACCACCTGAATTGAAACATTGCCTGTAGATTTATAAATTCAGTTGCCCCTTTTTATAGTTCCCCTACCAGGATTGCCAGGCCCTGAGGACTGATTCAGGCTAACCAAATGCATAGTACATTAGTTAGAAAACCAGAGCTCTGTGTTAATTTACCCAAGAGAATATTAATGACTTGAATTACAAGTGTAGGTCCTTTATTTGCTGAGCACCTCCCCTGTACCAGGCAGGCTCTCTGATGTAAAAGCTCTTTCAGGAGCCAAAGAGAACAGAATAAGAACAGAATCAAGCATAGGTTTCAGGATTTTTTTTTTAAGTGATCCTTCTAGCTAACTGCAGCAACTTGAGGGGTCTCCCCTCTGCTCAAGAGTTGGATGTATCTGCTTACAGTGTTAAGTTGAACCCCATGAATTAAAGCTCCCTCACCTTTGTGTTTAAAACACAGGTTGGCAAACTTTTCTCCAATTCATCTTTTTACTAGCCATCTTTCACGTTATGGTTGTCACAGATCAGTGTGGTGGCACACACCTTTAATCCCAGCTACTTGAGAGGCTAAGGCAGGAGGATTTCAAGTTGGAGACCAGCCTGAGCAACTCAGCGAGACCCTATCACAAAATTTAAAAAAATAAGAGGGGCTGGGGATGCAACCCAGTAGCAGAGTATCTCTGGGTTCAATCCCCAGTACTGCAAGGAAAAAAAAGAAATAAAGAAAAAACCCTGCCTGCAGTTGTCATGACAACCATACTTGTGGCCCACATTCATATCGGGCTCCAGCATTGGTGTTTCCAGATTTATTCCCTTCCATAGATTCACTTAACAGCTACCTTCTTTAGGGGCTTCCAGGGAGGGAGCTCAGACTGAGGACAGGCAGGTGCTTCCCAGCCACCTGTACAATGGGCTGTCCAGGAAATGTCCCAGGAGGGAACTGATCCCGAGTCCCTATGGACCTCTCCATCTCAGAAGCCACTTCTCTTTAGCTCTGTTCCCCAGACTAGGGTATCTTATTTTAGCCTTAGGTTTTAATGTTTATCTTGCTTTGCAGAAGGCTTTCAGCACCTTTACCCTAGATATTTTTCCTCATATTGCACAAAACACCTATTGCAGCGTGTTTTGATGTGCTTGTCTAGACATCTTTTAGGTGCACAGGATCCAGGACTCAGATGAGAAATCAGTGTACATTATTAATAGAGATCATTTGCAATTGCCAAGGAAGAACTTCTAACTAGAGGAAATAACTCTGTGAAGTCAGTAGCAAATTTTAAAAGATTAACATATGTTCCTTCTAGCACATTCATCTGCACATAAGTATTTAAAGTAAAAACTGCCCCCACAAGTGATTTTAATCTTTCTAAAATGTTTTCTGCATACAAACACACACCACGCATATACTGGTGTCTGCCTGTGGGATTGCGGGCTGGTGCTTTTAGTAGGATTGTATTAGACCTCATTTCTACACCTCACTCTAGACACTTCACTTGTCCTTTAGATCCAGACTATCAGAAATGGAATCCCAGCTTTACCCCACATGGGCTGCCTGAGACTCAGTTTCTTCCTCTGTGAAATGGGATAATCAGGTCTACCTCATGGGATTGGATAGTCAGTACCTATCAGGTGCTTAAAATAGGACCTGGTGTGTTACCCACTAAATAATGAACTAGCTGTAGTAACAGTAAAGTCATGCTCTTCAACACCTACCTAGCTTTTTATTATGTGGGTAAGTCATAGTTTCTACAAATCATTCCTCTTGAGATGCTTCTGGATTTTACTTACCACAAATACAACTCACCGCAAGCTTGCCTGTTGTTGCACTTGGCTCTGGGCAGGACATCAGTCCTGGTGAATGAATTCCAGGTGCTGCCAGCTCCAGTGTTTGGGAAGTGACAATTGGGATCTTGGATCTTTACATAAACCTCTGTTCCCAGCAAATTGCCATTGCTCGGGAAGGTGACCTGCTGACCAAGGAGCGGCTGTGCTGTGGCCTGTCCATGTTCGAGGTCATCCTGACCCGCATTCGAAGCTACTTGCAGGACCCCATCTGGCGGGGCCCGCCACCCACCAACGGCGTCATGCATGTGGACGAGTGCGTGGAGTTCCACCGGCTGTGGAGTGCCATGCAGTTTGTCTACTGCATCCCTGTGGGGACCAACGAGTTCACAGCTGAGTGAGTACTGCAAGGAGGCAGGGCCACCACCAACCTGCCCCTCTCCCTGTGAGCCACCAGCTGCCACGACCCATTGAGAAGGTGGGCAGGGGCTAAAGGGGCCAACAATTGTCACACCCAGTATGTTGGTCACCATGCCAGGTGCTGGACTCACCTGCTAAGTGGTGCTTAGCAAAAGTGGACAGCTCTGGCCTCATGGAGTTTAGGTGACCAAAGAGGGGACAAAAAAATGCAAAGGTAAAGTCCATTGGATGAGGTTGTTTTGCAGCAAGGGTGACAGATGTCAGAGTAGAAGGAGTGGGACATTAGACTTTCATTCACAGGCTAGAACAGAATTCCCTCCAACAGTGACTGGGACTTGGATTGATGGGGGAAGAAAGGGACATTCGGGGAGAGGCAACAGATGGCTGGGAGCAGAACCAGAATGTGAGAGTGTGATTGTGCAGGCAGAAGCCCAGCGTTAAGAACCTGGCTGTCGGGCTGGGAATGGCTCAGTGCTGCAGGTTTACCTAGCATGTGCGAAGCTCTGGCTTCAATCTCCAGACCACACCTGTACAAAGGAAAATAAAAACCTCACTGACCACCTCACCCCCACAAAACTCTACTTGTGGAAAACCGGGACCCTATCATAGAAGCCCAGTCTTGTCTGGAGAAGACGGAAGCGGTGCCTTGTTTCTCCTGCACTCACCCAGCTCCATGTTGAGGCCAGTGGTGGAGAGGGTGACAAGGCACGTCCCATTGGAGCCAAGAAAAAGTATGTGAGGGCCTGAGAAAGCTGCCCTAGCAGACTGGGCTGCGGCTCCAGGTCAAGAGCAGAGAGGGTAGGTCCCCACCGCTGTCCACATCGCCCGTGTCTCTTACGAGTTGGGCCTTGCAGTCAGTCGGAGCTGTGTCAAAACCTCCACCACCACCACACCCTGCCTCCCCTTCAGCCCAGTGTGGCCAGTTGGTCTCTTCATTTGAAATTGGCTTTCACCTCAAAGAATCAAGAAGGATTCTCCTTTCACTTGCCTGAAATCACCACCAACCACTTGAGTCTCAAGGGCTGTTTTGGATTTTCCTTGAAAATCCATCTCTTCTTCAAAGCTGATTCTTGTTACTTCAGTAACAAGATCTTCTTGTGATTAGAAGGACCTATTATATAATCCTAGTCCCTGGAACAAATAAATCCACCCTCACGGTTTTTCTTGAACCCATTTTACAGATTAAGCATCTTGGCCCAGAGATGGTTCTGCTCACTGGGTATTCTGCTGGCTCAGGATGAGGGCCCTCCTTCCCTGCTCTCACTGCAGCTGCTTCCTCTCCCCTCTCCAGGCAGTGTTTTGGAGATGGCTTGAACTGGGCTGGCTGCTCCATCATTGTCCTGTTGGGCCAGCAGCGTCGCTTTGACCTGTTCGACTTCTGTTACCACCTGCTGAAAGTACAGAGGCAGGACGGGAAGGACGAGATCATTAAGAATGTGGTGAGCAGGCCTGTGGCCAGGGCCTGGGAGGTGCGGCCAGCCTGACGGCTGGCGTCAGAGAAGAGGGGTTGGGGGGCTGCACCTGGGGGGGGCCCACTCCCCACACCACAGGTACACAAAGACACTCAGCAGCTGGGGGCCTGCCTGCAGGAAGCCATGGGTCACCCACTTATATCAGGTCACCTGAAGGGCAGGGCTGGGCTCCTTCCCTGTCCTAAGCAGTCTCGATTCATGATGGCTCCTGTGTACCTTAACCATGTGTCCATTCACTGGACACTAAAGTTGCCCTGGGATGGAACAGTGCTGGTCTGGGATAGGCAGGGCTGCTAGCAGAAAGAACCCTCTAGACTAGGCAGAGGGGGCGGAGAAGGAATGGCTGCAGAAGGCTTCATGGAGGCAGTGTTTACCCCGAGTCCAGAATGAGGACAACAAATGGATTGGAAGGCTCAGGAGAACATTCTAGATAGAGGGAACAGCCACAGCACAGAGGTATGAAGAAGGATGTCGGGAACAAATGGTGGGGACTAGGGATCTGATGAGGAAAATGGGCAGAAGCCTCCTTGTGAAGGGTGTTATAAAAAAATGTGGTAAAGTAAGTCTATAATTTACATTTGTAACCATTTTTAAATGTACAGTTCAAAGGGATTAAGTACACTCAGGCTGTGCATCTGACAGCACATCCCAGGACTTGTCCATTTTCCCCAACTGAAACCGTGCCCATTAAAAAAATAATTCCCTCATCCCTGCCAAACACACCCCTATTTCTATGAATCCAAGTACTTTATGCAAGTAGAATTGCAAGGACACTCTTTGTCCTTGTGTGACTGGTTGATTTCACTTGGCATCAAGTCCTTGGGGCTCATCCATGATACAGCATGTCAAATTTCCTTCTTTCAAGGATGAATATTATTTTATTGCATCTACGTACCATATTTTGTTGATACAAAACAAAAATCCATTGATAGACACTTAAGTTGTGTCTGCCTTTTGGTTATTATGCATAATGCTGCTGTGAGCACAGGTGTCTAAATATATTTGAGTCTCTCAGTTCTTCTGAATATATACCCAGAAGAATTATTGAATCATCTGATCATCGCTGTACCATTTTATATTCCTACCAGCAATGCACATGAGTTGCAGGTTCTCTTATTTTCTGTGTTTTTGATTATTTGCTCATGGGCATGAAGTGGTAGCTCCTTGTAGTTTTAATGTGCAATTCCATAATGATTGGTAATGTTGAATATCTTTCCATGTGTTCATGGATGTTTATGTCTCTTTAGAAGAATGTCTGTTTAATTCCTTCATCTCTTTAAGGGGGTTATTTTTGTTGGCTTTGGGGTTTTTGAGTTGCAGTTCTTTAAATATAATGAATATAAACCCCTCTATACAATTTGTCAAGATTTCACCTCTTCTTCAGGCATGTCTCTTCTTCACTGTGTTGCTTGTGTCCCTGGATTCATAGATATTTTCAACTTGATGTAGCCCAATTTCTCTTTTCTTGCACTGCCTGTGTATTTGATGTCATATCCAAGACACTGCCATTTCCAATGTCAGGAAGATTTACCCTCATGTTTTCTTCTAAGAATTCTTTAGTTTTAGCTTTTATTTTTGTAAGACATTTACCCATTTTGAGCTAATTTTTGGTAAGGTATAAGGTAAGATTCCAACATTTCTGTTCTGCATATATACATGACCCATTTTTCTAACACCATTTGTTAGAAAGAGTGTCCTATCCCCTTCAAATAGTCTTAGCACCCTTGTCAAAAATAATTTTATCATATGTGCAAGGATTTCTTTCTGGGGCCTCTATTGATCTATGTGGCTTTCCTCCCCTCCCTACAACACCCTTGTTTTATCCCCCAATGCTGGGATTGAACCCAGGGCCTCATGCATGCTAGGCAAGTGCTGTACCACTGCGTGACCCCTCAGCCCTGTATGACTGTCTTTATTGTCAGCACCACACTGTTTTGATTATGGTAACTTTGTAGCAAGTTTTGAAACTTGCAAAGGCTTTTAAGGGCCTTTAGCATTTGATTTAGGAACCTATAAAATCCTTCAAGCAAGAGAGTGGAATGATCATTGAAGTATCAGGAACCTGGACCCCAAACCTACTGAATCCTTCTTACTCTCCCTTTGCTTCTCAACCTTTCTCCCATCCTAACCTGAACATCCTTGTCTACAGCCCCTGAAGAAGATGGCTGACCGGATCAGGAAGTACCAGATCTTGAACAATGAGGTTTTTGCCATCCTCAACAAGTACATGAAGTCCGTGGAGACAGACAGTTCTACTGTGGAGCATGTGCGCTGCTTTCAGCCACCCATCCACCAATCCCTGGCCACCACCTGCTAGGCAGATATGCTGCAGACCTCCACCTGGAGGAGGAGGAGAAGCAGGAGAGAGGACAATGGTCAGCCTGCAACGGGGTCCAACTAGAAAGTGTGTGGGGTGGACCTGAAAGCAAATAAGAACCTCCCCAAGCACGTTTGCACCACTCCCAGGGACTGGGCTCGTGCATGCTCTCCCATGACATCTCCATGGTGGGTTCCATTGTGTAAATGAAAAACAAACAAAAAAAACAGGGCAGTGTGTGCTTTATTTTTGTTTTTCCCCCTCAACTGTATTTCGGATCTCCTACTTTTGTCCTTTCTCCATCCCACCATCCCCACCATCTGTGGTTGCTTCCCAAGGCCTCCCCGGCAAGCTCATGTCCTCCTTCTCAGCACCCCCAGGACTGAAGTCTTAGAGACCAAGTAAAGAGTGTGGCCGCATCAGAGGTGTGTGGGCCTGGTCTGACGGTGGTGCAATAGGGTCCTGGTTTCTTTAGCTCCTCTGGCTCCTCTCCTTCCAGTTCCCTGGTGGCACCACCTCCTGCTCCAGATGTTAGGAACTCCCCCACCCTAGGGTATGCTTGGACCAGGTGCCAAGAGCCGCAGAGAACCAGGAAAGGGCCCTGGTGTGGCATGACAACAGATGGTGTTAGCTCTGGCCTTTCATAGGCTTCCCCAAACCCCTTCCTAACTCTCCTGTCTCAGAGAAGTCCCAGAGAAAAGCCAGACGTACTTCCACAATTGTCTGCTATTGAGGTAGAGACTGGGTTAGGAAGGTAGTCAGGGCTGCTATGTGGAAGCAGTATCTCTGAACACAGCCAGGAATTCCAAAGCCCCAGACAGAAAGCTCTTAGGGCATCTCATCAACTTAAGGGCAAGATGGCTCCTTTCTTCTTTAAGCAATTACTCAGCACTGGGCCACACAGGGTGATGGACATTGGGCATGCAACACTGAACAAATCAGCCATGGTACCACCCACAGCATTAGCCAGTGACCAAATTAGTGACCACTTCTTGCCACAGAATCTCTCAAAGGAAAACTCCCACAAGAGAGAAAACATTTTGGGGTTATTTCAGCAGAAGCCAAAATCATCTTGAGAATGAAGAGGTTAGGAGTAAAAATCCTACTTGATAACAAGCCTTTAATTCCAAGATGTACCCCAAAGAGAAGTCCTGTTTTAGGGAGTCAGAATGCCCACTTGTCCTAGCTGCTGAAAAATACTTGGAACATTTTATCTTTTGCATTCAGTTTCCTGTTCTCTTAATGTTCCTCAAGTTAGATTTTGAGGTACAGATTGTCACAGAGATATATTTATTTCCATTTTCCCAACTGAACTAAAACTTTCTACAGTCTCTCTCATCAAGTGTGGCAAGTCCTTCAAAGAGCAGAACCTTGGGGATGCACAGGTCTCAATATAGAGCACATCATCTCTAAAGAGCACCTGTGGCCCTGAGCTTCTGAGAACATATAAAGTAGGACATTTTATGTCCTCAGCCCAAGGAGGAAGACAGAGAAAATGCAAAGAACAATAATGATCCCCCCCTGCCCTATAGAAGATGAATGGACATGGTTAACATGGTCCATTTTTAACCACTCAGGAAGAACAAAGGAAATATCCATTACCAGAGTTTGTAAGATGTACTCATTTGAGTACAGATTTAGGACCTCGGCATTCTCCACAAGCTAGCCGAGTTATTCTGGTGCACGTTGAAGTTTGAGAACCACTGCAGTAAAGAAATCATTCTGCCAGCCTTGGTCTTTGAGCTACCTCTGAGCCAATGAAAAAACACATTTATAGTTTGGGAAGGTGGTTGGAAATACAAGCTGGCAAACCCTTCTATCTGGTACTGCCGCTTCCTGTTCCAATTTCTTCTTTTCTCTTGACAACCGTGAATGAATCCCAGAGGCAGGAGAGAGAGGTTATACCACATGGCAGGACTTAGTGATAGAACACACCTTCAAAACCCACTTAGAATCTCTAGGCTCCAGAACCTTTCAAATTATCTGTCCTGTTTGGGAACAGTAGTTGGCTCTCTCTTTCAGATAGATGATTAGCTTTTACATTCTGCCATTCATTCTAAGTCCTTAGCCATTGCTTGCAGAGATCTGGCCCATCCGTTTAATGAGACTGCTAGTTCAACAACTCATCTCTCCCACCCTACTTTAATAACACTGAAGTTCACCCTCTGGGAAGAGTCACTTTATCCTCAAGAGATTTGATCCTAGTAAATTGAGGTCTTCCCTTTCAGAAGAGATTCCCTTTCCTCAGCTCGCCAGCAGTACTTGTTTATGAACACTGGATAAGTTCAATATTTTTTCCTCCCTAGTATTGTTACTGTCCCTCTTTTGATTTTTTTTAATGTGTCTAAAAACCAAGAATAAAAAAACTTAGATTTTAACAAGTTTTAAGAAATTCTGTCAGAAACTGTCAGATGTACCATATTTGTATTAAGAGTTGTTGGGGATTTTTGTACAATGAATTTACATTTATTTATGGTGACTTATATTTACGCTTGTGATCAAATAATGTTAAATTCTTAAATCATATTTGCTATGCAGCTGAAGATGATATTTTGGTTTGTATTTGGGGGATACCCGTGTTGAGTTGATAAACATTTTCATCTCCATTAAAACTGCTTCCAAACTAGTAAAACTAGCATCTTGGTCTTGATTCCTGGTCCTATTCTCACCTCATTGATCTGTGAAGGTCATATTGAATCTAATGACTAAGAAACCAGTCTCATAAGAGAATCAAAGAAGATAAAAACTATAGCAGGTAAAAATACTCTAAGCTGAGGGCTTTTTTTGCTTTTTCACTGGGGAAATGAGACCTTTAAAAATTGGTTTGCACTGGGCGTTATATAGGAAATAATTCCTTCTCCTAGAGATTCTAGAGTCTGAGTCTAACTATATACCCCTAGTTTTAGGAGGAAGGGTGGAAACTAATATTTGATGAGACCTAACTTATATAGGCACCATGCTAAATTCTGTTGCTAAATTCTGTCCATCCATTTTTTTTTTAGAGAGAGAATTTTTTAATATTTATTTTTCAGTTTTCGGTGGACACAACATCTATTTTTTATGTGGTGCTGAGTATCGAACCCAGCGCCCCGCGCATGCCAGGTGAGCACGTTCCCGCTTAAGCCACATCCCCAGCCCTCCATCCATTCTTTTTTAACCAACTCCATCACTATGTGGTATAGTCTACATTTTACAGAGGCCATAGAGCGTGTTTATTTTCCTGCAGACAGTGACAAAGCTGGAATTTGAGCTCAGTTCTAAAACCTAGGCTTTTTCTGTCACCCTACAGTGAACTGATCAGCCAGGCCAGACCTCTAGCTTTGAGGCACCAAGATTGACCTTAGTCTGGTATCAGGAGAGAACCCAACATGACAGGCTAGGAGGTTCCCAGGCTTAGGGAGAAAGTCACTGTCACTCACCAGAAAAATGTCAAGTAGAGGGATATTTAAGACCAGTTTCCAAGACTCAGAACCCCACATTTCATACAGCACCAGCTTTCCCCAAGGCCGTCCACAGAGAAGAGTGCTAGAGCCACTGGTGGTTCCCACGACCAGCCCTCAAGCTCTCAGGGACACGGGTTTCCTCGTCTGTCAAGGAGGACAAGATAATATAAGGCCTTTCCAACTCTGACACTGTGATCCTGTGTTATTTCCCACTGGAACACTCAGAGGCCTGATCATTTCATATACCCAAGATCCTTCTCGGTTATCTCTGAAAATTATCATCAACATAAAATAATGATACCTGACTGTCATATATTTGACTAGTGTACTTAGAACACTGCTTGTCCTCAGAGATGCTAAGTGAAAAAGGGATTCCTTTGGGGGTACCCTTCTTAGCACTGTAACAATACCAAAGAATCAATCTACAAAAAGTTCCTTTGGGCTCACGGTTTCAGAGGTTCAGCCCACAGTCACTTGGCTCTGTTGCTTTGAGCCTGTGGAGAGGGGGTACATCATGGCAGGAGGGTATGGCAGAGGAAGCCCATCACCTTGTGGTGGCCAGAAAGCAAAAAAAAAGAAGTTCAGGGTCTCAATATCCCTTTCAAGGGCATGTCCCTGTGGCCTAACTTTCTTCCACAGGCTGGTGACCAAGCATTAGCATACCAGCTTTGGGGGAACATTTAATATCCAAACCATCATAATAATGGCCACAACTTGGAGACCTTTCTTTGCAACACTGATCATTTTTTTTAAAGCATGTTTCAGAAAATGTTAAGATTAGGGGGAAAAAAAACTCCTATAGAAAGAGGATCACTCACACACAGCAAGTCATGACACTGGATAATGATTAGAGAAGAAGTAGGGCTGGCAAAGTATTGAAGGATCTCAGGTGGAAAGAGAAAGCACTTCAACGATAGGAGAGACTAGAGTATCCGAGTATTAGTTGGTTAGGACTGTTGTAATAGCATATATGGGATGGCTTAAAGAACAGAAATTTACCTTCTTATGTTTTTAGAGGCTAGAAATCCAAAGTGATCAAAGTGTCAGTAGGGTTGATTTCTCCATGGCCTCTGTTTTTGGTTACTAGGTGGCCATCTTCTCCCTGTGTGTTGTAACATTGTTTTCTGTATTCAGAATACAAAAGTGTTCACTATGATACCACGGAACCTATTCTCTTTCTCTTATAAAGACATCAGCCACATTGGATTAGAACCCACATTAATGACCTTATGTTAATCTGATCACTCTGCAAAAAGACTATCTACAAAAAAAGTCATGTTCTGAGGATTATGACTTCAATATATGGATTTGGGGGGGGCATATTTTATCCTATAATACTGAGAAAAAAAGGTGGATTAGGAAAAGTGGTATCTCTGGGAGCCCTGGACTGTGTGAAGGCTGGGACACCCTTTATGAAATACTTCTTGGACTCTCACCATTTGCAAGTCTTTATAAGATTAGATAGAAAGAGGAAAGGATGATAAGAAGATGGCAGAGTTGGAAATACCAGGAATCCCCACTGAGACAACAATCACATTGGCCAATGATCTGAGGTCATTTATTTTAGAACTTTGTAGCCTTTTGAAGATGGGTAACTTACTTATATAAATAGGATTCCACAGTAAATTGCAGTTAATTTCTTTCTACTTCATATCTTAGGTCAAAGCAGCTACCCATCTTTAGTGCTCCAACCCATAGAGAAAGCTGGAACAGTTTGTACAGAGATTATAAGAGCCAGGGTGGGCCATCAGGACCTTGTCCTTCATCTGTTGGGGATCTCTGTTCTGATCACTGTGGTTTGCTTCTCATCAGAACAGTACAGACATGAGTGCCAGCCATTGCTACACCCCTTCCACCAGTGTTGAAAGCGTCCTCTTTTGGCTAAAGCAACTTCAAGAGAGTTAGTGAGTCAGTATTTTTTTTTCTCCCTTTATTTTTCTCTTTTTTCCCCCAATTTTGGGAGCTAGACATTAAAGGCTAAGAAACTCAAAAGTAACTACATGAGAAAGAGAAATTACAAATTAATCATGCATTTAGAGGGAAAAGTGCAGACTCAGAAAATACCTGAAAAGACTAAGTTTATAATGCAGGCTGATCTATGGAAGGTAGAAAGTCTACATCAATCAAAATAACAAAACAAAATTTTAAGGAAGACTGCGGAAAGGGAAGAATATGGATTTTCAGAGTTATCCCATTATTAGATTCAAATATCCATTTTTCAATTTAAAAAAATCACAAGGTTTATTAAAAAAAAGGGCTACTGATAGTAAATAATAAATACACCATTAGAGACCAGATGGTAAACCTATTAAACAAAACTTTAAAACACCTGTCAAAGATGCTTAACGAACTAAAGGAAGACATAGAAAAGCCAAGAAAATGGGATATGAACAAAATGGAAACCTCACCAAAAAGATAAATAAGAAATTCTACAACTGAAATATACAATAATAAATGAAAAATCTACTAGGCAGACAATATGAGTCCATCTTTACTCCCATAATGAAATACCTAACATTATAAATTTAGAGGTCAATCTGGCTCACACTTCTGCATACTCAAGGACTTGACATTGGCATTAGTACACTTTGATTTTTTGCCCCTTCTCCTCTCCAGGTTTTGCACAGTGCCCCACAAAGAGGATCCTTTAGAGCATATGGATCCCAGAAACCAGAGATTTTATAAAGTGAAGGAAGAACCAGAGGCAGATATTCAGAATCCCTAGTATTTGAAAGCACCTCCCGCCTCACCTCAGGAGGAACACGAGAGAAAAAGGCATGGCTAGACCACACTAGGGTAAGGTGTAAACAAATCCAAGGGGTGGAGACCAGAGAAATTACGTTACAGATCTTGACAATTTACTGTTTTCCATAGTTGTTTTTTTTAAATACCTGGGATAAACAACTTATAAGGAGGAAAAGTTTATTTTGACTCATGGTTTCAGAGGATAAAGTCCATGTCATCTGACTTCATTGATTTTGGACCTCTGGTAAAGCAGAACATCATGGTGGGAAGTATATGCTAAAGCAAACTTTTAGTGGAGACCCCAGCAAGTTAGAGATTCCAGGAACATGAAATGCCTTCTGAGAGAAGCCAATGGGCAGCCAGCAGAGTCACAAGGGTGGGGCTGCCCAAGTTCTTAGAAGCTCACATCATGGCGCCATGTGCCCCAGATGACAGACATGAAGCTACAGATGTTTGCCTACTTGGATTTCATTCTTGTTTGGTCCCATTCCTCCTCATTATTGTCATCCTATTTCTCCTAGTTCTCCCTTTTAAAATAGGTATGTTTACCCTGTACCATTGTAACCCCAAAGTGTGTAACTTTTCTATTTTATTTTTAGATAGACTCATAGTTGACTTTTCCTTGAGTCTTAGAAAAGGCTCTGAATTTGGACTTTTAGAGCCAGTCTCAAAGAGCTAAGACTTTAGGGACTCTTGGAGATGGACATGCGCCTTTAGAAGTCAGGGTAGAACATAATGATTGGGATCTTAAATGTAGCCCAAAGGCACAAGTGCCAAAGGCTTGGCCCAGCCTATGACTATATTAGAGGGTGATAGAAACTAAGAGGTTACATCCAACTAGGAAGTTAGGCCATTGGGAGTGTGTCTTTGAAGGGGACAGTGAGACTGCAGCCTCTTCTTTTTGCTTCCTTGCCACTATGACATGAGATTTGTTCCACCAGAAACACTGCCATAATGCTCAGCCTTGCCAAAGGCCCAAAAGCAATAGGTTTCATGGACTAAAACCTCTGAAACCATGAACCAAAAAAAAATGTTTCTTCTTTATTATTGATTTTTCTCAGGTATTTTGTCTCAGTAATGGAAAGCTGATTAATACAGTGGTAGATCTGTCAACCATTGGCACCCAACAGTGCCAACAGTAGCACCTAATCAAAAGAACAAGCTGACAGCAAAGTATACCCACAAAGCTGAGCTAGTCACTCCCAGAAGTGGAGGGAAGTTTTTCCTGGCTTTGATCCCCAGATAGCGATACTTCAGTGACAGCTTAGTTGTACCACACCAGGAAATTTAACAGCATTCAGGTGACTTCAAATCCCACCCCATACCCACTTATAGAAGGAGATGACCACTGTAGTGGATTTTGGTCAAGAACAGCTGCAAGGTCTGCCATGCCTGGGAATTTAAACAGTACTAAACCCAGGCTCAAAGCCCACCCCAAGGCTGTACATAGACAGAGAGGCAAACCTCAGCAGCACATTTCATATCATTTGGTCCTATGTATCCTGATTAGCAACTCCACCTAACCTCAGAGCCCCTCCTGCAAGCCTGTCCAACTCCTGAATGCAACTAACAGAATCACATGGCCGAAGAATAAAGCTCTGGACAAGTCTACTCTGAGTAGATTTCAATACCTTTCCAGCAGCTCAGCCCAATTTCAGGGCTTAGACAGTGGCATCAATAGATGGCAGAGCCCATCCAGCTACCCCACCCAAATTCAGAGCACAGGCAACACTCCAGCAATATAAAAGTCCTGGAAGCAAGTCTGACCTTCCCAGGATCAACAGCAATTATCCCATCCTAAATTAGAGTTTAGACTAAATAATGAAGGTCTATCCTTGCCAAATAACACTTGCAAAATCTGAGAAGGAGAGCTGTCCTCTCAAATGTGCAGATGCCAAAGCAAGAACACAGAGTTACAAAGACTCGGGAACTTTTCCAAAAGAATCTAACAAAGCTTCAAAAATGAATCCTACAGAAAGAGATGAATGAAATGACAGAATTCAAGGGATACTCCTTTAAGAAATTCAGCAAACTACAAGAATACATAGATTAACCTAAACAAAATTTAGAAAATACATGAAAAATGCGCTAGGTATCATGGTACACACCTTTAATCAGAGCAGCTCGGGAGGCTGACAGAAGAATTGCAAGTTCAAAGCCAACCTCAGCAAAAGTGAGGTGCTAAGCAACTCAGACCCTATCTCCAAATAAAATACAAAATAGGGCTGGGGGTGTGGTTCAGTGGTTGAGTGCCCCCGAGTTCAATCCCCAGTACCCTCCAAAAAAAGAAAATACATGAAAATGAGGTTTAATAAAGAAGTAAACAATTTTTTAAAAAAAATTCAGAGAGATGAAGAATACAATGATTAAGGTTAAAAAGAAAGCTTCTATACCAGGCTCGATCCAGCTGAAGAAAGACTCAGGAGTCAAAGGATTCTAGCCTTCAGGAAAAGGGAACAATGGCATATGACTACAATCCCAGCTACTAAAGTGGCTGAGAGAGGAGGATCACAAGTTCAAATCCAGCCTCTGCAACTTAGTGAGAATATGTCTCAAAGAAAAAAAAAAGAAAAAAAAACTAAAAATGGTCTGTGATGTGGCTCAGAGGTAGTGTGCCCCTGGGATCAATCCCCAATATGGCAAAAATAAATAAAATTAGAATTTAAATGGATTAACTTCTTCAATAAAAACACACATAGTAAATTAATAATTTTAAAAAGACCCAAATATATGTTGCCTAAAAGAGACTCACCTCACTTCTAAAGACACACTCAAAAATAGATAAAGCAATCATGAAATTCATATGGAAAAATAAAAGACCCAGAATAGCAAAAGCAATTCTAAGCAGGAAGTGTGAATCAGGCGGTATAGCGATACCAGATTTCAAACTATATTACAGAGCAATAGTGACAAAAACAGCACGGTACTGGTACCAAAACAGGCGGGTGGACCAATGGTATAGAATAGAGGACACAGAGACTAATCCACAAAGTTACAACTATCTTATATTTGATAAAGGGGCTATAAGCATGCAATGGAGGAAGGATAGCATCTTCAACAAATGGTGTTGGGAAAACTGGAAATCCATATGCAACAAAATGAAACCGAATCCCTTTCTCTCGCCATGCACAAAAGTTAACTCAAAATGGATCAAGGAGCTTGATATCAAATCAGAGACTCTGCGTCTGATAGAAGAAAAAGTTGGCTCCGATCTACAGATTGTGGGGTCGGGCTCCAAATTCCTTAATAGGACACCCATAGCACAAGAGTTAATAACAAGAATCAACAAATGGGACTTACTTAAACTAAAAAGTTTTTTCTCAGCAAGAGAAACAATAAGAGAGGTAAATAGGGAGCCTACATCCTGGGAACAAATTTTTACTCCTCACACTTCAGATAGAGCCCTAATATCCAGAGTATACAAAGAACTCAAAAAATTAGACAATAAGATAACAAATAACCCAATCAACAAATGGGCCAAGGACCTGAACAGACACTTCTCAGAGGAGGACATACAATCAATCAACAAGTACATGAAAAAATGCTCACCATCTCTAGCAGTCAGAGAAATGCAAATCAAAACCACCCTAAGATACCATCTCACTCCAGTAAGATTGGCAGCCACTATGAAGTCAAACAACAACAAGTGCTGGCGAGGATGTGGAGAAAAGGGTACACTTGTACATTGTTGGTGGGACTGCAAATTGGTGCGGCCAATTTGGAAAGCAGTTTGGAGATTCCTGGGAAAGATGGGAATGGAACCACCATTTGACCCTGCTATTGCCCTTCTCAGACTATTCCCTGAAGACCTTAAAAGAGCATGCTACAGGGATACTGCCACATCGATGATCATAGCAGCACAATTCACAATAGCTAGACTGTGGAACCAACCCAGATGCCCTTCAATAGATGAATGGATAAAAAAAAAATGTGGCATCTATACACAATGGAGTACTATGCAGCAATAAAAAATGACAAAAATCATAGAATTTGCAGGGAAATGGATGGCACTAGAGCAGATTATGATTAGTGAAGCTAGCCAATCCCTAAAAAACAAATACCAAATGTCTTCTTTGATATAATGAGAGCAACTATGAACAGAGCAGAGAGGAAGAGTAGGAAGAAAAGATTAGCATTAAACAGAGACATGAGATGGGAGGGAAAGGGAGAGAAAAGGGAAATTGCATGGAAATGAAGGGAGACCCTCATTGCTATACAAAATTACATATAAGAGGTTGTGAGGGGAATGGGAAAATAAACAAGGAGAGAAATGAATTACAGTAGATGGGGTAGAGAGAGAAGATGGGAGGGGAGGGGAGGGGGGATAGTAGGGGATAGGAAAGGTAGCAGAATACAACAATTACTAATAGGGCATTATGTAAAATTGTGGATGTGTAACCGACGTGATTCTGCAATCTGCATTTGGGGTAAAATTGGGGGTTCATAACCCACTTCAATCTAATGTATGAAATATGATATGTCAAGAGCTTTGTAATGTTGTGAACAACCAATAAAAAAAAAAGACACACTCAAACTGAAAGTGAAGCCATTCCATATAAATGTAAACTGAAGACAGCAAGGGTGACTTTATATCAGACAAAATAAACTTTTGAAAGCTGTAAAGGAGACAAATGTGGACATTATGTAATAATAAGTTAATCCAGAAGATATAATTATTATAAATACATATGTATACAATTTAGGGGCATTATAAAGAAAATATTAAAAGACCTGAAGGGAGACAGATTCTAGTACAATATTCCTAAGAGGTGAATAATGTAACAATAATGTACAGATCACCCATAAAGAAAGGAAACACTAGAATTAAACAATATTTCTGAATAAATGAAACTGACATCTATAGAACATTCCATTCAACATCAATGAATGAACACTCCTTGTTACATATGGCACACTCTCCAGGATAGATCATGGTAGGCAACAAGACCAGTATTGACAAATCAAAGAAAACAAAAATCTCTTCAAGTACCTTTTCTGACCACAGTGATGAGAAAGTAGAATCAATAACGAATTTCAAACAATTTGCACTCAGATGGAAATTAAACATGGTCCCGAACAACCAATATGCCAATGAAGAAAAGATAATTTAAAAAACATTGAGACAGGTTAAAATAAAAACACAACATACCCAAACTTAAAACTGCTTTTTCTGCCTCCTTTAAGATGAAAGTTTATAACAATAAATGGCTGCATCATAATAGCTCTTGATTACACAATTTAACATTGCACCTCAAGGAAATACAAAAAAAAAAAAAAAACCAAAGCCCAAAGTCAGCAGAAGGAAAGAAGTGATGATCAGAGAATAATAAGAAAAATATATTAAAAAAAAAAAAATCAATGAAACTATTTTGTATTTTCAAAAAATAAAACTTAACACAACTTTAGCTAAGGAAAAAGATGACAGATATAAAATTTTAGAAATGAAAAAGAGAACATTACAAATGATACCCCAGAAATACAAAGGACAGCAAGAGCCTCTTGTGAATAACTGAATGCAAAAACTTGGTTAACCTACAAGTAATGGATAAATTTCGAGACACACACAAACAACAAAGACCAAGTCATGAAGTAGAAGAGAGACCAGTAGAATAGAGGAAGTGCACCAAGAAAAGGACTGAGAAATGAAATTGACCAGATTGTATTGTTACGTGTTGTGTGTGTGTGCACATGTACAAATATGTAACCACAAATTCCACTATTGGCTATAATTAAAATGTACCAATAAAAATGTTTTAACTTTAAATAAATCTCAATAAAGCTGTTATAAAATATCATGAAACTGTAAAATAAGAAAAATAAAATCTGAATTATTAAGAAGGAGGAAGTCCAAAGACAATAATGAGTCAGGAGGTTGAACCAGTAATAAATTCCTCCACTAAAATCTGATGGATTTCACTGCTGAATTCTAGCAAACATTTGAAGAATAACAAATACCAATCCTTCACAAACTCTACCCAAAATGAAATATGGGGAGTACTTTAAACTTTTTATGAAATGCTCTGGTTTGAATGTCCCCTCAAAAACCCATGTAGAGGGCTGAGGATGTGGCTCAAGCGGTAGTGCGCTCGCCTGGCATGCGTGCAGCCCAGGTTCGATCCTCGGCACGACATACAAACAAAGATGTTGTGTCCGCTGAGAACTAAAAAATAAATATTAAAAAATTCTCTCTCTCTCAAAAGAAAATTTAAAAAACTCATGTAGAAATTTACTACCATTGTGACAGTATTAAGAGGAGGGACTTGTAAGAGGTAGTTAGTTCTTGAGGTCAGAGCCCTATGGATTAATGCTTATCTCCTGGGAGTGGTAGAGTTATCATGGGAGTAGCTCCTAGCGAAAGGACAAGTTTGGTCAAATTTTCCCGTGTCTCTCTCTCTCTCTCTCTCTCTCTCACACACACACACACACACACACACACACACACACACACACTTGCTTATTCTTTTGCCTTGTTTTGATAGGGCATGAATGCCTTTGCTAGATATGGGACCCCGATATTGGACTTCCAAGCCTCCAGAATGAGAGTTACTTTACTATTATCCTGTCTGGATTGTGTCACAGCAGCAGAAAACAATCTAAGATACTAGGATAGCATTATCTTGATACTAAAGCCAGATAAGATCACAAAAGAAAACTACATCAATCCTTGATGATACAGATGCAAAATCCTCAAAATACTAGCAAACTCAATCTGACAGAACATTTAGTGGATCATTCACCATGATCAAGTGGGATTTAACCCTGGGAAGCAAGGATGATTCAATTTATGTGAATCAATAAATGCAATATATTGCATTAACAGAATGAAGAACAAAAGTCACATGGTTATTTCATTAGGTGCAGAAAAATAATTTGATAAAATTCAACATCCTTTCATTTTAAACACTCAACAACTTAGATACAAGAAATTTACCTCAAAACAATAAATATCATATATGATAAATCCATAGCTAACAATATGCTCAATTGGGAAAAATTAAAAATTGAAGTCTCTTTCCTCAAGCATACAGAATAAGACAAGGACACCTATTCTTAGCACTTCTATTGACCATAGTATTGAAGTTCTTACCAGAGCAATAAGGCAAGAGAAAGAAATGTCATTAAAATACAAAAAGAGAAAGTTGAAACCATTAAAATAGAGTATTGAAATTGTCTGGTTGCCAATGACATAATCTTATGAGTATAAAAGACTAGAGATTCCACAGCAACTACTAGAATTAACAAATACAGTAAAGTTGTAGGGTACAAAAGTCACAGAAAATTCAGTAGCATTTCTGTATATTGACAAACATTCTGAAATTAAAATTAAAAGAACAATCCCTTGATTGCTATTTCTAAAAATATTTACAATAGCTAACAATATTTAGAGATGAATTTAAGGAGGTGAAAAATCTCTAAACTGAAAACTAAAACATTAAAAGAAGTGAAAAAAGACAAATGTAAAGATATCCCATGTTCACAGGTTGGAAGAGCCAATAATGTTCACATTGGCCCTACTATTCAAAGCTATCTGCAGAGTCAATGTAATCTCTACCAAAATTCCAAGGTCATTTTTACAGAAATAGACATAAAAATCCTAAAATTTGTAGGGAACCACAAATACTCAAGGCAATCATGAACAAAAACAGCAAAGCTGGAAGAATCTCTCTGCATAACTTCAAACAATACTACAAAGCACTAATAATTAAAACAGCATGGTACTGGCATAAACAGATTCATCAACCAATAGAATAGTCAGAGTCCAGAAACGAACCAAGCACACACCGTGAATTGACCAAAGGTAACAAATATACATACTAGAGAAAGTACAACTCATCAAAAAAATGGTTCTGGGAAGACTTAAAGATAAGAATCATAAGATCACCTCAACTGATGCAGAAAAAGCATTCAACAAAATACAGCACTCAGTCATGTTCAAAACACTAGAAAAACTGGGGATAATAGAAACATATTGCAACATCATAAAAGCTATCTACGCTAAGCCCCAGGCCAACATCATTCTAAATGGAGAAAAATTGAAAGCATTCCCTCTAAAAACTGGAACAAAACAGGGATAACCTCTTTCACCACTTCAATTTAACATAGTTCTTGAAACACTGGAAAGAGCAATTCGATGAAAGAAATTAAAGGGATACAGACAGGAAAAGAAGAATTCAAATTAGCACTATATGCC